>NC_073252.2:131875000-132500000 GCF_029289425.2 Pan paniscus | reverse complement strand
TGAATAGCCAGGGCAATCCTAAGCAAAAAGAATGAAGCTGGAGGCAGCATGCTACCTGACTTCAAACTATGCTACAGGGCTACAGTAACCAAAACAGCACAGTACTGGTACAAAAACAGACACGTAGACCAATGGAATAGAGTAGAGAACCCAGAATAAGGTCACCAAACAAGCAATGGAAAAGAGATTTTCTACTCAATAAATGGTGCTGACATAACTAGCTCACCACATGCAGAAGATCGAAGCTGGACCCCTTCCTTACACCATATACAAAAATCAACTCAAGATGGATTAAAGACTTAAATGTAAAATCCAAAACTATACACATCCTAGAAGAGAGCCTAGACAATACCATTCTGGATATAGGAATGGGCAAAGATTTATGACAAACATGCCAAAAGCAATTGCGACAAAAGCAGAAATTGACAAATGGGATTTAATTAAGCTAAAGAGCTTCTACACTGCAAAGGAAGCTATCAGCAGAGTGAACAGACAACATATAATGGGAAAAAATTTTTCGAAACTATGCATTTGACAAAGGTCTAATATCCAGCATTTATAAGGAACTTAAACAAATTTATGAGAAAAAAACCCATATAAAAGCATTCAAAGGACATGAACAGACATTTCTCAAAAGAAGACATTCATGCAACCAAGAAACATATGAAAAAAAGCTCCATATCACTGATTATTAGAGAAATTCAAATAAAACCACAATGAGATATCATCTCATACCAGTCAGAATGGCGATTATTAAAAAGTCAAGAAACAACAGATGCTGGTGAGGTTGTGAAGAGAAAGGAACACTTATACACTGTAGGTGAGAGTGCAAATTAGCTTCAACCATTGTGGAAGACAGTGTGGCAATTCCTCAAAGACCTTAAAAATTGAAATACCATTTGACCCAGCAATCCCATGATTTGGTATTTGTAGATACCCAAAGGAATATGAATAGTTCTGTTATAAAGACATGCACACACATATGTTCATTGCAGTACTATTCACAATAGCGAAGACATGGAATCAACCTAAGTGCCCATCAGTGGTAGACTGAACAAGGAAAATGTGGTACATATGCACCATGGAATACTATGCAGCCATAAAATTTAATGGAATCATGTCTTTTGCAGGGACATGGATGGAGCTGGAGGCCATTATCCTTAGCAAACTAACAGAACAGAAAATCACATCTTCTCACTTCTAAACTAAAGGAACAGGAAATCACATCTTCTCACTTCTAAGTGGGAGCTAAATGATGGGAACACATGGACACGCAGAAGAACAACACACACTGGGGCCTATTCGAGGGTGCAGGGTGGGAGGAAGAGAGGAGCAGTATAAATAACTAATAGGTACTAAGCTTAATACATGGGTGATGAAATAATATGTTCAACAAGCCTCCACAACACGAGTTTACCTATATAACAAACTTGCATATGTACCCTTGAACTTAGAATAAAAGTCAAATTTTAAAACTTGCTGCTAAATTTAATTTGTTGTAAATTTTCCTTTTAACACCATATTCTCTGTCTCTCTCTAGATAGACAG
This sequence comes from Pan paniscus, assembly GCF_029289425.2. Classification (NCBI taxonomy): domain Eukaryota; kingdom Metazoa; phylum Chordata; class Mammalia; order Primates; family Hominidae; genus Pan; species Pan paniscus. The sequence continues at coordinate 132,498,452 of NC_073252.2, read as the reverse complement.
GTGATAGTTGTTGGATGGCTAGATAGATAAATACTATATATATATATATACTTACCTATATATATTATATCATTAAAGTGATAAATCTTTTGAAAAGTAACTACCAACTTCTAAAAGCAGCTTACAAAATGTAGCATAACTGGTAATGTGCTTACTTTACTAAATGTGTTTTCCCCAAAAGGAGAGAGATTCATAATAATATATGACCTATCACTTGGAAGGTTTTAAGATAATGTGATTCCGTTTATAACTAGGGATCTCCACCATTTTCATCTTGATGAAGGCTTAACTTCTAGAAAAGCAAAATATCATAATTAGAATTATATCAATTTTCATTAATAAATGAAAAAATTGACTGTAAAGAACACACTTACATTAATTCTAAGTAAAAGTTCCCAGATAATGTCTTTGTTTTTCACATTTTTCTATTTAATTTTGTGACTTATTGTTATTAGGATCAGTTGTTATCACCATAAATGTATCAACTACGGTATTCATCTCAATACAAGTTTTGTTAGTGATAAAAACTAATATTATTAGTGATAAGTAAAAATGCCATTGAGGCTATTATTGATTCTTTTAAATTGATTCTATTACATATATGCTTTCCTTGGCTAATTTTTGCATCTACTATTTTTAGAGAAACACTTTAGCAATATTTTTGCCAGTAACTGTATATACTTATATGTTCCACTGGCTTCAGTTTTATTTTTACTATTTCAGTAAGTAATACTCACCATTCCTATAATACTTTAGAAATATAAAAAGAAGAGTCAAAATTTTAATGTTACAATGCTTTTGTTTGGGGAGCAGTAATCAGCTTTCTATTGTTAATGTTACATCACATTTTTGGTGGAAAAATAACAGTACATTTCTAGTATTATTTTACAAAGATTTCTGGAAATAACAAAATGAGGGAAAAGCAATAAAACTTCTATGAATATATAAAAATAACTTAACATCACAAATCTCCAAAGATTTAAAACAGTGACTTAACCAACCTATAGCATCACTTGTGGATCATCAAAATGGAAGGACATAAAGGCTATGATTATGTGACAAATTCAATTTGTTTTTTTTGAAAAAAACAGTATTAATTTATATTTACATTTTGTAAAGTGTAATGCTATTAATTCATGCTTTTAAAATCAGGAAGGAAAGCAGGGAAAGCCTCTGTCACTATTATCTTTCAATTTTTTAATAAGAAGACATGAATATTCTTATAAACTTTGAAATAAAATAGCAAAACTTATTCATACTGTATACTATATGATCGAATACCTAGACAAGGCATGGTATTAGATGTATATATATTTGTATTTGAAATATTTATGTATTTATTTTTAAATATATGTTTATATTTATTTATATGTAACATATTTTACATAAACAATGCTATAATATACAATAGAATTTGGTACGACTACTTGAAACAAGAAAAAGTCCACAAAATCAGTAACTTATAGCTACCAAAATTATAAATGATATGGATAGCAGTGGAAATTAAAACATATATCTTGTACTTTAGCAATAGTCCTATATAGAGTAGTTTGTAGAGTACTAGCACAGAAATACATACACACATAAATACAGACATCAGACATTTATGTAAGTCTATAAGGAGTTTGAAAAATTACATATATATCAAATATATACTGTAACTTAATCAAGGAAACATGGCATTTAAATTTATTGATAAAATAATAGCTGGTAAAAAAATCACAAGTGTAGAACAATAAAACTATAAAACATAATTTGTTTTTTTAATATAGGATGAACATTCAAGGCAAAATCAGAAACAAAGAATCTATGCAATAAAACATAGTTATAGTTCATGACATGTCTTAATTGGATAAAAGATATACTGCATAATGTATGCTTTAATTTCTTTTTTAATTAAACGTTAAGACAATAAAAACCAGGGAAAACATTTGTAGCATATATGACAGACAATAGGTCATATGTCTTATACCAGTAATTCTTACAAGTGTCCAATAAAATATTAAAGATTGGTAGGAAATTGAACCCAATTTATGAATGGTACACAGATAAACCAAGCAATAAATCATTACTGAAAGGAAAGAAAATGCAATTAATTGATAAGTGATATACTCTTTTCATATTAGACTAAGTAAAATTAAAAAGAATGAAAATACTTCATCAGGATTCCCATAGAAATGAAGGGGGAATGCACTCTAGGTTTCTGTAGGAATTATGAATTCCTACAGTCTTTTGAGAATGTAATCTGTTAATACCTATATAAACGTAAACAATTCCCGAATTGAACATTTCCTCTTTCAGGAATCAAGCCAATGAAATTCAAAGCACTGTTATCTAAGCTATATGCAAAACTATGTTTATTATCATAATTTTGTATTTGGGCAATATTGGAAACCACTTGAACATTTAAGACTACTAGAATATTTAAATAGGTTTTAGAATATTGTGCAAATATTGCATAAAATGGGTTACATTTGTAGTTACTATCTACTTAAACATTGGTATTCACAATGTAATGTTATTTGGAGATGTTGAAGCAAAATCCTGAACATACGTATATATTTAAATAAATATATTATGATATTTTCTTTTCTTTTTGGTAATGCACAAAGAAATCTATATAATTGGATGTGTTGTTTAACTGCATAAACATGGAAAAAGTTGTGAAGAAATACATAGTAACTGTTATTAATATAACTGGGGAATTATAGCAAGAGGAAATAGGTAGTTGACTAACACAAAACAAATCTGAAGAAAAGGTATAAATTAGTATTTTGATTAATTGAAAAAAGAGAACCTAAAATCCCTATACAAAAAGTACATAATATATATGAAATTTAAATATGAACGTATATAAGAATTAACATATAGTATGGCCAACTGAAAATACAGATTCAATTACATTCAATTACATGATGAGAAATTGAATATTAAGGGTTTTAGATTTTTGTCATTACTAAAAATACACACATAGGCAACTACCAATTTAGATGTTTTATGACTTTTATTTTAAAGTGACACTGAATAGGACATTTCTACTCCCAATATCAATTTTCTTTTGTGATTGAAAGCATACAAATAAATATTTTTTACTCTATTTTATGTTTTGAAACACTTCTTTTTTTTTTTTTTTTTGAGATAGAGTCTTGCTGTCACCCAGGCTAGAGTGCAGTGGTGTGATCTTGGCTCACTGCAACCTCCGCCTCCCAAATTCAAGCAATTCTCCTGCTTCAGCCCCCCAAGTAGCCAGGATTACAGGCACCCACCACCGCGTCTGACTAATTTTTGTACTTTTAGTAGAGACGGGGTTTCACCATCTTGGCCAGGCTGGTCTCGAACTCCCGACCTCGTGATCCACCTGCCTCAGCCTCCCAAAGTGCTGGGATTACAGGCATAAGCCACCACGCCCAGGTTTTAAAATCCTTTCTAAACCACGTATAGGAACTTGATATATTTTCCAAAAATAATTCTATATTCAAATACACAAAATACTTCAATAAGAAATATTTAAAACGCTGTTTAAATGACACAAATATTGACTAATACATATTTTTTCAGAATACTCCTTTGAAGATTGTTTTCTCAGCATAGCTAAAATTTACATGCAACGTTGGCATGCAGAAAGTTTAATGGCTAAAATAATTTAGTCATCACTTAGAATACATCTTAGCATGTATTTCTGGTAAGAATTACATATATTTTTGTGGATACTGTAGCTTTATGAGGGTATTCAAATTTATTGGGAAGTTCCCATTTTGAATTGGTGGAGGCTGAATTTATACAGAACAAAGCAAGTATAATATGTAACTATCTAGTTTATAAATGGAAACAAATTGATAATATACAAGTCAGAATACTCATTCACGTCTCTGATGACCAAACTGCTGATATCATCACTAATCATCCCTAATTCTCCTTTTCATTTTGTGCTATTTATTTATTAATAGGAACACTTCCATTTTGAAACTTCCTTGAAGGAATTGATTCTCTTTAAAAGAAAAAAAAAAGAAAGAAAAGAAAACCTTAGAACTAGTATTTCCCTGGAGTATCCCATATCACTTTTCCTCTCACAGAGGAAACTCAACTCACAGAGTTTCTGATTAGAAAAAATTCTGTGAGATTTCCCTGTAGAGAAAGACCCTGCCTTGGGGAAAAGTCCCAAGTCAATGTGAGAAGCCACAAGGAAGAGAGCATTCTCTCTAGAAATTTAAATCAGTCTTCAGGGGGAGAAAATGGAAAGGCTTACTCTATTTGACACAGAAATTTATAACAAAAGGGAAAGCTAATTCTTAAGAGACTTTGCATTTATATGTTCATTTCTAGCATTATTAAGGACTTTTTTTAAAAGAAGAAAGAACAATTATGAAATTTTAATTGCTGTTTTAAGAGATTGTGGCTAAAGACATAAAGAAAATATATTATGAGTTTATTCTTTCATTTTAAATAATTGAATTGAAAAACAATCAAATTATATAAAAAAATCAGGGAATTCAGTTTTGTTAAATGAAAACATTATGGAATATATATTTTAAACAGAATATTCACTTTTATTTTAATATTTACTGCTATAATCCATGAACATAATTAATAATTTTGTTACTCTTAGGGTCTAGTGCCTTGATCTGGATAATGAATCATTTATAAAGAAGTAAACCCCAGGGAAGTATGTGTAAATCATTTCTCTACTCCATGCCTAAAGTGGTTTAGACATTTTACATTAGAATATATTCCTGGTGGGTTACATAAATTCCTGTGGGTATATTAGCCTCCAACTAGACTTGACTGACCCTATGCCCTTTTTAATTGGAATGAGAAAATAAATTACAATAATTTTTAAATTCTAAAAATCAGGTCAGGTGCGGTGGCTCACGCCTGTAATCCCAGCGCTTCAAGAGGCCGAGGCAGGTGGATCACCTGAGGTCAAGAGTTCGAAACCAGCCTGACCCACATGGTAAAACGCCGTCTTTACTAAAAAGACAAAAGTTAGCTGAGCATGGTGGCGGGCACCTGTAATCCCAGCTATAGGGAGGCCGAGGCAGGAGAATCACTTGAACCGGGGAGGCAGAGGCTGCAGTGAGCTGAGACCACACCACTGCACTCCAGCCTGGGCAACAAGAGCAAAACTCCATCTCAGAATAAATGAATGAATGAAATTTTTAAAATCAAAAGACTAATGGGCACTTCAAAAGCATCCAGAAATCACATAATACTTATTTGTATAACCTTGATTGTCTCTTAATTTGACAAGAAAATAGAAAAATGAATCAGACTTTCCTCCAGCTTGTTTTTTTTTTTTTTCCAGGAGGGTAAGAGGACAGTTCTATCATGGCTGGGATAGCCAAAATTTGCAAAGGCATTCTATGATTCTATTGTGCAAAAGCCAATACTAGAGCCAAAGGGTGTGGGCAATGGAATGATACCGTAAGTGACCATGTGAACCATGTAAATATCTCCCAAGTTCTCCATACCAGAAATTTATCAAACTTTCCTTAATTTATAGCTGAAAATGTTGGTAATCAATACAAGGCCATAAACACTAGGGAGTGCTGTTGGGATGGAAAGTTACAGTGGAAACAGATGAAAATCTTATGCATTTGGTATTAAAATCATCTTACTTTTGTAACTCTTACTGATAAAAAAAAAGGTAGCCATATAAGCATACTGCAAGGAAAGAACATTGAACCTTAATTTTTGTTAGCTTCAAAGTAATCTAGCTTATTACTGTAGCTACATTGATTAGAACATTTTGGAAAAATTCCTAAACACAGGCTGTCCTATAAATTGAATGATAGTTACAGAAAACAACTATCCTGGAAAATCTGGGATTGCCTTGGTTGACAAATAATTCTCCATATATCTCTCCGTGTACCTCTATATGCTTTACTATTTGTTATAACCTTAAATTTTTGTTTTGAAAAGTTTTGATTTGAAAATAAGTTCAGTACATGATAATTTCTATAATAAGCTATCAAATAAACAAAAAGAGTTGCTTTCAAATTTGGGTATCCTTTCAATTATTTCTCATACATATACAAGCTTATATAAAGATTAATGCATTATCAATATCAATAAATGTAAAGATACAGGAATTATGATAGATCCAAACTACATACAGCCATATTGGTAGCAATACAAATAGGGAATAAGTAAATTACAGTCATAATGTTTTAGAATATTTCCTTTGTACAAAGTATCCTTATTTTAGACAGCAGTTTCTTTTCTGCCATTTTGGTTTTGTTGATGTAATCTTTTAGGTCACATTCCAAACATACCAAGAATACTGCCAGGTAATAATGGCAATTACAATGCCTAGAAATTTTACCCTACCAGTAGGTAGTGTTAAAAATCCTAATATATTTTTGAATAAGTGAATATATTTGATGGATTTTGTAGATTTAAGATCATTTTTAAGAGTCATCAAATTGATTTAAAATTTCAATTCTCAGCATGGCTGGAGGTAATGGATTACTCAGAAATTTATCCTGCAATTATCTCAAGTTCAGGATAATGATATCCTTGCCAGATGCAAGACTCTTCCAAATTTTTTATTTGATATGTTAACTTCTAATAATTTCCAATGATCTTTACCATATTATTTTAAAATTTAAGTATCAACAGTTTTCCCTAAATTTATTATACTACAAATATATCAAAACTATTTCAATAGCTCACAAATGCAATAAACTATAAAATAAAAAATACCCTTGTCATGACCATTTTAACTACCTAGAAGTAAATATTGTTATTTGTGTCCTGTTTATTCTGCTAGTTGTATTTCTAACACTTTGAAATTTAAAATAAATGAAACTATGTAAACTTTTTGACACTTTGATTTGTTTCACTTATATTAGAGATATTTTTATCTCAGTAATTTTGGTGATTTTTATAAGAACATGTATCCTGGCCGGGCGTGATGTCTCATGCCTGTAATCCCAGCACTTTGGGAGGCAGAGGCAGGTAGATCAACTGAGGTCAGGAGTTCGAGACCAGTCTGACCAATATGATGAAATCCCATCTCTACTAAAAATACAAAAATTAGGCAGGCATGGTGGCATGAGCCTGTAATCCCAGCTACTCAGGAGGCTGAACCAGAAGAATCGCTTGTACCGAAGAGGTGGAGGTTGCAGTGAGTTAAGATCGCACCATTGCACTCCAGCCTGGGCAACAAGAGCGAAAATTCGTCTCAAATAATTAAAAAAGAAAATGTATCCCATTGTACAATGTAAAACAAGAAAAATGTATCCCATTGTACAATGTAAAACAAGAAAAATGTATCCCATTGTACAATGTAACATAGGAAAAAGTGTTTTCAATATTACACAGTATATTGCATCTTTCAAACCTACTCATTCATAAATAAGAATTTACTTTGCTGATTGCTATTTCCCATATTTGAGTATGATATCTGAAAGCACATTTGCTCTCTGCTTTTTAGTTTTCCTTCACTTTCTGCCATAAAATTTCCCCAGTCCAGTAATCTAGTAGTCTTCCTAGAAAAACACAATAGCATTTCTTTATTTATAGATTTTCTTTAATTTATAAATGACCTTTTTAATTGAGGCACCTCTTTAGATCCCTTATATTTTGACATTGGAAGCTAGAGTCTCTCACAAAACTAGTAAATTGGCAATTTATGTTGTACTATTTAAAGGAAATAATTCACCAGTTCAGAAAAGTCAATATAAAAAGTTATTTTACATGGTATAAAATATTGATACCCTTGATGTGGTGTTGCTGTGTGACCCCCAGCCAAATCTCATCTCAAATTGTAATCCCCATGTGTTGAGGGAGAGACTTGGTGGGAGGTGATTGGATAATGATGGCAGTTTTCTCCATACTGTTCTCATGATTGTGAGTTCATTCTCGAGAGATCTGATGGATTAAAAGTCTGTGGCAGTTTCCCCCTCATTCTCTCTCTCTCATCTCCATGTAAGAAGTTGCTTGCTTCTCCTTCACTTTGTGCCATAATTGTAAGTTTCCTGAGGCCTCCCCAGCCATACAGAACTGTAAGTCAATGAAACCTCTTATGTTTATAAATTATCCAGTCTCCGATAGTTATTTATAGCAGTGTGAAATGAACTAATACAATCCCCATAATCAAAATGTGTCCAAGAATTTTCAGGTCGCACTTACACACATGAACATTAATTGAAAATTAAAAGTTTCATTACCTTTTTGAATATTTATCCCACATAAAACATGCAGTGATATGAGATTCAATTTCTCAAAGTCACAAATTTTGACTTAATTTGATCTAAGAATGAAGAAATAAATTTATAACTACTTCAAATTCCATTCTTAAACATAAATAGTAATGTTTAAGTATTAGTACCAATATAGAATATATATAAAATATACCATACCAGACTTCATTATTATTTAGCTTCATGTTCTAGTTACATTTTCCATAAAGGAAGGAAACCTCCTATAGGATGGTATGATACAGAGGTTACCAATATGAATTTCATATCACACAAATTTATGTTTAAATTGCCAATTCAATACTTAAGTGTTTGCATCTATAAATAATACAATAATTTCAACTTGTTATGGCTGCTAAGATTAAAAGAGATAATAGAAAAGAGATATAAAAGAAAGCACTCAATCCATGACAAATATTTTTAAATGGCTCAGGTTTATCTATAGATTTATTAAAAACTTTGTCATATTGTATAATCATGTAAATATTTGCCAATACAAATATTTAATTCTATCCCATTTGTATTCTTGCCTTGTTCTATACAGGTGTTAAAGGGCTTAATATTCAGAACACATGTACAGATATGTAAATTAATGATTTGCTATTCAGAGAAAATACCTCTAGAACATTACAGTGTTTTATTTTAATGCATTACAAATGAAATAACATCTATTATTTGAGAATCAATTATATATCATAGTATACTCCTTGGCAGGCTACCATCAGATTATTATTTAGGCCATAGAAGGTTACCGATCAATTCAACTGGTCCTCCAAAACCAAAATGTCTTTCTGTAAATTTTATCTTTTTTTTTTTTTTTTGGAAAAACAAATTTCCGCCTGTGCATGACTCAGTGTCTCATTACGCCTAGCAGGATGATGAGTCCAAACTTTTCACAGATGCAGGAGGACATGCTGTGTTTTAGAAGAAATCCTACATTCTTTGTAACAATCTTGTATTATATTTTAATTCTGTAAACTAAAAAAACAATGGTCTACAGTTAAAGCTCACTGTTAGGCATAAAACTCTAAATTGTAATCCTTGGTACAGTGTTGGTTTAGGATGTTTGATTCTTCAAGTCACAAAACTTCAGTTGTATACACTCCAATGTGTAACTTATTAATATGTTCACACATAATAAGCTATTATTCATTCATAAATATATTATTGGTTCACTTTTCTTAGAACATCCACTTTGTTTTCCACTAGGAACAAGGCTGTCATACATTTTCCCCAAAACTATATCCAATAGCACATATCTGAAATATTACTTCAGATAAGCCATATGCTTAGGAGTTCATCATAAGCCCTTTTCATTTGCAAATTATTTTGACATATAAGGATATTACATGTTTAAATGTGGATTCCTACAGGCTATGTTCTAATAAACTTAAATTGTCATTTCAATTAGTTGAAATATTTCATTATGGCAGGCTCATTTCTCCCATGGTTGTATCATTGATATACTGTAGGGTCTCTTTCATTGAATATTCCTGGAAAAAAAATGGTTAGTCTTGTAGAAATGACAGTTGGGATCATATAATAATAGAGTATTGTAGAAACATTCACATTTTGTGAAAGAAAAGCACTTAGCTTTTTAAGATTCAGCTACAGCTTGTAATGAAGATGCTGCAGTTGTAGTTGCATGTCCATTGCTCCTACTCGTCATGACTAGCTGGTGTCATCAATAGCAGGGAGTACACCAGTAGCTTGAACAGAATAAGCACTAGAGTAAGGCACTAATTGTGGGCCCTTCAGAGGATAGGGACAGATACTGTCAATGGTCATAAGAAACCATTATACATATCCTACAAATATTAAATGGTCTCCATACAGGACAAAAGATGGCACTTGTATATCAATAGCAGTAAAATGTTATAAATTTAGGTCTTTGACTTTGAATGCTTCCTAATCTATTGGAGAGAGAAACAGTGCAGAGATCATGGACTATCTTTAGAAAATCTCATGCCAATGAAATTGTCCATTATTCATCAATGACATATGCCAGAATCCGATAACTTTCCTCAGGAGCATAGCTTGAATGCAAAAGGATTTTCACCTTTTCATCTTTCCATATCTACATTTATCTATCATTTTCCAAGAAAACAAAATTACATCCAGAAAAATGTGCTTAGTTCAATTAAAAAGCACCCATTTGATGCCTAAAACATGACTTAAAGTGTTATAAATTTAGGTCTTTGACTTTGAATGCTTCCTAATCTATTGAAGAGAGAAACAGTACAGTGATCATTTTACTGTATTGTTGTAAGAGCAGGAGAACAGGCCTGGAGAGTGCTTAGATCAGCTTATAGAATCATGGAAGAGATCCCAAAGGGGATCTGAGAGCTCTTTGAAGTGAGGCTTGAATGATGCATGAGAGTTAATAAGGCAAAGATGGGAATATGTGGGGTTTCTGATTTGTTTTAGTACAAATTTTATGTTTGATATGAATTTGATTAGAACTCTTCTTATAAGTCCATCTACCAAGCAAAATCTATTGTTCATCATCTATATATTTATATATGTATATATACATATACACATTTATGTATATATACACACATATAAATACGTGTATATGTGCATATTTATATATGTATATGTGTGTATATACATATATATGTGTGTATATACATATATGTGTGTATATACATATATGTGTGTATATACATATATGTATATGTGTGTATATACATATATGTATATGTGTGTATATACATATATGTATATGTGTGTATATACATATATGTATATGTGTGTATACATATATGTATGTGTGTATATACATATATGTATATGTGTGTATATACATATATGTATATATGTATATGTGTGTATATGCATATATACATATATGTATGTGTGTATATGCGTATATACATGTGTGTATGTGTGTATATACGTATATGCACGTGTGTATATGTGTGTATATGCATATATGCGTATATGCATATGTGTATATGCGTATATGCGTATATACGTATATGTATATGTGATATGTGTATATATGTATATGTATATATGTGTATATGTGTATATACGTATATGTATATATGTGTATATGTGTATATACATATATGTATGTGTATATACATATATGTATATGTGTATGTGTGTATGTACATATATGTGTATATACATATATGTGTATATATGTGTATATGTGTATATGTGTATATGTGTATATGTGTATATATGTGTATATGTGTATATGTGTATATACATATATGTGTATATGTGTATGTGTATATACATATATGTGTATGTGTATATACATATATGTGTATATGTGTATGTGTATATACATATATGTGTATATGTGTATGTGTATATACATATATGTGTATATGTGTATGTGTATATACATATATGTGTATATGTGTATGTGTATATACATATATGTGTATATGTGTATATGTGTATATACATATATGTGTATATGTGTATATGTGTATATACATATATGTGTATATGTGTATATACATATATGTGAATATGTGTATATGTGTATATACATATATGTGTATATGTGTAGTGTATATACATATACGTGTATATGTGTAGAGTGTATATACATATACGTGTATATGTGTAGAGTGTATATACATATATGTGTATATGTGTAGAGTGTATATACATATATGTGTAGAATGTATATACATATGTGTAGAGTGTATATACATATATGTGTAGAGTGTATATACATATATGTGTAGAGTGTATATACATAGATGTGTAGAGTGTATATACATAGATGTGTAGAGTGTATATACATAGATGTATATATGTGTATATACATAGATGTATATATGTGTATATACATAGATGTATATATGTGTATATACATAGATGTATATATGTGTATATACATAGATGTATATATGTGTATATACATAGATTATATATGTGTATATACATAGATTATATGTGTGTATATACATAGATTATATGTGTGTATATACATCGATGTATATGTGTATATACATCGATGTATGTGTATATACATCGATGTATATGTGTATATACATCGATGTATATGTGTAAATACATAGATTATATATGTGTATATACATAGATGTATATATGTGTATATACATAGATGTATATATGTGTATATACATAGATGTATATATGTGTATATACATAGATGTATATATGTGTATATACATAGATGTATATATGTGTATATACATAGATGTATATATGTGTATATACATAGATGTATATATGTGTATATACATAGATGTATATATGTGTATATACATAGATGTATATATGTGTATATACATAGATGTATATATGTGTATATACATAGATGTATATATGTGTATATTCATAGATGTATATATGTGTATATACATAGATGTATATATGTGTATATACATAGATGTATATATGTGTATATACATAGATGTATATACACATATATTTCAAAATTACCTAACTTTAAAATATATAACTAAATTATCTAGTATTTAGAAATTAAAGAGCCAGATAAGTATTATTTGCTGCATACTTATATATTTTAATCAGATTTTTAGCTAATATTGATGGGTTAGTATTTCTCAGAAAAGAAACATATTTGATACTGTCTTATTCCTAATTTTTAATCTTCATCAATGTTGCTTTTTATAGTTAATTAGATTATTGATATACTTAAATTACTTATCTGTAAAATATTTTTACATATACTGGTTTAATGTTGTCATTGAGAATAATGAATTTCCAGAAATCTTTCGCAAGACAAAATGTGTAAATATTTGGCCAAGTTTTCATTGTGCTCAATTTTTTCCTTTGCAATTTCGTGTTCCACTTCAATATAGAATATATGTATTTATGCAGTTAAAATAGAAATTCCATTTGATGATTCATCCCAACATTTGACATTTCAAATTATAATTACATGATTTAAAATTAAAACTTCTAACCATATTTCAGTAGTCATCATCTAATTTTTCAGTGCCTGTCATGTGGTATATAAACCAAGCATGGAGGATGTCATGGATCAAAATGATGATTGCTGAGTTTAGGTTGTGGGAAACATGGAAGAGGTATTTCTCTGGAAAATTTTATGTTAAAAACTTGAAATTAACTGAAGTCTTCAAAAGGCTAAGTTTTTAAAAACTTAGCCATTCTATTTATAAAATATTTTAATGAAAGATTTCCATTATTTTCTGAACAAATGCAAATACAATTTAATACATTCTTTATTTAAAATATGATGGGACACACCGAGTGATTTAAAAAGTTTTTCAAGGACTCAAATGGAAACACATGTCATGTTCATGGATGGGTAGAATCAATATTGTGAAAATGCCAAATTCAATGCAATTCCCATTAAAATACCATCATCATTTTTCACAGAACTAGAAAAAGCAATCCTAAAATTCATATGGAACCAAAAAAAGAGTCCACATAGCTAAAGCAAGTCCAATCAAAAAGAACAAATCCGGATGTGTCACATTACCCGACTTCAAACTATGCTATAAGGAAATAGTCACCGAAACAGCATGGTACTGGTATAAAAACAGGCACACAGACGAATGAAACAGAATAGAGAACCCAGAAATAAACCCAATACTTACAGCCAACTGATGTTCAACAAAGCTAACAAAAACATAAAGTGGCGAAAGGACATCCTATTCAACAAATGGTGCTGGGATAATTGGAAAGCCACATGTAGAAGAATGAAACTGGATCCTCATCTCTCACCTTATACAAAAATCAATTGAAGATGAATCAAGGGCTTAAATCTAAGACCTGAAACTATAAAAATTCCAGAAGATAACATCAGAAAAACCTTTCTAGACACCGGCATAGGCAAAGACATCATGACCAAGAACTCAAAAGCAAATGCAACAATAACAAAGATAAATGGGCGGGACTTAAACTAAAGAGCTTCTGCCCAGCAAGAGGAACAGTCAGCACAATAAACAGACAACCAACAGAGTGAGAGAAAATCTTTGCAATCTATACATCCAATAAAAGACTAATATCCAGAATCTACAAACAACTCAAACAAATTAAGAAGAAAAAAACAAATATTCCCATCAAAAAGTGGGCTAATGACATGAACAGACAATTATGAAAAGAAGATATATAAATGGCCAACAAACATATTTAAAAAGGCTCAGCATCACTAATCATCAGGGAAATGAAAATCAAAACCACAATGCGATACCAACCTACTCCTGCAACAATGGCCATAATCAAAACATCCAAATAACGGATATTGGCATGGATGTGGTAAAAAGGGAACACTTCTACACTACTGATGGTAATGTAAACTAGTACAACCACTATGGAAAACAGTGTGGAGATTCCTTAAAGAACTAAAAGTAGAACTACCATTTGATCCAGCAATCTCACTACTAGGTATCTACCCGGAGGAAAAGAAGTCGTTAAACAAAAAAAGATACTTGCACACACATGTTAATAGCAGCACAATTTGCAATTGCAAAATATGGAACCAACCCTAATGGCCATCAATCAGTGAGTGGATAAAGCATTTGTGAGATATATATATATATATATATGTGTATACATGTGTGTGTGTGTGTATATATATATATACACACATATACACAATGGAACACTACTCAGCACTAAAAAGGAACAAATTAATGGCATTCACAGCAACCTGGATGGAACTGGAGACTATTATTCTAAGTGAAGTAACTCAGGAATGGAAAACCAAACATCATATGTTATCACTCATAAGGGGGAGGTAAGCTATGAGGATACAAAGGCATAAGAATGATAGAACAGACTTTGGGGACTCAGGAAAAAGAGTGGGAGGGGGTGAGGAATAAAAAACTACAAACTGGGTTTGGGAGCTTGGGTGATGGGTGCACCAAAATCTCACATATCACCACTAAAAAACTTACTCATGTTACCAAATACTATTTGTTCCACAAAAACCTATGGAAATAATTTTTTTAAAGAAAAGTGGAAATTATGCAATCAACATTTTCAAATAAATAATTTTAAAAACTTAAAAAAATAATATTTATAATCATAAGCAAAGAGAAAAACCTTGTACTCCATAGTGAAGAATGAGGGTTTTTTTTTTAACTGTTTCACAAATTTTATCATTCCGTTACTATAATTATAATATGTACACACATACAAACATATTTAGATATGTTTACACAATTTATATATATGCCAATTAGTAGCATAACACAGGCTTTGGGGAGAACAATTATAAGTTATGTATGCACTACAAACAATGCCAATTATATTTCCACTCTCTGATAACTAAATTTATGTGTGAAATAATTTGGAGGGTGTACCGGGATGATATTAATGTTTAAATAGGTGAACTCTGGGTAAAGCAGATTGACCTCTATAATGTGATTCAGCCTCATCCAATTAGATGAAGGCTTGAATAGAAAAAAAAAAAAAAAAAGACTGGCCTCTCCCAACAAGAGGAAATTCTTCAGCAGATTGCCTTTCGATTTAATCTGTACCACTGACACTTTGTGAGCCTCAGCTTGCCAGTCTTCAGACTGTAACTGCACCATTGGCTTTCCTGGGTTTTGAGCCTGCTAGCCCACTGGATAGATTTGAACTTGCCAGACTCCAAAATCATATAAGCCAATTACTTGCAATAAATCTCTCTCTCTCTCTCTCTCTCTATATATATATACACACACACACACATATGTATGTATATATATGCATATATACACATTACATATATATACATTTTATATATGTGTATATGAGATTCACTCTGTTTCTCTATAAAATCTGAAATTCTTAGCTTTCTAATTTAGTAGATCATTGTTTTATATCAAAAAAATTCTTCAAAAACTTTTTCTTTGTATTATTAATATAAATACATTTCTATCTCAATATTATTATTTTAATTTAATTTAAAATAGCATTCAAAATATTTCCTTTTGGCAGGCTGAACTCAAAATTTGGTTTGTGTGGTAAGGCAGATAACACACATGCCAAAAGGATATGAAAAGATTTATTGCACATATAAGACTTTCTGGAGAGAATAGGAAAGGCTCCAAGCAGGTGTAAAAATGGTTTCAGCAAAGAGAAGGGTAGAGTGGCTCTGATTTTTACTGTGGTCAGAAGGGGGAGCTGAGATGTGTGAGGGGCAGTGCACTGACAGAGATCTGCATGCTTTGAACTTCCTCCTACTGTCAAAGGATGGAGTGAATGGGCTTTTTATCCCTTTGCCTACATGTGGAGCAAGAGAGGAAATGGGAGGGCTGAAACTTAAAAGCCAGCAGTAATCAGACATCAAAAATGGAGACAGAGTCTTTATTACATAGGTTGAATGAAATAATATCAACTGATATTGAAATTAACTTATTTTTTGCTTGCAAGATCTGATGGCATCAACAGAAAGCTGGCATCACTTAACTGTTTATAAAAATGTTTCTTCTGTGAATGAAGCCAACACATTAGAGCTACTCCTTACCTCTTCTCCCCTGTACAAGAAAACTTGGAATTAAAACAGGAAAAATTAATTTTGAAGAACAGCATTTTAATTTAAATGTCAAGTTATACTTCATAGACTGATGTGAAAATGCACATCCTTCTTCTAAATGTGTTTTACCATAATTTTCAAGCACAGTCTTCTTAAAAAGGTAACAACTAACTGTGAAGCATCTTTGGCAGACTTGTTCCTTCTCAGTATCACTGATGTGGTAGGTGATATCACGACTCTCACAATAGATGACAAATATCTGCAAACATGTTATGGAAATTATACGTTCACTATAAACTTCCTTAAGAGAGAAGCCCCATTATTTATGACGATCTTTCTTTTTTCTTTGTTTTCAGAGCTAATTCCTCTGAAATGAGCTATTGAACAACAACCCCCCACCCCCACCCCCTGCCAAAAAAAGGTATCACTTATCAGGTAGTTAAAGGAAAAAAATATTATTAGATTTACACCATACAATGAATGACCAAATATTTGTATTAAGAGTGTTCAAGCTATGCTTCCATTGATGGCAGACTGCTTAGCCTCTAGATTCCACATATATTCTATGAATTTTCATCTTACAATGCCTCACATTTTCCTCTGACACCACAGTTTGGTGGTCTGGCACATGGCATATCACATACACTGAGAAAGGATACATAGTAACAACTGACTGGGACCCCAAGTGAATAGCAGGGGCAGCAGTATGGAATACTCAAGAAGAGATTCACTTCTAGTGGTTCCTGGATAAGCAGTTTGATGTTGGTCAACACCCAGCAAACTGTTCTTGAAAGACATGTGTAGTTGTCTGTATCTGGAAAGAGACGTAGTTTATCATCTCACATTCTTCAGATAAAAATACTAGTTAACACGGTTCTCATATCCTAAGAGACAAGACTATATTGGAAACTGGAAGAAGTAAAGTTTGCCACATCCACCCTGGTTATTTTAATGCAACTATTAAGGTAAAAATTCATAAAAATTGTGAAGTGTCGTGTTCACACTAAGCTGAATGTCATGCTAAGACAACAGTGTAAACAGGGACTGTACCAAGAAATCCAAATGAAGGTCACTGGACTTATGAACCAGTTGATATTAGGTTGGTGCAAAAGTAATTGTGCTTTTGCCATTACTTTTGCACCAAACTAATACTATTATCATAGTATCCAGCAATGACTCTTTCATACGTAATTCAAACAGTAAATGCCAGAGCCTGTATTTTTACTCAGACATTTTGATATCAAAGCTTGAGCTCCTTGCCACTACATTATGACGCAGCTTGAAGATAGCTAGAGGAAAGCTAAGCAAATGCACTGAGGTGATTTAGAGGGAACTGAATAACAGATGGGAAGATGTACCAAAACAGGAGCCTGAAGATGTAGGTACCTAGTAATGGGTAACTTCTTTAAAGGAATGGAAAATACTGCAACATTTTTTGCCATTACTCATCAGATTTAGTGACCCAATATTAAGCAGTCTATGTCCACATTCATTTATTCAAACATTAATTAAGTAAGTAATTGAAATGAATACTGGCTGCTTGTCAAATTTTTCTAGCCTCTGTGGGTAAAGTTAATTAATGAAGCAGCCATGGCCTCATGAAATGTATGATACAGTGAAGTAGACAAGTGTTCAGTAAACACTACCATGTTCTCAAAAATTTTTGCATAAAATTTCCTTGTCAGTAAAAATGTTTAAGCATGCTTGAGAGAGGTTTTCACACATTTGGGGAAATGAGAAGGGAAATGAGAATCACCAGAGAGAATGAGGGCAACGTGCTAAGAGATGATGCTGGAGAGGTAGGTAACAGAGTTCATTTCAAAATTGTCTTCTGAAGCCAACATTTCTGGATTCTAACCTTGAGGTAGTGAGCATTTAGTGAAAGACTGTAATCAGGAATATGACTTAATAATGGCTGATTTTTAAAAGATCAATTTGAATACCTTATTAATTTGTAAAAGTGCAAGACTAGATATAAGAAACCAAATGGGAGGTCAAAGTATTAGTGAAAAATGTAAGAACTTGTTTGAGGGTAGTGGGAGAGCTAAGACAGAATAGTTTAAATGGCTAGACTGCCGAACAGTTCAAACTATTCAAAATTTATGTCAGAGCTACGATGGGCATTACATCTATACTAGTTTGCTAGAGCTGCAGTAACAAAGTCACAAACTGTATGGCATAAGCAAGATAAATTTATTGGCACACAGTTCTGGAGACTATAATTTTAAAATTGAGGTGTCGGCAGGTTCAGTTCCTTTTTCTTCCTTTTTTTCTTAATTTTATATTAAAATATTCCTTAGAAAAAAATTGGTTCCTTCCAAGGGCTGAGAGGAAGGAACCTGTTCCAGGCCATTCTCCTTGGCTTGCAGAAGGCCATCTTTTTGGATGTTTGTGTCTCTTCATATTGTCACCTCTCTATGGCTGTCTCTTTATCTTTGTATTTCTTTTTATAAGGACACCAGTCATAGTGGATTGGGGGCTCATCCTACTCCACTATAACCTCATTCAAACTTAACTAATTATGTCTGCAATGACCTAATATTTTCAAGTAAGTTCAGATCCTAAGGTACTAGGGGTTAGGATTCCGACATAGGATTTTGGGGGAAAGCAATTCAACCCATAAGAATACCTATCCAGGGCCGGGCACGGTGGCTCATGCCTGTAATCCCAGCACTTTGGGAGGCCGATGCAGGTAGATCATGAGGTCAGGAGTTCGAGGCCAACCTGGCCAAGATGGTGAAATCCCGTCTCTACTAAAAATACAAAAATTAGCCGGGCGCAGAGGCAGGCACCTGTAATCCCAGCAACTCAGGAAGCTGAGGCAGGAGAATCGCTCGAACCCAGGAAGCGGAGGTTGCAGTGAGCCGAGATCGTGCTGCTGCGCTCCAGCCTGGGTGACAGAGCAAGACTCCGTCTCAAAACACAAACAAAAACAAAAACCAAACCAAAACAAAAAACCAGAATACCTATCCAGAAAAATACGACTACTGTGTAATTAATTGTAGACATTGAGTATTCTGAGCCACAAGGTTATGAAAATCAGTTCAAAGGAAAGTGTGAGCTTGAAATTGGCCCAGGAGACTTTGCGTTTCTGTAATAAACAACAGTGGATGTGAGTGTGAATATGTGTGTAAGGACCAATATCATCACCATCAGTTAGGTTTCTAATTAAAAAAAGAAAAAATACTGAAACCCGTATTATTGGATTTCCTGATTTTCAGAAATATAAACTTCACCACAGGAAGTGTGTCACTCAGTTTCTCCCAACCAAACTGAGAAAAAAAGTAAAATAAATAAATAAATAATAAATAAAAATGCCTTTTGGTGGCATCTATTTTCTCTTTGTGGTAGAAAGCAAATCATGGGCAGTAGATATATGGGAAGTTAGCAAAAAGGGAAGTTTGAAGAGAGCGGAGACAATTTTAAGTGGTTATTGGAAAGGGTGGTTGCTTCTATATGCTGCTGTAAGATTCCTTCACTATCAACAGCTGCCTCCCCCACCCATGAAAAGATTTCTTTGTTCTTTCAGAACTTGATACTTGGCAGAAAAGAACTGCCCCTCCCTCTGCCCCATAGAGTTTTGTCATTCAGAACAGTAGTTATAACAGCTATATTCTTGTCCACAAGGTTGCCCTGACTTGGACTTTTTTTCAGAGTTCGTACAAAATACAATTTATCTAGTTACAAAGGAAGGAAGCTTTGACATACGTTTATCATCACAACTTCAATTAAACATGCTCTTATTTTTTTTTCTCTCCTGCACAAACAAAATTTGACATTTCTATGCGGAGAGAAAAAAATTCCAGCAGCAGTAGCTCCCACTGTAACCAAACTTCTTGTCCATAAAATATCAGCTGATAGGCTCAGTGCCTATTCAAGGGCTGCTGGTTAACCAGTAATTCATCACAATTTGCTATTGCAAGGTAGTATCAATGAACGTTATCATTTAAATTGGTGGATCCATAAAGAGTAGAAAAGCAAGAGTTAAAATCAGCAGTAGAGAGTTATGTAATGAATCAATCATATTAGCATGAGCTTAAAATAACTACCTTTTATACGTTTTGTTCCATCAAACAAAAGCAGCTGTTTAGCTATCTAAAATGAGTTAGATCTATTTGCATTTATCTCCTTTATAATAAATTAAAATTTACTACGCTAAGAATAAGGCTTTTTAAAAATATGTAGATCACAGGTGTTCAAGATATTGAGCTAGTTCCCTAAACTGCTTTGGTTCAAGTTTCTATAGATTTAAAATACTGAAGATGATGCCAGCAGCTTTACCTAACTCTTAGACATAAACTAAATGCAACTACATCATCTCGGGAGGTAAGAAATCCTTATGATTTTAATATCTACCATTTTGTTTTTATATTTGTTTCTTATCTAATAAAATGCCATAATTAATGAAAAATCTCCAGCTGTTTAGGCAGTTTGGAAAACTGTATTTACTTCATTATTGCCTAAACAAATGAATTTGTGTGTATATTTGCTGGATGCTTCATTTTTTGAAACTAAATGCATTATATAGTTAACTGAGTACTTCCATGAATATAAAACTTGTTCCAAAGTTGATTGCACATTCTTCTAGGACAAAGTAAAAGTACAAGTTTAGACATGTAGAAGATATGCAATAAACACTGCTTTTTCTAATGGTAGATATTTTAAAAATAATTTTTGTAGTCAAGTCCCACAATTTAGTAAAGCAAGGAATGGAATGGGCAATACTATAATGTTTTCTACATAATACTTTCAACCAATTTAGATTGAAGGAATATATCTACAGTTATCTGATTCAATTCTTGTTAAAGTACCTGTGCATAAATATACAATCATTATTCATACATCCCATAAAAGCAAAATGCATTCACTAGCTAGACACAAAATGAAGTTTACAGGTGTATACAAGTTGATTTCAGCATAGTAAATTTATTTTCTTTTTATCTTATGTCACCAATGAAATGATCAACATAATTGAATTAAATTTGTTACCTGGTAACAAACAGAAGATGCATCTGTTTTATAACCAAATACAATCTCTGAAACCTTATATTTCTCTGCTATATCACCCTGACAATTAACATGCTATAAAATAAGATCTATACCCTGAACACCATATGGTACACCTTTCTGTTAGACCACAGTGTTAATTTTTTGATAATAAAATATGGATTTTTTTGTAACAGAATTTTCCTGCTTTGAAAAGATATGAATCATACTAAATCAAAGAGGAAGTAAGTTGAAATACTCAGCTATATGCTTCCTGCTATGGATTGTTATTTCTAATATATGTGTATGCAATTATATATCACTAATAACAAATACATATTGAGTTGTTAGTACATGACAGACATTTTACAGAAAAAGTTTACATGTATAATCTCATTTATAATTACACTGTCTCAGTGACATTAATGCAATCATTATTCCTATTTTGCAAGTGAGAGAAGTAAACCAGAGAGAGATTAAGAAAGAAGAAAAATATTGGCAATCAGAAATGCAGAATTTGAGAGAAAGAGAGAATAATGACAAAACTTTTCCTCAAAGAAGATTCAGAAGTAAATATTTCTACCTCTTCTACTTTTAGGGGAGAAAAATAACAAAGCAATAGTGCAGCAGCATTTTCAAGAAGCTCAGGAAAGAATTCAGGAACCAAAAACATTATATCCAGCTAAGGTTTCTTTCAAGTCTCAAAGCCATAGATAAACAATGTTGAATGTTGAAGAATGTTGAGGCTGGGTACGGTGGCCAATGCCTGTAATCCCAGCGCTTTGGGAGGCCTAGATGGGTGGATCAGTGGAGGTCAGGAGTTCAAGATCAGCCTGGCCAAAATGGTGAAACCCCTTCTCTACTAAAAATACAAAACTAGCCGGGTGTGGTGGCACACGCCTGTAATCCAATTACTCAGGAGGCTGAGGCAGGAAAATCGCTTAAACCGGGGAGGCAGAGGTGGCAGTGAGCCAAGATTCCCATCTGGGCAATAGAGCGAGACTCTGTCTCCAAAAAGAAAAAAAAAGAAAAAAACCAGAAAACTTTTTTTTTTTTTTTGTCTGAGAAATATATTAGAGGATGAATTTTATCCAACCAAAATATGACTAGGAAAATTTCAGCCAAAAATTGATATTGGCCATTTTATGTATTTATTTATTGAGCTAAGACTACCACAAGAGTGGGGTTTTGAGGTTGAAGAATTATATGTAAACATATGCACTCTGACAAAATAGAAAGGATGCAACTAAAAACTGGGAGAGAAAGAGTAGAATGATTGTTGCCTGTTTGATACATAGTAGGTGCCAGACAAAAAACGCTGTATAAAATGAACACAAATGATAATAAAGTGTTAAATAAGAAAAATATTTTTAAAAATATTAAAACAAAGGTAATTACTGAAATGAAAATACAGACTTTCCTAAGTACTAAAATAACCTTTTAAAATGGTGCAAAGACACAGAAAATGATTTTTTTTAAAAACATAGTAAATATAACACTCAAAATAATAACAAGATAATATGATAGATTTGAGACCAAACAAAACAGTTATGTCAGTAAATGTGATTAGGGCTTAACTCAGCTACAAACAAACAACATAAAGCAAACTCAACTTTATGCTCTAATCAAGACAACAATTTAAAACAGTCATTAAAAAAGGCAAAAATAAAGGAATGGGCAAGTCCTCACAATCCAACAAGAAACAGTGAGACAATAAGGGGTTGCAATCTTGATTCCAAAGTAGAATTTGAGGCATAAACCTTTTAACTGAGATTTTAAAAAAAAAAAAGTGAATGATCAAAGCTATAAAAATGAAACTATCATTTAAATATATATGTACCAAATAACACAGAAACTACTATAAAAAGCAAAAATACCGAGGATATCATAAGAAATTATAAAAACACAGTATTAATAAGAGATTTTAAGATATTCTCAGTTTGAAAGTAGTAAGGCAGACAAAATTTAAATTAAATTACATAAGTCTATAAAACATAAAATTGATAAGGTCAGTTTCTCAGATATTCATTCAACAATGTACTCCAGTAATAGAACATAATTTATTTTCACTTGCATATGAAAGACCAAAAATATTTACATTAAAACACAAAAAAATCAGTAAATTTTATAATGTATAAATAAGACAAAACAATCTGAAAAATAAAATTAAACTTCTCTTGCACATGGATATTAAGACTTCTTACATAATTACCTTTGAGGAAAAAAGGAAAATACACAGAAATTTTAGGATTTCTGAAAAAATATGATAATGAAAAGCATTACCTATCAAAATCTATGGCATATATTTAAAGTAGTGATAAAAAGAAATTCTCCAGTCGAAGAGATGCTCATTAGTAAAAATGTAAGACTAACAATTTAAATGAATTTAATTCTCCCCTTCGAAATTTAAAGAAAAGTAACAACAAAATAATCCAAAGAAAATATAACGAAAAAATAATAAATATAAAAGCAAATTCTGTTAGAGAGAAAACATAATAACAGATCAACTTAATAAATCAAATTCCTGTTATTTTGACAAAAATTTACAAAATAGGTTAAGCACTGGTTATGGGAATACAAGAAGAAAAATGCTACAAAGGACATTGTTAAATTAACTGACAAAATTATAATATAAATGGTAGATTAGATATAAATATTGTGTATATCCTAAATAGTGACTGATATACAGTTATAACTCAAAATGTCTATATTCTTAGAAAATATGCATTAAAGTTTTGGGGATAAAAGTTATGCTAGGTAAATGGCTCAAAATATTATTTTTCTCCCTCACCTTCTCCCTCTCTCTCAAGAGAAAAAGACAGAAAGCAAATGAGAGAAAAGTTTAACTATTAGTGAATCTGGGAAAAGGGTATATAGATGCTCTGTACTTTTTATTTTTGGAATTTCCCTATTAGTTTTAATTTATTTCCAAGTGTAAAGTTAAACATTGTGAAAGCTTTCTATGCTCACGGTAATTTGTATTAGATAGTTTTTGAACCTGACATCCCTTCTAATTGCTCCCTCAGACTACATGCAGCCTAAAGTCTCTACTTCAAGAGCATAGCTCTCATATTTCTTCCTTGTGGCTTTTACAGAAGTCAGAAGTTAAGGAATTACACCTGGGCCTAGCAATGGGGAATGAGCCAATGGATAATTACCTCAGCCACATCTCTTTATATGGACAATTCTGGAAAATACTCCATGCTTCTCGGAAGGCCTGTAGGAGTCAGGTTTTGTTGTCAACAGAAAGGACCTTACTAATGCATGCTTTATTTTATTTTCTTGCCCCACCACCCCCGGTCTTAATTTCTTCACACATTTATTTGTGCTACTTGGAAGCACTCCCAAATAAATTACCTCCATACAAGTCCTTGTCACAGGCTTTGCTTTCAATGAAGTTCTTACTAAAATACATTGCATGAACCAGTCCAACAGTGTTTGGGCTGGTTAAAGAAGAGAGTTAATCTGCCCTCTTGCCTTTTAGGAAAGGCACTGATAATAGCCTGATTTTCTCTGTCCTCAGAGATTCCTATACTACATATATAAACATATATACCATTTCCTTGGCCAAGCACAGTGGCTCACACCTGTAATCCCAGCACTTTGGGAGGCCAAGGTGGGAGAATCCTGCCCCCTTTTGAATAACTGGATTGAATTCGAAACAATTAAAAGGGAAAAGAAAAGAGGTGGTAGAAGAGGGAAAAGTGAAGAAAGAGAAGAAAAAAAATCAAAAACTCCTCAATTACTCTTCAGTTCTTCATATTACATCCCTTAGGGCTTCTGCATTCACATATACCTGGAACTAAACTGGCATAAATACAACATCACCCATACCATCAGTACAACTGCCGAAAGTCTATTAAATAGCAGAGATCAGTTTTTCCAATTAAGTGACTGTGCACTACTCGTATTATCCAATATAGCTATTAAAAAACGAAAAAAGCATCTTGGACTTCACTGTAAAAGAGTTGGGATGCAATATAAACTTTTAAAACTAAAGTATGATCTATTCATTATTATTTTTAAAGTCTAGTATTTAAAAAGTAGACACAAATAAATATAGTAATATTTTAGATACGGGGGCAGTGAAAAAGGATAAAACCCCACTCATATTTCTGGTTTGAATAACTGGATTGAGATTTGATTTACTGAGAAGGGAAAATAAAAGAGGCAGAGGAAGAAAAATAAAAGGAGGAGAAGGAAAAAAATTACAACAGTTAACATCGTCAGGCACCATGATACCTATATTGATTTTCATTTTGCCATCATAGCTCAAGAGGTAGGTATAATTATGACTTCCATTCTGGACATATAAAAACTGAATTCAAGCCAGGCACAGTGGTTCCCTGTAATCCCAGCACTTTCAGAGGCTGAGGTGGGAGGATCACTTGAGGGCAGGAATTTGAGACCAGCCTGGCCAACGTGGTGAAACCCCATCTCTACTAAAAATACAAAAAAAAAAAAAAAAAAAAATTAGCCAGGCGTGGTGGTGCATGCCTGTAATCTCAGCTACTCGGGAGGCTGAGGCAGGAGAATAACTTGAAGCAGGGAGGCGGAGGTTGCAGTGAGCTGAGATCGCGCCACTGCACTCCAGCCTGGATGACGGATCAAGACTCCATCTCCAAAAAAAAAAAAAAAAGAACTTGTACAAAGGCACATAGTTAGTAGATGATTTGTCAGTACTTCGGACAAGCTAGTAGGTAGTCTAAAACTAGAACCCATAACCACAACAAAACAATTTATAGAGGTGATGGTGCCACAGTCACCAACAAGTCAGATTTCCACTGGCTGATTAACACTGAGCTTTCCATTATCAATTTAAAACAAAATTTGTAAATAATGCAAAATTATTTCTCATTAAAAACATGAATGAATCTGTAATCCCAGCACTTCGGGAGGCTGAGGCGGGCGGATCACGAGGTCAGGAGATTGAGACCATCCTGGCCAACACGGTGAAACCCCATCTCTACTAAAAATACAAAAATTAGCTGTGTGTAGTGGCGTGCGCCTGTAGTCCCAGCTACTCAGGAGGCTGAGGCAGGAGAATCCCTTGAACCCGGGAGGCGGAGGTTGCAGTGAGCTGAGATCGCACCACTGCACTCCATCCTGGCGACAGAGCAAGACTGTCTCCAAAAAATAAAATAAATAAAAATATGGCAAAACATGAATGAAGAATACATGGTATATGTCAAAAACAGGAAATTCTGGATCTACTCATTATATCTGTTTTTCATATTATTTTTGAACTGTGAAGCATTATCCCACAAACTATATTTTAAAAATTAATTTAGCTGAAAAAATATATGTATTTCTTGAGAGGATAAAATCTCTCATTATGTTTAGCAAAAAAGAAAATAAAATTTTTCAGGCAGCACTGGGCTTGCATTCCCATCCAGCAAAAAGAGGAAGGAGCTGGGTACTCTCTGTCTCTCTCTAAAAGGAGCATGCACTCTGCTGTTTTTCCCTCTTCCCATTCCAGGTTTTTGTAATAGAACCAAGAAAAAAAAAAAAAGAAACCATAAAACTTGAAGAAATTAATTTAATCCAAGAAACAAAAGTGTTTCAGGAATAAGAAAGTAAGTAGTTAATTGTGTGCTAAATGATACTTTAAAGACAAGGTTAAATAAACCATGAACCAGATTTCTTGTAGAGACAATGGTCAACTGAATAAGAGACATAGGAAAATAAACATTTATATAATTTGTGGCAAATAAAAAAATAAAGTTTTATAACATGCAGTGGAAATAACCCACAGTAACATGTACAATGCTTACAGGAGCCACCGTTCTTAGAATAGTGGTGATTTTATTAATTTTTAAGATTTTTCTTTATTTTCTTAATTTCTATATTATTATATTCTTATTTCTATTATTGTATAATGATCAAATATGTTACTTCTAAAAAGTAATCTATTGAATTTAAAGTATCTCATAAATAGAATTTTCCAAGACTCTCAAATCTTTTGAAAACAATTGTGTCCCTGGTATGCTGACTTTATCTGCAAAAAAAGAAAGCATCAAAGTCCCTAGACGTCCACCCAGCTGTTTCTAGCTTCTGTTATATTTACTCTGATTTATCTAGCATGGCATATAATTAGTTGTTTGGGTTATTGAATAAAGCCTGACTGTACTTGATTATGATTCACAACACATTATTTATATTGTCATTATAAAGGCAATTTTGGGCCAAGGTACATTTCAACTTCTTTTTATTGGGAAAAGCATGTCGAAAAGCTGGTACATAGCCTTCCTCCAAACACTATAAATTATTTTCTGTATGTTTAATGACAACATTATGTGTTTTTAATTAAAAATAAATGTGCCTAGAGAGTTCTCCAAAAATACCCATATCCTTGGCACAATATCTGTCTATAGAAATTTTTCACAGCAATTGTCTAGCTCAAAGTCTATATTTATGAAAATTTTCCTCAGTTTAGTTAACAGAAATTAAATTAATTGATGTTTACACTCCCCATGGAATGTTTTTCATGGTTACATCTCATGAAATAGTGGACACAACAAATATTTCCGTAAGGGCAAAAGAAAGAATAATTCAATTGAGAATTGTATTCCTCCATTGAATATAAGCTTCTGAAGGCATAAAGTATAGCTGACACAGATTCGCTCCCCTTCCGGACTGGTATTTTTACATATGCCATCCCTTAAGACAGTGAGTAGTGTCACAAGAAATCTGAGATGATAGCTTGTTGATTGTTCTCTGCCTGTTTTCTAGACTCTTGTTAGAGGTCTGAAATGGCTGCTCTTTTTTTGTTTCTTTGTATTAATCTCTATTAACCCCACTCCATTCCAAAGTAAATAAAGTTAGTATTTTTTTTCTTTTTAAACTAGCAGTGGTACATACGAAAACCTACCTGGCACATAAATATATAAGAAATATTTTCATTTACAGTTACCACAAAAACCCAGGTTCAGTTTAATAATTTATGAAAGTTATAAACATGAGATCAAACTTTGCTTATACTTTTCCTTCCAGGGTTTCACTAAAAAGCCATAATATTGTTTAGGAGTCATAAAAGTCTTTAATTTTTATATCACAGCCTGCTTTTATTTGGTCTAGGGATCTACATAACACACATGTTATGCATTCCCCAATTGCTGATGCCAACATGATGACGAGAATGCTGAGATTAATTACTTTAATGCTAGCCTAACTCAGCTATTCTAAAGGTCAGATGAAGGCTTGCTAAAAAGAAACCAAAACTCTATGGATTAGCTTAACTACTGCAAACTACTGTGATAAATTAGGATTTGTGCATAATTTATTCTTTTTTTTAAAAAAAGTCTACACTGTTAAAGAGTTTCAATTTATTAGACTAATTTGTGTATTTTGGAAGGAGACCAGCTCCCATCATCCTATTGGACATTTGATTTAGGATTTTTACCATCAGCACTATTCCTGCTATATGAAGAGGGTGTTACAGTAGGTAGCTAGTCAGGCATGAGCAGGGAAGGAGAGCACCTTGCCACCACACCGCCCACTGCTCTCCCACCAGGAATGTCAGGAAACCATCAGGTGATAGTTAGGCAGTTGTCACACTGCCTCTCTGAAATAATAATTGTGTTGCAGGACTTCTCCCTTAGTTGAGGTAAAGACAGGGTTCTTTGTCTCACTGCCACAAAAATTCAGGCAAGCAGACAACTTAAATGGTGAGGAAGATAGGTTTTTACTGGGTGAAAATGAAGAAAAGGGGAAAACAGGGACTCTCGCTAGGCCAGAGTGCCCTGCTAGAGTCCTTCCTACCTGCAGTTCAAATTCCAGGTTCCAGTTCTAGGTTCCACATAGAAAGAGGCCGGGCCAGGCTCCTCCCTGCTTCAAAGGGCAGGAACTTCCTGAGACTCCACCTCAGTGTGCAGGCTGGTTGAAGTTTCTCCAGGGTCTCCCCTCCCACCTGGCTGTCTCAACTGGTTACAGCTGGTGTCAGGGAAAGGCAGTTTCCCGATAGATAGAAACACCTGAAACTGGTGTAGCTTCCCAGCAAGTAGCTTCCCAATAAGATCTCAGGAGTTGGGTAAGTAAGCTCAAGCATGTGCATTAAGAGGAAAAATGGTGGAATTTAACTGGTATGTGACCTTCCAGGGACATTCCACCACTAAGGGAAGAATGCCTCAAGTGAGCATGCATACAACATACAAAACCCCAAGTCGGCTGGGCACGGTGGCTCATGCCTGTGATCCCAGAACTTTGGGAGGCCGAGGCGGGCGGATCACGAGGTCAGGAGATCGAGACCACCCTGGCTAACACAGTGAAACCCCGTCTCAACTAAAAATACAAAAAAAATTAGCTGGGCATGGTGGCGCACGCCTGTGGTCCCAGCTACTCGGGAGGCTGAGGCAGGAGAGTGGTGTGAACCCAGGAGGCAGAGCTTGCAGTGAGCCGAGATCACGCCACTGCACTCCAGACTGGGCAACAGAGCAAGACTCCGTCTCAAAAACAAAACAAAACAAAACAAAACAAAAACTAGTCAGAAGGTCAAACCAGGCACTTGACTCTCTAAAATTGCCTGCTTTGCCCTCTTCCAAGTGTACTTTCCTTCCTTTTATTCCTGCTGTAATGGTTTTTAATAAACTTTCACTTCAACTCTAAAACCTGCCTCAGTCTCTCCTGCTTTATGCCCTTCAGTGGAATTCTTTCTTCTGAGGAGGCAAGAAGTGATGTTGCTGCAGACCAATACGGATTCACCATTGTAAACAAGGGCAGATATGGGTTTTCACTTATAAGAGTCTGATGCTGAAATCTCTAATATAATACTCTTGAGAGATTTAGCTGAAATCATTTTGGTATGACAAAAAGGTTGGTCTATAAAGAAGGGCATTTTCTAAGTCCAAGATTAGCTATAAACTATTAACTATAAACTGAAGTTTATAGGTAAAAAAATAAGTTTATAGCTTAAGAACACAAAAATCACGAGTGACTAATTCTCCTACTCATAGAATGGGGTCATCAGCCATGTGTTACCTTTCTCTACCGAAATAACATGAGGGTCCTCTCCTCTCTTAGGATTTCTAAATTTACTGTAACAATGCTAGCATTTTTGTTGAAAGCAAATGAATTCATAACGTATAGTATAAGATAAACTTAATAGCTTGGGCATGATGCATATTAAGGTGGTATATGCTTCACTTCTATATTCCTACATTTCTGCCTAGTATTCCTAGCTAATATCTATTTTCTCAAAAGGTATCCCTGTAGTGAACAACCTAAGAGGTAAGCTCTGCGTTGGATTTTGCTTTTCCACATACCTGAATCTGTTCCTAAATTGAGTGTTTTCTGTAAGAGATGTGTCAAGGTTTTAGTCTGTAAACTGATACTTAAGGCAATTACTTCCATCAATTAGGATGCATCCAAAATTAATTATTATATTAAACTCTCATGTGATACAAAATATCTGCTGCCACAGATGCAGCGTCCCTTTGCCTGTCTGGGATTAGGCAAAGATAAAAAAAAAAATCTGAAAATGATGTTCAGACTCAGGAACACTGTTATGAATAGATTTCACCTCCATGATTAATTATTTAAAAATAAAACGACTGGACATAGTAGAGCTGGATAAGAAAGCAAGGAAAAAAATGAGTGCATCTTTTATTCAGTAAGAATTATTAACAAACATCCAGAAAAGCTGAGATTCCAAGAAAAGTAAAATTATGCTCAGGAGAGTTCCTCAGATTCATTATTCTATACTCAAAAAACAGACTCCTCTGATGTAACTTTATGTTACTTTCATACAAATTGATTTCTTTGGTAAACCAAAAATAAAATTCTCAGCCCTTCAGCCAACTGAATGGATCCCTCCTCTTCACCAATGGCATTCTAAGTGAACCTGAAACACTAGAGGGGTTGTTCAGGCCATGATGGAAATGGGTGGTCAGACACGTCTCATCATATCTTCCTTCTTTTGGAATTCAGGCTTGGCTGGCCTGCATTAACATTAAAACAGAGACGTTAAATCTTTAAGTCTGATTTATTTATTTTCTCTGAAGCCTGCTACCTGGAGGCTTCATCTGCATAATAAGAGCCTTGGTGTCCACAATCCCTTATTTATTTATTTATTTATTTTTATTTTTATTTTTTTTGAGACGGAGTCTCGCTGTGTCGCCCAGGCTGGAGTGCAGTGGTGCGATCTCAGCTCACTGCAACCTCTGCCTCCCGCACAACCCCTTATTTTAACCCAGACACTTCTTTCTATTGATTACAGTTTGTTAGATAAACATTTACAACCAATTGCCAATCAGAAAATCTTTGAATCCACCTATGCCCTGAAATCCATCCTGAACATTCCCCCACTTTATTCGACCTTCCTTTCCAGACTGAACCAATATACATCTTACATGTGTTAATTCATGTCTTATGCCTCCCTAAAATGTGAGAAATCAGGCCGTAGCCTGACCACCTTAGGCACATATCAGGACCTCCTGAGGCTATGTCACAGGCATGTCCTTAACTTTTAGTCAAAATAAGCTTCCAACTTGATTGAGACTTAGATACTTTTTGGTTTACACTTTGAGCACACACACACAAACACATACAAATTATATTTGTAGTGCAAATAAAGAAGTGATCCTCAAGACCTAAAGTTTCTTTTCCATTTTCCTTTTCTTCCCCCCAAAGCAAAGTTTCTATAGCCTCTTGCCCACGGAAAACAGCAAGACAAAGCATCTGCTGTCAAGACTGAGTGACAATTTGTAATAATTAGCATCAGGAACAATAGACCACTTTTTAAACTCCTACTCAGAGTGCTTAGCAAAGTATTCAAAGTCATTTAAATTGTTTGAGAGCTAATAAGGACTAAAGAACTTGCAGGTGTTATGCACAGAGGCAATGAGCACTGCAGTCATTATACCACTGTAATTCCAACCAAAACAATCTCCCAAACAGTTGCACAGGAATTTAATGGTAACTCACATTGAGGAGGAAGGTTCTTAAGTGTAGCCTTGAGCAGTAAACCTTTGGAAGGAAGATTAGTAGACAGTTTTTGGCCTCATAGTCATAACCTTTATGGGTGATTCTACCTGAAATTTGGCTTCTGCCTAGCTGTATCGCAGATCCCTTGAAACACCTGTGTGCCTGAGATTTGCTGCAAGGGTGCTATTGCCATTTTCAGGAGAAGACTTATGCCAGCTGCTTTGGAATTGGTAAGGGATCTATTTGAGACAGAAAGAAGTCTAGGAAATAACTGAGAAGGAGAAAGCATATAAAGTAACTTAGGAGTCATGCTTTTCATGTCACATAGATGGGATTTTCTTTCCCTGGGTTGTCTTTTTGAATTCCTCCTTGAAATAGCAGCAATGCAGAATTCTGATGAAACAACACCTGTTCCGACCCCAGGGCAGGCTTTTGGGCAGTAATCCTTTTGGATACCAATTTATTCAAGTCTGCTAAATAATTAGTGAGTCAACTTTCCTAGTTGATTTCCATTCCTATGGGCAATACTGACTCTTTTCTAATTTGAATCATTTTATAAGATAATTCTAGAATATAGTTTCCAACAAATGAGATTCCACTTTACCTTAACTGAAAAATGAAATTCTCTGTGTTAAAGTTTCAATAAATATTTTTAAAATTATTCTTTAATTAGAGAAAAATCCCCAAAATGCATGTATTTGCATTATGTGATGCAAATTATTATTTTAAACATGGAAAACAAAAAAATATAATTTAAGTCCCTTCTGAAATCTAGCAGCATATTTTTTTAGGACAATACTTACAATATTATTATTTATTTCACACGTTTTATTATTTTAATGTAAACATCTAGAAAGTAAAAATGACTCATAAATGACACGTATTTGTAGATTTCCTGTGCATTAGTTCATCTAAAACAACCTTGGCACAAATGGTACAGATAATAAACATGTTTCAGAGCTGTGTATAATTTAATTTTAGAATTAAGCAATTAGGTAACTTGCATGTATGAATATATAAAGATTAATATATACATATGTTATTTACAACTATGTGTGACTATTAAGTGTCATGTAAACTGAGTCCTTTTGAGGGGAGGTGCCAGCTGGGCTTCCTGGGTGGAGTAGGGGCTCAGAAACTCAGTCATTTCCTGCATCAGGACTTCCTTCTGTCCTGGATGAATAATATTGAAGATATAGGCTTAAAATATTCCTAACACCAGGATTTGTGCATGTGTTTTCTTCCCCAAGAAAGCTATAAACAGCGAAAATTTTGCTGTAAGTTTCCGTTTCCTGTCTCCCTCTCTTCCCCCTCCCTGAAACTAAAGTAAAAGGAATGTTAACTGCCGGTTTTCTGTGACCAGCAGACCTTATCTGGTATTACCCCCAATTCCAATTCCTTGTAAACATACTTTGTAAAGTCCTGTAAGATCCTGTCTCTTTTGCCATGCCACTGCAAGGTCATGAAGTAGATAAAACCTAAGTTGCAATTCCGGTTTTCCTCAAAATCTAAGACATGTCACAAAATAATTTACTGCCTTCGTTTCTTGCTCTGGTAACATCTTCCCGCCGCATGTATTTCCTGCCTTAAAGAGTTTAAAAGGCAATCACCCAAGTCCAGCAGTGGCTACCCCGTTCAGGACCCCTTTCACGCTGTGGAAGCTTTGTACTTTCACTCTGCTCAATAAAGCCTACAGCTTTTTCTCGCTCTTTGTTCCTGTCTCTATCACAGCCACCACACCAATTCTTTGGCGTGGCTAGGCAAGAACATTAGGCGTTACACTTTGGAAGTATCTGACATATAAACATTACATTGTTCCATATATTAGACACATACAAATAATTTAAAACTTTATTTCTTCTGTATTATATCTAAAAAAAAATTATTAAATAAATCAGATCCCACAAAATAGGGCCTTGAGACAGGGCCTTGAGACAGGGCCTTGCCCTGTCACCCAAACTGGATGGCAGTAGTGCGATCACAGCTCACTGCAGCCTTGACTTCCCATACCCAAGAGATCCTCCCACCTGAGCCCCACAAGTAGCTGGGACCACATGCACATATGACCATGCCTGGTTAATTTTTAGAAAAAAATTTTTGTAGAGATACTGTCTCCCTATGTTGCTCAGGCTGGTCTCAAATGCTTGAGCTGAAGTGATCCTTCCATCTCAGCCTCCCAAAATGCTGGGATTACAAATGTGGGCCATATCGCCCTGTAGCAGGACGAGCCGCAGACAAAACCTCTCAGATACCCCGTTGTAGAAGGAAGGGCTTTATTCAGCTGGGAGCATCGGCAAGCTACTGCCTTAAAATCCGAGCTCCCCGAGTGCACAATTTCTGTCCCTTTTAAGAGCTTGCAACACTAAAGATTTCACATGAAAGGGTCGTCATTGATTTGAGCAAGCAGGGGGTATGTGACAGGGGCTGCATGCACTGGTGGTCAGACAGAAACAGAACAGGGCAGGGAGTTTCACAATGTTCTTCTATACAATGTCTGGAATCTATGAATAACATTGATTTCTAAGTTATGAGTTGATTTTTAACTACTGGGTTTAGTCCAGGCACGCCCAGGCCTGGTTTCGGGCCTGGCGCCAGGCTGCCTGTCTTTGGTTTTACTTCCTTGTTGTTTTTTCTTAAAACAGGTACTGAGTATAAAACAATATAAAATAATATGAGAGGGTCTTTCTCTTCCTTCAGCCCAGCCTATATTTTATATTTTTACAGTGCTAAAATGCTGATATTTAATAATAATAATAAATGGTATTGCTATGTAGAAAGAAAATTAGATTTGGATGAGAATTAAACATTTTAAACATTTCACCTGAAATTATAATCTATTATTGGATGCCTTTTTTAACATACATAGTCTCAAATATACCTAATACTATTACATTGCAAAAATTAAAGTTCATGGAAATTGTTTTAATGTATGTTTTAGTATAACCCTCATTGTATTATTATTATTTTTTTAAAGTGAGCATTTTTTAAAATAAAAAATATACATATACAAAATTAGCAATTAAACTTTTCTGACTGTTCAGATCATAACCAGTGAGTTTTCTCAGTCATGATCATATGTGAAAACAGCATTAACATAATAAACCAAAATACTATTCTGAAATGTACTTGCAAAAAACCATAATATTTTTTACTATAGTTAATGTTGAAGCTAGTCTGCTGTTTATTTTTAAACTAAGTTGTTTTGAGAATGACCTGGAGAGATATCTGGATAATTTAGTAATTTCTTGTATTATACAAAATAGTCATACTATGTATAAGTTAACAATATGTCATCTAGTTGTAGAGATGATATTTCTGGAGTTCACACCTTGTATATTTTGTCTGACAATATACAGTAACTTGGCATTTGTTACAGTTTGAGTATGTCCCCTAAAAATTATGTGTTGAAAACACAATCCCAATGCAAGAGGGATGGGAGATAAGCCTAATGAGAGAGGCATTTAGGTCATGAGAAATCCACCCTCATGAATGGATTACTGCTGATTATAAAAGGGCTTGAGGTTGCAATTTCAATCTCTTGTTTACTCTCTTCCTCTCTTGCCCTTTTGTCTTATGACACGGGATGACACACCACAAAGGCCTTCCCTGGTAGTACTTCATGAAGATGTGGACACCACGCTTTTGGACATCCCAGCCTCCAGAACAATGAGCCAAATAAATTTCTCTTCATTATAAATTACCCAGTCTGTAGTGTTCTGTTACAGTTTCACAAAACAAACTAAAACAGCATTGTTTTTTTTTTTAGTACTCTTAGCTAATTCTTACTAGGATAAAAGAAACAATGTTGTCCTAATTTCAAACATGGATATCATTGTTTGAGATTAAAAGCTTTTTTTATGAATTTAATTCCATCATAATCTTAGTAGTAGCTAAAAATTAGTAAAGTATGTGTATTTTGTCTGCATAATGCAACCTAAATATATATTTAATATAACATAAATGTTTAATATAATGTAATGTAAAATAATACATTTTCTTCTGATTCACTACATAATGAAAAAATGGATAAATTTACAAACTATAATTGCCATACAATTTGATTTACAAGAATTTCTTTTATATCAAGATCTTATAATGGTAATGCCACTTACCTTTTGATCAACTCTCCATCATTATTTTTCATTCACTTAAGTGACTACATCCTTCAGTGATTTGGAGGCCTGCAGCCACTTGAAGTGTATTCTCAGAGGGTTCAAAATATAACATTAGATTTCTGTTTCACTTTGATATTTTATTTCATGGCAGCTATAGCAAATAACCTAAGATGTTTCTTCTGTGATAAGGTAATATTAATTCCCAGCCACAGATGTGGATTTCTCAGTTTTTCTGCCAGGTACAATTTGGAAAATACAGTTGCTATATTTTTTCACAATTTTACTTTTGCTCTTTTGACTCAACCTGGCTATATAACTAGAGATAGTATACGCCGTTGACTAAAATTATTTTTGAATAAGACTGTTTAGAAGGCACTTTTATATATTTGTTTTGTTTGTTTATTTGCTATTGTGTTCCACTTCCTAACATTCCTTTCATCAACAATATGATACGTTAGAAATATTTACATAAACACCTTTGAGAGTTGTGGTCAATTGCAAAGTTTAGAATAAACAGTCAACAAAAGACTGCCATTATGTCAGATATCAATTGAAAATTCACGGGACAAGGTACACAATACTACCCCTGTATTTCATTTCACTAGAAAGACTCACGGAACTCATTTAAAGCTGTTATACTTTTACTTGTGGTTACAGCTCATTACAGAAAAAGAATACGGATTAAAATCTGCCAGGAGATGAAGTATTATACCTAGGTCAGAATCCAGCAAAGGTACCAAACGTGAAGCTCCTATTGCTCTCAACCTGGGGGAGTGGCAAATTTATTAGCTTCTGGGCATTAATATGTAACCATATACATGAAGTATTCTTAACTAGAAAAGCTTTCAAGTCTTTGGTGTCCAGAATTTTCAATAGGGTTCAATCTCTTACCACTGCTGTGGCTCACATTTAGTCTTCAGCCCTTTCTGGAGGTTGGACTGACATTTTTATTCCCCAGGCACTTTTGGAGGCAGAACTGAAAACTTGTGGCCCAAAGATTCCATCATAGAACACTTTTAGACTTGATAGTGGCCAAAGCTCCCAAGCAAAGACATTCCCATCAGGAAGGATATTCCAGTGGCCTAGAGATCACTAACCCAGAAACCAAAGATGAAGGCCAGACCTATCATTTGGTAAAGTTAATTCTTCACTATGCAAAAGTTAAAATTACTAAACCTGAAACAGGCACATTGAATTCAGCAAATGTATGAAGCATTGAGTTTTTTTCATCTGTTTTTGAGACGGAATTTTGTTCTTGTTGGCCATGGTGGAGTGCAATGGCACGATCTTGGCTTACTGCAACCTCTGCCTCCCAGGTGCAAGCAATTCTCCTGCCTCAGCCTCCCAAGTAGCTGGGATTACAGGCATGCACCACCACTCCCAGCTAATTTTTTGTATTTTTAGTAGAGATGGGTTTTCTCCATGTTGGTCAGGCTGGTCTCGAACTCCCAAACTCTTGTGATCCACCCACCTTGGCCTCACAAAGTGCTGGGATTACAGGTGTGAGCCACTGCCCCCAGCCACCATTTTTTTTTTATTTGGCATTTCTAAAAATTTCTGTGGCTTAACACAGAACTATAGTAAAATCATGATATAATTCAGGGATGCTACCTTGCATATTATTCAAAACTTTCAGTATGAATTTAGAACGTCCTGGTTTTGCATTTCAATTCAGTTATTAAGCATGAAACACAAGAAAATACAGAACAGAAAGTGTTTTCCATCCCTGTTTCCAAATCAGCCCCTTATATTAAAGTGAAATTCTCATGGGTGCATCGCTTCAGTATCACTTCATGAGGATACATATCTATGTATGTTAGACATAGGTAAGTGGTGTGTGTGTGTGTGTGTGTTTGTGTGTGTGTATTTCGCCCTCAACCAGAGGCACAAGGAAGAGTAAAGCAAAAGCAGACTTTCTTCTCCAACTCTCTTCTCTCTATTTTCCCATTTGCCCTTTCTCTAAACAGAACCTCCTTCTTTTATATTTACTAGAGTAAATTGACTGGCAAATGAGAGCCTTATTCCCATTATCCACACAAAACTCATAATCAATAAATGAATAACAAACAAATTTGAGTAAATGATGATAAAAGTATATCATCTCAAACAAAAAGAACTCCTAAAATATAAAAGACAAAAATATTCTATAAAAATTTGGTAGACCATCAATATAAAATTTACAAAAGAAGAAATACAAAAATGATAACATTTTCAGCTACACTAATAGGTAGAGAAATACAAATTGCAGTGACAAAAATTTTATATTTTTCCAAAATAGATTTCCAGGAACATTCTTTTTTCTTTTTTTCTTTTTTTTTTTTTTTTTTGAGACAGAGTCTCGCTCTGTCGCTGCAGTGGCACAATTGCTGCCACTGCAACCCCCGCCTCCTGGGTTCAAGAGATTCTCTGTCACAGCCTCCCGGGTGGCTGGGACTACAGATGCCCGCCACCATGCCCAGCTAATTTTTTTTGTATTTTACTAGGGATGGGGTTTCACCATGTTGGCCAGGCTGGTGTCGAACTCCTGACCTCAGGTGATCCGCCTGCCTCTGCCTTCCAAAGTGCTGGGATTATAGGCATGAGCCACCGCTCACTGCCTCCAGGAACATTCTTAAACACATTTATTGGGATGAGATCAGGGACCATATTTAAATTCCTTTTTGGTATATGCTCAAGGGCTACCATGTTAGCTTGCAGGTAATAGACACTCAATGCATATTTATTCAATAGATTTTAGAGTATAATTCTAGATTGAATGTATTTTGCTTATAATTAAAACAAGTTCATAAGCTTTGATCATTGACTGAATGGAATGTAGTCTTGACAGTTTTTATTAAATTTGAAAAGCTCACTCTGGACATATTTCTGAAAGTAAGTCCAGCTTATTTCTATGTTGTAGATTGTACTAAATTATCAAATAGGAGGAATGTAATTTGGACACCACAGCAATAAAGCTGCTTTCAAAATCTTTCTATAGTAACTAATTCCTGACGTATATAAAATCATGTATGCACATGTGTGTATATAAGTATGTGTGTATGTATTTACTACCTATTTGTGATTCTCATAATTACATGGCAAAATTCTTAGAGTTGATTATGAATATATTATGAAAAAATTAAGAAAGCCTACTCTAAAACATTGAGTAATATAGTCAAGACTAGAAACATTTATTAAATATGGAGATGAAAATAAAATTCAGTCTTCTGACTCTCAGCCCATTACTCTCCTTCTACAGTACTAGACATCTTCTCTTTCTAATTGGACTCTTGGAAACCCTAAATTTATCTTCCTATGTACAAAGTAACATGGAGAAATATTATAATACTACAAACAATTAAAGCAGAAAAAAACTATTTTTGCATATATAAAATGTCTAACTCTTTTAAATCTAGTACTTGTAAACACTAATTTCATACCTAATGTAGAAGATGAAAAAGGGAAAAAGCAACTCTTAAAAATGGTTTTCCTCTTTTTCTGGCTAGGTTGTTGCTTCTGTAGTTTAGTTCCCTTTCAGCACTATCGGTCTCTTTTAAAGTAGCAGCACATCTGTGTCTAATACATCCCTTTCAAGGACTGTCATTCTCTTTTGGATAATTGTTTTTCTAACATTATTAGGGCTTTCTAGGCTTTAAGTTTTCACAATATATACTACAAGATAATTTGAACTAAAAAGAGAATAGCGTGTAGAAAATTGTTGTCTTCCCTCAGTTTTAAAACAGAATTAACCTTAAAACTGAAAGTTATTTATTTAAGGGTTAATTAAATAACTAAATCAACTTAGCTTATACAAGGCTGAAAAATTTCTGTTGTCTGGAGAATTTTCATCTTTTCCAAAGTTCCACTCACTGTTCCACTAATGATTTAAATTTTAGATTCAAACGTATTAGAAACTATAGTTCTAATAAGTATGAAGGTCATCTCTGTTTCTCCTAAAAATAAAGGCTTACTAAGATCAAATAGCCTAGATTTATAAGTAGGCAAATGTGGGTACTTTTGTCTCTGTTACTTGTCTATTAATAAGTTACCAAATAATTTATCATTATAAATATTACAATCTTATAATTATCATAATCATCACCATTATTCTATTACTTTCCCCAGTTTATTACATATATTTGATAGCGTATATGGTTTTATACTTTTAAAATTAGAATAATAAAATTCAATCTCCCCAAATCATATTTTAGAAGAATAAAAGTTTTGTATATATTTTTTATTAATAACAGGTACACCTTTTCAAATTTTTGACATAGAATGACACATTTTGGCAAATAGGTTCTGCCGCTTATTCCTAAGAAAAAATAATATTTTTCTTGGTAAAATTTCACTGAGAATGCATGATCTCATAATATTCATTATTAAAAAGAACTATGAAGAATATTAAAAACTGAGACTATTTTTCTGACCTATATGTTTAATTTCATTTGCAGGTATTATGAAATAAAATATATTAATTCAATATTTGAGTTGCATTGTTTGATAACTTTAAGTCAACAAAATATTTTATAGTGAAATATTTTATAATTATACAATCACCAAAGTAAAATAATTATTTAAAAAATGTTAAGAAATTATCAAACCACCTTGTAAAACATGTATTCTAATTTCAATTCACTTGAATTTATGTCCTACTATCTAAATTCCCTGTTGAACTCAGTCAATAGGGCCAGCAAAATGCAAAATTTTTACATCTTCATGCAAAATATGCACTGATTCTCAGCTTTTTCCTCAAGGCTAAGCATTCACAGGCAGTCATTGACTACATTTCTCTCTACAGTGTAGTTATGTTGACAGTGATATAGATCAACAAATTATTTTTTATAATTCAAGATGTTCAGGGTAAATTAAATCTCTGTTGATTTCACAGAACTTGAACAACTTCCTCTCTCTCTCTCTCTCCACTCCCTAAGACTGCATCTGTGTACTCAGATATATGTGTGTTATCAACCCATGCTATTGATTTTCTCTTCTCTTCTTGATGTAGTTACTGTATCCTGATGACCTAATAAAAATTTGTTTAAGAAAACTATGTAAAATTAGTTCATTAAGACATTATATGAGGTCATAACATACATTATCCAAAATAAAAAGGGAGAGGAAGTCTACGCTGTAATCAGCTAGAGAGGGTGTACACAGACACACAAACACACACACACGCATGTGCGCGAGCCTAACAAGAATCTAAAATGCTATTGAAATAATCTATAATGACATTTAAATTTGAAGTAGGATACCAAATGATTTTTGTATTAAAGTAAAATATTGTTGTATCTCCCAATTTGACATTTATGTCTAAGCTATATCCCCTTAGACAAGTAGAAAAGACCTAATAAATAAAGTAATAAAGAAAATAGGAAAAGTAGTCTATAATCCTAACATCTTAAAGAGACATCACTCATTTTTTAAATTAATGGTAGCTAAAAAATGAAGTGATTATAAATCTCTTTCAAGACTTGTTACAAGAATAGCAGTAAATATACTGTTAAAATCTACATTATTCTCTTTTTAAAAATAATGTTTCGAGATTATGTCATAATTTTTTTAATATCATGAACAAATATTGTGTTATGAAAGTAATGAAACAATGTAATAATGGTTTTGTTTGATAGTGCACTTGAGGAAAGAGGCAGTTATCTATTGGAAACAAAACTAGTTTGTAAATTCATTCTGAGAATGAATTTGTGTTAACAGTTTATTGGTGACAATTATTTGAAAGTAATGATTCAAAAACAATGCAGATAAATTTTTTATCTTATAAAATTTTAATAAGCAATACTTTTGTTGGAAGTTTAATAAAACTTTCATCAAAGATAAAAATATTCCCCTGAAAGCATTTCAGTCATTTTATACAAATTACAATTTGGTTAATCAAAATGAACAGCGAAAGAAATACTGTGTGTTATAATTTTTAGGATATAATGACTTTATTCGTATAAGCATGCCAAGTAATTCTATGACTATATTAAAACTTTGTTAAATTTCCTAAATGATCTTAATTAGGTTTATTATCATTCTAAAACATAAAAAAGATATAGTGATAACTAAAAGTGTCAATAAATAAAGAAAAAGTTTGGAACGGTTACTGATTAATATTATGTTTGTGTTTTATTTTACAAAATTATAATTAGTGTGTAAACTAGATTTATGGAATATTTGAAATAGATCAAAATGAGATGAGCAAAATTCTAAAAGAATTTAAAAACATTAAGGCAGTGTTTACATGTGTGATATTATTTGATGATTATGAGTAGAGAATTCTGTTAAGTTAAAAAAATAGAAGTTTCATTTAGATATTCAACCTTTGAGATAATAACCATAAGTAGTATATTAATAAATGTATTAAAATACTCAAACTTATTGTCATTTAATAATTAGTCAAATGTGAGGTAACTTTTAGTAGTTATAAAAATATACATTTTTCTTTTATTTATTTGTATTGTAGGATATTTTAAAATATTCATTTAAAAATGCTTATTCTTTAAAATAAAAATAGAAATTTAGCCATTCTGAATTTAAATGTTTAAGAAATAAAATATTATAAACATATCAAATGATTTAAGGATTAGAAATAAGCAAACATTATCTATACAAAAAAGGAACATTTAAAGAGTTTATAATTAACTAGATCTATATTCAATAGATTATAAGATTCCAGTGTATGCAGTTACTTACACAATTACAGATATATAAAATAAAGCATTGAAATATTTTCCTTAAAAAAGTAATAAATTATGCTGGTTTTAGTCTGTATAATTTATAAAACAACCTTTGCTAACCAGTGGTCAAGTATGTTCCAAATATTATAGCTATTGACATTATTATCTATTGTTATTATCATTGTTAATTAGAAAAGAGCAATCAATGTCTATTATACTAGAAAGTAGTTATTCTATTTACTTGATAAATAAAAATGTTAATATAGTTCATCAAATGAGTGCTTTTTCTTTAATTATCTTTATATATAATTTTTAACTTACGTAAATCTCATTTGAAGCCATGATATAATATGTTGAAACGTTCTAAAATGAAGAGTAACACAATTTCAAAATATAAGTAAAAAGATAGTTTACAGTTACATAAAATTTCTGAGAATTACATTATATATTTATTAATAAATGTATATATAAATAAGATTGCAAATAATCCATCTAAATGTGAATAAGAATTTCTCTACTGTAGAAATATAATTTTAAAAATCATACATATATCTATTTTCAACAACTAACAGAGTAAGTTACTTACTAACCTCTTCTAGATTTTTTTTGTAAAAATAGAGAATAGATAGAATCAGGCATTCTGTGATTTTTTTCATCTCGTGTGGCTCATCAATGTATAACCGCAATGGTCTTGTTTTGTTTGGTGCTTTATAAGCATCTGGATGGATCTGAGGAAAATACTACAACTTTCACAGGCACATACTTAAGTTGAGCCAATACTGCTACTGACCTTTTAAAGCTGTGAGTAACTTCACAGCCAAAATAATAATCATAAAAGTATTAGATGCTTTCCATTAAGCATGGTCCTAATGAAGAATTGTGCTTTCAAAAATTAGTTTATAAATAATCTAACATAGTACTTAGTTCCCAAAAGCAAACATAAAAGCTAAAACATAAAATGTAAGCCTTTTTATCAATGTGAGGCTAATGCTAAGTAACCTCCTATTCATTCTTCTGATGGGATGTAGTGTACTCGAAGAAAAAACTGGTTTTTTATAAACTTATATTCTTTCAGTAGTACACCTTGGATAATACATCAACAACTTTACTCTGCAAATAAAGTTCAGTGCATAATTGTTTTAATTTATGTATATTTCGTATTTTAAAAATTAATTTAGTTAATTCCCATGGGCTTTTTTTAAAAGAGTAAGAACATACAATATCTCTCTCTTTTTTTTTTCCTCTATCAACAGTTTGTCTCTATAGCTAGGACACAAAATATAAAAACTTTCATTATTGCTGGCTGAAATGTCAAACAGATCCATTTTTAAATCATATGTGATATATGCTTCTAAGGCTTTCTTAAGCAAGATAATGGTTCATCCACACATCAAAAGGAAAAAAATTCACTAATTAGAAGAGTATCTGTTTGGCTTTTGCTTTTTTAAATATAACTTTTAACCATTTTAACAACTGTCTGTTTTTAGACAGAGATTCTTATACTGGCATGCACTTAGAATGATTAAGTACATGAATCCAGGTAGAGTAAGATAG
This sequence comes from Pan paniscus, assembly GCF_029289425.2. NCBI lineage: Eukaryota > Metazoa > Chordata > Mammalia > Primates > Hominidae > Pan > Pan paniscus. The sequence continues at coordinate 132,453,565 of NC_073252.2, read as the reverse complement.
CTTTATTTCTTCTATCTTCTCTTATTATGTTAAAATGAATAGTTTATATCCAAGTGAATTACCCTTGGTATTCATCTCTGTCACTTGCCCCTTTTCTTTGTGTCAGTCTTTATCTATTTCTATCACTCACTATGCAATGTGAGTCTTAGATTGGGTATTCACTACAACTGTTGATTACCAGTGCCTGATCTGAAAATCAAATATGAGAGAGAATTCAAGAGGAGAGAAATTCTAAATATCCATTCAGAGAATCTCTTCTATGCTTAAGACTTTATTCTAACTGTATTGAACATTTAAATATTAAATCGGTTTGCAGGATTATAAATTTATTATGACCCATAACTGGCAGCCTGTGTAAACCTTTCTTATATTCCAATAAAAGAAATATAATTCAAATAAAAATATGAAATTTTCATATGATGTCTTTGAAAAGAACTAGTAAACAATTAATTTCCAGTATCTGGAAAAGATTTTCCATAATTAGACTGAAAAATAAACAACTAAAATCCTGTATTCTATGCCAATGAAAAGTAAGAAGAGCAGCCTGTTTTAGTCTGTTTGGACTACTAAAAACAACGATACCATTAACAGTGGGTTAAACTGCAAACAGTTATTTCTTACAGTTCTGGATGCAAGGAAGTTCACGATGAGGGCTACAGAAGATTCGGTGTCTGGGGAAGGACTGCTTCCCTGTCTTTAGATGATCATCTTCTTTCTCTGTCCTCACTTGGCAGAAACAGAGTAAGGAGCTCTCTGGGGTCCCCTGAGTAAGAGCACTAGTCTTATTTATGAAGGCTCTGTCCTTATCACTTAGTCACCTCTCAAAGGCTCCAACTTCTAATGCCATCACATTGGGGAATACAACTTCAACATGTACATTTTTTCTTTTGTTTTGAGACAGGGTCTTGCTCTGTCACCCAGGATAGAGTGCAGTGGCACCATCCCAGCTCACTGAAGCCTCACACACTTCTGGGCTCAAGCCATCCTTCCACTCAGCCTCCAGAGTAGATGTGACCCCAGGCATAAGCCACAACACCCAGCTACATTTTTAACTTTTTGTGGATACGAGGTCTCACTATGGTAACCAGACAGGTCTGTAACCCCTGAGCTCAAGCTATCCTCCCACCTGGGCCTCCCAACGTGCAAGGATCACAGGTATGAGTCATTGCATCTGGCCACATCTAAATCTTGTAGGGACGCAAACATTCATTTCTTCACACTGTGCCATAGAGATTAGGTAAAATGATCCTCTCTTCTTTTTTATTACCTCAAATGCCATACCTTTATTCTATTTGTCATCTGAGTAGAAGACTGTGAACTCTTAACTTTAAACTCTAAAAAAGAAATTGTCCCCAAAGCTTTCAAGATGTAATAACTAAATTCCTAGGGTAAAACAAGTCAAATGAGGACACAGGAAAGGCTACATTACAAATTGGATTTATTGTGATTTTCAGAAATTTAAAGTAATTCAAGAAAACCAAAATGATTTATGTATACTTTTTATGTATATGATGTGTTTTTCATTGAGACAGAGAGAGCAGCTAGGATTAAACTTTGTCTCACAATGAAGAAGCTACATAAACGAGATGTTTGCTAGATGTTAAGAAAGAAAAGTTATACACATCAGCCTGCTTTTGTGTGAGCATCTCAAATGCTTATTAATCTAACACAAATGTGGATAAGAGATAAGACCTTGGCAACACAGACATCCTATATGATGATAAGCAATTTCTCAAGGTTGAAATGTCCTTGTTTTATGATGACTAAGGGTGAAAATAAACCACTCGCAAATAATATTGAGAAAGTAAAACAACAAGCAAATGAAAAGATTTCCTTGAAGGGTCAGAGTAAAAAAATAGGTCTATGCACTACAGTAAATTCAATATGTTTTATAATAGTATGACATGCTTCTATACAAAAGTTAAAAAGTTATAAATAGAAAAATTGAGATTAAAAGCACAAATATAAACCAACAAAAGAATGACATTTAACAGAAATAGATCTACTATGTTACCTGACACATTCGAGCTGACCAAATAGTATTTATGTAATGGAGCAAAGATTGCATTAAAACTGATTGTAAACACCTTCCAGCCCCCCAAAAAGTAATACCAAAATTAAAAAGCACATTGGAGGTAATTGGTTGTCATTGCTATAATGGCACATTATTAATTGTTACTATACATCGGTATTCAGCAATTTTGTTAAAGTGATTTACAAATTATGTTGAAGTTTCTATATATTTGCATTACCTAGAAACAACCACAATTTTGAATCTCCTTTCAAATCTATACGACACTTAAGTCTGTCTGTTGCCTAACTTCAGTGACTAAGACATTCAATATAATATTGAATAGCATAAATAGCAATGTACATACTCATATTGTTTCTGATGTTAGTTGAGAGGCTTGTGAATTTCAGTATAATGTCTAGTAAAAGACATTTTGTAGGTTCCTAAGAATAAATATAACCCAATTTGTGCAAGACCATTATATAAAACTTAACAAAGTATTATTAAAAACAAAAGAACATCTATCATTAGGGGAAATAAAAAATGTAAAGATGGCCATTTTCTTATAGTTAATATATGAATCCAGTGCCAATCTCATTAACAAATGAACAATAGCTTTTTTAGAAATTGAAAAAGGATTCAATTTTTCAATTTCTAAAAAGAGTTAGGCAATTTTTAAAAAAGCAAAAATAGAACATATCTAACCAGGGAGAGAAACTTATTATAGAACTGAGAATATATTTTTGACAAAGGGATACTCTATAAATCAGTGAGAGAAAGAAGTGGCCAGATATAGATACATAAATACATACAGTAATTTGCCATATGTCACATATTATATACATATATATGATAGAAAATGAATTACAAATCAGTAAATTGTGATGTATGGTGAATATCTATTCATCTATCACATATAAATACATATGTATACATACCCATAGATAGCATATATAAACACATATATACTCGATTAGATTCCTACACCATATCATATCATAAAAAATTTCAGATGTATTTACACATAAATAAGAAAAATTTTAAATTTTTGTATGAAAATACAGGAAAAATATCTCAGTGATTCATCATGGGGAAAAATCAGAAAATAACACATCAACAACAGAAAGTCTAAAGAAAACTATTCGTTTATGAATTTATTCAACAATTATTGATGCAAGTTTCATATGCCAGGAATTTTTCCAGATTCTAAGACTATAACAGTTAATAATACAAAGTTCCCTGCATACATGAAATTTAAAATGTAGTTAATAATAATTTGGCTCCATTCAAAATGAGATAACAATGCAGAATGAGAGGAGACATTTGAAATATATCACACAAGATGTTTCTATGCTTTTTTTTTTTTTTTTTTGAGACAAGATATTACTCTGTCACCCAGGCTGAATGGCAGTGGCGTGATCTTGACTCACTGCAACCTCTGCCTACTGGGCTCAAGTGATCCTGTCACTTCAGCCCCTGGAGTAGCTGGGACTACAGGCACGTGCCACCAGGCCACGCTATTTTTGTATTTTTTGTAGAGATGGGGTTTCTTCATGTGGCCCGGGCTGGTCTTGAGCTCCTGGCCTCAAGCAATCTGCCCACCTCAGCCTCCTAAAATGCTGGGATTACAGACATGAGCCACCCATGCCTGGCCAATTATTTTTTAATTAAAAAAAAGAAAGACCAAACAAAAAAAAGATAAAAAAACAAGAGATGACAGAATATTTTTCATTTGCTTTTTTCTGTCCATTTTCCATACTTTTCTAGCATTCTCCATAACCTGGAAAACTGTACTTTGTAGACTGCATCAAGATACCCCCTTGCCTTCTACATTCATGTTTGGGCTTGGCCATTGAGAGCAAATCAGTAGGTGATCAGAAGATGTAAAAAGAGGAAGGCAAGGCATTTATTTTCCTGGCTACCTACCTCTTTCCACACCCTGTATTAACTGCATTCCTATACAAAAGTTACAGTTTCTGTAAGGTAGATATCTACGATGGCTCTGTATTTCATGTCCTTGGCATTACTTTCTTCTTCAGGTCTGCTGGTATTAATAGCTCCTTGAAGATTTTAGTCCCAGGGTGCTTCAACACTTGGTTTGCCTTAACATGGCCCATATCTGTATAAAGTGTCCCTTTTGTAAGTTCTTCTTAGTTACCTCATTTAAGTTTACTGTCTGTTTCCTGTTGGAGCCCTGAGTAATATAATAGCCAATAAAAATAAAAAGGAAATTACAGAAAAGCAAACCTGAATTGTCAATATACTTCTACAATATCAAATTAAGATAGATAGGAATTAGAAATACAGCACAAAACCATCAAGATTTGACATTTTCAACCCACTGAAAGAGGGAACAATTTGAAAGGTCTAAAAATATCAAGTGCTGGCAAAGATATGGGGATGCTTACTGATAAAAGTGTAAGTTATTTAATTGCTTTTAGAAGGCAATTTGGGCATATAAAACAAAGTGATGCATATATGTAAATATTTATATATGAGAAAATAAGCAATTTTATATATGTATGTGTGTATACACACACAAGTATATGGCAAGAGTGAGAGAGGATATATATATATATATATATATATATAGAACTAGAAAAATGTTGCTTATATATAGAACATTTATCTCAACTTCATTTTTTACAGGAAACTTTGCTTAAAAAAATAATTGCTCAGGCTGGGCACAGTAGCTCACGCCTGTAATCCTAGCAATTTGGGAGGCTGAGGTGGGCAAATTGCTTGAGCCCAGGAGTTTGAGACCAAACTGGGCAGCATAGTGAACCCCCACTCTACAAGAAATATAAAAATTAGCCTGGCATGGTGGCACATCCCTGTGGTCCTAGCTACTTGGGAGGCTGAGGTGAGAAGATCACCTGAGCCTGGGGAGGTCAAGGCTGCAGTGAGCTGATATCATGCCACTGTGCTGCAGCCTGGGCAAGAGAGTAAGACCTTGCCTCAAAAAAAAAAAAATTGTTCATCAGATGGGAAATGAAAATATAAATTTTATAATGCTTATGAAATAGAATATGCAGTTCAAGTATTTCAGATTTCTAAGAAAAAATTAACACCCCATTAAAAAGGGACAAATAATAAAATTAGGATGATTAAAAATGTCATAAGTGATCTGTATTTTAAAATATTCTATATACATAACCAAGGATTTTGTAAACAATGAGTTTTTCATCTACTTCATGTGTACATATATATTTTTCTTGCTGTACTTGTCTAAGATATTTAGAATCATGTTATAAATACAATAGCATGCATTCATTCAAAATCACACATTAAGTGTGATGATGGCTGAGCTGATCTAATGAAGCTGGCTTCTATTCTTGGACTGTCTTTTTCTTATTCTTTGTTTTTCTTTTTTTCTTTAGTCTTTGAATTTTATTACTTTTTTTACATTAGTTGACATAATCATATTATTGTTCTCATTATTCTGTTGGTCTCATTGGTATTTAATATTGCTTGCTAATTCTTCATTTTGAATTATTTGAATCTATGTTTAAAAAATGAGGTTGGGGCCAGGTGCAGTGGCTCACGCCTGTAATCCCAGGACTTTGAGAGGCCAAGGCGGGTGAATCAGGTGTGATCGGTAGTTTGAGACCAGCATGGCCAACATAGTGAAACCCCATCTCTACTAAAAATACAAAAATTAGCTGGTTATGGTGGCACATACTTGTAATTCCAGCTACTCGGGAGGCTGAGGCAGGAGAATTGCTTGAACTCAGGAGGCAGAGGTTGCAGTGAGACAAGATTGTGCCACTGCACTCCAGCCTGGGCAACAGAGTGAGACTCTATCTAAAAAAAAAAAAAAAAAAAAAAAAGAGATTGGGTAAATTTAAAATTTCCCAGTGTTCTCAATAGATTTTGTTTTCAAGGTAGCGCAGGTCTTAAACATAAAGCTGAAAAGTGTTCAATATTTTTCTGTTATTTGGAAACATTTTGTAGAATATTGCTGTTGTTTTTTCCTTAAGTATTGATGAAATTCATAAATGGGCCTTCTAGGTTTCTATGAGTTTTTCCTGTGCAAAGTCTATTAATATGAAAGTCTATTTACTGTAACAAAAATTATTCAGCTTATAGTTTTTGTGCTAATGTTAAACGTTTAGCTATTTTTGGAATAGGTCTATTTTATTTACATTTTCGTACTTGCTAGGAAAAACATGCAAAATATATTTAGTAGTTTTTAATAATATTTGGATTGTTTTAATATCATTTTGTATTTCTATTAAATCTCATAAGGGAATTAATAGTTTTAGTCTTTTCAAATAATCATTGCTATGCTTTATTGAATATGTTTACTGTCTTTTTTACTTCTGTATTATTATTTTTTTTCTGCCCAGTTACTCTTTCCTTTACTTTATTGGAGTGGTTTGTGCTTTTTTCATAACTTTTTGGAACAGATGCTTAAATGATGGAATTTCTACTATTCTCTAATACATGTAATTAATGTTATAAATACTTTCTTTTTTTTTTATTATACTTTGAGTTTTAGGGTACATGTGCACATTGTGCAGGTTAGTTACATATGTATACATGTGCCATGCTGGTGTGCTGCACCCACTAACTCGTCATCTAGCATTAGGTATATCTCCCAATGCTATCCCTCCCCCCTCCCCCCTCCCCACCACAGTCCCCAGAGTATGATATTCCCCTTCCTGTGTCCATGTGATCTCATTGTTCAATTCCCACCTATGAGTGAGAATATGCAGTGTTTGGTTTTTTGTTCTTGCGATAGTTTACTGAGAATGATGGTTTCCAATTTCATCCATGTCCCTACAAAGGATATGAACTCATCATTTTTTATGGCTGCATAGTATTCCATGGTGTATATGTGCCACATTTTCTTAATCCAGTCTATCATTGTTGGACATTTGGGTTGGTTCCAAGTCTTTGCTATTGTGAATAATGCCGCAATAAACATACGTGTGCATGTGTCTTTCTAGCAGCATGATTTATAGTCATTTGGGTATATACCCAGTAATGGGATGGCAGGGTCAAATGGTATTTCTAGTTCTAGATCCCTGAGGAATCGCCACACTGACTTCCACAATGGTTGAACTAGTTTACAGTCCCACCAACAGTGTAAAAGTGTTCCTATTTCTCCACATCCTCTCCAGCACCTGTTGTTTCCTGACTTTTGAATGATTGCCATTCTAACTGGTGTGAGATGATATCTCATAGTGGTTTTGATTTGCATTTCTCTGATGGCCAGTGATGATGAGCATTTTTTCATGTGTTTTTTGGCTCATAAATGTCTTCTTTTGAGAAGTGCCTGTTCATGTCCGTCGCCCACTTTTTGATGGGGTTGTTTGTTTTTTTCTGGTAAATTTGTTTGAGTTCACTGTAGATTCTGGATATTAGCCCTTTGTCAGATGAGTAGGTTGTGAAAATTTTCTCCCATGTTGTAGGTTGCCTATTCACTCTGATGGTAGTTTCTTTTGCTGTGCAGAAGCTCTTCAGTTTAATTAGATCCCATTTGTCAATCTTGGCTTTTGTTGCCATTGCTTTTGGTGTTTTGGACATGAAGTCCTTGCCCACGCCTATGTCCTGAATGGTAATGCCAAGGTTTTCTTCTAGGGTTTTTATGGTTTTAGGTCTAACGTTTAAATCTTTAATCCATCTTGAATTGATTTTTGTATAAGGTGTAAGGAAGGGATCCAGTTTCAGCTTTCTACATATGGCTAGCCAGTTTTCCCAGCACCATTTATTAAATAGGGAATCCTTTCCCCATTGCTTGTTTTTCTCAGGTTTGTCAAAGATCAGATAGTTGTAGGTAAGCGGCATTATTTCTGAGGGCTCTGTTCTGTTCCATTGATCTATATTTCTGTTTTGGTACCAGTACCATGCTGTTTTGGTTACTGTAGCCTTGTAGTATAGTTTGAAGTCAGGTAGTGTGATGCCTCCAGCTTTGTTCTTTTGGCTTAGGATTGACTTGGCGATGCGGGCTCTCTTTTGGTTCCATATGAACTTTAAAGTAGTTTTTTCCATTTCTGTGAAGAAAGTCATTGGTAGCTTGATGGGGATGGCATTGAATCTGTAAATTACCTTGGGCAGTATGGCCATTTTCACGATATTCATTCTTCCTACCCATGAGCAAGGAATGTTCTTCCATTTGTTTGTATCCTCTTTTATTTCCTTGAGCAGTGGTTTGTAGTTCTCCTTGAAGAGGTGCTTCACATCCCTTGTAAGTTGGATTCCTAGGTATTTTATTCTCTTTGAAGCAATTGTGAATGGGAGTTCACTCATGATTTGGCTCTCTGTTTGTCTGTTGTTGGTGTATAAGAATGCTTGTGATTTTTGTACATTGATTTTGTATCCTGAGACTTTGCTGAAGTTGCTTATCAGCTTAAGGAGATTTTGGGCTGAGACGATGGGGTTTTCTAGATAAACAATCATGTCGTCTGCAAACAGGGACAATTTGACTTCCTCTTTTCCTAATTGAATACCCTTTATTTCCTTCTCCTGCCTGATTGCCCTGGCCAGAACTTCCAACACTATGTTGAATAGGAGCGGTGAGAGAGGGCATCCCTGTCTTGTGCCAGTTTTCAAAGGGAATGCTTCCAGTTTTTGCCCATTCAGTATGATATTGGCTGTGGGTTTGTCATAGATAGCTCTTATTATTTTGAAATATGTCCCATCAATACCTGATTTATTGAGAGTTTTTAGCATGAAGGGTTGTTGAATTTTGTCAAAGGCTTTTTCTGCATCTATTGAGATAATCATGTGGTTTTTGTCTTTGGCTCTGTTTATATGCTGGATTACATTTATTGATTTGCGTATGTTGAACCAGCCTTGCATCCCAGGGATGAAGCCCACTTGATCATGGTGGATAAGCTTTTTGATGTGCTGCTGGATTCGGTTTGCCAGTATTTTATTGAGGATTTTTGCATCAATGTTCATCAAGGATATTGGTCTAAAATTCTCTTTTTTGGTTGTGTGTCTGCCAGGCTTTGGTATCAGAATGATGCTGGCCTCATAAAATGAGTTAGGGAGGATTCCCTCTTTTTCTATTGATTGGAATAGTTTCAGAAGGAATGGTACCAGTTCCTCCTTGTACCTCTGGTAGAATTCGGCTGTGAATCCATCTGGTCCTGGACTCTTTTTGGTTGCTAAACTATTGATTATTGCCACAATTTCAGCTCCTGTTATTGGTCTATTCAGAGATTCAACTTCTTCCTGGTTTAGTCTTGGGAGAGTGTATGTGTCCAGGAATGTATCCATTTCTTCTAGATTTTCTAGTTTATTTGCGTAGAGGTGTTTGTAGTATTCTCTGATGGTAGTTTGTATTTCTGTGGGATCGGTGGTGATATCCCCTTTATCATTTTTTATTGCGTCTATTTGATTCTTCTCTCTTTTTTTCTTTATTAGTCTTGCTAGCGGTCTATCAATTTTGTTGATCCTTTCAAAAAACCAGCTCCTGGATTCATTAATTTTTTGAAGGGTTTTTTGTGTCTCTATTTCCTTCAGTTCTGCTCTGATTTTAGTTATTTCTTGCCTTCTGCTAGCTTTTGAATGTGTTTGCTCTTGCTTTTCTAGTTCTTTTAATTGTGATGTTAGGGTGTCAATTTTGGATCTTTCCTGCTTTCTCTTGTGGGCATTTAGTGCTATAAATTTCCCTCTACACACTGCTTTGAATGCGTCCCAGAGATTCTGGTATGTTGTGTCTTTGTTCTCGTTGGTTTCAAAGAACATCTTTATTTCTGCCTTCATTTCGTTATGTACCCAGCAGTCATTCAGGAGCAGATTGTTCAGTTTCCATGTAGTTGAGCGGCTTTGAGTGAGATTCTTAATCCTGAGTTCTAGTTTGATTGCACTGTGGTCTGAGAGATAGTTTGTTATAATTTCTGTTCTTTTACATTTGCTGAGGAGAGCTTTACTTCCAACTATGTGGTCAATTTTGGAATAGGTGTGGTGTGGTGCTGAAAAAAATGTATATTCTGTTGATTTGGGGTGGAGAGTTCTGTAGATGTCTATTAGGTCCGCTTGGTGCAGAGCTGAGTTCAATTCCTGGGTATCCTTGTTGACTTTCTGTCTCGTTGATCTGTCTAATGTTGACAGTGGGGTGTTAAAGTCTCCCATTATTAATGTGTAGGAGTCTAAGTCTCTTTGTAGGTCACTCAGGACTTGCTTTATGAATCTGGGTGCTCCTGTATTGGGTGCATAAATATTTAGGATAGTTAGCTCCTCTTGTTGAATTGATCCCTTTACCATTATGTAATGGCCTTCTTTGTCTCTTTTGATCTTTGTTGGTTTAAAGTCTGTTTTATCAGAGACTAGGATTGCAACCCCTGCCTTTTTTTGTTTTCCATTTGCTTGGTAGATCTTCCTCCATCCTTTTATTTTGAGCCTATGTGTGTCTCTGCACGTGAGATGGGTTTCCTGAATACAGCACACTGATGGGTCTTGACTCTTTATCCAACTTGCCAGTCTGTGTCTTTTAATTGGAGAATTTAGTCCATTTACATTTAAAGTTAATATTGTTATGTGTGAATTTGATCCTGTCATTATGATGTTAGCTGGTGATTTTGCTCGTTAGTTGATGCAGTTTCTTCCTAGTCTTGATGGTCTTTACATTTTGGCATGATTTTGTAGCGGCTGGTACCGGTTGTTCCTTTCCATGTTTAGCGCTTCCTTCAGGAGCTCTTTTAGGGCAGGCCTGGTGGTGACAATATCGGTCAGCATTTGCTTGTCTGTAAAGTATTTTATTTCTCCTTCACTTATGAAGCTTAGTTTGGCTGGATATGAAATTCTGGGTTGAAAATTCTTTTCTTTAAGAATGTTGAATATTGGCCCCCACTCTCTTCTGGCTTGTAGGGTTTCTGCCGAGAGATCCGCTGTTAGTCTGATGGGCTTCCCTTTGAGGGTAACCCGACCTTTCTGTCTGGCTGCCCTTAACATTTTTTCCTTCATTTCAACTTTGGTGAATCTGACAATTATGTGTCTTGGAGTTGTTCTTCTCGAGGAGTATCTTTGTGGCGTTCTCTGTATTTCCTGAATCTGAACGTTGGCCTGCCTTGCTAGATTGGGGAAGTTCTCCTGGATAATATCCTGCAGAGTGTTTTCCAACTTGGTTTCATTCTCCGCATCACTTTCAGGTACACCAATCAGACGTAGATTTGGTCTTTTCACATAGTCCCATATTTCTTGGAGGCTTTGCTCATTTCTTTTTATTCTTTTTTCTCTAGACTTCCCTTCTCGCTTCGTTTCATTCATTTCATCTTCCATTGCTGATACCCTTTCTTCCAGTTGATCGCATCGGCTCCTGAGGCTTCTGCATTCTTCACTTAGTTCTCGAGCCTTGGTTTTCAGCTCCATCAGCTCCTTTAAGCACTTCTCTGTATTGGTTATTCTAGTTATATATTCTTCTAAATTTTTTTCAAAGTTTTCAACTTCTTTGCCTTTGGTTTGAATGTCCTCCCGTAGCTCAGAGTAATTTGATCGTCTGAAGCCTTCTTCTCTCAGCTCGTCAAAATCATTCTCCATCCAGCTTTGTTCCGTTGCTGGTGAGGAACTGCGTTCCTTTGGAGGAGGAGAGGCGCTCTGCATTTTAGAGTTTCCTGTTTTTCTGTTCTGTTTTTTCCCCATCTTTGTGGTTTTATCTACTTTTGGTCTTTGATGATGGTGATGTACAGATGGGTTTTCGGTGTGGATGTCCTTTCTGTTTGTTAGTTTTCCTTCTAACAGACAGGACCCTCAGCTGCAGGTCTGTTGGAATACCCTGCCGTGTGAGGTGTCAGTGTGCCCCTGCTGGGGGGTGCCTCCCAGTTAGGCTGCTCGGGGGTCAGGGGTCAGGGACCCACTTGAGGAGGCAGTCTGCCCGTTCTCAGATCTCCAGCTGCGTGCTGGGAGAACCACTGCTCTCTTCAAAGCTGTCAGACAGGGACATTTAAGTCTGCAGAGGTTACTGCTGTCTTTTTGTTTGTCTGTGCCCTGCCCCCAGAGGTGGAGCCTACAGAGGCAGGCAGGCCTCCTTGAGCTGTGGTGGGCTCCACCCAGTTCGAGCTTCCCGGCTGCTTTGTTTACCTAAGCAAGCCTGGGCAATGGCGGGCGCCCCTCCCCCAGCCTCGCTGCCGCCTTGCAGTTTGATCTCAGACTGCTGTGCTAGCAATCAGCGAGATTCCGAGGGCGTAGGACCCTCCGAGCCAGGTGTGGGATATAGTCTCGTGGTGCGCCATTTTTTAAGCCGGTCTGAAACGCGCAATATTCGGGTGGGAGTGACCCGATTTTCCAGGTGCGTCCGTCACCCCTTTCTTTGACTCGGAAAGGGAACTCCCTGACCCCTTGCGCTTCCCAGGTGAGGCAATGCCTCGCCCTGCTTCGGCTCGCGCACGGTGCGCGCACCCACTGACCTGCGCCCACTGTCTGGCACTCCCTAGTGAGATGAACCCGGTACCTCAGATGGAAATGCAGAAATCACCGTCTTCTGCGTCGCTCACGCTGGGAGCTGTAGACCGGAGCTGTTCCTATTCGGCCATCTTGGCTCCTCCCCATAAATACTTTCTAAGTACAGTGTTGTCATCATTTAAAATGTTTACTTTGTACTATTTTTATTAAGTTCAAATATTTTCTCATTTGCTTTATTTCTCTTTTGACGCAAAGGTTATTGAGAAATGCATTATGTCATTTCAAAGTACAGAGGAATATTTTTAGCTTTCTTGTTTTTAAATATTAGCCCATAAAATATGCAATAAATGATTTAAATTAATTTTAATGTTTAATACTTCCTTTGGGTCCCAGAAATTGATTATTATAGAAAATACTCTGTGTGCCCTTGAAAATAAACATACAAGAATTTAATTTATTTTTTCCTAGTGTTTGTCAAATAATTACTAAACTTTATTGTATGCTTTTTATATTATTTACTGAAAGAGGTGATCATTTCTGGCAAATTTCTGGATTTTTCTATTTCTCCTTTAAGTTCATTAAATTTTGCTTTTTATAGTTAGAAGCTATGTTATTAGTTGCATACAGATTTCAAATTATTTTCTCTCCTATTTAACTCACATTTTTATCAGACCATAACCCTATTAATCCAAAATAATTTATATGGCTTCAACAGTATATTAACAATATAAAATGCAAGTTTTCTTTTTATTAGTGTTTCTAATCCAATCTCTTCATTTTAAATTCTGCGTATCCACCTATTTAATTTGTTCATTGAAATATATAGTTATTTTAAATTAATCCTTGATTTTTATATTTCTATTACACTATTTAGTCTATATAAATATATCTCTATATACCCCTATACCTATGCATATATAATGTATTTTGTGCACATGCACACATCACATATTTTATATATACAGATATATTCTCTATTTTTTCTTTTCTCCAGCTTTCTTGTATTATTTTTAAATGTTATTTTATATTCCTCACCATTAACTTGTTAATTAAATATTATTTTACTCTTATATGTGTTTACCTGAGAGATTTCAATAGGCTTTGCTGATTTATTAAAATATTATATAAAATGGCACTTCACTTTATGAACAATGCATAGATTAATTAACATATTGCCAATATATGTTGCTATTTTATGTATTAATTTCATATATAATTTGGCCTCTCAATATGACATCTTTGTATACAGTCAGTTATCAGTAAGATATTCTACCATGTTTACCACTCTCCTCATTTTACCTTTTCTTATAATTTCTTCCCGGATCATAAGCCTTCTAAATGGAATCATTTCTTTAGTTTGAAGAATTGCTTATAACTACTGTTGAATACATTCTCACTGTTTAATTTTTTTCTAGAAAGGTCTCCTTTTTTGAAATACATTGTAACTGGATATTGATTCTATATTTGCAGTTACTTCCTTAGAAGATTTTCATATGATATGGCATTTTTTGTTGGCTTCCATTTCTCCCATTGACAAGTTAGCTGCTATTTTAATTTTTATTTCTTTGCACATAATGACTCCTTTTTGCTGTGGCTGCTTTAAAAATTCCTATCTTTATTTGAGTTTAAAAAGTATGATATAACTTTGTGTGTGTGTGTGTGTGTGTGTGTTTTAATGCTGCTAAATATTATAGTGGTTCTTTAAATACTTGTCTAATATATTTTATTCATTTCAAAATGTTCTTATTTGTTATCTTTTCAAATTTACTCCTGCCTACATTCCGTCTTCTCCTTTGGGAACTCTAATTGCATTAATATTAGACATTTTAAACATTTTATATTTCTTAGTTCTTTATCGAAATATTTCATCATTTCTTCTTTCCAAACTTCAGTGGAGATATTTTCCTTTGACTTCTCATACAGTTTACTAACTTTCTCCCTAGTTGGGTTTAATCTACTCTTAAAACCACTCATAAAGCTCTTAATTTTAGATTTTTCAGTTTTGTAATTTATATTGGAATTATTTTAAGTGGCCATTTATTTACCCCAATTTTCTTTAAGAGAAACATAATTTCTGAAATATTTAAATTGCATTGAACTTCGATTTTTTTTACAATTAAAGTTATATTTATTTCCTGTGAGTATCTTTCTTTGCATTGTCTATTTTGGTTATTGCTTTTTGGAAACATTGTTTTTCCTTGTGCCTTGTTATTTTTTATTATGTTCAAGATATTGTGTTCTCTTTGTGAATGTAGTTTTCTGAAGAATTTACATGTATTATTTTTTACATATTTGTTATTATTTTCTGGCTGTTCTTAACAGGATGTTTAAATATATAAAGCAGGATATCTCTCAGATATATAGGTTTTTAAATATTTAAATAACTATGTAATTATCATTGCTTTGAGATATTTTAGCTTTCTTAGCATTTGAAGCAGTGTAATATAAAATTCAGAATGTCATTATGCAAATAATGTTCTGTATTAGTAAGTATTAATTAGTGAGTTGCAGTGAAAGAGAAGGTTATAGAAGAGAACATTTGAAAATATTGGGGCAGGCAAACTGAAACGAACTTACTTTGTTATTTATTTTCTGTGAGCTATTAACATAGAAATGAGTTTTTGAATCTCCTAGAAAGGTATAAGTTATCAGACATTGTTAACTTATTTGCTAACAAAACTTTATACTAATAGAAAACCTTACAAGATGAAATTCTATGCCATACACTTTGAGTATTAGACTTAGATGAACTTGAGATAACTTCCATCACTTCCATTATGTGAATTGAAATAATTAAATTTAAGATCAAATAAAGGGTCTTGTTAGCAACTGTCTTCTAGTGTATGAACAGTGTTTCAAAGGAAGATACTGACCATCTGTTCTCTTGTTCCACTGAGAATAAAACAAAAGCACGTGAAACTTATGTTTGAGAAAGGGAGATTCAGGCTAGATGTAAGAAACAACTTATTGACATTAAGGGTTGTTCAAACACTAAAAATTCACTACCAAGGGAATGTGTATATATTTTTTCTCTGAACATCAGTAAGAATAAGGCAGACAACCATCTGTCGTAGTGGCTCAGTTCGTAGTCCTATCTGAAAGCACAGCACTGAATTATAAAGCCTCTGGAGATAACTTCCATTTTATAAAGATGTACACAACTTGGAAATGACAGAGATTAAAAACTATAATTTAAAAGGATATACTCTAAGAAGAGCCCTGGCACCAAAAAGAAATAAAAAGAAATGTTTAATGAAGTTTTAATTAAGATTTATGTTAATAGATTTAAAATTAAAATGGTAAATTTCTCTCTTGTGTTCTATAGACTTACTGTGTTTTAATCCCTTTGTATTGTCTATTTTTAGTTTTTTATATTCAGTCTCCTTTGTTTTACTTCTTTATTCATTTTATTCTAAATAAGCTTTATTAACATATAATTCTCATGCAGAAAAGGCATATATTTTAAGCCTATCATTCAAAGATTTTCAGAAACTAGAAACACATGTAACTAGTACCTAAAACATAGCAAGCATTTTATGAAGAAACCCTGGGAAGTTTTTTTTCTCACACAGTCTTATTAACCACTAACCTCCAGGCAGCTAACAATCTGATTTAGATCACTATATCTTTATTTGACTATCCATTAATCTATTGATGGGAATGTGGGTAATTTTCTGTTCTTGTCTATCACAGGTAAATCAACTCTAAATATATTTATTGTAGAAATAATTTTGCACATATTTCGTCTTGACTTAATCTGATGTCTAGGAGTGGAATTGCCATTGAATTCAGTTTGCTAGTGTTTTTTGGGAATTTTTGCACCTGTGTTTATCAGGGATATTGGTTTGTAGTTTTTTGTGTTTTTTTTAGTTATGTCCTCATCTGGTTTTGGCATCTGGGTAATTCTGGCCTCATATAATAAGTTAATAAGAATTCTCTCGTTTCCAATATTTTGGAATAGTTTGAGGTAATTGGTGTTAGCTCTTCTTTAAAGTCTGGTAGAATTCAGCACTAACGCCATTCAGTCCTGGGCTTTTATGATGTTGTTCTTTTTATTACTAATTAAATCTTGTTACTGGTTATTGGTCTGTTTGGGTTTTTTAAATTTTTTCTTGGTTTAATTTTGGTAGGTTGTATGTGTCCAGGAATTTGTCCATTTCTTTTGTTTTCCAATTTTGGGGCATACAGTTGTCTATAGCTACTCTCCTGTAGCAAGAATGGTAGGCTTCTGTGGTAGGAATGTGAACTGCTGAAGATCTCCAGCCTACCTGTTTCCCACAATGTGGAGTCCCTCTTAATTCAGAGCCGATCTTAGCCAGGTCCTTTGTCTCCCTCTCTATGCTGTAATCCAGAGTCTGTGTTCCTCAGAGGGTCTCCATCAATTCTTTGCTGAATTTGAGTGTTCTCCCCTAGATATTTTATGTGATGTGTGGCTATCTATTTGTGGTTTTGGTCTTCCTTTGTGGTGGAGTCAATAGTTGGGTAAGTTCACAGTCCTTAACATTCTTTAACTATAGCAATTTCCATGAGAGATTGAGGGTGAAGGTGAATAGGGGTGAAGGTGGATAATAGATTTATATCAATAATAGATTCAGTAGAAGAGGCCATACCAATGAAGGTTTGTAGAAGCCTGAAGGGAAACACTCATTGCCAGGCATGGGTAAGGGTATTGGTTGTGGCACCATCAGACCCAAAACTAGAGCAATTTTTGTTTCCTCTTTATCCTGGTGTCAAGGATTGTGAGGATAATTCATTGTAAAGATAAAATAACCAAGTCTCTAGGGTATCTCCTGACTCTTGGGCAAAGCAATTTCAAAAGGTGCCATACTCATCTCATTAAAGACACAAGTCTCAGTGACTTTCTGTGTCACAGGCTGCCATTAGTATGAGGGACCTGCAAAAAGCCAACAGTAGTCATTGGGGGCAACTCAACTTACAAGGTCTTTAACAATTTTGGGTTTTGTTGCTGGAACCATAACCAGTAGGTATAATGTTGCTTCCCTAGCTTTCTTAGGACTTGTTTGATTTCTAATTTGACACAGTAGATAAGCTCAGCTGAGGAGTCAGGGGCTAAAGAGAAGGATCAATGGTCCTCATAAAAACTGAGCAGCTATGTAAACTGTCTCTTAATATTCTCCAAGTGTGCCCCATTATGTTCACTAGCACTTCTCAAGGCCCATTAGCAGAGTTAATGAAGTGCATGGTGGGGCCCTCAGACTCTTGAAAATGATTCTCTAACACCTCTCAGAGAATGCTCCTTGAATTCAGGTAGCACCTCTCAAAAGTGTCCTGTGGCATCTTCAGGTTTTTTGCTTCTCCAGAAAATTACTGTGCTGAATTTACCCACCCTGCTCACTGTGCAAATCTGTTAGAGTGCTGCCATGTGTGAAGGTCATTTATTAGGTCAAGTCAACTGAAAGTAACTGTGAAGTCTTTATTCACTTGCTGTAATAGTGTAAACAAGGGACCAAAAAAAAAAAAGTGGTGACAACTCTTCCAATGTTCCATTTTCCCCATGCAATGGCACAGATCAAGGGTAAGATAGGTCCAAGCAGCTCGTGCAGGGAGTAGGAATTTTCTCACTGTTGAGGGAGCCCAACAGTTTCTGCTATGTTATGGCAGGAGCTCAATAGTTTCTGCCATTTTATGGAGGCAGTGATGGGAAGATGTGGGGGAAGGGTACAACTAAGAAGATAAAAGTATTGAATCAGGTAAAGAAAGTGTCTTCAAGGCTCATGAAGAGAAGGCCTTGGAATGAAAGGTGCCTAGCTTAGAAATACAGGTGGGCACATAAGCATGGCTGGGTCAGAAAGGAGTGTTGGGGCTGAGTTCTTGTGTGCAAATCCTTCCAGAAACTGCATTGCACTGCCTGTTGGAATCATACAATGTAGATTTTTCACAAGATTTTTGATTGATTCATTGGGATTTTTTACATAGACAATCATGTAATATATTAAATAAAATTTTATTTCTTCCTTTTCAATGTGTATACCTTTTAAAAACGTGTATACCATTTATTACACTTTCTCATTGCATTAGCTAAGACTTCCAGTATGATGTTAAATGGGAGTGGTGAGAAGAGACATCTTTGCCTTGAACTTAAAAAGAAAGCATCAAATTTTTCACCATTAAGTTTGGCATCTGTAATTACTTTTGGGAAATTCTCATCCGTTATTGCTTCAAATATTTCTTCTGCTCTTTTCACACTATTCTTTTTCTGATATTCTGATTATACGTATGTTATGCTGTATTTAATTGGCGTATATTTATTGGATATTAAGTGGTTTTTTAATTCTGTTTTACTTTGCATTTCTGTGTGTAAAGTTTTTCTTGCTATACTTTCAATCTCACTGATTCTTTCCTTAGCTGTAAGGAAAGATGAGCTTACAGTAAACTGATGAGCTCATCAAAGGCATTCTTCAATGCTGATAACACTGTTTTAGATTTCCTTTTGATTCTTTCTCAGAATTTCTATCTCTTTGCCTTCATTACCAATCTGTTCTTGTATGTTATCTATTTCTTCCTTAAGAATCTTTAATACATTATTCATAGTTATTTTACATTTTCTATTTGATAATTTTAAAATCTATATCTTATCTGAGTATAGTTCTGATGCTTACTTTATCTTTTAAAAAGTCATTTTTCTTACTTGTTGGCATGCTTTGCAATATTTTAAAGAAACTTTTGATACATAATGGTTATACATATTTATGAAGTATATGTAATATTTTGATACATGCATACAATGTGTAATGATTGGTGGGATAATTGGTATATCTTTAACCTCAGACATTTATCATTTGCTTGTGATAGGAACATGAAAACTGGATATGTAATTTGGTAAAGGAATTGAAGTAAGTAAGTCTTTCCTTTGAATTCTTATTAATGTTTGTTGGAAAGTAGACTGTGTTTCAGAGGCTTTATCTTCCTCTATGTATTCTTTTTAAATTTTTTAATTTTTTTATTTTAATAGGTTTATGGGGAACAGGTGGTGTTTGGTTACAGGAATAAGTTTTTCAGTGGTGATTTCTGAGATTTTGGTGCAGCCATTACCCAAGCAGCTTACACTGTACTCAAAGTGAACTCTTTTGTCCCTCATGATCCCCACCCTTTTCCCCGAGTCCCCAAAGTCCAATGTACCATTGTTATGCCTATGTGTCCTCACAGCTTACCTCCCACATATGAGTGAGAACAAACCATGTTTGCTTTCCATTCCTGAGTTACTTTATTTAGAATAATTTTCATCCAGGTTGCTGCAAATGCCATTATTTTGTTCCTTTTTATGCCTGAGTAGTATTCATATATATATATATATATATACCACATTTTCATTATCCACTTGTTGATTGATGGGCATTTGGGCTGGTTCCATATTTTTGCAATTGCAATTGTGTTACTATAAACATGCTTGTGCAAGTATGTTTTTTATATAATGACTTCTTTTCCTGTGGGTAGATGCCTAGTAGCGGGATTGCTGGATCAAATGGTAGATCTGCTTTCAGTTCTTTAAGGAATTTCCACACTATTTGTCATAGTGGTTGTACTAGATAACATTTCCATCAGCAGTGTAGAATTGTTCCCTTTTCACTGCATCCATGGCAACATCTATTATTTTTTGATTTTTCAATTATAGCCATTGCATTAGTCCATTTTCACACTGCTGATAAAGTCATACTTGAGACTGGGCAACTTACAAAGGAAAGAGGATAGAACTCACAGTTAATAGAGAACTCACAGTTCCGCGTGGCTGGGGAAGCCTCATAATAGTGGAAGGCAAGGAGGAGCAAGTCACATCTTAGGTGGATGGCAGCAGGCAAAAAGAGAGCTTGTGCAGAAAAACTCCCAATTTTAAAACCATCAGATTTGGTGAGACTTATTCACTATCATGAGAGCAGCAAGGGCAAGACTTGCCCCCATGATTCAATTACCCACCACCGGGTCCCTACCACAGCTCATGGGAATTCAAGATGAGATTGGGGTGGGGACACAGCCAAACCATATTAGCCATTGTTGCAGGAATTAGGTGGTATCAAATTGTGGTTTTAATTTGCATTTCCTGAAAATTCATGATGCTCAGCATTTTTCCACATGCTTGTTGTCCATTTGTATATCTTCCAATGAGAGTTGTCTATTCATGTCCTTAGCCCACTTTTTGATGGGATTGCTTGTTTTTTTCTTGTTGATTTGTTTGAGTTCTTTGTAGATTCTGGATATTAGTTCTTTGTCAGATTACAGATTGTGAAGATTTTCTCCATCTCTGTGGATGGTCTGTTAACTCTACCGATTATTTATGTTGCCAGGCAGAAGCTTTTTAGTTTAACCAAGTCCCATCTATTTATCTTTGTTTTTGTTGCATTTGCTTTGGGTTTTTGATCATGAAGTCTTTGCTTAACCAATGTCTAGAAGGATTTTTTTCTAATTTTGTCTTCTAGAATCTTTATGGTTTCAGGTATTAGATTTAAGTCTTTGATCTATCTTGAGTTGATTTTTTATATAGGGTAAGAGATGAGGATCCAATTTCATTCTTCTACATGTGGCTTGCCAATTATCCCAGCCCAATTTGCTGAATAGGGTATATTTCCCCTACTTTATGTTTTTGTTTACTTTGTCAAAAATCAATTGGCTGTTAAGTATTTGGCTTCATTTCTAGGTTCCCTATTCTGTTCCATTGGTCTATGTGCCTATTTTGATACCAGTACCATGCTGTTTTGGTGACTATGGACTTTTAGTATAGTTTGAAGTCAGGTAATTGGGTAATGTGATGCCTTCAGATTTGCTGCATTTTGCTTATTCTTGCTTTGGCTATGTGGATTCTTTCTCGGTTCCATATGAATTTTATGATTTTTTTTCTAGTGCTGTAAAGAATGTTGTTGGTATTTTGATGGGAATTGCATTCAGTTTATAGATTGTTTTGGCTATATGGTCATTTTCACAATATTGATTCTACCCATCCATGAGCATGGCATGCATTTCCATTTATTTGTGTTGTCTATGATTTCTTTCAGCAGTGTATTGTAGTTTTTCTTACAGAGGTCTATCACATTCTTGGTTAGGTATAATTCTAAGTATTTAATTTTTTGGCAGCTATTGTGCAAGAGGTTGAGTTCTTGATTTGATTCTCAGCTTGGTCACTGTTGTTATATAGGAGAGCTACTAGTTTGTGTACGTTAATTTTGTATCCTGGAACTTTGCTGAATTCATTTAACAGTTTTAGGAGCTTTTTGGGTGAGTTTGAAGGGTTTTCTAGATATAAAATCATATCATCAGCAAACAGCAATGGTATGGCTTCCTCTTTACTGATTTAGATACCCTTTATTTCTTTCTCTTGTCTGATTACTCTGGCTAGGACTTCCAGTAGTATGTTGAATAAAAGTGGTGAAAGTGGGCATCCTTGTCTTGTTCCAGATCTCAGGGGGAATGTTTTCAACTTTTCCCTGTTCAGTATGATTTCATCTGTGAGTTTGTCATAGATGGATTTTATTACTTTAAGTTATGTTCCTTCTATGCCAGTTTTGCTGAGGGTTTTAGTCATAAAGAGACGATGGATTTTGTCACATGCTTTTTCTGCATCCATTGAGATGATCTGTGATTTCTGTTTTTCATTTTGTTTATGCATTTTATCACATTTATTGACTTACATATGTTAAACCATCCCTATATGCCTGGTATGCAACCCATTTGATCCTGGTTGATTATGTTTTTGATACGCTGTTGGATTTGGTTCACTATTATTTTATTGAGGATTTTTGCATTTTGTTCATAAGGGATATCAGTCTGTAGTTTTCTTTTTTTGTTATGCTTTTTCCTGATTTTGGTATTGGGGTGATACTAGCTTCAGAGAGTGATTTAGGGAGGATTCCCTCTTTTTCTATAATGTGAAATAGTGTCAATAGGATTAGTACCAATTTCGCTTTAAATGTTTAATAGAATTCAGTGTTTTCTGCTGGTTTACATTTCTATATAACTGGGCCTCGCACAGAAAAGAAGCAGTAAACACTTCCATAAATAATGTGAACCTAAAATCACTTCTTCACGATATTCAATTCTATATTTGAATTTACAACTAGCTATTTACCTATATATGAATTCTTGAAATCATTTAGCCAAATATCTAGATCCTTTACTAAGCTTACTGGATATTTTTATCAAGATAGATATAATTACTTGTTTAAGAAAAACACCTATACCCTATGAGGAAGGTAAGGAAAAGTATAATCTTCCTCTATAAATATAGATTATTATTGTCCCTAGGGTTAATAAGAGAATCAATTCTACTCATAAACATCTGTCCTTATAATGTATTCATGAAAAAAATTGTAATATCTAAGGATATTTAAATTATGAAATCTCATATGTAATTCAACCAATACAACATTACATATCTTTGGTTTGGCTATTTTTTTTCTTGTTCTGGATGTTTAAAAAGGGCCATGATTAAAAATATCCAGATATTTATTTTGTACTTCTTAAGAATAAATTCTCTGTAAACTTTAAGAGTAAAAAGTGAATATAATAAAATATAGAACACATTTATATTTTACAGTATTCAAGGTAGGGAGATTTAGTAGCTCATACCATTTTCTCTCACAAATGCACATTTGCAGTATATCAAGTTTTTAATTGTTTAGGGAGACTAAATAAGGGATAAGCTAACAGTTTTAAATGGGTATAAAATGCTATGTAGATACCAACTTTAAAAATGAATCTTTGATGTGTGTCTTCTTTTCATTTTTGCAATTAATTTTAGCTTTTGAAGCTATTTGGAATTCAATTTAAGCCCACAGAGTATAAAGTTATGCATTAACTTGAAGATAGACCCATATTTAGCAAAAACAAGGTTGGAAGATCAACAGGATTTGAGACAAATGTTAATTTCAAATGTATAAACTCAACTTTACCAGGGCTTTTAAACCAACTAGCACATTTGTCCCTAATCAAAGGCTTTAATTTAATCATCAGAGACTGTAAGACGCTTTTTAATTCTGCCTCTCATATAGGGCCGACTAGCATTTATTGTTATACCGTTTTAGCAAATACCCACAGAAGAATCTAAAATTGAAATACAAAGACACTAAAGAGGTTTTATGTAAAATTTCCCTCTTTGAAGTGAATTGCATTAGGAGCTGGGAAAAAGAAGTTAAAACAAAAGATTTATACTTAGCATTTTTCTGCAATATGAGGGAAGGGAGTTTCCGATGTGAAAATCCTCTATGTGCACCCAGTGTTAATATGATGTTCTAGATGCATATTCAAAATGAGCAATACCTTGCACAGATTAGTGACAAAGTGAAGTAAAACTGGATCCCTTATCCTTAGGTTTGTTTCCGATAGTGATCTTCCCTGCTACATTCTAACACATAAATTCTCATAGGCTGTGAAGTAGCAAAAATACATCTTTGCATTGTCAATCTATTTGGTTAGTTTCATTATTGAATTAGATTGTCATATCTTTTATCTATCTATCCAAATATTAGATAATTAGTTATTTATTAGGCTATCCAATTAGTAGACAATTAATTAAATTTGCAGTTGTAATCTGTGGAACCGATTTTACTCTCATCATATTGATTAGGATAAAGTCTTCAGTTTTATCAAAATATTGGAGAGTAAAATGCTAGTCAAAATTGTTTTACAAACATTCTTATTAATCATCAAATCATTAATATGAATATGTATTATATTTCCTATTATAAGGAAGGATATTTGTTCAACATGAGGCAGCTTCAAATGGTTGGCAATCAATGTTCTTGATTGCTGATGCACTGAATTTCTATAAGTGCAATCATTAGTGCTCCCATGAACTCTTACTAGTTTCCTCATCTTCTAACTCTACTGACATTTCACTTGCTTTCCTATAAATTTTAGAATTGTTGAAGGTACCTTCAGAAACACCTTGAATCCAGGAGTGTTTTCAAGTGGGACAATGCTTTTATTGTATAAATCTATTTTAGAATTCTCCTTAAGGAACAAAGATTATTACCACACACACAAAAATAATGTTTTACATGAAGTATAATATCTAATGTATTTCAACAGGACTTGTATCTTGATTGATATAAAGATACTTTAGAATAGCAATACAAAAAGAAACCTCCAAGAACATGCTTCACTTAGCAGCTACAGTTTCAATTTCCTTTTCAACTATTTACATTTATGAATCTTGTAGAAAACAATAACTCTGCTCACATTTGCAGTGAGCTCTTTTATTCATTAGTTACATTGGGTGAACAATGTTTTATGATTTCATCAGCCATTTGCATTTCCCGAATAAATGGAAAAGAGTACAAATGAGCAAACAGATAAAGAAAACGTAAACAGCACCAGAGGAAGTCATATGTTAAAGAATAAGCATGGATAAATAACATGAAAAATTATTCAGGCTGCTCAATGCATTTACCTGAGGATGTTAGTAAATAGTTAACACACAATTCAATCACTTTTATGTTCTTGATGATAAAAACACATTTTGAAAAGTAAGATTATCCTTTGATTTTTTTGCCTTTAGTTTTATATAATTATGCTTTGGGGGACTTTTATTATTTGTGATATAAAAATATATATCTTTTTAATCTTAATGTTTTATTTTACCATTTTATTTACTTGATGCTTATAAAATTTTTCCACTTATTAATAAAAAATTACTGTTTATTATATTGATTCTTTTTTAGACAATATTCTTCAGAGAAATACTTGATTATTCTTAGATTTATTCTAAATTATAAATGACTAATTTTTTTACATTGTTTTAGAAGATAAATATGTATCATATTTAATATAAGCCACTGAAACTAATTATATATATTTATAGCAAAATATTAACTCTAGAATTCAATTTTTAAAGTCAAAAGCATTAATTGAGAACATATTGTCTCACTGAAATAAGCAGTAAGGCCTCGATCATGAATGACAAATAAGATAAATTCAATAAAATAATACATAGAAGTATATTACATGAACTGCAAGAATGAAATATTAAGTAAAATTCCATTGTCATTTTATGTATTATTTGGTAAGTTTGCTTCCCAATGTATCTGAATAAATATTACCTATAGTATTTCCATTCTCTGTTTAACCAAGGTCGAAGTATAAATGTGACTTATTGGGTTCTGGTTAGGGAGCCCAGAAGCACTGCGCCCAGATTCTTAATAGATCTACTTTAGTTAAGATCCTTTTGGAAAACAGGACTATAAATACAATTTTCTATATAATACATTGTTTTTGAATTTCTGGTTTACAAGTTTAGTTGCCTAATTTTGTTTATCTAGTCATTTTCTACCTTATCTTCAGCCACCTTTCCAATATCTTTTATTAGGGATGTTTCTTATTTTCAAGCCACAGACTTCCTTTTAACACACACTGCAATAAAACTGACTAAAGAATTCCAAAGAGTTAATGTTGTTCAAAAAATATTCTGAAGGCTTTCTTGGTATATTTATATCCTCAATATATAAATATATGAGAATTAACATAAAATAGTCTCTAACTTGCAATATAAACTGCTAAAAATAAAAATGGAATGTACAATGTATAATGATATAAGTTCCAGCATGTATTATTAGTTTGATTTACTACTAAACCTCATCCTTTCTGCTCTCATTAATATTGTGTATAATATCCACTACATCTATTTAATACAAGATGAAACTTTAAATTCATGAATTTCAAATTAGAACTCATTTAAATCTCGTAGAATTACAAAGGAATGAGCCATAAGCCCAAGTCTTTCTAACTGGCCCACGAATAGCATTATCTTCGTTAATGGTCAGTCCACATAAGGTATGGAAATTTAATTGTTCCCTTGAGTTCTTTATAGTTCAGGCATCCAGATGATAGGCTATAAAATAGACCATATTTGCTCTTTGCTGCAGATCTTTCTTCATTGTGATAGAGTTGGCCAAGAGTACCTATAGATATACTATTTTTCAAATCCAGATATTGTACAGTAAGTTTGCATACAAAAAATATATAATGTATCCTATCATAACTTTGAAAGACTTAAAATCCAGCACACCCTGATAAAAATAGAAATAGGTGAAATGCAAAAGGTGCTTTAGGAAGATAATAATTTATTCTAGTTGAGAATTACCCAAAGAATTTGCATAGCAAGCACAGAATGTTGTGAAAATTAAGTCAGTTTTATAGGCTACGTAATTATTATTAGCGTGCTATTATAGAGAACATTTCAGTACTTACTCAGTTGATTCTGTTTATTGTCTATTCCCACTGATACTGCAGCCATCTATGAAAGAGACTAAATCATTCAATATGGCTCTGGTCCTGCCACAGAAAATACTTGCTGCCCAACAACACCCTTTTACAGAGGAGCTGAAAGAATTCTAAATGAGAAAGGTTTTTTTTTTTTTGGCAGCCTTTGCATTTGGCATAAAATAGGTGAATACCTTACAGTGGCTGATGCCTTGACGACCAGTCTTATAAATATCACACAGAACAATCTCTCTGGACAGAAAAAGGGCATGTAAATTAGCACCTCTGTGGAAAACTGTATGGAGATTTCTTGATTTCTCAAAGAAATAAAAATAGAACTACCATTTAATCTAGCAATTCAACTATTGGGTATCCACCCAAAGGAAAAGAAATCAATATACAAAAAAGCCACCTGCACTTGTTTGTTTATCGCAGCACTATTCATAATAGCAAAATCATGAAATCATCCTAAATATCTATCAATGGATAACTGGATACAGAAAATGGGATATGTATATACACACATATATATACACACACATATACATATATATGTGTATATATAATATATACACACACATATACATATATGTGTATATATAATATATACACACACATATACATATGTGTCTATATAATATATACACACACATATACATATATGTGTCTATATAATATATACACACATATACATATATATGTGTATATATAATATATACACACACATATACATATATGTGTATATATAATATATACACACATATACATATATGTGTATATATATTATATACACACACGTACATATATGTGTATATATAATATATACACACACGTACATATATATGTGTATGTATAATATATACACACACATGTACATATATATGTGTATGTATAATATATACACACACGTACATATATATGTGTACATATAATATATACACACACGTACATATATGTGTATATATAATATATACACACATGTACATATATATGTGTATATATAATATATACACACGTACATATATGTGTGTATATATAATATATACACACACGTACATATATGTGTATATATAATATATACACACATGTACATATATGTGTATATATAATATATACACACACGTACATATATATGTGTATATATAATATATACACACATGTACATATATATGTGTATATATAATATATACACACATGTACATATATGTATATGTATAATATCTACACACACGTACATATATATGTGTATGTATAATATCTACACACACATACATATATATGTGTATATATAATATATACACACATACATATATGTGTATATATAATATATACACACATACATATATGTGTATATATAATATATACACACACATACATATATATGTGTATATATAATATATATACACACATACATATATATGTGTATATATAATATATACACACATACATATATATGTATATATAATATATATACACACATACATATATATGTATATATATTATATACACACATACATATATATGTGTATATATAATATATATACACACATATACATATATATGTATATATAATATATACACACACATACATATATGTGTATATATAATATATATACACACACACATATATGTGTATGTATAATATATATACACACACACATATATGTGTATGTATAATATATACACACACACATATATGTGTATGTATAATATATATACACACACATACATATATGTGTATATATGATATATATACACTCACATATACATATATGTGTATATATAATATATACACACATATACATATATGTGTATATATGATATATACACACATATACATATATGTGTATATATGATATATACACACATATACATATATGTGTATATATGATATATACACACATATACATATATGTGTATATATGATATATACACACATATACATATATGTGTATATATGATATATACACACATATACATATATGTGTATATATGATATACACACACATATACATATATGTGTATATATGATATACACACACATATACATATATGTGTATATGATATATACACACATACATATATGTGTATATATGATATATACACACATATACATATACATGTGTATATATGATATATACACACACATATACATATACATGTGTATATATGATATATACACACACATACATATACATGTGTATATATGATATACACACACATACATATACATGTGTGTATATGATATATACACACACATACATATACATGTGTGTATATGATATATACACACACATACATATACATGTGTGTATATGATATATACACACATACATATACATGTGTGTATATGATATATACACACACATACATATACATGTGTGTATATGATATATACACACACATACATATACATGTGTGTATATGATATATACACACATACATATACATGTGTGTATATGATATATACACACACATACATATACATGTGTGTATATGATATATACACACATATACATATATATGTGTATGTACGATATATACACACATATACATATATATGTGTAGGTATGATATACACACACACATATACATATATATGTGTAGGTATGATATACACACACACATATACATTTATGTGTATATATGATATACACACACATACATATATATGTGTATATATGATATAGACACACATATACATATATATGTGTACATATGATATATACACACACATATACATATATGTACATATAACATATACACACACATATACATATATATGTGTATATATGATATATAAACACACATATACATATATGTGTATATATGATATATACACACATACATATATATGTGTATATATGATATATACACACATACATATATATGTGTATATATGATATATACACACATACATATATATGTGTACATATGATATATACACACATATATGTGTACATATGATGTAAACACACACATATACATATATATGTGTACATATGATATAAACACACATATACATATATGTGTATATATGATATATACACACATATACATATATAGTGTATATATGATATACACACACATATACATATGTGTATATATGCTATACACACATATACATATATGTGTATATATGATATACACACATACATATGTGTATATATGGTATACACACATACATATATGTGTATATATGATATACACACACGCATACATATATGTGTATATATGATATACACACACATACATATATGTGTATATATGATATACACACACATACATATATGTGTATATATGATATACACACATACATATATGTGTATATATGATATACACACACATACATATGTGTATATATGATATACACACACATACATATGTGTATATATGATATACACACATATATGTGTATATATGATATACACACATATGTGTATATATGATATACACACATATATGTGTATATATGATATACACACATATATGTGTATATATGATATACACACATATATGTGTATATATGATATACACACATATATGTGTATATATGATATACACACATATATGTGTATATATGATATACACACATATATGTGTATATATGATATACACACATATATGTGTATATATGATATACACACATATATGTGTATATATGATATACACACATACATATATGTGTCTATATAATATATACACACATATACATATATATGTGTCTATATAATATACACACACATATACATATATGTGTATATATAATATATACACATATACATATATGTATATATAATATATATACACACACATATACATATACATATATTCTTAGATTTATATGTATATGTGTGCACATATGCATATATGTATATATGTGTGCATATATGCATATATGTATATCTGTATATATGTGTATATATGTATATATATTTGTATATATACACACATATACATATACATATATTGTTATATATGTATATTCTTATATATGTATATATATCTTAGATATATGTGTAGATATGTATACATATATGTATATGTATATATGTATATATGTGTGTGTGTATGTGTATATATATATAGGGAGAGAATACTATGAAGCCATAAAAAATAATAAAATCATAGCTTTTGCAGCACCATGGATGGAGCTCGAGGCCACTATCCTAGTGAAATAATTCAGAAACAAAAAGTCAAATGCTACATGTTCTCTCTCATAAGTAGAACATAAGCAATGAGTCCAGGTGGACATACAGAGTGGAATAACATACATGAGAGGCTGCAAAACCTGTGAGGGTGGGAGGAGAAAAGATTGAAAAATTACCTTTTGGGTACAGTGTTTATTATTCCCATGATGGATACACTGGAAACCCAGACTTCACTACTAGGCAATATTGCCATGTAACAAAACTCCATTTACTCCCCTTAAACCTTTTTTTTTTTTTTTTAAGTGTAGAGAAATGCTGTCAATACAAACTCACCCCAGGGGAGACAAGGCCCCAAACTTTAGTTGTCATGTGGAAATATTGTTGTTCAGGTAGCTGGGTATAACAGTACACAAATATTGCTTCCACTTAAATTTTGTTTAACTGACAGAATATTTTAGTTGAAGTTAAATTAAATCGCATTAAAGAAAACATTATATACAAACTAATCATCTTTACCAGTATTATAACCAGAAAACTACCAATAATATTTGCTGCAATTCTGTTTTTAATACCCAAATTTTCATTACCACAGAAGTGGATAAAATTTTGCCGAGTATAATTTCACGAACTGCTTCTTTTTGGGTCCTTTAGAGTATCCCCCTCTGTCTCCGTCTTTTACATTCCCTTGATCCTTAATCATCTTCTTCTTTTCCTTTTACTAAAATAAAACAAACAAACAAAAATATCCATTAAACCATAAAAAATCTTTTTTTACAAAATAATTTATATTTATTTTTGTGAAATCAGAAACTTTGTAAAAGTAAAACAATGAAGAAAAACTAAAGAAAAAAGAATATATATATATATATATGCACACACACATACGCACACACACACATACGCACACACACACATATATATGTGATCCTTGAACAACATGAGTTTCAACTGTGTGAGTTCACTTATAAGTGTTTTTTTTTTTCCCAAGAAATACAGGCCACTCTCTGTATCTGGGGTTCCTCCTCTACAAGCAAAGGCAGATAGAAAATACAGTACTCGTCAGCTTTTCATTCTGCAAATATAGAGGGTTGACTTTTCCATAAGTGGGTTCTGCAAGGCTGACTTCAGAGTGGGCTTGATTATGTACAGATTTTGGTGATCTGGTGGAGTCCTGGAACCAATACCTCTCAAATACAGAGGCACCACTCTGTGTGTGTGTGTGTGTGTGTGTGTGTGTGTGTGTGTATCAGTATGCAGAGATAAGAATAATCAAGTTGTGAATACCTTATAAACTTAAAATTATGCCTATTTGCAAATCTGTTATGTGACTCTCATTAGTGCACATATTTTGCTCCTTGCATTTGCAGAGATGCTTTGTTCTATACTTTTGCAGAGATAGTATTTTGGAAATACTATGATGTTTAGTCGCTTTCATTATCTATTATAGATAGCAATATAGTTGTTGCCATCTATAATAGAAAATAATCAAACTTGGACAATCTATCTATTGGGTGCAATGTAAAATATTTGGGTGATGGGTACACTAAAAGCCCAGACTTCACCATTACATGATATATCCATGTTACAAAACTGCATTTGTACTCTTTAATCTATGAAAATGGCTTTAAAAAAGAAAGCACAAGAAAATGTTCTGGGTGATAACTTTATCCTATTACTGTTTTATGTGGGTTACGGAGCCATAATATTTTCCAAAACATGTTCTCTTCTACATTTGATATTATTACATGTTTCTGTTGTTAAATAAAACCTCATTAAAGTTTTTTAAAAAATCATAGAGCATAAGACAGCGAACTGTCTTTTAGTTACACTTTAAAAAATACCCACTGCCATTGCTTTTCTACCCTGATATTCTCCATCTGTGTAATCAGTCCTTTACACTGGTTCCCGTCTCTGTACTGAAATGGCACGGTTCAATGAGTTTATAGTCAACTTCACCTGTTGGCAGGAAAATAATAAATTTAGGCTGAGTGTAGCCTGAAAAAAAGCTCCCAGCCATGCTGAAGCCATTGATTTAGTGATACTTCGTATGTCACATTACACATAATCAAACATCCCTGCTGGCTATAGCAGCCCATGACTCTGCCACTCAAGAATTCCTTATGTGTTGTGTAAAAACATCATGAATTAATTGCAGTAATTTTGTCCTATCTATGCTTCTGCCATTGCTATCCCAAAATGATTAATGTTGCTTCTATTGAGGGTATGGTCTGAAACTTCAGTCTAGGATTGCCATTTGAGTCTGAGGGAAAAAAAAGTGTTTTTTTTTTTTTTATGTTTTAAATGTTATGTTATCCAATTGCTTAGGTAATGTTTAACTAAGTTAATTAGATTTTGGAGAATATTAGAATAAATTGGACATTGGTGGTTCATAGACAATAGACACCATGAATACAAAATCACCAGTGTTAAAAATGTAAATTGTGGGAGAGGTGTATATTTTTCTACTTTTGAGTATCACCTAAGTTGCAAAGTTGACAATACTTGAATGATACTGTGTTTTTATGATGATATAAATTCCACCAGATACTTTTTGCTATTAACCTTAGAGCACAACTGGAGTCTTCAAGTTGAAAAAGTAACTCACTGAGCCATAGGGCTCTGGGAACTGGTTGGTCATAAGAAAGAGCATGGATAGTGTATGGATGAATTCAAAAGAGAGGAGTCATACATACTCTGTGCAACACTGTGGACCACTTTGTTTATTCACCAAAAAGGCTATTCAAGTCTGTGATTTCTGTCATGGGTAGCAACTATCTGGGGCCAGTGTCATAGGCAGTAATGGAATTTACCAAGACAGTTGTAGGTAAAGAAAGACATATTTATTAAAGAAGGTATGAAAATGCATTGCAGGACTGCAATGGGGAGCACAGCAGAGAAGGGGATGTCTACAAAGAGAGAACGGCTGGAGGGAAGTTTACAGGGTTGTGTGGGTGGCAGCTACGTGCAGAATGAGGTCTTGCTGCTGGGGCCATGCATGGAAGGATGTCATTGTGCCCATGGGTTGTTTATGATCAGTCATCTTTCAGAACAATTGTTCATTGTTCTTCTCACCTGGGGTCACCCCCAACCTGGGACCCTTCCTTGTTGTTGCCTACTTATCTTAATTGCCAGGACTCCAAAACTTCCTTTTCATTTCCGCCACTACTGTGCTGTGTATGCTCTTATGCTCTCAGTTCTGGTCTTCTGGAATATGTTATTAAGATATGTTCTTGCCCTCAAAGTCTCTATTACTTACTTATTCTAACTAAAGCCATTCTACATACAATAACAAAAATTATCTTCTAAAGCAGACTTCAATCTATTTTCTAGTTCAGAATAGTCCCCAGAAGTTTACAAGAGTTTGGATTCCTCATGAAAATGATGACATTTTAAAATCTGTTAATTTCCTATCTGTGAAGCATTATCTCAACTATTCCTTTCATCAAACCTCCCTCACACTGGGAAGTCTGTCTTTCCCTGCACAATATATGCAGTTTCACGACACTTTTAGGAAACTGTTTTTTATTTTTTTATTTCATTTTTCCCATTCATCAAGTGCTCAACAACAAATGTGTCCTATTCTTCATAACTTTATTTTCTCAACCTGAAGTAATCTCATTCTCATTTTAATTTTCTCATAGCATTTCTCTTTGAACAAATCTGAATCTATTACATTAAATTTTTTGGATTTGCTTTGGTTTAGTTCACGTATTTTGAAAACTCACTGAGAGCAAGCACCATGCATGTTCATCTTTGAATCTTCGAAGTCTGTTGTTATACCCCGAACCTCTTTGCTCAATTAATTTTTGTTGACTTGGAAATGAATGTGTATTTTACCATATTAATAATTTGATTAATCCTAAGGATTTTCAGATATAAAGATATGTTTCATAAGATTCTGTAGTAAAACTTATATTTTTATTGCCATTTTGTAATGTAGTTTATTTGCAAGCTAAAAATAAGTATTTTGAAAGAAAAAAGATGGCCAATTCTGAGTGTACGGTATAATGAAATATATGAAGTGATATAAAGCTTTTAAGTGTATAAAATTTAATACTTTAATAACATTATTATAGACTTCATTTTAAGTAATGCAATTTAAAATATATTTTCTAAGTTTTTTCTTCATTGTTTTAAAAATAGATGCCAAATATCTGTTAGCTTTTTTTATAGCTCACTGTTTTATTCTCTACTTTTTCTGGGTGTCAGGATGTCTATCAGCTTGCTTGTTAAAATTCACCACATGACTAACTTTCCTTATCTAATACACAGTCTGCATATGGTGATGATATTTGTGGGAAATGCCTGAAACATATTCCACCTCGCCCTCCCACCCTTATGTTACTGAGTCCTTCAAATAACATGATAGCCAGAGCTGAAGAACAATGCAACAGATGCTCCCCCTCAGAAACTAACTAAAAGGAAAAGATTCTAAAATACCGTCAGTGATACAATCTCAATTTATATTCAAACTAATCACAATTTGTGTCCAAAATAATCATCATACTAATTAATAATTACATCATATGAAAATGGTGCAAATAGAGAAACAACAAGCAATTTCTCATTTTAGATGGAGATCCATGCATTTTGCAGTCCCAGGACTTAAGTCGGAATTTGATAGCTGGCAGTTTAGTGCAAAATTCCAGGCAGAGAGAATAGGAGCAAAATTTAGAGAACTGCCTCAAAAGACTGTGCTAAAAACTAATATACTTGGAAGAAAGTGAAATGGAAATACTATGATCAAAATCACACATTTTAAGCAGAAACATGGAATAAGTTATTTAAGGTAAGTAATATATATTAGAATATTATTTTATTCATTCCATCTTTAGTTTATTCACTTAACAAACGTTTACTGATTATTATATGCTAAGCACCATGCCAGTTGCCAGCATAACTAATGCGAAAGAGATGTGTCAGTACCTCTTTGAATCTCATAGTTGAATGTAAAATATAAATATAATAAAAATACAGGAAATTTTGGTACAAAATGTTTAGAATGAAATATAAACACACAGAGTGAAGAAGGGGAGAGAGAGAGACAGAGAGAGGAAGGAGAATGATGAAGAGGGGAGGGAAGGAAAGAGGAGGGCTGGAGAGTACAAGAGAGAAGAGGAGAGGAGAGAATAATTAGAATATTATCTTGAGGGTGGCCAAAGGTATAAAATCTACAGAACTTTAAAGAATTGAAATATTGAAAATATTTGCCTACAGATGAGGAAGAGAGGAATCAGTGGACAGATTCAAGAAATATGCAGCACTTACTTGTCTCTTGAATGATAGATATGAGCTTGCCAACTGGATAAGGGAAGATGAACATTTCAGACAAAACATACTGCACATTCTTGACATTATCACAGAGTTCGAATGTAGAAAAGTGCATATATAATTTGTTCATATGTGCAAAAATGTGCTACATTTGTATCACCATCTTATGCTTATTAAAATATTTAATTTCTATTGAACAATTTATTTATCTAGCATCTCTCAGTTACCTGCTCTTGTTTCTGTGGACTGATTTTACTATGCTAGGCAGGGCTAGCAAGTTGCAAATTGCATTTCTCAGGCTTCTTTGCCAAATGGCTTCTATTTAAAAGAAGTACACTATTGAAAACAAAGAAACTAATGATGCAAGCAAAAGGACATGTAATCTCAAAGCATTTTCTTAAATGAAAAACATCAGACTCAAAGTTTACATACTACATGATTCTAGTCATGACATTCTGGAAAAGGCAAAAAGTGGTGGTGGGATGGGGATGAAATGAAGAGAAGATTAGTGATTGCCAGGGACTTGGTGTAAGGTTAGGCTTGAACTAAAACAAGGAGCAGCATAAAGAGATTTTGGATCCAAGAGAATTGTCCTCTAAGATGAATTTGTTGGTGGTAGCACTATTTTAGGCATTTGTCAAAATTTACAATATTGGGCAACAAAAGAGTAAATTTTCTTTCATCTAAATTTTTTAAAAAGGTAAATAAAATTAAAATGATCAGTGTATACTTGTTCATTGTAAAGGCTGGTTCAACTTGGAATATGTTTAAATTTGTGTAATCATGTAATGAGATGTTTAGAATGAAATGTAAACACTCAGAGTGTAGAAGGGGAGAGAGAGATGGAGAGAGGAAGGAGAATGAGGAGGAGGGGAGGGAAGAAATTGGAGGCCTGGAAAGTACAAGAGAGAAGAGGAGAGGAGAGAATGATTAGAATATTATCTTGAGGTTGGCCAAAGGTATAAAATCTACAGAATTTTAAAGAATTGGGTGATGCTATAGTTGCAGAACAGCTTGATTATTCTGTTTACATTTTTTCTATATTTACTGCATTTGAGAAGTTATATCTGTGGCTCATGATGAGATATTCTACCCAGATATACCATTAAGTCCTCAGTGAAAGTGATGTTACTTAACAGGAATTGCTTCTCCCAGGGCCCCTTCTCTTTACCAAGTTCAGCTCATCCAATGGCTTCTTAACATAATATGAATGTCTAGTCTCCTCATCCCAACTTGACATAATTCTGAATGGCCATCCTAGTTTCAGAGGAAGAAGCTGAGGTCTTCGTTGAGATTACAGCATCATCCAGTTTCTTTCTCTGTCTAGTGCTGACTCCTTCCTTTTCTATTCCTTCTAAAGAAGGGAAGTACAGTAGCACTCCTTAATAAACTTCACACATACTAATCTAATCTCCATCTCAGATTCTACTTTCCTGCTAATCCAGTCTATGATAATTCCCAATCAAGAAAAATAAAGCTACTTCCCCTATAGTGAACTGAATAATTAAAAATATAGTTACTCTAAAAACAGTAAGAAGCAGAAGTTGGAGAATATCCCAAACTATATTTAAACAGCCACGCTTTTTAATAAATATTGTAAAAAAACAAACGTTAGCTTAATTTCATCCTCAAAAATTATCTTAGTTAATTCTCAAAATTTATTTCAATTATAAAATTATTCTTTTATTTATTTGTTTATTTATTTACTTTTTGAGACAGAGTCTTGCTCTGTCACCCAGGCTAGAATACAGTGGCTCTATCTCAGCTCACTTTAACCTCTGCCTCCCCAGTTTAAGCAATTTTCCTGCCTCAGCCTCCCAAGTAGCTGGGATTACAGGCATGTGCTACCACACCCAGCTAATTTTTGTATTTTTAGTAGAGGCAGGGTTTCACCATGTTGGCCAGGCTGGCCTTGAACTCCTGACCTCAAGTCATGTGCCCCTCTCGGCCTCCTAAAGTGCTGGGATTACAGGTGTGAGCCACGGTGCCTGGCCTGAAAAAAAAATTATTCTTAATTGCAATTATGACTTTATTATAATTTTTTCCGTAAGACTTTTTTTAAACAACAAAATATTATAGAATCAATTTCAGTGGATTGCAGCCTTAAATTTATTTCCTAAGAATACTCACAAAACATTGAATTTTTGCTCTAAGATATTACTATTGAAAACTTGTTTAAATTGCAATTTAAAATTTATTATTACTGCATAAAAATATTATGAAAAAATGTGAATAAATAATGTAAGTTACCTCAGCAAAATTTACAAGCATTAATTTTTTCTGTTAAGAATAAAAAGTTAATGCCCTTAATATTTGGAGATTGGTTTATTGTAGTTGCAATATGAATGTTTATAAGTAAAGATTCTCAGTCTTAAAGAATGTGTTATTTGAAGAGTTAAGACAGAAGAAAATGTCTGATTGTTCTGAATATTCACGATAAATAATTGAAATGTTAAAAAATGTTTACATAAAAATATCAATATATTGGATTATGAGTGGGGTAGGGCAGGGATAAGGAAAGAGACTAAAATAAATTACCTGGGCAAAGAAGAAACAAATTCATAAAGAGAGGTGGTAACACATTGTCAGGAGATAGCTTGAGGCAAAATAGGTGAAAATCACAAAGAGGCAAGAAGCACAGAAAGGGAAACAAAATTGCAG
This sequence comes from Pan paniscus, assembly GCF_029289425.2. NCBI lineage: Eukaryota > Metazoa > Chordata > Mammalia > Primates > Hominidae > Pan > Pan paniscus. Next base: position 132,414,913 of record NC_073252.2, on the reverse strand, counting down.
AGGAATAACAAAAGCAAAGACTTAATAGTTATTCTGCGTGGGACATGTTGACAGCATGCCAAAAGAATTAGGATCTCATCAGTCTGGAGGCCTAAAGACTGTAGAGTAGGAAAAAACAGATAAATGGAGTCTATAAAGAAAGTCAAGAGAACAAACTGATTTTGAAGGGAATATTATGTTCCTGCCAAAATCCCTTGACTCAAAAAAGAAAAGACAGATGATCCCTCCTGTTACATGACAGTTGGGTCATAATCTCTGTTTTATTCAGAGATAAGAATGAAAGTATTTTTAAGTCAATCCATAGAAGATCTAGGACACCATCTATCCATCAAGAGAAAGGTTGACCCTTTACTGAAAAAGAAGTCTTGAAACAGTAATCATGGACTATTTCTTTAGAATTAAAAAAAGTGAGAATAATGAAATAGTCCTAATAAATATTTATTTTATTTATGATTTAAGCAGTGCGTCTAAGCATTTGAATTATTGACTTGACCTCTTACATTTTCAAATGCAATAAAAGCTCTCTTAGCCGACTTTTATTTAACTGACTTACCTGATGAACTGACACTTTCCCTTAATACAGCTGACACCCATAACTCACCTATTCTCAAATAAATACATACATTTCTGCTCCCACCATTTTATGTTTACCAACTTTAGTTGTGTTTGTTCTCCAATTTATTTATCACACTAGTACCTAAAATTGTAACCACACAATATTGTATAATTGTGGTACTGTAAATATATACTAAGCTGAATAGAAAGAAAAGGATGTAAAGAATTGTTTTATGATTAAGTACATCAGTCCTAGACTGCAGTACCTTATGAGGATCATTCGCACTAAAGTCCATTAAAATGATGTGAAAACAGTATTATTATTACTCTCAAAATTTATATGAAAAGTAAAATAAACTTTCTTAAAAACTCACTTGTATCTAGTAGAAACATATTCAGTTCTCCTAGTTGCTAAGCTTTGTTACTTGGGCAGGTTACTTTACCTCTCTGAGTCTCTGTTCCCACAATATTTAATGAGAAGTGTTTTGCTCCAGTATGACTACAACTTTCATCTCCCTTCCTACATGCTCTTCTTACATTATTACTTAATCTTGCCCCTATGAAGCAGTGATTAAATATCCTGTTTCCTGGATCCTGAGTATGTCTTTGTGATTGCCACAGATACATAGAATGGTGAATGTGACCACTTGTGACTTCTAGGCTAGATCATAAAAGCCTCCAGCTGGTTCTTTTGGGAATCTTTCCTCCTGAAATCCAAAACATGTTGTGTGGAAGCCAACGCTAGCCCTGGCAAAAAAAAAAAAAAAAAAAAGGAAAAAGAAAAAAACAGTTAGGTCCATGTAAAGGGGAAATAAGCCTCTTGCTTTCTGCAGTGGCTGAGCACTTAGCCAACAGTGAGCACCAATTGAGACAGCCATGTGTATGAGGTATCTGGGAATTAAATTCTTCAGTCCCCAGGCAAACTGTCCCAGTTGATGTTATATGAAGCAGAAATTAGCCTTCCATACCTATCTCTATTCAAATTGCAATTTCATGGAGCTTATAAATTATTGTTTTTATAGGTCACTATATTTCCAGATTTGTAATGCAAGAAAACTAAACTGAAACCAAGAAAATAATCTTACATGCTCTTTAAGGTTGTTATTAATATTGATTATAATAATAAATGTTAAATTCACAGCACAGTGCCAATTACATTGTAAATACAGCACAGAGTGTTTCTTTACCCTTTTTATAGCTCTTGTTATGATAAACTCTAAACTTTTTTCAATGGTGAGTATATTCATCTAGAACTTGGTTACTTTGCTAAATGGTTGTACAGATATTTGACTGACAGCTAACAGGATTTTAAAAAATTATCTCAAGGATCAGCATTATTCTGATAGCAAAATCTGAAAAAGATGATAAGAAAACTCATGGTCTCTTTACATGCAATGGCGGGTTATTTTGGCCAGAAAGGTTCACCTAGAAATAGACAATTTGCAACAATGACAATATGGGAGAAAGTTATTGCTCATTTAGTTATCAAATTTGCTAGCAAATAACAAATAAATTTAATTTTGGCTAATATACAAAATTCCAAAAAATTAATCATACATTTTTCTATTTAAAAAACTCATTAATAGTGTTATAAAAATCAAAAGAACACAATTAAATATGTGAGATATTATTGCGTCAATTTAAGTTACGTATTTTGAACCTACCTGTAAAGCTATGTTTTGTTGTATTTGAAGTTAGATTTTGGGGCACAAAACCTTTTCACTTTCTTTTGTTTTAAAGATTAATATTTCATTTACTGAAATAAATTTTAAACAATGTTTTTAATTTTTAAATTAAATTTAAATAACCTTATTATTCCCTATAAAACTCATAAATCTTTATATAACTTTGAGGAGTTTGCACTTGGGTAAATAAGTTTCCTTAAAAATTTAAATTTAATTAAAATTATACATCACATATTCAATTTTCTTCTTCAATCTAGCAAATGTATAATTTAAATACTAACACAGAATGTTTCTAAGACCCAACACAAGAACAGTGATGCTTTGTGTTTGAATCAAATTATTCATCATCATCTTCATCATCATCATCTTCAATTCTTTTTTTTTTTTTTTTGAGACAGAGTTTCACTCTTGTTCCCCAGGCTGGAGTACAATGGCGTGATCTCGGCTCACTGCAACCTCTGCCTCCCGGGTTCAAGTAATTCTCCTGCCTCAGCCTCCCAAGTAGCTGGGATTACAGGCATGCACCACGACTCCTGGCCAATTTTTTTTTTTGTATTTTTAGTAGAGACGGAATTTCACCATGTTGACCAGGCTGGTTTCGAACTCCTGACCTCAGGAGATCCACCTGCCTTAGCCTCCCAAAGTGCTGCGATTACAGGTGTGAGCCACTGCGCCCAGCCTGAACTTCAGTTCTAAGCACCCAAATTTAAAGATGTCCACTAAGAAAATGGAAGTCACCATCCCAAAATTTTGTGGGATGATTTCTCTGTGGGCTGAAGTTGTTACTAGCCAAGATGGCATATCTAGAGAGAAACATTCAGCACAATTTTTATCTTTCTGTTTAAGTAGTATGCTGAAGAGACAAGAGTAGATAATTAAGATCTGCTAACCTCCACATAGGTTATTTTATCATTTCAATAGATTCAATTAATCTTCTTAATAGAGGACTATTTTGAATTCTATGTATATCTTTCCTGTAATGTTAGATCTTAACTTTTACAGACTTTAAAAATACACATAATTTAGGAATCTTTCACATTTTTGTCTAGTTTTACACTAAATATTTCTAATGCAACTTCATAGTACTCATTCAAACATCCTTGAAGCATTTAAAAAGGGAATACTTCAACTTAAGAAAACTATTACAGCTATTAGGACTTAATAACTCTAATAGCTGTAAAAACTTGTACACACAGAAACACACACACACACTCATGCACACACACACAGAGGAATGATCACGGTAGAAATATTCTCGACTCTTTTTGTATCATTTATGTGCATGAGGCTGCTAGAAATAAAACAATAAATTTTCTAGATATCCTACTTAAAGTTGTTGAATTGTTCAATATTTGAACTATGAATTGGGAAAAAATTTCATAATTTATAAATTTTTAAATTAAATGAAACTCTCTTACTATGCTATAATATTGCTTCCTTAAATGTATTCCCACTTACCGTTGGGATTTCTGCAAAGTCTTGTTGTTATAATATTTCAGTAAAGCATAAACAAATCTAATTTGGCAAATCATTTCTGTGCTATGGTAAGGCCTATCAGAGGAACTGCTAATTTATATTACCTACTGTACTAGCCAGGGTTTTCTACAGAGTCAGAACCAGTAGGATGGATATATGTATCCCATAGACAGATAGATAAATAGATGAGATGGAATTTATTAGTGGAACTGGCTCACATGATTATGGAGGCTGAGAAGTCTCACAATAGCCCATCTACATGCTGGAGAACCAGGGAAGCCGATAGCCTGTTTCAAAGTCCCCAAACCTCAAACCGGATGGCATAACTCTCAATCTAAGGCTATGGGCCCAATAGCCCAGGGGGCCACAGGTGCAAATCCTACAGTCCAAAAGCCAGAGCATCTGGAGTTCCGACATCCAAAGGCAAGAAACAATGAGTGGCCGAGCTCCAGAAGATAGCAAAAATTTGCCCTTCCCCTGCCTTTTTGTGCTAGTCAGGCCCCCAGTCGATTGCCTAGTGCCTAGCCATATGGAGGGCAGATCTTCCCTACTCAGTCTACCAACTCAAATGCCAACATCCTCTGGAAGCACCCCTCACAGACACACTCAGAAATAATGCTTTCCAGTTATTGAATTATCCCTTAATCCAGTCAAGTTGACATGTAAAAATTAACTAGCACAGCTACCTAACATCCAGGGACTACACAAAATCTCTTTCTTAATAAGTAAGAAAGTTATTCTCTGTTTTGCTTAAATCATTCTTCTCTATTAGTATACTTTAAAATAGAGACTAGCAGTTTTATCAAAAGATTAATTAAAAAGTGCTGATAAGTGTGTATTAGTAATTCCTCAACAAAATTTACATATGAAAATTTCTTGATAAACAAATAATGATTACTCTTTCCTTGGAAAATAACATTATGCCAACGAAAATCTATTTTACAGTGCATTTAGTTTTTACATTTAATTGTAAATTATTTAAGTTCCTTATTATGAACACTTGAATATTTGGAGAATTTAATATTTTCTTTTGAAAATTCAACAAAATGTATTTTGGGAGTAAATAATATAAATATTTAAAATTTAAAGTATATAGCAGTATGATTATAATCATCATAGAAAACATAATTCTTTTATAATTTATTTTATGAGAAATGTATTGCCTTGAACATGACAGTCATTCTCTGAGGCAAAAATCCTTTTTAACATGTGAAATACTTAAAGCAAATAACCTGAATTATCTTCAACAAATGTCTTAAAAAGTGTTGTCTGCCCTTGGAGGTTAAATAAAACAGACAAAAACTGAATAAATGAGAGTTCATGCTGTTTCTTTACAATGTTACACATACTTCAAAATGACACATGATTTTGAAAAATAAAAACGTTAATGAACAGTTTTTGTTTTTACCTATATGTGTGTATGTCATTTATATAAAATAGCTGGTAGTATCATGTTATATGTAATATTCTATTTTTTTCTCACTTAATGATACACAATGGTTCAAATTCTTAATTCACAACATCAAATATATTACCAAATAACTCACAATAGGAAAAATAACTTAAGACATATGTTTAAATATATTCATACTTCTTACTTAACATCTTCTGTTCATTTGTTTATTCATTCAATTAACAAAATATTTTTCCTTGTTAAATATCAAGGACATAATGGTGACAATATATGAATTTTAATAATGACTTTTGGGACGAATATATTTTTGAGCAAGCTTCCTTGCATTTCTATCCCAGTTCTACAATACTATATGTCATTGAAAAAACTATAGATCTTTGCTAAGCATATTATTTATCCTATATAATACGACATAAGTAATAGCATAGTCAGTTCCCCTATAATGCAATCTATGCATTTGGAAGAATTATAACAAAATGCAAAATCATGCAGTAATAACCATAAATGTTTGGAGAAAATTGGAACTAAGACGTAACAGTTAAACACTTTTTTAGTGACACACAGAAATAAAAATAAAGAAAGCTACTAAAATATTAGCACAGTTTTAATCTTCTTAAGTTATTAAGATGCTACAGTAAATGTAGGACAGTATCTTGGGGGGAAAAACAAGTTTGCTTGTGAGAGTGGAAGTTGGAATCGTTACTTACAGCTTAGGGTTGTGCTTATCAGCAACTGAGAATTGGTAGAAGGAGGATTATCTGAAGGAGAGTTATTGATGTATTTCAAATGTAGAGAAGAACATTAGAAAATCTGTAGACATCAACCATACCTAGATATTCAAGAAATTCAATACAATATTTCAAAATTGGAGTTGAACAAGAGAAAATGGAAAGCCACTAAACAGTGAAATCACAAGATTTCATTTTAACTTTAGAAAGACTACTAGATGTACAGTGAGAAAATTATATTGGTGTTAGAAATCATTATGATAGGAATTTATATAAGAGAGATTATACAGGACTAAGCGAGATCATAAAACATTTAAATAAAGACAGCAACTGGGTGATAGATATCAGTGGAGGTATTTAAATCATGTTTAGAAAATATAAGAGTAGTTTTGATGGATGCTTTGATATAGACTTGGGATAAAAAGATGGGATCAACAAAGAGGCAGAGTTTTTTTTGGCAACTGGGCATATAGCGGCCTCAAAGCAGACACAATAACTGATTTATTGAGAGTGGGATGGCATCATTTTTAAGTTCCCTGTGGGTCATCCATATAGAGTCTTCAAGGATACAATTTAATTAAAAAATACTAATCAGGAGAGTGGTGTGACAACAGTCAAGGTACGAAAAGCTGAGAAAGAATAACTAAGTTGCTTCTAATAGAGCAATTAGAAAAATGACTGAGGAGTTCACACTTAACTAGTAATACTGAAATCATTTTCAATTCTTGCAAAAATAATTTAAATTTGGGCGGCAGCACAGATCATGGAATACATGGAGTTGTGTAATAAGGTGAGGCAACAAGAAATGTAAAAGCTTTTTGAGTAATTATGATTGTTAGTATGAAGAGACATTATAGTTGGAGATAATTTGTTTTGTTGTCATTGCTGTTTTTGTTTATTTGTGTAATGGATTGATGTGTGTCTCTTTATGTGTTAAAGGGAAGATGCCCCTAAGGAGAAATAATTGATTATATATGAGAAAGTTTTGTCAGTGGTGTTCCAGAGTGGGGAAAAACAGTCCCAAAACACAAATAAAAAAATTACCTTTGACCTAAAAAGATATATGTCTTTTATTATAATTGGAGAAAGAGTGGAGAAAGGACACAATTATTTCACTGTTACAGTAGTATGAGATTGAAAGTAGTCCTTTCTGATTGCCTCACTTAAGAAAGGAGAATATATTAGCCCTTTGTCAGATGGATAGACTGCAAAAATTTTCTCCCATTCTGTAGGTTGCCTGTTAACTCTGATGATACTTTCTTTTGCTGTGAAGAAGTTCTTTAGTTTAATTAGGTCCCATTTTTCAATTTTGGCTTTTGTTGCCATTGCTTTTGCTGTTTCAGTCATGAAGTCTTTGCCCATGCCTATGTCCTGAATGGTATTGCCTAGGTTTTCTTCTAGGGTTTTTATAGTCTTATGTTTAAGTCTTTAATTGATCTTGAGTTAATTTTTGTAGAAGGTGTAAGGAAGGGATCCAGTTTCAGATTTCTGCATATGGCTAGCTAGTTTTCCCAACACCATTTATTAAATAGGGAATTCTTTCTCCACTGCCTGTTTTTGTTAGGTTTGTCAAAGATCAGATGGTTGTAGACGTGTGGTGTTGTTTCTGAGGCCTCTGTTCTGTTTCATTGGTCTATCTCTCTGTTTTGGCACCAGCACCATGCTGTTTTGTTACTGTAGCTTTGTAGTATAGTTTGAAGTCAGGTAGCGTGATGCCTCCAGCTTTGTGCTTTTTACTTAGCATTATCTTGGCTATGCGGGCTCTTTTTTGGTTCCAAGTGAAATTTAAAGTAGTTTTTTCCAATTCTGTGAATAAAGCCAATGATAGCTTGATGGGGATAGCATTGAATCTATAAAATTACTTTGGGCAGTATGGCCATTTTTACGATATTGATTCTTTCTATCCATGAGCATGGAATGTTTTTCCATTTGTTTGTGTCCTCTCTTATTGCCTTGAGCAGTGGTTTGTAGTTCTCCTTGAAGAGGTCCTTCACTTCCCTTGTAAATTGGATTCCTAGGCATTTTATTCTCTTTGTAGCAATTGTGAATGGGAGTTCACTTATGATTTGGCTCTCTGTTTGTCTGTTTTTGGTGTATAGGAATGTTTCTGATTTTTGCACACTGATTTGTATCCTGAGACTTTGCTGAAGTTTCTTATCAGCTTAAGGAGATTGTGGGTTGAGATGATGGGGTTTTCTAAATATACAATCATGTCATCTGGAAACAGAGACAATTTGACTTACCCTTTCCTAATCAAATACACTTTATTTCTTTCTCTTGTCTGTTTCTCCTGGCCAGAACTTCCAATACTATATTGAATAGGAGTGGTGAGAGAGAGCATCCTTTTCTTGTGCTGGTTTTCAAAGGGAATGCTTCCAGTTTTTGCCCATTCAGTATGATATTGGCTGTGGGTTTGTCATAAATAGCTCTTATTATTTTGAGATACGTTCCATCGATACTTAGTTTACTGACAGTTTTCAGCAGGAAGGGCTGTTGAATTTTGTCGAAGGCCTTTTCTGCATCTGTTGAGATAATCATGTGGTTTTTGTCATTTGTTCTATTTATGTGATGGATTACGCTTATTGATTTCCATATGTTGAACCAGCCTTGCATCCCAGGGATGAAACTGACTTGATCCTGGTGGATAAGCTTTTTGTTGTGCTGCTGGATTCGGTTTGCCAGTATTTTATTGAGGATTTTCACATTGATGTTCGTCAGGGATATTGGCCTAAAATTTCCTTTTTTGTTGTTGTGCCTCTGCCAGGTTTTGGTATCAGGATGATGCTTGCCTCATAAAATGAGTTAGGGAGGATTCCCTCTTTTTCTATTGATTGGAATAGTTTCAGAAAGAATGGTACCAGTTCCTCTTTGTACCTCTGGTAGAATTTGGCTGTGAATTCCTCTGGTCCTGGGATTTTTTTGGTTGGTAGGCTATTAATTACTGCTTCAATTTAAGAACTTGTTATTGGTCTATTCAAGGATTCGACTTCTTCATGGTTTAGTCTTGGGAGGGTGTATGTGTCCAGGAATTTATTTATTTCTTCTAGATTTTCTAGTTTATTTGCACAGTGCTGTTAATAGTATTCTCTGATAGTAGTTTGTATTGCTGTAGGATCTGTGGTGCTATCCACCTTATCATTTTTTACTGTGTCTATCTGATTTTTATCTCTTTTCTTCTTTATTAGTCTGGCTAGCTGTCTATCTATTTGCTGATCTTTTCAATAATCTAATTCCTTGATTCATTGATTTTTTGAAGGTTTTTCATGTCTATCGCCTTCAGTTCTGCTCTGATCTTAGTTATTTCTTGTCTTCTGCTAGCTTTTGAATTTGTTTGCTCTTGCTTCTCTAGTTCTTTTAATTGTGATTTTAGAGTGTTGATTTTAGATCTTTCCTGCTTTCTCTTGTGGGCATTTAGTGCTATAAATTTCCCTCTACACACTGCTTTAAATGTGTCCCAGAGATTCTGGTACATTGTGTGTTTGTTCTCATTCGTTTCAAAGAACATATTTATTTCTGCCTTCATTTCATTATTTACCTAGTAGTCTTTCAGGAGCAGGTTGTTCAGTTTCCATGCAGTCGTGTAGTATTGAGTGAGTGAGTTTCTTAATCCTGAATTCTGATTTGATTGCACTGTGGTCTGAGAGACTTCATTATGATTTCCATTATTTTGCATTTGCTGAAGAGTGTTTTACTTCAAAGAACTTAAACAAATTTACAAGAAAAAAAAAACAACTCCATCAAAAAATGGGCAAAGAATATGAACACTTTTTAAAAGAAGACATTTAGGCAGCCAACAAACATATGAAAAAAGTGCTCATCATCACTGGTCATTAGAGAAATGGAAATCAAAACCACAATGAGATACCATCTCACAGTAGTTAGAATGGTGATCACCGAAAAGTCAGGAAACAACAGATGCTGGAGAGGATGTGGAGAAATAGAAATGGTTTTACACAGTTGGTGAGAATGTAAATTACTTCAATCATTGTGGAAGACAATGTGGCGATTCCTCAAGGATTTAGAACTAGAAATATCATTTGACCCAGCAATCCCATTACAGGGTATATACCCAAAGGATTATAAATTATTCTACTGTAAAGACACATGCACACGTATGTTTATTGTGGCACCGTTCACAACAGCAAAGACTTGGAACCAACCCAGATGCCCATCAATGATAGATTGGATAAAGAAAATGTGGCACATATATACCATGGAATAGTATGCAGCCATAAAAAGGACAAGTTCATGTCCTTTGCAGGGACATGGATGAAGCTGGAAACCATAATTCTCAACAAACTAACACAAGAACAGAAAACCAAACACCACATGTTCACACTCATAAGTGGGAGTTGAACAATGAGAATACGTGGACATAGGGAGGGGAACATCACACACCGGGGCCTGTTGGCAGTTGGGGGGCTAGGGGAGAGATAGTATTAGGAGAAATACCCAATGTAGATGATGGATTGATGGGTGCTGCAAACCACCATGGCACATGTATACCTACGTAACAAACATTCACATTCTGCACAGGTACCCCAGAACTTTAAGTGTAGTAAAAAAAAATACTTCCATTTTCTCATCAATCAAATTACCAAAAATTTAGAGAGAGGAATCAGTCCAGGAAAACATGGGGAAACAAGCCCTCTCCTAGATTGGTCCTATGTATCTAATGATCTTTTTTGAAAAAGTGTATGTACACACACGCACACACACACACCTTTTGAATCAGCATTTTACTATGTGGAATATATTACAAGAAAATAACTGAACAGCTATGTAAAGTATATGTAAAGGAATGTTTATCACTGCTTATTTGAAAACAAATAATAACCTAAAAGTTCAGCAATAGCAGATGGCTAACTAAATTATTTTATTTATATGATAGAATAACATTCATTAAAATGACCTATGTCTATTTTGACATGGAAGTACATTTATGAGATATTGTCAAGTAAGTTATAATATTGTCCAAATTTATAAAAAAGTACATTTATAAATTTTCGTAAGAGAAATTTTACATATATCCATAAGAATATCAAGTGTTCATTTCTACTTGTGAATATTGTCCAACTTTTCTGAAAAGAACACTTATTAAATGTGGGAGCAAAATGGGAGAAACTTGCCCTCACCCCTGATAGCTGCCGTACTTGCTTGCTTCTGTCCCTGCCCTCAGTAAACATTGAGCACGCTGAAGACCATTTGAAAAAAAAAAAAAAAAAAGAGAATATATTGCTTGACAATATATGGGGAACAGATTTTAAACAGTTTGGGAAACTCATATACAATACTCACAATGTCTTATGCATTTTTTGGATTGCACTCTAAATTACCTTATATGTTTTCTAAGAGTGTGCAGAATATTTTACTTCCACCTTTTTGTAATAGATAGAGTTTAGAATGGATGTAAATTCTTAAATAGCCCATCTTTTCTTTAGAGTGGTTAAGGAGCATTAAACATATTCTGAAAAAAAGCACTACATTAACTTAAAACTCTATAATGATAAAGAGACAAAAATCATAAATCAATATTAAAATAATAAATATGTGTAAAAATATCAGTGGCTTAAGAAAATATTGCTTTATCTTCTAATTAATGCAAAGATTTTTTATTTCTGTAAATATTCTCATTCAATTTGAAACCGATCAAAAGGATATTATAATGTCTAAAAAATATTTAATACGTGAATAGAACCCAGTTGATAGTAGTGCAACAACAAAAAAGTAAAAAATGGAATTTGAAGCTGCTGTTAGCAATTTGTAAATGTGTCGAAAATATGTGACAGAGGAGAAACAATTTCTTCTGCCTAAATTGTCATCCTTGGCCTATTATGCCAGGTACATGTATTTAGACACTTTCAATGAGTTATCAAGGGATCATATTCCAAAGTCATGTGTTGTTTGGGAATTCAAGCTGAGTGGCCTGATGTACTAAATAGTCTGGTATGACTAATGAGCGAAATCTCAGGAAGAAAATCTAACCTGTCAGCTTCTTGATTTTGAGTAGTGTGACCTAAACTCACATATGCCAAGGTCTCTGCAATGCCAGGAGGCAGTTTTGGGGGATTTAATGCCATAGATACAGTTATAATTAATTTGATTTAATCTCATTAAATCTTTTCAGTGATCTGTGGCACATTTACCTTTGTTAGAACAAACTAGTTTAGATATTTTGTCTCCATGTGGGTGAATGTATACACACACAGAAATACACATACATATTTTCAAAAGCTTTTAGCTTTAATCTTTGCTAATGTTGTAAGCATAAATAAAAACCAAGAAAATTCTACAGCAAAACAAATAATAGTATAATTGTTCTGTATAATTTGGCTCATTTTTGAGATTTGATATTCAATTTCGAGTGTGCCGTAAGTCCTTAGATACTTTACAGATAGTACATAACTGATGCCTTAGTCAATCTTGATAGGTATTACCTGCAGGCTTTACATGTGTTCATATTTGTGTAGTAACAGTAATACTACTACAGATGTTCCTCAACTTACAATGCAGTTACACCCAGATAAACCCACCTTGAGTTGAAAATATTGTAAGTGGAGAATATGTTTAATACAACTAACCTACCTAGCATCATAGCTACGCCTAGGCTACCTTAAATGTTCCCAAGACACTTATGTTAGCTTAAAATTGGGCAAATTTTCTAACACAAAGCCTATTTTATAATAAAGTATCAGATATCATATGGTTGTTTATCTTTGTGATCACCTGCTGACTGGGAGCTGTGGCCTACTGCTACTGCCCATTATCCTGAGAGAGAATCATACCACATATTGCTAGCCTGGAAAAAGATCAAAATTCAAAATTTGAAGTAGAATTTCTACCAAATGCATGTTGCTTTTGCATCACCATAAGGCTGAAAAATTGTCAGGTAAACCATTGTAAGTTGGGACTGTCTGTATTCCTACTCCTCTTTCTGGATACTCTGTTATAAAGCTGTAATATATTACCTGATTTCCATTGTACAGAGAATTTAAAATACAGAATATAATTTAACATTTCAAAGTTTAATCTTTACCACTAAGTAAATAATAGAAAATTAATCTTACAATGACATCAACTGATACAATTCTATTGTTTTTCTATTATTAAATATATATAAACAGGCCAGGAGCGGTGGCTCACGCCTGTAATCCCAGCATTTTGGGAAGCTGAGGTGGGCCAATTGCCTGAGCTCAGGAGTTTGCTACCAGCCTGGCCAACATGGTGAAACCCTGTCTCTACTAAAAATACAAAAAAGTAGCAGGGCGTGGCAGCATGCACCTGTAGTCCCAGCTACTTGGGAGATAGAAGCAGGAGAATTGCTTGAACCCCAGACATGGAGGTTTCAGTGAGCCAAAATCGTGCCACTGCACTCCAGTCTGGATGACAGAGCAAGACTCCGTCTCAAAAAAATTATATATATATATATATATATATATTATATATTATATATTATATATTATATAATATATTATATTATATAATATATAATATATTATATTATATATAATTAATATATATAATATATATAATATATTATATATATATAATTATATATATATAAAATATATACCATATATACATATATATAGTACTTGTTTTATAAAATTAAGCATTCAATGTCATTATTGTATTTGCTCTACTATCCTATTTTATTTATTTTACCTTAGAAACACCTCACCCTTTGCTTGTAAGTCTTAGTTATGCAACATGGCGTTTCAGCCAAACAGCATATTTCCCAGCCTGACTTGCAACTACATATAGCCATGTGGCTAAGTTCTTATGGGTGGAATGTGAGTAGAAGAAAAGCAAGCAACTCTGAGATAATTTTCCCTTGGCCCTCACTGTCTTTCTTCTTTCTTGGAGGCTGAAATATTTTTGTGATAGTGACAAAAGCTTTGACTATGTAGATAAGGGCACCACTCTGAGGAAGGTGGAGTGACAGACTTCAAAGTTGGAAACACTTAATGAGCTCATGAAGCTACAGCTTCACTTTTTCTGAACTGTTAAGTATTAATAATTAAAAAGATAAATTTTTTCTTATTTGAGCCATGTATATTTTGAGATTCTTTGTCAAGCCAAGTTAAGCTGTACTGTAAATAATATGTTTGGTTTCAACAAAAATATGGAAATACAGGTTACCTCAAATAATTTCCAGGCTTCTCTAAGAAATCTGAAAAGAGAAGTTATTCATAGTGTTGCATACTGATAGTTTAACTACTTTTCATGTGTTAACAATGTTTCTAATTTTCTTTATATTTCAGAGAAGCATACCTGAAAAGCATGCAGGTATCATATTGCTTTTACTTGGATGTTTTTACAAGTGATGAGTCAGGGTAATTAAAGTTTATTCTTTGAAGGTGGAAAGAATGTCACTTTTTATATGATAAGTTTTCTATAATATTTAATCTTTTAATAAATTACAATTTTTATTATATTACTAAAATGTTTTTAATACCTAAAAATTACTTCTATTCAAAAAGAAGTACAGATAATAAGTCTATTGAAGTGATAAAATGGAATCATACAAAAATGCTCAATTTATACAAAAGGCAGAAAAAGAGAAAAACAAGAACCTAGAGATAAAATCGTAATTATTGATAAGAAACTTGATGCTATTCCAAGAAGATCAATAGCAAAGCAAAAATGTCCCCTCTCACCACTACTGTTTAGCATCATTCTACAAATCTAGCTAATGCAAAAGGATAAGAAAAGGAAATAAAAGGAATGCAGATAAGAGAGGAAGAAATAAAATTGTCTTTGTTCACACATGACAGATATATTTGCTGACAGATGACAGATTTTCTAGATTTGTCTAACTAGAAAATCTCAAATAATATACAAATTTGAGAAGTGTCTAGAACTAATAAAAGATTACAGCAAGATTGTGGGATAAAAGGTTAATGTATTTGGCAGTTAAAAACACACCAACACTTACATATGCACCAAAGTAAAGAAAATACTTAGTTATAAATCTAACAAAATATGTACAAAGAAATACATACAAAATCCATGATCTAAATAGATATTCGATGTTCATGGATAGGAAGAGTCAATATTTTTATATTGTCAGTTTTTCCTACTTGATTTACAGATTTAATGCAGACCCAATAAAAACACCAAAAAGTTACTTTGTAAGTTTTAAAGTTTATATGAAATAGTAAAATAAATAGATTGGCAACACAATACCAAATACATAAATGTCAGAGGACTGGCACTGACTTAAGGACTGACTTAAGGACTTAAGGACTTACTATAAAGTTACTTACTAGCAAAAAAAATAGTATTTCTGAAAGTATAGACAAATAGATGAATGGAATAAAATAGAGAGGCCAGAAATAGTTCCACAAATATATTGTCAACTAGTCTTTGACAATGAAGCAAAATTAATTCAAAAGATAAAGGACAGCTCTTTCAACAAATGTTTCTGGAACAACTAGAAATCCATGTGCAAAAAAAAAAAAAAAGAATAAATCTAGGCTCAGAACTTACACCTTTTATACAAAATAACAAGGTAAATCATAGATCTAAATGTAAAATACAAAACTCTAACAGGTCTAGAAGATAGTTTAGGAGTACATATGGATCACTTTGGATTTACCAATGACTTTTTGGATATAACACCAAAAACACAATACCTGAAAGAAAGAATGAAATGTTAGAGTTGACTAAAATTAAAAACTTCTGCTTTGTGAAGATGCTGTTAAGATAATGAAGTGACAAGCAACAGATAGGGACATCTTTGTGAAACATATCCAATAAAGAACTACTAACCAAAATATACAAATAACTCTTAAAACTCAACAATAAGACAATAAACAACTGAATTTTAAAATGAGTAGAAATCAGGACAACTCATCAAAGAAAACATACAGATAACAAATAAATATATATAAAAGATATTCAATATAATTTATCATTCAGGAATTGCAAATTGAAACAATGAGTTACCACCACACATATGTTAGAATGGCTAAAATCCAAAACATTGACAGTACCAAGTGCTGACAAGTATGTGAAGCAGTGAAGGGGAACTCTCATTCATTGCTGGTGGGAGTGGAAAATAAAACAGCCATTTTGAAAGACAGTTTTATGGTTTCTTACAAAGCTAACCATAGTCTTACCATATGATCCAGCCAGAGAAACCAGATATTTATTCAATTTGATTAAAATTTATGTTTATACAAAAAGCCTACACACAAATGTAGTTTTACTCGTAATTGCCAAAAATCAAAAGTAGCCAAAGTGTTCTTTAATAGGTAAATAGAAAAACAAACTATGGTACATTCATTCAATAGAAAAAGAAGCATTGATATAAAGAAATGGCCTAATAAACTATTAAAAGACTTGGATGAATCTTAAATGCATATTGCTAAGTGAAAGAAGACAGTCTGAAAATACTACATATTGCATAATTCCAATTATATGACAACTTGGAAAGAAAAATCTGTAGAGAGAGTAAAAAGATAAGTGATGTCCAGGGCTTTGGGGTTGGGGGAAGGGATAAATAGGAGAAGCATAGAGGATTTTAGGGTGGTAAAACTATTCTGTCTGATACTGTAATGTTGGATTCATAATGATGCTTTTGTAAAGCCCATGGAGGTATACAAGACAAAGAGTGAACCCAAATATTAACTATGTTCCATAGTTAATAATAATATATTAATATTGATTTATCATTTAATACAAATGTTCTATACAAATGCAAGATGTTAATAATAATAAGACTTTGTGTGGTTGGTGGTAAAGAAGGTAGCTGGAAACTCTTCATACTCTATGAAACTGCTTTGTAAAACTAAAAACTTTCTAATAAATAAAGTCCATTAAAATATGCTATCTGATTGGTTAAATACTAAAATGTTCAAAATATTTTAAAATTTATTCCCTCATTTGATAATTTTAGTGCTTATGTGCATCCATAAAATAAGAAATTGTTAATATTTTTATTACACTCTGCTTAGAAAATGTAATGATTCTTAATTCTCACCCTCATATGGTGTGCTAAAACATTTGTCTTCAATTATTTTTTGCTTCCCCCAATATTAAGGAAAAAAAAATACTAAGGGCATAAAACAGCCATTTCTGAGGTCTTTAAAAATGTGTAAAAGCATACTTTTAAAAAGTTAAATAACAGAAGATTCAACTACAAAATGAAATAACTCCTGGGTAAGAGTTTGAGGCAAAATACTTAAATAAAATGAAAAATAAAATTCTAGGTATAATACCTTATTCTAGATCAAAGATAATCTCCAGGAATGAACATCTGATTTTTAAAATAGTTTTTAAAAGATTCAAGATTTTTCATTTCGAAAACTGGCATGCACATGTAAAACCTCAAATATAAGTATCTTCTCTAGCACTGTTAATACCTCTCTATGTCTGTTCAATTGTTCTCATCTGCTTTTGCTACCACTTTGCCTATGTCTTGCTATTATCCTGTGATTTTTTTTATTATTATTTTTTACTACTTTCAGAGTCACATTTCTTACTGGCTTTTTTTTTTTAATTATTTTTGTAAAAAATTCTAAGGCCTTTGTATATGTTAGGGCACTTTTTTTCTTTTCCTTCTTATTTTATTGTATTTATTTATTTATTTATTTACTTTTTGAGACAGAGTCTTGCTCTGTCGCCCAGGCTAGGGTGCAGTGGCATGATCTCAGCTCACTGCACCTTGGCCTCCCAAGTTCAAAGGATTCTCCTGCCTCAGCCTCCCAAGTAGCTGGCACCACAGTCACGTGCCACCATGCCCAGCTAATTTTTGTATTTTTAGTAGAGACAGGGTTTCACCATTTTGGCCAGGCTCCTCTCAAACTCCTGACCTCAGGTGATCCGCCCACTGTGGCCTCCCAAAGTGCTAGGATTACAGGCCTCCCAAAGTGCTAGGATTACAGGCCTCCCAAAGTGCTAGGATACAGGCACTGCCTTTCTTTTCTTTTTTCTTTCTTTCTTTCTTTTTTTTTTTTTTGATACCATAACATTTTATATGATGCTTTTTAAAATATCTTTTCTTTGAATGGTTTGGGAAAGTGAAACAGGAGAAGAGAGTCTGCAACAATTAGGTTGCACCACAAGTGCAAAGGGAATGCCAGGGACCTGTAGCTGAAAATATCTGTACACAAGAGACATCAAATATTATTTTCCATGGCTGGGCGTGGTGGCTCACGCCTGTAATCCCAGCACTTTGGGAGATCGAGGCAGGCTGATCACTTGAAATCAGGAGTTCGAGACCAGCTTGGCCAACATGGTGAAACCCCGTCTCTTCTAAAAATACAAGAATTAGCCAGGCGCGGTGGTGAGCATTGTAATCCCAGCTACTCAGGAGACTAAAGCCCAAGAATTGCATAAGCCCATGAGGCGGAGGTTGCAGTGAGCTGAGATGGTGCCACTGCACTCCAGCCTGGGTGACAGAGCAAGAATCCCTCAAAAAGAAAAAAAAAAAAATTTCCACTGGGTGCAGGCTTAAGGAATGAACATTTAAGCCAGGAACGTTTGTCGCTGAAGAGGGATCTTGTGCCTTGAGCTTAAATCCCTGTGTATAAGAACTATATGCAGTTGCCTTTTAACCCTTCCTAACACTACATTTTACATCTAGATGAATATTTAGCTTTCCATTTTCTAACTGGACATTTGTATATACAGAGAACACTGGCATATAAACATTAAATCTGTTCCATTCTCTATGAACCCTTTTTCTTGTTCCTCAAATCGTAATGTAAGTTCTTAGTCATCATTGTTAGAAAGGCAGCATTTATTGATGATCTCTAAAAACTGTCCTGCTTCTAAGTCTAAATCTCATAGCAGATCAACAAGTTTACTAAATTCTCTATTCAAAATGTGCATTTAAAAATTACTTGCAAGTGGACTCAGGGGCAGTGACTCTTTCTCATGAAGAATTAGTATGTTGTTTTCTTTAATACCCGCTTGTAAGCTACATTTGGGCAGGAGCCATATAGTTTTTGTTTACAATTGAATGCCCAACACAATGCCTGATGTATTGTTCACATGTTAAATTTTCTTGAATGAATTTTCAAATGATTATTTTAACAATAATCTCCATCCCTAACCTGAACTCTTATGATTGATCTGGGTGGTAGATATAGAAATCCCTCCAAAGCTCATCACATTAAAAAATTAGCAATGTCTGTAAATGGCAAAGAAATTTCCTACTGATTGTAAAGATCTACTACAGATAGACTTTTAAAGTTAAGAACTTTAAAAAGCATTTAGATATTGAAAGACCTATCTGAGGTCCAGTTTGGGAAGAGGAATAGGGAGGAGTGCTAAACTGCCATGCATAAAGTGATCAAGAAATGAGGGGCTGGAGGCTGACCGACAAGGAGAAAAAGATTAAGAATACCTCTTTTGAAAGAAGTCCAGAATTTAAGGGGGAATGTCCTAAGAAACTCTCCCCATAATAAGTAATAACCAATTGGAAGACTGAGGATTCTAAGGTATGTTCTATATAGTAATATCATTATATTCCCCAAATTCTATCATGTATGTCAGTCTTGTGTAAACTGTGTTCTAGGTAAATGAGGGCGATTTCTAGCATCCAAAACCCACATCCCGATTACCTTATAAATGTTCTATATCCAATATAATTTAAATTAAACATTTGCCTGTCCTCTCGATTGATTTATAACACAGGAATTTTACTTAAGTCAGGAAAAAGAAAAACTCTCTAGAAAATAAAAGTTTCATATTTATTAAATTTATATTTATAAAATTTCAGGCAAAAAACCTAACTTTATTTAAATCTGTTCAGTACAATTTATTCATATTAAAAACAGATAATGCCCTATCAATTCATAGAGAAAGATCAACTGATATTATCAATTTAGTTTTCAGATGAATCTTTTGACTATTGTAAAACAGCTCAGATAAATTACAAAATTCTTCATCTGATACTATTTTATAAATTCTGTTTATGTGAAGTTTTGAATTTCATATATATATTTATTGAGAATTCAGGTGATAACTAATGTTTTAATAATTTTAAAGAAATCTCCAACAAATTCAGTTTTCATTTTAAATATTGCTATTTAAATTTAAGTGTTTTTTTTAGAAAACAATCACACACATGAGGCTTACCTAATAAGTACTGTGTAAATTACGATCAAGTAATGTAAGTGTTCTTTTAGAAAATAATCACACATATGAGCCTTACCTAATAAATAGTGTGTAAATTATAATCAAGAAAATTATTTTTTAAAATTTACTTGGTAAATTAAATCTATTAATTCCCCAAGGTGTTGTAAAACCAATTATGGCATTATCCATCTCTCTCATTACCTAAACATAATGCTAGCTGCCTAAAGAGGTACTCCTAGAAACACAGAGTAAGTGTAAAGGTAGATCAAATAATATGGTAGAAAAAAACTGCAGAGAAACAGAGAAATCCTAAAACTGGAGGAACTTATTAAAAGTTATGAGAGAGAGAACAAAACGAACCAGAGAGAAAGAAAGTGAGGGCTATATATAGCTTTACAATTGGCCACTTACCCGCCTCTGCAGCATGTGTAATGATTAATTCTGATTGAAGAACAAAGACTACTGGTTTGATGTGCTTAACTAGCTGAATTCCTAATAGGAAAATGAACTGACAAGTAAAAAGAGACTGACGATTTTAATTTTGAATAATCTGAAGTATAACTAAATTTTGATAGGGGCAAAACTATTAAAAATTGTATTTAATTTAACTTGAGTCTAATAGTCATGTTTCCTGGCCTCTCTAAAAGACCAACAGATGTTCACAAGTCTAAACATAAAATTTCTTTTTAAATTCACATTTTGGGGATTCTAATATTACAATGTGACTTGTAATTAATGTCAAAAGACATTCTGTAGCTACTAGGCTGGGGGGTACATTGTGATTACAGACTGTTGTCATTCTGTGTATGTGACCAAACTTAGCCATTCAAATGGGTCAACTCACCTAACTGTCAACATTGTGAATCATTTTTATTTGAGGCACGACGAGCAGTCTGACTTCAACCCCGATCCCTCTTTTAACTTAAAATGTCTCCGATTCTGTTCCATTGTCCTAATTTGGTCTTGAGATCTCTCACAGGAGGGTGGCTATAAACTCAAGCCCTACGTAGGCTGGACTCTAGATTTTGTCAATGTGCCTTTTGTGGGATACTTTTATACCCTGGCAACTGCCTAGTGCTTAAGTGTTGACCCATGACCAGGTGTCCCTCTCACAGGAAACTTGTTTATACTGGGAGAGACTTTTGTGGCTCCTGTATGACCTGTGTCCAGTTTATTCCTGCCAGGATAACCACTCTATAGGAGAGGCTTGACCAGGGATAAAGTTAGATCCAAGTGTGTCAGTCCAGTGAGACACAGAGGCATCAACACAACAAAAATGCATAAAATAACAGAAGCAGTCTATTACTCACAGATCTACAAGAGAAGCGGAGTGCCAGCAAAGTCCAATAGGAAGATGGCAGGAGCAATGCACTCAGCCAGCAGGTGGGGAGCCAAAGAGCGATGGACCTATGGACCCGGGCCTTTACTGGGGGCTGGGGCATTATCCAAGCAGATTTCCTGCAGAGAATTCTAACTGGTGGGTTTGAAGCAGGCAAATGTTAAGTCATGTTGGGTCATGCTGTGACTGATCATGATTACTGTGGCTTACCTTCACAGACCATGTGGGATGCAGGGTCAGCGGAAAAAGTCAAATAGTTTGTATCTGCATGTCCTGGAGGAAACGGTTACAAGGAAATAGCTGTATGTCAGACAGATATATGGATTAAGCACATTGGGAAACTGGGAGGAGGCAGAGAACTGGAGACTGTGTGAAGGGTGACTAAGTCTTGGTATTAGAAAGTTAAACCTGTATTCAAAATGGATGGTAAGGCAAATTAAAATTATAGAAATCTGCTGTAGAACATAATTTTGTAAAATTCAGTATTGACACAAAAATTTTTGATACATGCTGAACAATGTAAATTAAGGCAGTTGGAATTGCCAAAGCATTTGCACTACACCACAGGATTTTGAAGGTCAGAAGACACTATTGGAACTGAATAATGTATTTCATAAGGCCATCCATCATAGTTCAACATTAACCTGTGAAATCATTTAATTTCTAACGAGCATAACTCAGTGAAGAGAACAAAAACAGACTAAACAAACAGGACAAGAACCTCTAATTTAAAATAACTAGAACAGAATACCAAAATATTGTGAAATTATTTAGATTTATTTGGTTTGCAAGTGACAAAAATCCTGTTTAAACCATAATCATTAGATAGCTTGCAAACTTGAGATTAGGTAAACCAGGGATACAACTCAACCATATATTTGAGCACTTGAGAGCTTCTGTTTGTCTCATTTTCTGCTTCTCTGAGCAACTAATTAATTCTTTTCTCTGTTTTACGCTGTTGTTCTTTACCCCTCAATCTATGTTTAGAAAAAATATGAATATGTATATCTTCTTTACTGAGAGAGAGAAGGGAGAGTAGGGGGTTTCAACATTATTTTTGAAGTTTAAAATCCTCTTTGGCCCATCTTAAGATAAGTGCCCATCCCTAGACCAATCAACTATGAAGAAGAAAAGAGGACTGTGATTATTCTGACTGGAGTCAGGTACCATCCTAAGACTAATCAACCATGGTAGTAGTAGGTACAAGAGCTGGAAGAATGAGTGGCCAGTTCCTAAAGTTTAAATGTATTCTGTATTTGTCATGTGCCTTAAAATCAGACATTTAACCTTAAAAGCATGAAGCATGATAAAATATGATTATTGTGATTAGTATTATAGATTAGAGAAAGGAACTCGTCACTAGAATAAGCCCTGGAAGTTTAAAATGATTTAGCAAAGTTTTTGCATTCTGAGTATGATAAGAATTAAAAACAAAGTTATATTGAGATACTAAGGAAAAAATGGCATGGAATTTTATGGATAAATGAATGCTATTTATTGTCTTAGAGAACAAGATGCATAGAAAGCACATAATGCAACCTAACTCCAGAAATGATGCACAAGCTATAAAAACAAATTTGTGAATGCAAAGTGGTGCTAAAAATATATAAGAATATAGAATCTGCAAGAAGCAGGAATTCAGATTCATGCATAAAAGGAACATGCCATCATGGAAGCACAGTGGTCATTTGGTTGGTTATCATGCTCCTACAAGACCAGGAAAGGAACATTCTTCCTGGATGCTAGAGTAGAAGCAACACTGACTTAGGGCAAGAGCTGATGTTGCTATAAATGCCCTACATAGAAAGTTCAACAGTGATGGTGAACTGGGCCAGAAATGAGATAAAATAACCTCATTTTTAAAAGTTATGCCAAATAAAATAAAAATCAATAAAATAAAATACTACAAAATGTATTTATGAAAAATAAAAATCGTATGTGTGGTTTGTGATAAGTCCTCTTCATTCAGAATTTTAAAAATCTGTATAATTATTGATATAGTATATACCTTTTATGTAACAGAGAAAATTCTAAATAACTTTATAAAATAAATTTGAAAACATAAAGAGAAACTTTTCAGTGAAATTATGACTATAAAAAATTAGTCCAAGACAAATTGGGAATTTTACTAGAGTAACTATAACTAAACCACTGAAATACGTGTTAAATGGCCAACACCCTAAATGCCACAGATTTTTGGATTAATTATGACATACCTTGAAGAAACTAGTATTCTTAGAAAAAACAGCAGGTAAGAATGAAGATGAAAGTCAATGATATAATTTTGAAACAAGAAAGATCTCCTAAATAAAATAGTATACTCAGTGGGATGTTAATAATATTTTATAATCAAGTCAGTTAAATCCCAGGTAGCAAGTGTTTCTGCATGAAAACCAATATTACTGCAATTTACTATTAAGTTAATAGATTAATAGATTGAGGGAAAAAACATGTGATTATCTCTATAGATGGAAAAATAAATAAAATCCATTACCAATTCATTATTTTAAAGTCATAATTGTGAATTTAAAATAAAAGTGAACTTCCTTAACTCGACAAAGTAAGCATCACACATAAAAAATGCCTTCTCTTTTCTCAATTATTGAGTTGTGCTTGTGTTTTCAGCTGATGCAATGAGAAAAGAAAATGAAATAGAGATACAAAGATTTAAAAGGAAAACTTAGGACCCATATCTTAGCAGTACAGTGTAGTAATTAAAATTAATCACTTCAGTGTGGAGCCAAACCTTTCTATCATATACTTACTAGGTGACCTTGAGCCAATTACTTAACATCCTTTTGCATTTGATTTCTTATTTGTAAAACAGCAATAATTCTCCTAATACCTGCCTTGTAAGGCTGCTAGGAGGATTGAAACAGCTCATTTACAGAAAGAGCCTAGAACAGCCGTTTATTGGTAAGTGATATGTAAGTGCTTAATTTTATTTTTTAATATTTGCAGGCAATAAGAACAACAAACAAGGAAGAGCTAAGATTCAGTTGTCAAGTTTAACTAATCAGAGCTTCTGAAATATAATCAGATGTAAGTTCAAAAGATAATAGTCTCAAAAACTGACTTCGCTAAATTAAAAATAGAAAGAATCGAGATTCCTATTAACATATCCCAAAGTGCGTTTTCCGTCAACTGACCTATTCCCTCTGTGTTCTTCGCCTTTAGAGTATAGGCAATATCAATGGTCCAATTGTTGGGGTCAACAAACTTGAAGCTATTCTTGATTTCCTCCTTTCATATTCCACCATATTTAATTAACAAATGCATAATCAAAGCACTTATTATTTTCATTGCTATCACTTGGATCCAGTATACTATACTGGATTAATATACTGAGTATAGCGTAATTGATCACCAATATTATTCCATAGCCTCTTTATTAGTTTCTATCCTTGACTCTTTCTCTCCTTTATTTTATTCTAACAAAACAGCAAGCTATTCTTTAAACAGAGTAATTATCTTAAATGGCCTTTACCATCTCATCTCATTCAAAACAAAACCAAAAATCTTTAAAATTTCTAAGTTCTTATGTAATTTGGATGATGACTTCTGGTTTAACTTCATCTTTTATATCTCTCCCATTCCTTCTGGCATACTAGAATATTGTAATTCATCCAATGAGTCAAGCATTTTCCTTTTTCAAAGGCTTTACATTTGTCATTTCCTCTTTCTAGAAATGTCGTCCCTCAGATACATGCATAGATTACTTTCTCACTTCAGGTAAGAAATCAAATATCATTAGACTTCTTTCAACACCCTATAGAAAACCATAACCCTGAACTTCAACCAGGAAATTCTCTATGTACCCTGCCCAGCTGTAATTTTCTTTATAACACTTAAAACCATATGACATGTTAGGCATTGACTTGACTGTTTCTTTATTTTCTGTGTCTTCCCATTAGACTAAGTTCTGTGAGTTAAGAATTCTTTTGTTTTGTTTCCTAGGGTTATAGCTTTAATATCTAAAATAATGTCTGACACATATTAGGCAGTCAACAAATATTTGTTTAATAACTGAATAAATGAATAGATAAGTGAAATAAAAATATAAAAAGCCTAGCAGTCAAACAAAACAAAAATATATAAGGTTGTTTTGAATAAAACTGTATGACTTTACTGCTAAGATTTTTAAAAGAGCTGCAAGTTTGGAGAGGTATATCATGTTTATTATATTGTAAATACTTTAAATCTCTCTAAATTAATGTATAAGTTTAGTGTAAGCCCAATCAAAATTTCAAAGTGATTATTCATGGAAGCCAACATGTTGATTATAAAATTCATGTATAAAATTTTAATGTGAAATTCTAGAAGGGAAAAAATAGAAATAAAGATGGGAAATTATCATACCAAATCTCAAGACATATTGATATATCTAGTAATTTAAACAGTGTGATTTGGCAGAGCAAAAGACACATAGATCAAAATCCAGAAGGAGGTTCATGGACATGTGAGTATTTGTCTTTTTGCAGATGTGGCAGCTTAAAAAGGGGCACACCAAGGATAGACTTGCCCATAAACAGTGCTGTGAAAATAAAATAAAATTCTAATCTCAAAACATACAGGCAAAAATTTCCAGATGGTTCAAAAGCACATATTTAAAACAAGCTTAAAATTATTGCAGAAAATATTAAAGAGTATATATATATATATATATATATATAAACTTGTAGTGGGAAAATCTGTTTAAGGCAAGAGAATTCATCAAGAAAAGTGTTGAGTTTTATTGCATCAAAGTTAAAATTTTCTTCAAATGTTCTTTATTTCAAGATACACTGTAACAAAGTTAAAATGCAAATGACAGACTAAAAGAAAATATTTGCAACATTTCTAACAAAGTTCTATATAAAACCAAAAATATATTTAGCTACAAGTATCAATATAAACAAAGTATAATGATAGTTTTTATACTTAGCAGAAAAATGGTCCAAGAGTATAGAGAGGCAGTCCACAGAATGGAAAATCAAAATGCTGATTAAACATATAAGTAAATGTGTGACAATCTGATTATCTTTGCCTGTACTCAGGAAAATGTCCTATCAGGAAGAAGAACAGTAATGGTAATAGCATGAGTTGGCAAGATTTGTGAAGAATTCACGTTTACAACAGGTGAATGGGTAAATTGGTGCATCCAGTTTTGTGGGCAATTAAAATTTCTTAAAACCAAAAATGGAAGATGCCACTGACTCTCTTCATGAAAGCACTTACAGTCATGTTATGCAAGAAAACACAGCTATGGAAATATTGCTTACAAAAACAAAAATCAGAAAAAGACATAAATAGTCTTTCAATGTGTAGTTAGGAAATACATATGTAAGTTGTGGTGTAAATAAATAGCAATGAAACAGAGTAAACTAGATCTGTACACAACTTGGAGATTTTAAAAATATATTAAGTTAAAAGCATATACATGAATCTATATGCATACTATATCCGCTATATCTGCATGACTTAAATTTTCCTTTAAAATGTCATCATGCAAAACAAAGGCATTTTATGTAGATGTAACATTTTATATTTTTTAAAAGCTTGGGTTTGTAAATATTTATGAATCAAAATAATAGTAATAATTGCCAGTTAGGCAAAGAACAGTAACATAGGTTTGTCCCAATTTAGTATTCTTTGTTATGACCTACATTTTTAAGCATTAAATTCATGAATTAAAAATTATACTTACATGCTTAAAATTAATTTTCAAATCAGTGATGTATGTGAGTTCATTAAAAAGACATATGTCTTAATTTTTAATGTAGTGTTCCTCATTTTACCCCAAAAGTGTTATTAAATTAATGATGTGTTTTACTTAGAGGTAATGACTTCATAAATTTAATGAAATATGAGATTCTTTGCTTCTAAATAGTGCAAAATGGGAGGGATTATATCAGAGACCTCTAAAGAAAAACTGAAGCAACCAAGTATTTGTGGATCAAGATTTCTAAATATTCAGTCACTAGTGTATATGCTCATGTTACTGCCTTTGGAAAGTTTGGCTTTAAAGTAAGTATGCAAACATAACATATTGTTCACATTTACTCCTGAAAAAATCCTTGTAAGAGCAATATATTGGAAATAAAATTCTCACCATAAGCCCATGCTGCATTATTTTTTCCCAGTGCTGAAAGAAAGAGCTCCTTCTTTTTTCTTTTTTCTCTTTCTTTCCCTCCCTTCCTTCTTTTCTTTCTTTCACTCTTTTTGTTTTCCTATTAGGCATAAAAGACTTGCTAAAAAAGGAAGAAAAAAATACTCCTTACTCATTTAAATACTGGAATTTTGCTCATTCCATTTAGATGTTTGTACTGAGAGGGTCAGAAAGAAGAAACCACAAATTCAAACCTTTGATCTCATGTTTACTCTGGAGAATGAATTTACTGAGTAAAATCAATTTATTTAGGTTACTATTTATTATTTTGTTTTATTTTTCTTTGTTATTGGGTTGATTTCTCAGATAAAGATGTATTTGCTGAAGCCAAATGCACTTAGGACAGGAAATTGTTGACCCCAGACATTAAGAAAAATAAAGAATGAGGCCCTAATCACTGTCTTCAAGAAGCTTATCACTTAATTGAGAAGGAAATACACCTACACAGCTTGGGAAAGC
The DNA here is from genome assembly GCF_029289425.2 of Pan paniscus. NCBI lineage: Eukaryota > Metazoa > Chordata > Mammalia > Primates > Hominidae > Pan > Pan paniscus. Next base: position 132,387,018 of record NC_073252.2, on the reverse strand, counting down.
AATAACTGGCACAAAAATATTAGTTGTTGATTCTTTTACTACTTCTTTAGAGCTCAAACCTCTTGCATTCTGTTAGGAGATGAAAATAGCAGCAAAAAGAGCAGTTACGGCATAGTTTTCACAATCTTAAAGAGTATCTCAAAGAATGAAGTTCTGATTTTTTTCAGGCCTGAGTTCTTTCCAGAAGCTATGTTACCTACACATGGGTAGGCAATGTGGAATCATTAACATTTAGTTTCTTTACCGTAAAGTAGGCGGCATGAGTAGGAGAGGCATTATATCTTCAGTACCCAAGAAATGATCAACAAATAGACTCAGTGTGATTCCTTTTATTTATATCTCAAGTTTGTCCTCCCATGATCCTTATTTTGTTTCATGCAAAGCTCTCTACCAAATTTCTCCCCTGACTTTTCCTAAGGTGAACTGTGTGTTCCATGTGTTATGTTCCTAAGTATAGTTTATTTCAATTACGTAGGACTTTTATCATGAACATGAAGAACCCCTCTCCAGGACAACTTGGACCACTCTATTCAATTAAATTTTAGCCCACCTTCTATTTTAATGGTTCTTGGTTCAACTCAGTCCTGTGGTCACAAGAAAGTAAACATTTTGCAGCATCTTTGTTTCATCGGTATCTTCACATATATTATAACCAAGTCCGCATTCTTGAATCCAGTCCTTTTACAAATTTTCTTTGTACTTCTCCCATAAAGGATATGCCCAAGTATACATAATTATGCAATTATAATTTTGCAAACTCTTCTATCAAGTATCTCTTAGGTATGTATTATAAAACCTAATACATCTCCCTCGAGTTACATGCATCCTCTTCTGATCAAAGAAACTCAGCACTCCCGACCTGATAGATAGTTTCCTAATTTTCAGCTACCTACAAGAAGAAGCTCATTAGGCATTTCCTCATATCTTTGCTTCATATAACTCCTGCACTTAATACTTATCAGCAATCATAATTATACGAGAACACATACAAGCATTTTATTCAACTTTAATCATGTCCTTCTTAAGTGTTCACCATAACATGGGTCATAATGAGCACTGTGGTGGATTTATCAATGTAGAGTATCTCTCATTAATAAAAGAAGAAACACAGCACTAGCATAGGTGTAGGATATGTTTTGTTTCCATGCCCTTTTCAATGGCATTACTTAGATGTGTGTCATTCAAGCTGGTGAAATTCAGGAGTGAGGTCATATTACTGTATCGACTTGTTAGCTGTAAGTGAGATTTCAGCTAGCTAGAAGTGCAATGGATTTGGATATGTAGAGGGAGAGGAAATATATTCTAGACACAAAAGATAAGATGAGTAAAGAGAACAAAGACATAGCTAAGAGCCAGCATCAGTGCCCACACTCCACCACTCTCCTATTAGCCAGGAGGGACATCCTTTGCTCCCAAATAAGGGAGTTTTTTATATTCCACTAGAGGACATGGTTCCAAAAACTATCTTTTCTTTCCTGAATCACCAACTTTTTTATTCTTTTTAGTATATTTCACACTACATACAAACATTCTCTTATGTCTTTAATGTTAAACAACAACAAAAACAACTACAACTCACCCCAGCTGTCATTTCTACCATCAGTTATCACTCTAGCATTCCCTCCTTTCTATGCCCTTTAAGACAAAGTTTCTTGAGCCAGGCACAGTACTTCACATCTGTAATCTCAATGATTTGGGAGGCTGAGGAGAGAGGATGGTGCAAACGATGTAAAAGGCTTGCTAAAAAAGAAAAAAAGGAAAAGAAATCACTCCTTATTCATTTAAGCACTGAAATCTTGTTCATTTCATTTAGATGTTCATATTCTGAGAGGGATAGGAGAAAGACACCACACATTCAAATTTTTTATCTCATGTTTACTCTAGAGCATGGGTTTACTGAGTGAAATAAATTTACTTAAATTACTATTTTTCATTTTGTTTTATGTTCATTTGTTATATTGTTGATTTTTCTCAGGTCAACTAAAGATGTACTTGAGAGATCAAAGACATAGCCAAGAACCAGCCTGAGTGCCCACACTCCACTGCTCTCCTATTAGCCAGGATGAATTCCTGTGCTCCTAAACAAGGGAGCTTTTTATATTGTTAGAGAACATGGCTCCAAAACCTGTCTTCTATTTGCTGAATTACCAACTTTTTAATTATTTTTAATATTATTCACTCTTGACACATGGCCAGGAGTCTGAAGACAGCTTAGGCATCATAATGAGACCCTGTCTCTGAAAAAAATAAAAATAAAAATATTACTAACTAGCTGGGCCATGGTAGTATGTGAATGTAAACCCAGCTACTCAGTAGTCTGAGAAGGTTGAGGGTACAGTGTATCACAATTGTACCACTAGTGAGAATCTGACTCAAAAAAAAAAAAAGACAAAGTTTCTTGAAAATTGCATATATTCTCTGATACTAATCTCTCCCATTCTTTCCTGAACCCACATTTTCCCCATCATGACTCCAGTAAAGTAGTTCTTGTTAGGGTTGTTTATTCCAATGACAGCTCTCAGTCCACATCTCACTTGACCCTTCAGCAATAGCTGACATAATCAATTTACCTCCTTCAAACACTTACTTTATCTGCTCCAATGACACTTGTGCTAATCCTGTGCTTATTTTCCCCAATTATCTTTCCTTGTTTTTCTTTTTCTTTTTTTTTTTTTTTCCTGTTATCTTCTGTGCTACACAAAATCCAAATCTCTGTAGGTTGTCTTTCCCGGGCATCTGACTTTCAGCTAAGTTCAGCCAGCTGGAGACCCTGGTTTGAGACCAGAAGTTGGAGCAAAGGAGAAGTCAGAATATTATTCCCTATCTCCCTTTCCTTCTGGTGTTAAACTTGGCATTGACTCTAACACTTATGTGACTCCAAGTAGGTAGGAAATAACAGGTACTTAGATTTTTCAGTGTTCCTATGAAAAGTCTTAATTCCTGAGACATAGAAAAGAATGGAATATAAAGACTTGTAATACTTGCTTTCATGTCTCTCTGAAACATTTTACTCTTGTTATACCATGAGAATTAGATTTATAACCATTAGTCTAGCTAATTGCTCTGATTTCAGAGGGCCAAAGGGGCCCAGATGAGGTCCGTAGGTTAAGCCCTAAGGTGCCAAGAATACTGAAGCATTTTCTCCCGAGGTATTTACATTTCAGATGGTATAAAGCCCAGAGGTTGGAGAAATCTCTAGGTCATAAGTGCCAGAGACACCCAGAGTTTATCTGACTCTTGGAAAGATATTAATACATTTATATTCCAAAAGGTTAAGGTAAGAATTCAGGATATTTTTCATAGTGTCTCAAGGGAGAAAAGTTGTTTCTTGGCCCTTTCATTTCAGAAGGGAATGAGGAAAGCTGTCTCTCTCCTATATAAAAATGGAAAAAAACACATTATTTTACATTTCTTGTCTATGATACACAGTTTATATGAAGAAGACATTTGGCTTGGATTCATTACACTGCTCTAGGGGTAAGACTTACGGTGTGAAGAAACATGTGGTCATTGTTTGCTTTGTTTGTGAATAATGATAATCTGCCTCAGCTCAGGAACACTCCATATTTGCATCCAAGTTAAAATTAATGAAGAGAAACATTACAAACTCAACAGCCACCTAATAGATGGGACCTCCATGATTCCAAATTCCACCAGCTGACCCCAAGCTCTAACTACCTAGAATGTTGCCCTCTCCCTTTCTCATTCCAGGCTAGGGCTGGTTTAGCATCTTTCTGATTCTAATCTCATCTCCTGGATGGCCGTTTAACAAATTTTATCACCTGAATAGCCACTTGTTGTGTTAAATTAATCTCTTTTAAATATTCTTTTCTATGCTTGACTCTTGAATGATACAGCATATCCCTTTCTGATATTATTTTTACTCCTATAATTACTCTTGTCTTCTTTTATAGTTATTCTGAAGGTCACCAGATATGGTTGTGTCAGACATAATCTGCACAATTGTAGTGGGTGCCATTTACATCATAGTCTATTTGCCCAAGTTCTAAATGCCAGAGTACTCCAGTGATCAGGGCGTGAGTATCATACATCCTTGATGACATGATCTACTTTAATGTTTTTCAACTTCATTTATATGCCAATGACACAAAAATTATGTCTCCTAACTAAACAACTTCAGATTTATATGCTATTACTGTCCCCTTGCTAATGTCATCCCAGCCATACCACTCTTTTTATGATTAATTGAAATTATCTGATACACTCCTGTACTGGCTGTTCCCTCTGCATGGTTTGTTCTTCTCTATGATCTTGTATCATCAATCAGTATCTATGAAACTGTAGTGGGCTAATTTGTTAGCTAGCAAGTGGGACAAAATTTCAAACCCTTCATGGCTCTTGATAGTTTTGTTAATAAGAAGGGGATGCTGACAGAGACATGGCTTTCTGGAAGAGAACGGATGAAGGTCCCGATGAGCCAGGTTAGAGCATATGAAAGGACTCCCCAGGATCTGGTAGTAAAGGCTCTAATTGAAATGTCAAAGAGAATTAGTTAACCCCACTATACTACCAGTTGTTTGTAGGCTGAGCAACAAGAGGTAGGATTTTTAAAAATATGTTCAAATGATGTTTGAATGTGGCTTACTCTCCTCTATGTAAGAGGAGGAAGGGATGTTATTGTGGCAAAGGGTCAGTAAGTCTTGTGGTCTCAGCCAAAAGGCAATGTAGCTGCTGCTGCTGAGTCAATAATTCCCCAAAACTGGAAAAAAATATTGTCAGCAATAAGAAGACTGAGTTTTGGACGGACTGAAAACATTAGAATTGTGTTTGGTTGAGCTATGCAGATAGCTACCCAAACCCCAAAGTAAATGCCTAATCATGTGTATATACTGGCATGAAGCTACTGCTACTTTCCATGTTTTGTGATCCCTAATTTCTCCTCTCCCCAACCTCAGCTATTTTAAGAATAAAACATTTTGGCATAACACCAAAGTATTCCAATCCCCAAGGGGAACCCATGCCCACAGACACACATCTGAATACCCTGGGGTATACTGGGGAGAAAGAGAATCTAAATTTGGGCATCTGCTGTATATAAATATCCAGGTTACCACCCTATCTGCTAACAGGAGTAAAAGAGTGCCTGAACTCAACAAGTGGGTTTAGGCAAGATGCACAGTGGGGAAGGGAAACTATCACAACCTGGTGTGTCTCCCTTGGGGTTGATTAAATGTAATATTGTTGTGAATTCCACTGATTAATGTATGTTTGGTGTTGATGTTATACATGCCCATATTGTGAATGTTTATAAATACTAGACTATACTACTGCACCTAGAAAGAGCAACATATAGAAAAGTGCTAATTCCAGCCAGGCGTGGTGGCTCACGCCTGTAGTCCCAGCACTTTGAGAGGCCGAGGAGGGCAGATCACAACTTCAGGAGTACAAGACCAGCCTGATGAATATGGTGAAACCTTGTCTCTACTAAAAATACAAAAATTAGTTGGTCGAGGTGGCACGTGGCTGTAGTCCCAGCTACTCGGGAGACTGAGGCAGGGGAATCGCTTGAACCCCCAGGCAGAGGTTGCAGTGAGCCAAGATCGCACCACTGCACTCCAGCCTGGGTGACCGAGTGAGACTCTGTCTCCAAAAAATACAATAATAATAAAAAAAAGAAAAGTGTTAATACCTTTGAGACCTCATACCCTAAAATATTTCTGAGCAAAAAAAAAATCCCGATGACTAATTAATTTGCCAATTAGAACCTTTGTTAAAAAGAGGCAGCTTTTATCCAGTGCTTTTGGTATTACATTGAAAAAATCATTGCAGTGATTTATTAAGCTATGTTTTCTTTCAGGAGTTTTACCGTTTCAGATATTACATTATGAATCTTTAATCAATTTTTAGTTTATTTTAGTGCATGGTTTAAGTAAGGATCCAATATTATTCTTTTGCATGTGAATATACACTTTTCCCAGCACCATTTACTGAAAGAAGTGTTTTTTTTTTTTTTTTTTTCCAAGTTTGCTTTGAATGTGTGGTCTCTCATAGTTCCACATGAACTTCAGAATGTTTTTCTTCTATACCTACTAAAAATGCTGCAAGGGACTGAACATTTGTGTCTCCCCAAAATTTAAATGTTGAAATCAAATTCCCAATGTGTAATGGTATGTAAAGTTGGGTCTTTTGGGAGATAATTAGGAATGAGGGTGTAGCCTTCATCACCAGGATTAGTGCCCCTGTGAGAAGAAGCTAGATAGCTAGTTCTTTCTCTATTTCTACAATGTTAGGATAAAACAAGAAGTCAAGAGACTGGTACTCAGAAAAGTACCCCCAGCAGAACCAGGTCATATTGTTAACCCTGATCTTAGATTTTTAACCTCCAGAATTGTAAGATATAAATATTGTTGTTTAAGCCGCCTAGACTATGGCAATTTGTTACAGCAGCCCATGATAAGACAAATGTCAATTGAATTTTGATAGAGATTGCATTGAATTTGTAGATTGCTTTGGGGAGTAAGGGCATTTTAATAATGTCAAGTGTTCCAACTTATGGGCACTGATGTTTTATTTGTCTATTTAATTTCTTTTATCAAGAATTCGTAGTTTTCAGTGTACACGTTTTTTACTTCCTTGGTTAAGATTATTTCTAAGTATTTGATCCCTGATGTTACTGTAAAAGAGATGTTTTTCTTTTGTGTGTGTATGTGTTTTTGTTTTGTTTTGTTTTAGATGGAGTTTCGCTCCTATTGCCCAGGCTGGAGTGCAGTGGTGAGATCTTGGCTCACCGCAACCTCCACCTCCCGGGTTCAAGCAATTCTCCTGCCTCCACCTTCCTGAGTAGCTGGGATTACAGGCATGCGCCACCACTCCCAGCTAATTTTGTATTTTTAGTAGAGACGGGGTTTCTCCATGTTGGTCAGGCTGGTCTCAAACTCCCGACTTCAGGTGATCTTCCTGCCTCAGCCTCCCAAAATTCTGGGATTACAGGCATGAGCCACTGCACCTGGCCAAGATTTTTTTCTTAATATCCTTTTCAGATAGTTCATTGTTATTGTATAGAAATACAACTGATTTTTGTGTGTTGATTTAGTTTCTTGCAACTTTATTGAATTTATTAGTTTTAGCAATTTCTTTTAATGTGAATTCTTTAGGGTTAGCAACATATAACCTTCTGATTTAGATGGCTTTTATTTCTTTTCTTGCCAGTTTAGCTATGACTAAAACATATAGTATTATGTTTAATAGAAATGGCCAGAGTAGGTATTCTTGCATTGTTCCTGATCTTAGAGGAAAAAAGTGTTTTGTTTTGTTTTGTTTTACCTTTGAGTATAATGTTACTGCAGGCTTTTTTCATATATGCCCTTCATTTTGTAAAGAAGGTAAATTCTCTCTATACTTAGTTTGTTAAGAGTTTTTATCATAAGTGTCAGATTTTGCCAAATGCTTTTCCTGCATCTATGGAGATGATTATGTGATTTTTTCCCTTTATTATATTGGTGTTATATCAAATCAATTGATTTGTGTATGTCAAACCATCCTTGAATCCCAGGGATAAATTTCATTTGATCATGGTGAATAATCCTTTAATGTGCTATTGAATTTTGTTTCTACTTCGTTTCTAAAGAATAATTTTGCTGGGTATACTATTCCAGTCTACAGCTTTTTTTTTTTCTTTCAGCTCTTTGAATATATCATTTCTCTCTCCATTGACCTGAAATGTTTCTGTTGATAAATTCACTGAAGACTTATGGAGGTTCCCTTGTATGTGACAAGCTATTTTTATCTTGCTGCTTTCATATTCTTTTTCTTTGACTTTTAACTATTTGATTATAAGTTGTCTTTATGTAGACTTCATATAAATCTGTAGATTCATATTACTTGAGGCCTTCTGAGTGTTATAAATCTAGATGTCCATGTCTCTCTTTAGATTTGGAAAGTATTCATCCATTATTTCTTTAAATACATTTTCTTTTCCTTTCTTTTCCTCTTTTCCTTATGGGACTCCCATAATGTATATGTTTGTTCATTTGATAGTGTTCTATAATCCACTCAGGGTTCCTGTGCACTTTCCTTGTTTTTTTCTTTTTTTGCTTCTCTGACAAGATAATTTCAAATGAGGTACCTTTGAGTTTGCCAATTCTTCCTTCTGCTTGATCAAGTCTGAAGTTGAGGCCCTCTGGTGAATTATTAATTTCAGTTCTTATATTCTTTAGCTCTAGAATTTCTATGTACTTTTTTAGAGTTACTACTTTATTTCACGTATAACTTTTATCATTTGTAATTGTTATTGTCTGTGTTTCTTGTATCTCCCTGAGATTCTTTAAAATGATTATTTTAAATTATTTGTCAGGCAATTTATAGATCTCCATTGTTTCAGTTCACTGTTTTGATTGTGTTATGTTTTTCTGATTCTTTTTTTTTCTTTGTAGCTTGCATTTGTATCTGTGCAATAATAGCCACTTCCCAATTTTTCAAACTGACTTTGACTGAGATAAGTCTTAACCAATGAGCCTAGCTAGAGATTCTAGATTCTTGTTCCTAGCTGCATCATGTGTCCAGTCTTTCTTTTGTTTTGGATTTTTGTTTTTCCCAAAAGTCTAAAGTTTGGACCTCCCTTTGATGTTGATTATTATCATTCCCTCAGTGTGCTATGTGAGGTGACACAGAAACCATCCCCTCAAATGGCACTCTGAACAGGCAGGGATGTTGAAGCCACATTCCACATCTTTCTACTTTCTGGAGGAGAAGTCTCAATTATGTCTTCTCCATATTTCTCAGAGTCAGGCCAAGCCATGGAAGATGTCCATGCTTTTTAACTTTGTTTCTAGTGGTCCCAAGTATCCATACTACGCTTTATTCTGGTCCAATTTTGAATTAAATTTAGTCTTAAGAAGCAAAGTCTAATTTATACCAGTGATAAGATGTAACTGAAAGTCAATAGCTAAAGAGAAAACTGTTAATTGAGATAAAAAATTAATTAGAGCCATCCACCAATTTATAATTCTCCTAATTAACTAAAAACAAAATTTTCAGAGTCAAATTAGTATTACTCCTTTAAATTATTCTGTAGCTATTTATAGAAGATTTTCAGAGTGATAGTGTTTCCCTTTCTTCTTCTTCTTCTTCTTATTATTTTAAACATGGCCAAGCTACTTTCCAGCCAGTGTGGTGGTGACTGGTAGCCCAAATGATTGTTATTTCCTCTTAATTAGGTTGAAATCTATTGCTTACAGAATCTCTGAGTAAAACCTTTTTTTAAATAATGTGCAATTTCAGTGTTCTCTGCACTAGCATTTCTCAATAGAAATATAATGTGAAGCATATAGGTAATTTTAAATTTTCTAGTAGCCATGTTAAAAGCACTGAGAAGAGACATTTTCATATTGTTTTTCATAACGGCTGTGCTAATTTATAAGCACATTAACAGTGTGCAAGATTTGCCTTTTCTCTCCGTCCTTGCCAATACTTATTTTTTTTTATCTTTTTGATGATAATCATCCTAACAATGTGAGCTAGTATCTCATCGTGGTTTTAATTTACATTTCCCTGATTGTTACTGATGTTAAGCTAATGTTAAGTGATGATGCTAATTAGTTACTTATATCCTTGTTGACCATTTTTATAACTTCATTTGAGAAATGTCTATTAAGCTACTTTGCTCATTTAAAAAATTGAGTTAGCAATCTCACTACCAGTTATACACATGAAAAAATGAAATAAATATTACAAAGAGATATCAACATCCCAATGTTTATAGCAGCACTATTTACAATGGCCAAGATACAGAATTAACCTAAGTGTTCAATACTGGATAAATGGATAAAGGAAATGTGGTATATACAATGGAATACTATTCAATCAAAAGCAAGAATAAAATCATGTCAATTGTGACAACGTGGAACAACCTGTAAAACATCATGTTGAGTGAAATAAGTCAAACACAGAAAGATAAAAATACTGTACGATCTCACTAACATGTGGAATTTTTTTAAAAAGTTGATATCATGGAAGCAGAGAAGAGTGGTTACCAGAAATGGGGGAGAGAAAATAGAATGAGAAGATGAGGAGTCATTGTGACAGCAACAGAAAGCAGCCAAATGCCGAGGCAGATAGGGGCCGGTCCCTGGTGAAACCCCACCTCCAAGCCAAGACAGTTAAAAGCCTGGAAGTCAAGCTACAAGTTAAATTCTCAGACCTGTCTTCCCATTTGGCGCACTTTCCTCTGATTGATCTCTATCCTTCACCTATTTTACATATACCTACTCTTTCCTACTTGGTTTTTTACAATGTTGTGCCCATCTCTGAGTGATGTCTTCACTTTAACCTTTTTTGCATACTCACAAACCAGTCAGCACACACTACCCATTTTGAGTCCATAAAAAGGCCGGTAACCAGCCACAGAGAGAAAAACCACCCAACTGCAGGGTTGGGGGACCAGTCCCCCATGTCCCATGTCTCCTCTCCACTGAGAGCTGTTACACCGCTCAATAAAATTATCTGCCATCATCACCCTTTAGTCATTAGCATGACCTCATTCTTCTTGGATGCTGGACAAGATTCAGGACCCACTGAGTGTGGGTACCCAGAAAGGCCGTCGCACTGGTCCTTTGACCTCGCTGGTGGAAAACAGCCTCCCCACGCCTCCGGGCTGGGGCCAACTGATCTGGAAACATGCCTGAGCTGCGGAAGGTGGAACTGAAAGAGCCTATTAATACATAAACACCTACTCTGGGACTTCGGGGTCACGGGCAGCCCTGCCAGGGTGCTGCTGCGTTCCTCTCAATGTGACACGCCTGGTCTGGTCGCGGGCCGCACAGAGCTGACTCATGTGTGGGCGCCTGGAGCGTCTGGCGGGATCCCACATTCACCCTCTCGTGTGCTCACTCCTTCAAGGGGCTGACCGCAGCGGGCCGAGTAGATGGGGAACCCCTGCTTCAAGTTCGGCAAAGTGGCCGAGAAAAATCCTGCTTCAGTTGGCCAACAACTGCAACATTACAATTAGATAGGAGGAATAAATTCTGGTGTTCTGATGCACAATAGTTTGACTACAGTTAGCAGTAATGTATTGTATATTAAAGATAGCTAGAAGATAGGCTTTTGAATGTTCTCAACACAAATAAAATGATAAATGTATGAGGAGATATATATATGCTAACTACATTGCTTTGATCATTATACAATCCATATGAATTAGAACATCACATTGTACTCCATAAATATGTACAATTACAATGTGTCTTTTTTTTAAAACAAAAGCATTTCAACCAGTTAGTGTTAGGGATTTTTTTTTTTTACCAATAAAAATGAAAACATTATAAAGTAACAGGAGAAATTAATTTTAATAACATATTTTATTTACTGCAGCATATCCAAAATATTTTTATTTCCACTTGTAATCAACATAAAAATTATTAGTGAGATATTTTAAATCCATTTTTCTTAAGTCTTCAAAATCAGCTGTGTATATTGTAATACATCTCAAGTAAGATAGAACATTGTCAACAGTGGAAGTGAACTGTAATCCCACCAAAATAATAAACTTATATTTAACAGAAAAGTATATAACACTTCAGTTTCTTAATTAAAATAAATTAGAATTAAAAATTTATTACCTTTGTTACACTAGCCCCATTCCAAGTATTCAATAGTCACTTGCGGCTGGTGGCTAACTCTTGAGCATCTCAGCTCTATAAAACAATGTGGGAATAGAAATTGGAAGGAAATAAATAAAACACCTAAAGAAAGAATATATGTCTACTTAGATTTACAATTTTTCCAGATGTACATAAGTTGAATTTTATTTAAGTACATCAGAAAAAGGTAATGTATAATCTGAGGAAAATCATTTAATAATCTGAATTACTTTGATTACCTTTGAATTTAAAAATCTGTCCCTAATTTGTTTTGTATATTTAAAATAATTTTTATGGTATAAAGCTAACATTTTTATCCCTTATTAAACAAAAGTTATATCATAGTGTGATCATAGTCTTGATATATAATTATGAAGACTCAACAATAACTTTTTTGAATGAATAACTCAGTCATAAATATAAGAAAATGCAGTTGTAATTTCTCATTAGATTGACTGTAAACATAACCATAAATTAATCATTTAATCTTGTTTTAAATGTAAGTACATTACAACATATACTAATATATTTAAGCCAAAGAAAGGTTATATGAGTTTAGGAGGCAAGAATGTGATACAAGTGATACATATCCTAAGAAACGTAATAGCAGTATTGTGTAACTAATTAGAATTGCTTTTACAGAGAAACTGTATTTTTAAATACCTTGCAGATGATGCATTCTGCAATTTTTATTGCCATCAGTTGCTGCAAATGGTGAAAAAATGAAGTCCCACAGTCTTGTCTAGTTCTCAACTGCCACATTGTAACTCCACCATAAATTACATTCTCCTGGCCTCTTGAAACTGCTCCATTTTCTTTCTGAGCTATTGTCTTTCAGAGAATGGAGTTCAGTTACTACATCTGGCTCCTTGCCCTGGATGCTGACCAGTTTGCTTCTGTGACATTAACCTGGTGCCTGAAAGTCTGAGTGTTGAGCAGGTTGACTCATTTACAGTTTTCCATTATGTAGCTCTAACATTTTATGTTGTTTCCTAAATAATAGATGTAGTATAGCTAGCCTAGTCATGGTAAAAAATACTGCTAGTATCACTCTGTGGCTGTGTAATAGTGTTCCTCACCTTGAGTAACCTGATATATGTTCATATGTTTTCTTTCTTTCAGTATTTTCTGTTTAATCATTCATATGCCTTAGAAGAAGACTAGATTTCCGACATTTGGACGGGTCACTCCTTTTTGTCTCATTCTATCATTATTTGAGCATGTGAACAAGAAGTTATTCTACTGCTATATTATCATATATTGCAATTTATGTGAATTAATTCCAGTAAATAAGATTATTACCATATTAAATAGAAAGCTATAAAAAGATCAGTTATTCTATGAACATAATTGATATTCTTTTCTTTCTATAGTGCATTAGTAAATAAAGATTTTAGACAAGAATTTTAACTAAGCATTATCTCAGAGATTACCACCTAGAAGCTTATGTGTTTAGGTGTGTTTTTGTCTGTGTCGGATGACTTTTAATTAGTCCAAAGCAAAATAAAAATCAACAAAACAACAACAACATTAAGAATACATTATGGAAGCAAATAGCCAATTTTTAATTTTTTTAATTCATTTTAACGATGAAAATAATCACATACAGACAACTGATTTGAAGATGCCTGCATGTGTATTCTCTAAGTTGAACTCCATTTTCTTTAATTACTTTTGAAAACAAGGCATATAAGTGTAAAAAAAAAAAAAAAAACTTGATTTGGCAAGAGAATATATTTAATTGTTTTTCCTATGGTAGTCAGCAAGAAAAGGATTAAAAACTCAAAATATACCTCATTTTAAATCTAACTTAAAAAATGTTAATACTTAATCTGTTGGCCAATCACTATATATGTACATACATATGTTTACCTATAATATATGAATGCATACACATATTTAAACATATATATGCAAGTAAACATGAGTGTGTATGTACACACATACATATACTTAGGAGAAATAGGCTACTATATTCCTTTAGCAAAAATGTAATAGTACTGTGTTGATTATGATATTTAAAACTCTTCAGAGAATGTGACACATGTGGACAAAATGTTACAGTAGGTCTTCTTTGGTAATTCAACTAGGAGTTGACATATCTCTAAGCATGCTCCCCTTTAGTCGCTCCTTCTTGTCATCATTCGAAAATTAGTCTGAATACAGAAAGCTATTTTTCAAGAAGACATTCATCAACACTTATTCTATTGTAATTCAAGTTCCTTTTTCTTTTAAGGAAATTGCTATTGAGTTATAGTTCCAAGCCATCCTTAACAGCACAGTTACTAAAACTGATTTTTCATACATATTCATAGGCTAAAACCTTAAAGACCATTGCAGATTTCAAAATGATACATCGATGAATGTCATAGATTCCTGCTTAGCAAACTAAAAAAAAAATATAGCCTAATATTTTCTTTACAAAACTATTACTGTCCACCTTTATGCAAAACATTATCAAAACAACAATTTGTCATATATATAACAAACACACACAGGGTTGTGAGATAAGCAAACTACTAAAAGAAATAACTCTTTATGCAGCTTCCTGCTCTTCAAAGTCAATATACCTTGAGGCAAGTAATAGAGTTCTGAAAGCACAAAGTAATGTAGCCCTAACTTAGGATATTGTTGAACTTGATTTGGCCCAAAATAGTAGGTAGCAATGTAATTTTGCAATGTTTCATATCTTCTCATGATCCCTTGATAACACATTTTTCTTACCTATCAACACCAGGACATGAACTTAACATAGGAAATTGTCGATTAAAGAGTTTTGTGTTGAAACACTATGGAATAAATTGTTTTATACAAAATCGTTTACTATTCTTTTCTAGTTAGAGAAAAAAATGAACTGAGAATCCAACATAATAGCAACAATAAAGAGAGATACAGCAGTATGATAAGGAAAAGGATACAAGTGTTTAACGACTGAACTTAAATCTTATTAACAGCAATATAATGAAACTGCTATTGAAATAACCTGATTGTCTTATTAAATAATGCATAGAAAAGTATTAATTTTGATAGCAGCACTATGGAATGCAGCTTTTTATTAGATTTTCCTTCTACCTGGAGAATGCTTAAGGCTCAAGAATTCCTGAAGTCTCATTCTAAATATAACCTTATCTCATACTTGCTTATTTTTTATAAAGAATGTTCAAACTAATTATAGAGCATTACAAATTTATGTCTAGCTCATCTTTATATTCCCAATGTCTCACATACATTCACAATGTCATCTAATTAAATCAATAAGCATCAGAGTTGGCAAGAGTGTTAGAAATTATCTCACGTTCATTTTATATGTATTTTAAAAGATCTGAAAATGAAGTGTATTTCCCAAAGTCATACAGTGAATTAGGTTGAACTGGAATTGAAACTCATGTTTTCATGGTCTCTGACAAGTGCAGGATCTTTTTTTCATAAAGTAATTTTACTTTCTTCTGGATGTTGAATGACATATCCTAGATCATAGCACAAATTACGACATAATAAACATTTGTCATAATATCCTATAAACTTGTTTGTTAGCCAAGTATCATATAGTAGAGCATGTTTGTGGAGGCAAAGATAGCCCTTCCAAGACCCTTTACCTTAAGCCCAATTTGGAAAATCTGTCAACAAAATGCTCAATCTTTTCTTTGCTATCATGACATATCTCTGAATTTTAAGCACAAATTAGATTTCCTTCTACCAAATTATATCAAAAGATGTGTTAAACACTTTTAAAAGTGAAAAGGAACCTGATTAGCAAAGCTATATCATCCTTTTGTTGTATTTCCAATACTTTATTCAAAATTGTTTTGAAGATGTTTTCCATATAAAAATGGCATTTAATTCACTGCTGGAGAAGATAAATTTCTTATGGCATAACTTCAATAAAATTGGTTTCTGCAATATTCTAGTTATTATTCTGCCAAAGACATTTGGGAAACTGGAGGGAAGACCTAGACTCTATAGATATGAAGTTTCCTGATAATGTTAGGTAGTAACATGTATTGATTAAAAAGAGTAATGACAATTTTTATCAGGTAAAGTCTATTTATTAACTAGTATATGTGTTTACAGATCAAATCCATTTAAAATGTAGCCATCTATCTGCTGTAATATCTAACTGCAGACTTGTGTATAACTGTATAGGAAAGTACATACATACAATTCACGTATACATAAATACCAAATCCTGACCAGTATTACTAGATGTTTTTCTGCTTTGTTTTTCTCCTGAGAAATTTCAACTAAACGGACTCTGAGATGAATATATTTTATATATCTTGCCCTTTCCTCATATACAACATTTAGTAGGTTTAGGTAAAATGAGTGTTGAAGTAAAAACATCCCAGATGAGTTAAACTCACCCTTGAAGGAATCCCTGTAGAGTTGGGTAAAGGCCAAACTTTGAAAGAAATCATTCATTTTGACTAGAAGACCATAGCGTCCAAATATAAAGCATATTTATAACAGTTCTCAGATTTGTGCCAGGCTCTTTAATTGAATACTGCAGTTCTAATACGCAATGGCTAACAATTGTGAGGATCTTTATATTAATTTATAAGTGAATAAAATGTCATTTGCTTTTTGAATTTATTTTATAAGCCATTATACCCACAAAACATTTTAGTTTTATTGTGCTCCATTTACTTATTTCCATATTTGTAACTCAGCCAAACTACTTATTAAATTTAATATTTTCCATTATGATGGCCATTTTAAACATTCCAAGTTTCTTTTGACAAAGGATTAAAAATCTGTCTTTCTCTTCCTCTAAGGACACATAATTGTATTTTCCTCCAATTGTCAGTAGTAAATACAAGTTGAGTACTAAGAGTACAAGGACTTGTTTTGTAGTATTGCAAGAAGCTAGTATGCAAGAAGCTAGTGTTGTTTCATGTCTCTATACCTCTTCAAAATTACTTGGACGTAAGTTAGGAAAAAAAGTTCCTCAAGAATTACAAATACATGAGGAACTTATGTGCGATCAAATGCAGAAACAAATAGAAAGTAACCTAATTTCTATCTGTTAAGAACTGAGCAGCGTCTGAGAATTTATTCTACTTACAAGGTAATAAGCTAGTTTGCTATAGTTTCATGGATATTAGGAGACAATATAAGACGCCTGGATTAGAGATAAAGGACTTTATAAATTACAGCAAAAACAGTAGCTGGAACTTCCTAATGATATGTGTTAGGTTCCCCATGTCTTCCAAGTACCAAAGAGGTGATCCAAAATGTCCATCAAGGATGCATGCCCATGCAGTAGATTTTATTACAGGAGAAATATCAGCTTGCTTTTACAGTAAGCAGAAGCAAGCCTGGTCTTTGTCTAGTCTGAGGGTGACAGATAATGTAAGCTTACCTCATCTCTCAAGTTTAGTTTTTGCAAAAACAACCATGGGTAAAGAGTGGTCAGAGTCTCAAATTCTTGGTATGTCAGCAAAAACATGAAGAAATGCTCAAAGTCCATGTCAGTTGCCTGTCTCAACCCTTCCTTAGTAATTTTTATTAGCTTTTAATAAAGTTTAAAGTCTTCAAATTCTTATATTTCATAGTCCATGAAACTCAAGATACATATAGGTCTTTTAACTAGCATGAAAGAGGTTAAGAAAATTTAAGGAATTGAGAATGCAAACTATTTTAGAGATGATTCAACACTATGGGGGTTACTAAGGATTAGCCATAATTTTAAACATAAATTCAAATAGAAAAATACTAAGGAAGGCCTGAGAGGTCATTATCAGGAATAGCTTGGTTGGTACCATTATGAACACAAGAAGAGAAATGTTCTCAATATGCCTAGAACCTGTCTGACACATGGTGCTATAGAAGGTGGTCAGAAGATAATTAAAGCTGTAGCCTCTTAAATAATTTTTAAAATTGCTATAAAAATCCAAGATATAAATAAATATTTTTATATGCTTTCCCTTTAGGAAGGTAAGGGAATAAAGACATGTTTATTTTAAATAATCTATTATTGCACTCTAATTTATTAAAAATATAGGAGAGAGAATATATGTGTGTATACACACCTGTATTTTTTTTAAAAGTAATACTGTTTTTATTCCCTTACTGAAGAATTTAAACAGGTGAACATTACCTTAAGGCAGCGCTGTTTTCTTATGCCATTTTCTACCAAGACACTAAAGCAGAGAAAATTAACTTTATTCAACACTTGTGTCTTTTAAAAGGATAATGATTTCATCTAGTTAAAGCTGTCCTGGCCGACTTAGTTTATTTTGGGGAAGAAATTGCCTGCTCACTCATGATAAGATAATTTGTCACCTGGAAATTAAATTACCCATCCTTGTTTACGTTGAGGAGTTGTGCTATATAATACCTACTTGCTCTATTACTACCTTTATATCAGTATGTGCTCAATTTTATGAGAACATGTGTTGAATAATCAAACCCTGTTGGGAGGCTTAAATAGCACACAAGTCCTGTTCCCTAATCTAAGTTGAACTTGATAGATATATACGGGGAGTTTAATGAATCTAAAAATAATTATCCATTTGATATTAAGATCTCATATGGTAACACATGCGTCTCTAAGAAAAAAAAAGTTTATTCCATAGCATACTGACTGAACTCTAGCTTAAAATAGGTTGCATTTTCTAAATATTTATTATTGGCTTTTTGTGACATTCAATTAAAAAGATACAGCTATAGCAATTGTTTTGTTGAATGAACGTATTGGAGATCTATCTGTAAATACCTTCAATTAGAAGTAATGCTTCTTATTTCTCTCTGTCCTTTTGTAAAATGTTGAAAACCTTAATTATTCCTCATTTCCTTAGAATTTAGACATTAAAACTCTTATAATTGCTTGTACTCTGTCTTTAATTTTATTTTAGAAGGCATGGTAATAGTCTTTCATAGAGGGAATAGCTCTCAAAATTTATTGCATGAATAGATTTACAGAGAGCTTTTTAACTGAAATGATTTTTCAAATAAAAAAATAGTTGAAGGTGTTTAATGGCCTAAATAAGCAGTAATCAACAAATGAGGAATTAAGACAGTCATTTTCTTCTTTTTTCTATGAATAAAAATATTCTAAAGAGTGTAGTTAGAAAAATCTCTCCGTGATTGCCAGTGAATAAGAGCCAAGAAGTATTTACTGACTAAAGGACTAAGCGTGAGCTGTAAGACCTTTTTTTTTTTTTTTTTTAGACAGAGTGTCTCTCTGTCTCCCCAAGATCACCTTTTTTTATAAGGTAGCATTCTGGGCTAGATTATGCCTCTCCAAAATTTATAGATTGAATTACTAATCCCCAGTAATTTAGAATGTTCAGATTAGGTCATACTGGAGTAGGGTAGACTCCTAATTCAGTATGACTGATTCCTTATTAAAAGGGGAAATTTGGACACAGACACCTACACAGGGAGAAGGCCATATGAACACCAAGGCAGAAATGTGCTTAACAAGCCAAGGAATGCCAAAGATTGCCAACAAACCACCAGAAACTTGGAGACAGGCATAGAACAGATTATCCATTACAGTCCTCAGAAAGAATTAACTCTGCCATGCTCTACTGGAACTTCTATTGTCCAGGACTGTGACATAATCAATTTCTGTCGTTAAAGCTAACTCAGTCTGTGGTACATGATTTTGCTATAGCAGCCCTAGAAAACTAATTCCTTTCTCTTTTGGAAAAAAAAGTTATAATTCCATATTATTTTTGGGTTGTATAGTGCTTTCCATACATTGTTACAGGCAATCCTCCGAATAATCTTTTGAGATGTTCAGGCTGGGTATTCCTTTTTTTTTTCTTTGAGAGGGAGTTTCGCTCTTGTCACCCAGAATGGAATGCAATGGCGCGATCTCAGCTCACTGCAAACTCCACCACCCCAGTTCAAGCAATTCTCCTACCTCAGCCTCCTGAGTAGCTGGAATGACAGGTGCGCACCACCACGCCTGGCTATTTTTTTGTATTTTTGGTAGAGATGGTGTTTCACTATGTTGGCCAGGCTGGTCTTCAACTCCTGGCCTCAGCCTCCCAAAGTGCTGGGATTACAGGTGTGAGCCACTGCACCCCGCCCAGGCTGGGTATTCTTATCCTTATTCTACACGTAATTAAATTGCTCCTCTGGCAATTTAAGAGAACTGGCAAAGTAGCGGAGCTAATAAAAAGTTCAAGAAAGATTGACACTAAGCTGTCAACACAAATTCTATGCTATTTGTTAAATCAAACGGTAACGTGTATTTTTTAGTATAACTGTTATTTATGTTTTATTTATGTATGTATTTATTTATTTATTTATTTATTGCCTAGGTCAGAGAGAAACCCCATTGTATATATAGTGTTCCCAGAAGAGGATAGCTAATAGAACAGGAAAGAATAAGGTGATTGCTGGATGTAGATGCTTAATCGTCTTGGTGAATATCTTTCTCTATTTAGATTAAAACCCAGCATTCTAGTTAAAAGTAATTTCCAATAAATCTCATATTCTGAGAAAGGAAAAATTAAAGATTAAGGGGGTTTGAGTGAAGCTTTTCCCTAGCTGTTATATTTCTCGTCCTAATTGATGTAGTACAGACATGTAAACAGCAGACATGAGTTTTGTGTGAAGAAAAAACTGCTCTCACAGGCTGGAAAATCAGACTTCAAAGATACAAGGCTGAGTCAACGTATTGTTTGTGGCAAACTGAGAAGAAGAATTACCACGGTATCCTGCATAAATATTTCTAAACATTATTTAAAAATATTTTGCGTGTAAGAATTCCAAGAATCCATCATGGTGATCTTCATGGTTATGCAATGGAAGGAGAAGGAAGTGGCTTTAAGAAATGGAGTGTTGAGATATTAAGTTAAGATGAGAATTGAGAAATGCCCGTTGGGTTTAGTAATGTGGTGGTCACTGATAAACAAAACTAGCAGCCATGACCTGATCAGAAACGGAAGAACAAGAGAAAACAAAGAAATGACTTCTTTTTTTTTTTTTTTTTGAGATGGAATCTCACTCTGTTGTCCAACCTGGAGTGCAGTTGTGTGATCATAGCTCACTGCAGCTTCAAACTCTCCAGCTCAAGCAATTCTCCTGCCTCAGCCTTTTGAGTAGTTAGGACTACATGCTCAGCTAATTTTTCATATTTTTTTAGAGATGGAGGTCTCACTGTGTTGTCCAGGGTGGTGTCAAACTCCTGGCTTCAAGTGATTCTCTCATCTCAGCCTCCTGAGCAGCTGGGACTATAGGCCTGAGCAACCATGTTCAGTTCCATGAACTCCTTTTTAGTTTGAATAGCTGGAACGGGACTTACAGTTACTGCTACTGACATCTTATTTTTGAGTGGTGGAGTCAAAGCAGTTTCCTTGTCAACTGAGCATAACTATTTGAAGACTCTTTGAAAGTACAGTGGTATATAGTATGTGAAATTAATTCATATTTTGCATCTGTGTGGAAAAACTATGGGAGGGTTATGATCTAGAGGATAATTTAGTTAACTATTTCTTTACGCTAATCCTGATTTCCACAATTCTTTTTAAAAAGGAAGAAACAAAAAGTCTCAGAAAAGGTAAATATTGGCTTCAGGGTCACACAATTAACTCAGATCATAGTCTGTAATAGAGTGCAAAATTTTTTCATGATTAAAAAGGCCAAACTTGCCTCAATGTTTTCATAGTTGCTGGGTTAGAATTAAATGGTACAGTACATTTTCACTTACCATCATTTCTAAGATACTTTGTTAACAATAGTTGTCAAGGTCTTTTATGTAAGGTTAGGTGATATATTCCTCACTGATGTTATGTTAAGAAAAAAATTATCTCTGCAAGTATTTGCAGGATATTATTTTTAAATTAATTTGAAGATCATATTTTCTTTTCTCTTAGTTTTCAGAGAATCTTAAGCATGTTTCTAGCATAAGATTTTCTTTGTTTTGTGTTGTTTTGCTTTTTATTGCATTCAAATGCCTTAAAAGCATATGTTCTGCTTCCTTCAGACAAATAATTTCATTGTTTGAGTTTACTTTTTAGTTATTTAATTTTATATTTCCTAATTTTTTTTTTCATCTCTGAGTCTTTTTAAAAAAGGTATAGATCAGGCTCACACCTGAAATCCATCATGGTGGTCTTCATGGTTATGTAATAGAAGGAGAAAGAAGTGTCTTTAAGAAATAGAGTGTTGAGATGTTAAGCAAGATGGAAATTGAGAAATGCCTGTTGGGTTTAGTAATGAGGTGATCACTGATAAACAAAACTAGTGGCCAAAACCTGATCAGAATTTGGGAGGCCAAGGCCAGAGGATAGCTTGAGCTCACAAGTTCAAGACCAGCCTAGGAAACATGGAGAAACCTCCATCTCTACAAAAAATACAAAAATTAACCAGGCATGGTGGTGCATGCCTGTGGTCCCAGCTACTCAGGAGGCTGAGGTGGGAGGATGGTTTGGGCCCTGTAGGCAGAGGTTTAAATGAACTGCTCCGCCTGAACAACTGAAGGAGACCCCTGTTTCAAAGAAAAAAAGAAAAGAAAAGAAAAAGGCATAGTAATCATCTTAAATAAATGTAACAGCCGTGTATTTTTATTCTACATCTTCCCTCTTCTAGAAACTAATGGAAATTATTCTACAACATATGCCTTTAACTGTAACTTATTTTTTTTCCCTACCTTGGAATGAAAAACCTGACTCTTGCTGTTTATTTGAACAGATTTTTTTACTGAGAGCATTATATTCCAAACTTCTTCAATAATATCAATATCTTAAATGCTTGAAAATAACCACACTATTAAATGAAAAAAAGGTGGAAGTGTGGGAAAGTAAAAAAAGTGGAAATTATATGATGCTTGCATAATTTTGTTACATGGATTTATTGCATAGTGGTAAAGAAAATGTATATACATAAAATAAAAACAAATACACAAATAAATAACTATCTTGTATACTTTCAAAAACTTCAGGATACTTCTAAATCACCTCAATTTATGAATATAAATATTAATAAAAACTTTCATAAATGGTTGCACTTCTGCATGCCTTTGTGTCTGGTGATAATTACTATCACTGGGATACTCAATGATCAAAACTTTTATGACTTTGAAAAATTCTGTCATGTTTTTTGTCTAAGCATTAATCACTTTCAAGGAAATCTTTAGCAAATGGGTATATCCACCTCTGGAGAGCTTTTCGGTATCTAGTCATTATATTTTATTTAATTTTTAAGAAAATTAACCAAAAGATTTCTAAAATACTGTAAGCTTTGTGCTACTTTTTGAGAGTAAAAATAACCCCCATTTTAGCTTATCTGCTTTAAGATATGTTCTAAAACCACAATTTATTTGAGATGATTGAATATAGAAATTCAGTCCATATATATGAAGCATGAAATCTAACATATAATCTTTCATTTTGTAAAATGTTTTTTATATTTTGACATGATTTATTATTTGGAAGCTGCTGAGCTATCCAGCTGTATGTGCTCAATCTAAGATTTCATTTGTTAATGAAGTTTTATTTTGTCTTGTTAAAAGTTCCATTTTCAATATTATTTTAAAAGAATTTTTAAAAAGTCCTTTCAAATCTCCTCAAAGAGCAACTTTTCCTGGAAAAAAAAAATCGAAAGCTGTTGTTAAAGTACAAATGACATAAGGTTACAATTACATTCTATTATTATAATCCACTCCTTATCTCTACAGGCTAAATGTGAGTACATTTTAGAAAAAAGTAGCAAGAAATAATTTAGCTATTATTTCCTAGATTTGTAAATAGTAAAACAAACAAAACAATTAGTTATCTTCTAGAATTTAATGTAAGAATGAAAGCCCCAATTTTTTAAGCATTTTCCAAACACTTCCATAACTTTTCTGCACATCTTAATATCATTCCTTCCTCTATATATTAAAAATTGGTCAGAAAGACATTATATAGATTCTGTGTGGATTTGTAGTTTTTCATTAGTAATGTTAAATCATACTATAATCTGGCCTGAGAAAGACTTTGTACTCTCATACTCGAGTTCTTACTTATGAACTACAACCTTACTTAGCAGGTTAACAAACAAAAATTCTAACTTAGGAGTATGCTTTTGCAGCAATAGTTGAGCCTCAGCCAATCACAGCAGCCACACTTCAACCACTCAAAGGCAACCATCTGTTCAAACCATGTTCAAATAAGGAAATGCTTAGCTGTAACATATCCAGCTGTCTCTGCACCTCACTTCCACTTTTTGTACATCACTTTCTTTTCTCGGTTCATAAATGTCTGTCCATGCAGCACCCCTAGAGTCTCTCTAAATCTGATCTGAGTCTGAGGGCTGCCTGATTTGTTCATCTTTTTTTCTCAAACTCTGTTGAGTTTCATTTGTCTAAAGTTTTACTTTAACAGATCTGGTGTCTGAAGTAAGGATCAGAAGTAAAACTCCAGTGATCCCCAGAACACCAGGCGGCCAGGCAAGGTACCCATGGCGACAGTGTGCTTATGCCTCTCTTGCTTGTAACTGGAGGTCATGGGTGAATTTTCTCTCAGATTCAGAGCTTTACTCTTCTGTTCTCAGCTCTCTGAGTTTATTTTAGCAATATTTATACTAGACTAGGTCCAGGATCACACTGGATGCTGTAATGAACTTCATTGAATTAAGTTAGAGGGCTCAGACCTTGGATAAATACTCTTTTTTGGGTATGGGATCTTGCTCTGTTGCCCAGACTGAAGTGCAATGACTAGTCATAAGTGTAATTATATTGTACTACTGCCTCAAACTCCTGGGGTCCAGAAACTCTCTTGTCTCAAGCCTCCCAAGAAGCTGGGACTCCAGTCATGTACCACCCTGTCTGATATGGTACCATTTTGATAATGGGTTTGTCTTAATCCATTGAGAAGGTGGGATGCCAACTTCTGGGACTCTAGCTAATAATATATAAAACAGTCCAGGAGTGGTGGCTCACGCATGTAATCCCAGCACTTTGGGAGGCTGAAGTGGGTGGATCACCTGCGATCAGGAGTTCAAGACCAGCCTGATCAATAAGGTGAAACCCTGTCCCTACTAAAAGTGCAGAAGTTAGCTGGGCATGATGGCAGATGCCTGTAGTCTCAGCGACTTGGGAGGCTGAAACGAGAACTGCTTGAACCCAGGAGGTGGAGACTGAAGTGAGCTGAGATCTCCCCACTGCAGTCCAGCCTGGGTGACAGAGCAAGACTCTTCTCGAAACAAACAAACAGACAAACAAAAAACATATACAGGCCCAGAACATGTGCATGTTTAGAAAAATGGGTTAACTTTACTCGAGACAACGTAGAATTAAGATGGCCACAAATCGTGATGTGTTAATTCGGATGAAATTGTTTATTTGAGATAAATGTAAAAAAAAATGGAGATAAAAACCCTAGCAAAAACAATAGAATGTATTCTTAAATTAATATGCAGAGGCATCTCAAAGACTGAATGAATAAAAAAGTGCCTCCTTAGAAGATTCTTTGCAAAAAGCAAATAAAAAGCTTAAGCAACAGACTAAAGACATGATGGAGGACAGTACTCTGACTGAGCTCTGACTGAGCACTGACTGTTCCTTCTCTTTTTCTGTCTCTACCTATGTACTCCAAGTCTACTAACCATTCTTCTGAATTATCCTTCCATTCTGAAGATTATGAACAAAGAAAAATTAGACAAATGCCTTACAGAGTAAGACCTTCCGATCAGCCAGTTCTTCCTGACACAGCCTCTTTTACTCCATGATCTAAACTGAGCTTAGAACCATTGTAAAGTATTTCCCTGATCCAAAGGAAAGCCTCAAAACCTTATGGTAGGATTTAGAATCTTCATAAGAGCTTATGATCTTGGACTCCATGACCTTTACCAATTTACTCACATGATTTAGGGGCTTGGGAAAGCTTGAAACTGGATGGCAGCAGAGGTATAGGTCAAACCCAAGGAGGTTATTAAAGGTTCCTCCAAAACCTCGTGAAAAGCATCAAAATGAGCTAGAAAAATTGCTGAAAACCTTTTAGATTCAATTCCTAAAATTTTTCCACAAAGATTTGATTGGTCCATTATACAGTCATGTAAACCAAAACCAAAACAAAACAAAAGATAAGCCAATTTTATATTACAAAACTTGCTTAGAATCACTTCAAAACATTCTGGGCTCCAAGAATAGCAAGGAGTATTTCCTGAAAGGACTGAAATGGCATTAACTGCTCTATTTATGAATGGACTCTGTCGTGAACTTAGCAGTTTAATTAAAAAAACATAAACTTGGATGGGAAGTTCCAGATATGACTGAATTGCTGACCTTAGCTGAACATTTGAAAGGATTCTAGAGTGTAAAAACAAAAAACAAAAAACAAAAACCCAAAAGTCTAACCAGCTTATGTCTCTCCAATTACAAGAGTTACAGGGGCCAAGACCAAAGGGACCTTCTCATCCTTATTTTAAATCACAACCAAGAGGTCCTAGAATAAGAAATTTTTTACCCTGAGATGTCTTCCTTAATTGCAAACAACCACAACACAGAAAAACAGATTGTCCATTTTTATATAAGTCCACCAATAAGCCTCCCTTTAGGCCAGATGGTTTCACCACTAGAGGAAGCCCAAGATATTTAAGCTCTCATGATAGTCGTGAACATTGATGAGGATTGGAGGGTTTTGTCAGTAAATTGGTCCACAGAGTATCCTTAACTAAACATAACAAAACAAAGATTAAAATAAATGAGGTATCCTGTACAATCATATTAGATACCAAGCCACTTTGTTTACCATGAACTCCACTTTAATAAACCAACAAATCCCTTAGAGTAAAAAGGTCATTTCTGTGGTGGGAGTTTTGAATTAAATTCAAGAGTTTCCTATATCTCAGCCAGTCTAATTGACTTTGGGGCCATTTCCAAGAAAACACCTCTTTTTATTATGTTATACTGCTCTAGTAAACTTGCTAGTGTAAGACTGACTTTCAAGCCTGAAAGGGCATATAAAATTCTCCTCAGAAGGAAAAATAATCTTAGAGTTTTCTGATTTTCCTGAACCAGAACTGTTATGCTCTCTACAGGCAGAAATGGGCATCGCCAAAACTCAGCCTGTAGTACCCCTGACCCTTCTAAAGTACCTGAATGTTTATGGGCTTCTTCCTCAACTGATACAGAAATAATTAATAGTGTGGAACCTATACAATTCGTAATAGATTATTCTAAACATTTGTCTAAGTTAACCTAATATTTACGAAATCTAAAGCAATTCAAAGGCTGTCACCAAATGTAGAAGATTTAATTAAATAAGGACTTAAAATTCCACGAAGCAATCCTTGTAACACTTCAATCCTACCAGTTGAAAAACCAAATGGTCGACGTTGGAGATTCCTTTAAGATGGACAGGCAATTACAATGAATAAAATTGTAATACCAAAGTTTCCTGTAGTCCAAATCCTAATATATTATTACCTAATGGATCCACCGATTCGAAGTGGTTCATGGTAATAACCTCTGCTAAGTCTTCTTAGCATTCCAGTTCATAAACAGAGTCAATGCTTGTTTGCTTTTACTTGGAAAAATCAGCAGCACACCTGGACTATAGTGCCACAGGGGTGTACTGAAGCCACTTTGCATTTTTCTCAGGCATTGCATCAGTACTTAATAGCCCCACTGTTTTCTTGAAATTCTATTCTTATTCAGTATGTAGATCACCTGTTGTTATGATCCCCCACTAAAGAAGACTCAGAAATTGACTCCATTTGCCTTTTACAGCAACTCACACATAAGGGTCACAAAGCTTCAATAGAAAAACTTCAGTTTTCAAGAAGAAGGTCCACTAATTGAGACATGACTTGACTGCTGAAGGTATTTCACTTTCGCCTAAGAGAATAAAAACTGTTTAAAGCATTTCTCAGCCTGCAACCAAAAAACAAGAGGTTTTCTTGGACTTACTGGATATTGCAGATCATAGGTTTCAAAATTGTCCTAAATGACCTCATCATTGTATGAACCCTCTAGAAATGCTGTACCAGAGCCATTACCTTAAGAAGACAGTCATGAGCAGGTTTTTAACCAAATATAATTGGTCCTACAATAGCCCCTAGCTTTAAGACTAGTAAATTATACTAAACCTTTTACTTTATTCATTTATGAATGTAACAATCAGGCATTAGGAGTTCTTATGCAAGAATTTGGAGAAAAACACGGCCATTACATATTTTAGACTTCAGCTAGACCGTGTAGCTGAGGCATAATCCCAATAATTTAAAAGCAGTAGCAGCAGCAAAGTTGGTAGAATCTTCATCTGAGCAGGTTTTAGGAAATGAACTTGATTTGCAAGTCCCACATGCTGTGGAAAGTCTATTAAATTCCAATGAAACTCAGCATTTTTTCAGCAAGATCTTACAAAATGTTTCTCCTGTCTTCTTCCAATCTCTATCTAAAATACTGCAATCTACTTAACTACTATTCTATTACCTCTGCCTAATGATAGTGAAAACCACAATTGTGTAAATGTAATGTCAGAAATAGTGACCCCTCATGTTGACTTACAAGATATTCTATTGGGTAATCCTGAGTCACTACATTTTCTTGATGGGTCCTGTGCTAAAATCTTAAAAGGAAAATGTCAGGCAGGGTACGCTTGTACCACCTAAAATGAGTTAATAGAAAAGGGAACTCTTCCTCAATACAAGTCAGCTCAACCCATGGACCTTTTTGCTCTCACCTGAGCTTGTTATGCAGCAAAGGACAAATAAAATATTTTATACTGATAGTAGATATGCTTTTGCAGGAGTACACAACTCTGGCATGCTATGGAAACAAAGAATTCTCATTTCCAGTGCGTCCCTCATCAAAACTGGACTCCAAGCTGATGAACTTCTCTGTGCAATCCTGTTACCATCACAGATTGGCATTATTAAGATCGACTGTCATACCTGTAGAACTAAACCTGGCTATTAAGGGAATGCTTTAGTAGATTTTTCTGCTAAATCAGCTACTGCAGAAATGGTTAGGATATACAAACTAAATGAACTCCATAACATTTGTTCAAGTCAACACCCTTATGATGACCTACTTAATAAACAGTACAATGCACCTGATTTAGAAAAGCAACATTATCTAAAAGAGTGTAAATTAAGTGTGGACTCAAAGTCTCAAATGGTGTCCTGGTCCTCCCTGAGTTTTTTAAGCTTCCATTGTCAAAAGCTTGTACTCCAAACTCATCATGAAACAGAAAATAATGCAAATTATAAAAAACTGCTAATGGGGTGACTGTTCCAAAATTTCTAAGAGTTCATAATCAATGTATGGTTTATCAAACTCATAATCCTAGGAAAGAATAAAAACTTTAAGTGGTGTATTTCTGCCACCTGATGGACCATTTGTCATTTGTGTGATATTACATTTACAGATGGACTTCATTCAGTTGCCACCCTCAATGGGATATCAGTGTGTTCTTGTAATAGTCTGTATGTTTTCTGGTTAGGTAGACACTTTCCCATGCAAGAAAGTCAATGCTGTGACAGTAGTTAAGAAATGATTAGAAAATATATTTCCATCATTTGTCATTCCTGGAGAAATGCTCAGTGATAAGAAAACTCATTTTACTACTAAAATTATACAGCAGTTAAATAAGGTGTTATGGATGCAATGGTGCTACCATTGTCCCTATAACCTTCAGTCTTCTGAAAGGGTTGAAAGGAAAAAAAATGGCATCTTAAAACTGAAACTGGCAAAGTTCACTGAATCAATTGGGTTGCCTTGGCCAAAGGTTCTGCTGCTGGTTTTAATGGCAATATCAGTTGGCACTTAAGACCTTACACACTCAAGAATTCAAGAAAGTCATGGGAAGACCTATTACTCTAATAAAAGAAACTCATGCATCCCCTGTTCTCCTAAACTGATATGACTAAATACTACAAGACACCAAATTGTTATACCAAAATATACTTTCACCAGGTAAAGGAAGCTTTTTGTGATCCACCAAATGATGATAAGAAAACTGTTCATGATATAGAATCTGGAGATTGGGTCTTCTGAAAATGATGTGAGAGAAAGATTGCCCTTGGACCGTGTTGGAAGGGACCATACCAAGCTTTTCTCACCACTCACACTGCAGTAAAGCTTCAGGGCTTCAAACCTTGAGCTCATATCTTTAAAGAGTCTTAGAATTTTATACCTATTGGAGACTTTAAGGTAAAGCTGACCAGAGAAATTTCTCCCCAGAAGCATACAGTATCCTAGATGTGGTCAGCTTTCCCAAAATCACAAATGAAGACTTCTCTGCCACCAAAAAAAAAAAAAGCCTATGCCTTTTTTTCCCCTTTTGTCCTCATTTCCTGCTGTCCTAATGCTTTCTTTTACACTAAAGTACATTCCATGGGACCATGTTAAGTGGATGGCTTTTGCTCAAGTTTATTTCTTAGCATAAACCATAGTAATTGTTGTCTGGGCTAATGCCCGAAAATTAGAAAACAATTTTATTGATATCAGGGCCTATTCACATTCCCAATGAGAGTCACTCTGAATCTCCAAAGGAAGAGTGGAATGTTATACTTTATATTCTAAATATCACTGCTACTTGCTTCCTGTCACTCACTTGAATACTCTAACTTTTCCAATTAACAGCCTAATTGTCATCAAAATAGAAAAACCTTTCTGAATGAATCCTACAAAAGGCATATGTGTTTTTAGGCATTATAAACTCAAGACCTGGGGATGACCTATGGGAGCACAAATTTCTTGTACAATGTCACTGTATTAAATTCATTCTTTTTTTTTTTTTTTAATAAATGTGGTTATATACTCTTACAGCTTGCTTTAAGGGGGACACAAAAAAGTAAATTTCCCAAGGACCTTCTTCAAGAGCTATAAAAATTTATGGATGAACAAATTTAACTGACCCCTGCTCAAATGCAACTAGATGGACCTTTTTTTTGAACCCTAAAGGCCTATATTAGGTTTACAGAGAATGTGCTTATTTTGTTCTGTCTCCTTGCTGGTGCAGATAATTCTATTTGGTCTTGCTTATTGCTGCTTTTAAATAGCTTTCCTTGAAATTTTTCGTAATAGCATCTATGATCAAAGGCCAAAACAGTTAATAACCAAAATTAACACCAAATTTGAAGTAGACATAGATAAGCTATTTCCACTGAGGAAAGTTTCTAGTGGAGTTTCAGGAGACCCACTCTTGGTGGTAATGGGATACTGATTGTATGGGGTTTAAAGTTAATCTGTAAATTGGGGAAAAATCTTGGATTTTGTAACCAATCAGACCTACCAGGTCTTCAGACAAGTAGAAGCGTCTCTTCAAAAGGTGTATAATAACATACACATTCAACAAAAACTCTTGATGGACCATCATGCAACTTTAGATTTCATTTTTGCTTAAGTTGGGGGCTTGTGTTTTGTATTGAACAAAACTGGATACTGTACATTTATTTCCCACAATTTTCTTACTGCAAAAACCTTAATTGAAAAGATGGCTGATGCTGCTATTTTCTTAGACACTGCCCCCAAAGACATTAAGGAAATCTCTCAAGAGAAAGGAACACATGATGTGTTTATGGCAAGGAGAACCTTGCCACTTATTTTTCAGGTATCCTAAATGGTGAATAGCAATCTTGGGTTTTCCAAGGATTTCCTAATTTTTATATTTCTCCAGGTTTTTATAATTTGTGTTATGAGGCTAACTACAAAAATGAACACCTCTTTAAGTCAGGTAATTTTACAGTAAACTATAGTCCTTAGCTGCCATTACACCCTGAACAAGGACTATGACCAATTAGGCTCAAATGATGTTTAATTGTCTATATTGCCCGAATGTTGACTTCTTTGATTTCATTTGGTTTGTTTCATAAGAACTGTTGTTATGGAGTATATTTTGGTCATTTGATATCTTCTTGATAGCCATCATAGTCAATCATAGTTTCCCTGGTGTAAGTATCCTGTTGAGCTTTAAGTGTTAAGTGTTGAATTGTCTCATTTCAAATAGGTCAGTAAAAACATAAGGAATTCTTCAAGTGGTGTGAAGTCATGACTTTTAAGTTCTGTACTAAGACCACAGACTTCTGAACTCCATGCTGATACCAAATAAGTCATTTAAGATGGTGACAGAGAGTAGTGTAAATGTCTAAAGTTTTGATGAATCTCTCAAAATTAAGAGGCTGACCAAAAGAGGGGAATTGTTAAGTCAAACTAAAATTAGGCCTGAGAAAACCTCCATACTTGCATACTTAAGTTCTCACTTATGAACTGCAACCTTACCTAGTAGGTAAGCAAATTGAAAACCTAACTTAGGAAAATGCTTCTATAAGAATAGGTGAGTCACAGCCAATCACACAAGCCATACTTCAACCACTCATAGGTGACCAACTGTTCAAATTGTGTTCAAATAAGAAAAATGCTCAGCTCCAACCAACCTGGCTGTCTGTGTACCTCACTTCAATTTTCTGTATATCACTTTCCTGTCTCTGCTTATAAATCTTCTTTGACCATGCAGTATCTCCAGAGCCTCTCTGAATCTGTTCCAGTTCTGAGAGCCGCCCAATTTGTGAATCTTTTTTTTTCTCTCAATTACAATCTGTTAACTTTAATTTTCCCAAAGCTTTTGTTTTAACAGTACTAAGTCATTAATTCTTTCAGACCCAAAAGGGAAATTTCAACTATAATTTACCACTTTTTGAATTTTTTCAATGTTGTTTCTATATCCAAATATTCTGATACTCTTGATGCTACCAAAAATTAAAAGAAAAACAAACCTTTAAGCTCAAACCTCATCTAATATAAAATTATTAGGAAATAATTAATATATGTTATTTGAGTATATTTCATTATTATGTTCAGCACCTACCTATGCAACTCTACATAATAAGACATTTCTTGAACTAGTTTGGGGAAAAATTTTTTGGATATACACATATCTTATAAAAATGTTATTTTATTATTATTATTATTTTGTTTTTTTGAGACAGGATCTCAATTTGTCACCCAAGCTGGAGTTCAGTGGTGTGATCTTGGCTCACTGCAGCCTCAGCTTCCCAGGTTCAAGTGATCCTCCCACCTCAGCCCCCCAAGTAGCTGGGACTACAGGCACGTGCTATCACACACAGCTAATATACTTTTTTTTTTTTTTGTAGAGACAGGGTTTTGCCGTGTTGCCCAGACTAGTCTTGAACTCCTGAGCTCATGCAATCCACCTTTCTTTGCCTCCCAAAGTGCTAGGACTATAGGCATGACTGTTGCACCTGGCCTATTTTATTGTTTTAAAATATATATGGAAACTACAAAAAGTTCTAGGAAAAACAAAGAAGTAGAATAATTTTTAATTAATTTCTCAATCTTCTATAATAAAGCACATATTTCAATCTTTTAATACTAGAAAAATATTTATTTTCAAATTGTTTTAGACAGACACCTATATAGCTATATATTTAGTATAAAACTATTTTCTTCTAAGAATTTATTTTTTACAGCAGTTTTAGGTTAACAGAAAAATAGCAAAATTAAGAGGAAGGTACAGAGACTTTCCTTACACTTCCTGTTCCCACAGTTGCACAACTTCTCCCACTATAAACATCCTTCACCAGAGTACATTTGTTACAACTGATGAGCCTATAATGACAGATCATGAATCGAAGTTCATTGGTTACATTATGTTTTACTCTTGGTGTTATATAATCTCTGGAGTTGTTTACAAATGTATAATGATATTTTGTCACCATTATATTATTTTATAAAATACTTTACTTCCCTGACAAATCCTCTGTGCTCCACTTATTTATCCCTCCTCAGCACATCATTCCCTGGAAAACTAATCTTTTTACTATCTCCATAGTTTTGCATTTTCTCAGAGTGTTGTATAATTGGAATCCATAGTATGTTGTCTTTCAGACTGATTTCTTTCATTTAGTAAT
This sequence comes from Pan paniscus, assembly GCF_029289425.2. Taxonomy (NCBI): domain Eukaryota; kingdom Metazoa; phylum Chordata; class Mammalia; order Primates; family Hominidae; genus Pan; species Pan paniscus. The sequence continues at coordinate 132,353,608 of NC_073252.2, read as the reverse complement.
ATGCGTATGAGTTTCTTTTATATCTTTTCAATGGTTTGATAGCTTATTTCTTTTTAGAGCTAAATAATGTCTCATTAAATGGATGTAGCCCAGTTTATTTTTCCATTCACCTACTGAAGGACATCTTTGCTTCAAAGTTTTGGCAATTGTAAATAAAGCTGCTATAAACACCCATGTGCAATTTTTTTGTGTGGATGTAAGTTTTCATCTCCTTTGGATAAATATCAAGAAAGATGACTGCTAGAGCATGTATTAAGAGTAAGTTTAGCTTTATAAGAAAATGCCTGTCTTTGAAAGTAGTTGTGCAATTTTCCGTTCCCACCAGCAATGAATGAGACTTCTTGCTATGCCACATTCTCACCAGCATTTAATTTGTCAATGTTCTGAATTTTGGTCATTTTAGTATGAGTGTACTTATTATTATTTTAATTTACATTTATCTGATGACATATGGGATGACATTTGTCATTATTTAGCATCTGCATATCTTTGGTGATGTATCTGTTAGGATCTTTGGCCCATTTTATAATGAGGTTGCTTGTTTTCTTATGTTGAGTTTTAAGAGCTTTTTATATATTTTGGTTAGCAATCTTTTATCAAATATGTTTTTTGCAAATACTTTCTCCTAATCTGTGGCTTGTCTTTTTATTTTATTGACATTGTGTTTCACAAGCCTCAGTTTTGAATTTTAAGAAACTCCAGTTTAAGTATTACTTTCATAAAACTTAGTTTTGTATCTAAAAAGTCATCACCATACCCAAAGTCATGTAAGTTTTCTCCTAGGCTATCTTTTAGGAGTTTTGTAGTTTTGCATTTTATATTTAGGTCTATGATCCATTTTGAATTAATTTTTGTGAAGGGTTTAAGGTCTGTGTCTACATTCATTTCTTTTTTTCATGTGGAGGTCCAGGTTTTCCAGCACCATTTGCTCCATTGTATTCATTGTATTGCCTTTGTTTTCTTTTTCTTCTTTTCTTCTTTTTTTTTTTTCTTTTTTGAGACAGAGTCTCTGTCATCCAGGCTGGAGTGCAATGGTGTGATCTTGGCTCACTGCAACCTCTGTCTTCCAGGTTTAAGTGATTCTCCTGCTTCAGCCTCCTGAGTAGCTGGGATTACAGGCACTCACCACCACCCCCAGCTAATTTTTGTGTTTTTGTAGAACGGTGTTTCACCATGTTGGCCAGGTTGTTCTCGAACTCCTGACCTCAGGCGATCTGCCTGCCTTAGCCTCCCAAAGTGCTGGATTACAGGCGTAAGCCACTGTGCCCGGCCCTTTGTTTCTTTTTTTAAAGATTGTTTAACTATATTTGTATGGTTGAGAATATTTTTAAAGTATAAATTTGATTTGAAAATTTACACTTTATCCACAGGAAAAACGTACCTTTAAGATTTCCCTCAATCAACATTATCACACATTTCTTACAGTGCTGCTGTAACTCATGGGGTTATGTTAATAAGCAGAATCTAAATATAATTGCATTTGAATGTATTTCTTCACTTTCAACTATAGCATGTTCATACTTTAAAACTTTGGGGTTTTTTTTTATTATTTCTATAGTAATTTTGAGAAAACTTTTAAAAAAGTCATAGAATTATAAACTGTTAATACTAAATGTATAAAAATTTGAACATATAATTCTATACATTCTTATGATTTTCAAAAACGTGCACTAATTACAATACTTCTTCAAAGTTAGTAATTTGGCAAATTTCTTATATCAATAAACTGTTTATTAGATTATGATTAACATAAAAATTCTGGTTACTTTATATGGCTTTATATGCTAGATGATTAATAAAAAGAAACTAAAATGAGGTATTTAGTTAGTCCTTAAGAGCTAACAATTTAAATTATATAATTAAAATGTCTAATTTTTATTAAATGTTTACCATTGCCAAGCACTATTTAAAAAGTTTTATATCAATTATTTTATTTAATACTCATAACAAATCTGTGAATCATTTTACAGATGAGGAAATCATAGCAACTATAGTTAAAATTACTTATCAAAACTGGCCGGCGCAGTGGTTCATGCCTGTAATCCCAGCACTTTGGGAGGCTGAGGTGGGTGGATCACTTGAGGTCAGGAGCTTGAGACCAGCAGCTTGAGACCAGCAGCTTGAGACCAGCCTGGCCAACATGGTGAAATCCCGTCTCTACTAAAAATACAAAAATTAGCCAAGTGTAATAGTGGCGGGTGCCTGTAATCCTAGCTACTTGGGAGGTTGAGGCAGGGAGAATTGCTTGAAGCAGGGAGGTGACAGCTGCAGTGAGCCAAGATTGGGCCACTGCACCCAAGCCTGGGTGACAGAGCTAGACTCTGTCTCAAAAAAAAAAAAAAGAAAAATTACTTACCAAAATTTACACTATTAAACTGGAACCAGCATTTTAATATTTGTACACCGATTATATAGCCTTTCTTATAACCACAAACATGAATGCAAATATAAGCCAAGCCTTAATTTGAACACAGCTGAAAAATATTTTAATCAAATAACCATTGAAAACAGTAGTTTTTTTTTTTTCTTGCAGATTGTCACATATAAGCTGTTCCTTGAGAAGGATTTGAGAGGAAAATGAATAGTAACAGAAAGTATAATTTAAAATAACAGGTTAATACATGAATGGCATGTTACTGCTAATTGCTTTTTGTAACTAGAACATACAGTTTGAAAAGGGTAGAAGTAGAAATAAAGGCCATTAAATATTGGTTGTATTCTGCTAAAATAGATAGAAAAGAGAATGGAGTTTATTATAAATAAAATAAGAAACCATTAAATACTTATTTTTTATAAACAAATGATTTTATATTTATTATATTGCATAAGCAAAAAAATTAAAAAGGCACAAATTTGAAATATAAAAACAATTGAGCATCTCAGTGATGGGATTCATTTGGACCCATATATATGGTGTTTTTATTTTACTATAAGATCTGGGATACATGTGCAGAATGTGCAGGTTTGTTACATAGGCCTACATGTGCCATAGTGGTTTGCTGAAAGATATGGTATTATTTTAAGCTGAAAATATGTGAACCAACATGAACTGGAGAGGTGGAGAGAAACCCTTATCTGAACTTCTTTTGTTCATTTAAACAAAGCTTCCAGAAAATACAGCCACCATAAATTCCCCCTCTGGGAGGTGCACAGCCAGGAAGGAAATAGACCACTCTGACCTGGATAAGAAATCATATAAACAAAACATTCTATAACGTCCACTTATTTTCTCCACTTGTTTCTTGTTAATTTCCTGCTCTCTGTTCAATTCCTAACCTTTCTTTTTAAAACCATATATAAACCCCTAATTCTAATTCTATTAGGAGCCACTTCTTTCTGCACCCTCCCATATATGAATAAACTTTATCTTTTCTTCTGTTTATCTTTTGTCAGTTATTTCATGAGCTTCCAATGGCTGAAGCTAAGTTGGTAGAGAAAAAGTTTTTTTTTTTTCTCCAAACATCCGATATATGGAAATAGAGTGACAAATATTTAGTAAAACACATTGATTCTTATTTTTCCACAATAGCACATTTCTTAGACATAGCAAAAGGAAAAGTTTCTTCCTTCTGAGAAAAATGCTCTCTGTGACAAATACACAAATACATACACACCCATAAATACATACAGGCTCCTTATCTTTGGAAACCGTGTTTCTAAAATGAAGTTATTTTTCTTCATGTTCACAATCTATAAGAATAAATAGATCAAATTATAGAAGCCCAATATCTCATCTATTAGGAAATTTATATCGAGCTACCTGGATTCTCCCCTTCTTCACAGCTAACATATCTTTTTGAGGGATCCCTCCACTAGTCAGCTCTCACTCCTCAACTGCCTATCACTCCATCACTCCTCCACCCACTGCAGTCTGAGCTTTGCTTCCAAATAACCATTAAACCTGAGATTGCCAAGATTAAGAAAAAAAAAAATACTCTACCTTCCAAGTTCAATTAATCTTTCTGGTCCATTTGTTGACCTTTTCTATTTTTTAATTTAAAAAGTGATAAATGCATTCTATAAGTATTTTTAATACAGAATTAAACAAAATTAAAGGTGAACCATCCATATCCACTCTTCTTTTAATATTTTTAGAATTTTAAATATTTTATTGTTCAATAATAATCTTTTGAAATAATTATTAAAAATAGAATATCAACATTTATCAACTTAGAAACAGTTAACATGATTTATTTTAAATAAAATGTGTGGTATTTAATATGTCAGAGAGAAAGATACCAAAATATCAGTATTATGAATAATATTAAACTGTAGCAAAAATTAAAAATGCTATTATTGCAATGGCAGATTGGAAATTATCTTAAAATTCATAATTTAATACAATAATACATTTTCAATTGTTACTAATTTAGAGCATTTTTAGTAAAACTATGTGTCTGTTTATTAAGGCTTTTGATTTTTTTAACATAATTTTTTGTGTTGTTTTGAAGAAGCTGCCTTCTTGAACCAAAAAATGGGTGCTGCCAATTTTTTAAGTGTTGTTTTCATAGCCCAATGGATTCTTCCTGCCTGCTGTTCCCCACAAAACCAAGGAGAACAGCAGGTATGGTGGTAAAGAATGAGCTTAATAAACACAGGGCTGGCTAACAAAAGAGAACAGGAGAAATTTCTCAAATTTGTCTCTCCAAGAATTCAGAAGCTAGGAATTTTTAAGGGCACTTTGGTGGGCACGGGGCTGGGGAACTGGAACAATTGATTGGCTGGAGATGAAATCACAGGGGCGTCAAAAACTGTCTTCCTGCAGCTTAGTCAGTTTCCAGGAGGAAGGTGGTTCTTAGGACTAAGTGACATCTCTTCGTCTATTGAAATGCTAAATCTGAAAAGTATCTCAAAGATCAGTTCTTTAGGCTTCACAATAGTGATGTTATCTACAGGAGTAGTTGGGGAAGTTATATATCTTGCAACCTCAGGTTATGTAACTGTGTGGCAGCAGCTGACTTATAGGAAAACACACTAAGCAATGGCAGCTCACGTTTAATTGTGCTTATTCTTTAGCAAAGTTCAAACCCCTAGCGTAATTCTAACCTTGTCACATGAATGCAGCTTCAATCTCCAAACTAGGCCGGGTAGGGAGGGCAGCTTACCTTGCCTCAAAGTCTACCTATAAACTAAATTTCTCTCATAGTTATCTTGGCTTCCAGACTAGAATGGGCAAAACAAAAACCAACCAACCAAACAAACAAACAAAAAACAATTTAACTTAACCTGTGAGGTTAGAAGCAAGATGGAATCAGTCATGTTAGATTTCTTTTTATTTATTTGTTTATTTATTTTTGAGAGGGAGTTTTGCTCTTGTTGCCCAGGCTGGAGTACAGTGGCACAATCTTGGCTCACTGCAACCTCTGCCTCCCAGGTTCAAGCAATTCTCCTGTCTTAGCCTCCCCAAGTAGCTGGGATTACAGGCGCGTGCCACCACACCTGGCTGATTTTTGTATTTTTAGTAGAGGCAGGGTTTCACCATGCTGGCCAGGCTAGTCTCGAACTCCTGACCTCAGGTGATCAACCTGCCTTGGCCTCCCAAAGTGCTGGAATTACAGGTGTGAGCGACAGCCCTTGGCCTTTCTTATTATTTATAATTCTGCAAAGAAAGTTGAATTATTCTGTTTTATACATTTGCAGAAGGATACAGAACTTTGGAATATTTTGAATTAAAGTTTTCTTTCCCTTTGTACATATTTATTTTTCTATACAGACTCATTTTTGCCAACAGCTAGTCTATTCGGTTTCATTGTGGTGCTAGGCTTCATCTACTTAAATGCTGGCTCTATTTCTACATCAAAGCTACTGTGTGAGAACATTTTCATGTACACACAAACCTTTAATTATCAGTATTCAACAAGAATTAATATGAGTTGTGAGAATATGGGCAACTTGCTCACCTCTAAGTGAGCTTCCCCATCTATAAATTGATGATAACAGTATTATCAAACTCCTAAATTTGTTGTGAGGAGTGAATGTTAATTCAATGAGTTGGTGGTCTGGCACCTGATAGGCACTTCGTTGGTGACTACAAACTATTAGAGTGTTTCTACTTTACAGAGTGTATATCCATGTTCTCTGATAATTTGAACTAATAATAAAGATGATCCCAAACATATTTTGCTAACAGCCCTTATCATTTTACTTTGGGACAAAATATTCAAAGAACTTGAGAACCCATTATGTGTGATTCCTTCTTCCTGACCTTTACCATTCAGGATCTTAAAATACTGGAACAATGGAGATAAGTAGCTGTGTACTCCCTTAACAGAAGTTTAATTTTCAGTTAGTGTTACTCCTTGTACATTAATCTGTGATTGCAAATACACAAAACAGAAATGCTCTTTTTTAATCCTTCTTCTGCCAACAGATTAGTTTGTTTCTGTTTTATGTGTGTGGCCAACTCCTTCCTTATAGTAAATGAAAATTCTTTGAAAATTCTGACATATCGCCAATCTTAGTCTGGGTCATATTAGTGTCTGTTTTGGTACACTTAGGGAAAAGCTTAATAAATATATATCACAGAAGGAGCTGCAAGCCAAATGCCATTTTATTTTATTTTATTTACTTATTTTTTTGAGACAGTCTTGCTTGGTCACCCAGGCTGGAGTGCAGTGGTGGGATCTCAGCTTACTGCTACCTCTGCCTCCCAGGTTCAAGCAATTCTTGTGTCCAAGTAGCTGGGACTATAGGCATGCACCATCACACTTGACTTTTTTTTTTTTTTTTTTTTTTGTATTTTTAGTAGAGACGGGGTTTCATCATGTTGGCCAGGCTGGTCTCGAACTCCTGACCTTAAGTGATCTGCCTGCCTCAGCCTCTCATAGTGCTGGGATTATAGGCACAAACCACTCAGCCCAGCCCAAATGCCATTTTAAACTGGTAGTTTAGTTGATTTTGTTTTTCCCGTGGTACAATAATATTACCTGTGTTTTTAAGCTCCCAATGCTATAATGAGTTGCAATGATGTCACTTAAACCACATCATGTAACTTTTCACAGGGATATGTTTATAACAGTTTATTTTCAGTATGGTTAAACTGCATTTTGTTTCTCATGCTTTCACATCACTGGAAATTAAGCATCTATAAAGAGCATCCTCATGCAACAACCTTCTATTTCTGGAAAATAGGTTATTTCATTTCTTAAGATCCCAAGATGAGATTTCCCTCTCTCACGCCATCTGGCAAGATAATAAGATAACATCTAAAATCAATAATTTAATATGATCCTGGCTAAAACCTAGCTTCAATGAGAATTAATGGCATATGGCTGAAGCTTAAGAGGGAAAAAAATAAAAAGAAAGAATGTTACTTTAAAAAAAGTACATTCAAGAAAAATTTGGTTTTACAAAAAGGGAAATAAAGTATAAAAAGACTGTGACATTTTCAACTCGGAAAATTGCTGATTATATGTCCTGAAAATACTTTTATAGAAATCTCTTCAAAAATAAAATAGTTTGTGTTTAGTTGGCAAAGCTTCAATTTTTAAAATTGAATAATAAAGCAATATTTTAATTAATTAAAATTAATTTAAAGGTAAAATGAGACAAGTTTGTATAATAAATACATACTTTGAGTGAGCAAGGTAGTTTAAATGGAAAATATATTATGAAGACAAAGAAAATAAGAGCAAGTATGATAGAAGTAAGTAACACAGATTCTGTATTTTTATTTCTATTTGACGTGCATATATTTTAAATTGAAATGAGAAAGGGGCATGTTTAAATGAATTTCTCAAGATGGATCCTAATCTCTAAACATTGTGTGTATTCATTGGGGGCAGGGGTATGAGTGGGACTGATATTATACTTAATCATATTGCAGTTGAAATTAACATCTTTATGATTTCAATCCCTTGACATTGATTGAGGTTGCTTGTTTTTTAAAATTTAATTTAACTTAATTTATTAAAATGGACAAATACCAGTTGCATACATTCATGGGTTATGTAGCAATGTTTTAAGACACATAATATTTAGTGATTAGATCAGAGTAATTAGCATACCCATCTTCTCAAATATTTATCTTTTTTATGTTGGGGATGAATATTCAATATCCTCCTTCTAAAGCTATTTGACACTATAAAATATGTTTTTAACTATAGTTATCCTACAGTGGCATACAACACTAGAACTTATTCTTCCTTTGTAGCTGTAATTTTGTCTCCTTTGATCCAGTATATTGTCAATATTTCAGAATGCTCTGTTTATGAAAACAGTGTCTTCTGCAGCTGTTCAGTGTGCAAGTTACATGTGTAGGTTAGGTCAAGCTTGTTATTTCTGTTACTTAAATTATGTATATCCTTATTGATTTTTTAAATCTGCTTTAACAATAACCTTAACAGTATGCTTGAATTTTTCACAAGAATTGTGGTTTTGTCTAAATATGCCTGTTTTTGTTAATTTTCCTTTATATATGTCAATCTGTATTATTAGTTCATACAAGATTGGAATTGTCTTAGCTTTATGTTAGTAAAAGCTTTTGCCTTTTTCTTATATACTAATTCTCACCTATAGGAATTATGTTGCCTTAACCTTTCTAGGGTTAATATTTGTATGGCATATTTTTTCTGTAATTTTCCTTTCACACTTTCAGAAACCTCAAATTCTACATGTGTTTCTTAATAGTATAAAGCTATTTCTGCTTGCTTGTTTTGATTTTATCCATTGAAAAATTCTGTTTTTAACCGTAACATCCCATTTATGTCTATCATAATGACACAGATTTGGATTTAACCATAAAATGCTATCCTGTATTTCCTATTTGCTCCACTTGTTATGTTTTCTATTACATTATTTAAAAATCTTATTTACCAATTTTTGGTCCTGAAAATATTAGTATTCATACTTGTCTTTTTATCACCGTAAAATCATGGTGAATTTATGTGTTGTCTTTTAGTGCAAGGATCTAAGAATATTTTAACAAAAAACAAGATCTTTTAAAAATTAGATGCTATTCTTTTCAAATATTTAAATTTTCTTTCCGCTATATTTAGGTATAATTGACAAATTAAAGTAATATATGTACTGTACAATGTGATGGTTTGATATATGTATACATCATGAAACAATTACCATAAACTAGCTAGTTAACCTAACATCTGACTTTTACTACATTTCATGAAACATTTTTATTATTTTATAAAATGAGTGTTTGAGATATTTAGCTTTGTATTTGTAACCTTCTTTGGTCTTCATTTCTTTCTGTATCTCAGATTTTTCAGCCAATATGAGATTCTGCCAGGGGCGAATAGTTTTTCCTTTCCTCAAACTGTATTTTGTCTGTTATAGATTCTATGTTTTCCAACTTCTTGCCTCTCTCTGCTACATTCTATTATTTTTTAGTTCTATCATCTAAGTTCCTCTCTTCTTTTTGATTGTGTCTAACTTGAAATTAATTAGTAATTGTTTTATTTTTATATTTTTAATTTTTAGAAATGGTACTTATTTTTTGTAAATTTGTTTGCTTTTAAATTATATATATTATTATGTTCTTTTATTTCTTGATATACAATGGAGTTTGATACTTTAATAATTAATATATTTTAGTTATTTTGAGTTATAATTCTGCTTCCTATGTTCCTGCTGATTCTTGCCTGTTGTACTTTTGTTTCTTACTTAGTGATTTTTAAAAAATGTTTTTCTATTCATTTTTCTTAATACTGTTTCTATTTAAATTTTTGAGACCTGGGATAATAGTTTTTTAAGAAATTTGGAAGAACTGTTTTCTGTAACTACTTTACAGTAAACTCTTCACATGTGTAATGATAATATAAATTAAGGCTGCAAACTTGTATAAGAGGCACAATAAGACTTCTCAGAAAGTGCTTTTTTCTCTTTTCCATAAAGTATCCTATGTGCTCTCTGCTACATGATCGGAGGTTTCTCCATTACTCTTAGGTATACTCTGGACTTGGTCTTATTTTTACCCTAGGCTCATAAGGCCACAAAACTTGATATTCAAGTCTATTCGGGGTCCAAGAGTAGAATGTTCTTGTTTTGAAAAAATTTAAAGTATGTATGTGTTGTTATCATAAAAATATATCTGTATTCTAATATCAAATTTAAACCAAGTTATAATATGCAAACTCTTCTATTAAATATAAGGGTTTTCCAATTGATTACAAAAAAAGGATAATTTAACTTTTTATTTCCAAAACCTATTTGTGTTTCCATGCATTATTGCAATAATAGCAATGGAGTGTACCAGCTCTGATGATTATAGAGGGTTCTTTATGCTAAGAGTCCTTAGTTTAGTGGTATGATTTGATAGTCATGTTGGAAAAATCGTGTCAGCTGCAGTGTAACATTAATTGAAAATGATGCAGTAATAGCAGTATTAGTTGAATGCCTCTGGCTAAATAGTTATAGTCCACAAGAAGCTCTCACACTATTGAGCGTAAGAGTGTCACCCGAAGACCTAGTAAATCTGCCATTGCTGGATTCTAATTGGATAGGTCTAAGGAGGGATCCTCAAATTTGCATTTTAAATAAGTCTCTAAGTGCTACTGGTCACTGTCTTAGAATACAGTAAGTAACTTGTAAGAAACTGATCTTAACCTACCCTTTCATAAGAAATATTAAAGAATGTGACTACTCATATGTACTGTCAAGTGGATGCACTGTCAGGGGCAACCACAGGAGGTACTGATAAAGAATTATATAAAAACGAACAGCAAAGTAAGGTTAACACACCTACTGATGCGAATCGAATAGCTGTTGATGGTTTACTGAGAGTATATAATAATACTAGGCTTAATTCTAGATTAAAATACTGAAAATCAGCTATAGCTTTGGAGTCACATGTGAGCTACCTGCATACATGCTCTTGGATTTATTTTGTTAATAATAAGCTTAACTATTTATATATTTATGAATAGGCATGTTTTCTCGGTTTTTGATTCATCTTTCCCCTGAAAACTCTGCAGAGTATTACATAAGCGAAGAGATTATCTCACCTCTCTTGGTTTGTTCTCCCTGCCTGTGTCTACCCTGTCTGTTTCTGGTTCTTTTCTGTCTCCTGTGTTCTTTTCGGTCTCAACACAACAGATCAGCTCTTGCATTGGCTCTAACTACTTCATGGAGAGGTGAAGACAGTGACCCTAATGCTTCATACAAGCGAGTCAAGAAAAACCACAATGTCTTGCACAGACCTGTCTCAAGGGAGGATAGAAAGCCATTCCTTAGTTCTCCAAAGCCCAGGTTACATATTTATTACAAAACTTTATTTAACACTCAGTGATAAAAGGCTGGAAGAGCACCACAAAGAGAAAACTTAACATTTGAACCTAGAAGGTAATTATACTAATCTTCAGAGCTCAGGGGCAAAATCTTCTGCAGCAATCTCTCGCTTCTATTTCCCAGTCCATTCCAGGGTACTGTGCTGCCTCACGTTTTGCTTTTTATAATATTCCCAGCAGAATATCTCCAGTTTTCTCCCCATAGGTACATTAATCTTTACTTTTCATTTTTTTTATATGTACATGGATCCTCTTTAACAGAAGGGCTTGATGGGTGTAGGAAAGAAAAGCAAAATTTAAGATGACTGTTGGTCAGAGATATATTGACTCCAAAAGTAATAGAGTTTGGCCTCTAGGCTCGTCCCTTGATATGCATGTTCCAAGGTTTTGGGAAGAATTCTAGCTCATATCTATAAGTTTATGTAAAAATTAAAAAAATAAAATATTTTACCAGTAATTGGTTAAATCCACTGTTACTTTCCACTCTGTGTTTTTTTTTCCTCCACCAGATCTCCTCTTATTTTTGGCACCATTGAAATCACCAGACTTGTGTGTGTATGTTTAGAAGGAACCCAGCCTGCAGCCTGGGCAAAATTGTGTAGGAGATGCACTGTTACTTTCCACTCTGTGTTTTTTTTTCCCTCCATCAGATCTTCTCTTATTTTTGGCAGTGTTGAAATCACCAGAGGGGTGTGTGTGTGTGTGTGTGTGTGTGTGTGTAGAAGGAATCCAGCCTGCAGCCTGGGCAAAATTGAGTAGAAGATGTATTTAATTTGGACATAGTCTAACGTCACTTACATGCATATTTACCACTGGTTGTCCTCAGGTAGAAAATATTTCTAGGAATATTCCATCTGCCATTGTGCCACGAAGGTACTTAGAGACTTGAACTTGTAAGGGAGAAGCAGATTTTGAGATGAACAGTGTCAGAAGGCAGTCAGTGGAAAATTATTTCAATCATCAGAAAAATATGAAGATGTAAAATCAGAGGATATAGTTCTTAATGACGAATAGCCAAACCTGCCAGGAATAAACTTGGAATTGCAATGACGGGATTTAAGATTCAGTGTACATTACTTTCCTTTTTCTTTAACTAGGATCACATGAAATTAAATTCTTTAGAAATCCTAGTTTTAGTTTTTGTTTTAGGGAAAAAACTGGTAGCGATACTATGGAAATAAACCCAGCCCCCAGAACAAGCATGGGCTTTTATTGAGACCTTACTACAGCAAGGGAATAAGCCATTATCAATTGTGTTTGTCAGGCTCAAAGACAGACAGAAAAGAGGGAAGATTTTAAGCAAACAAAAGAGTGGGAAGAAAAGGAAAGGCCTTAGTGATGCCTCGACTGTGGTCTGTCTGCATGGAGAAGCTGTAGGCAGGATAAATAGAAGCAGGACATTCATTCTACATGAATGGTTAGGGGTGCATGCTTGGGTTTCCTTGGTTGGTTCTAAATTGGAAAAATGGGCAAAAATTATCTCTCAGTTATTAATCAGATCCTAGCCATTTGGGGCTGACTGATACAGGGTTTCTTGTTTTGTTCTTGAACTGCTGCTAGAGATAGTGGGTCTGACTCCCTGGACTGGTTACAGTAGACAGTAGTTTGTCTTCCTGGTCAAGTTGCTACAAATTATAGATTAGAGTTCTATTTTATATGTATAGTCTGGCTATTGTTCATTTGTATTTTTAATCTCTCAGTACTATAAAGACTGTTTATGACTGACTACAAAGTCATCTTTTCTGCAGAGCCAAAAATATTAGAATATGTCTTCTGTATCTTATATATCTTGCACTAATGGCATCTGGCATTTTGGAATGCGTGTGGTGTTTGTCAACTTCTTTAAATTTATAATTTATTGTGATTACTTTCTCATTGCAAATACCATTTTAAACTAAAATGTGTATTCATAATTTTATATTTCTTGAGGAGCCCAATCCCTAGACTTAAAAGCTTCGAATCCAAATTTTTAGATCTGCTTCTGAAAGATTTTGGCTTTTGCAACTGGTCCATTTGGTGCTATTTATCTTTATGCAAATGACTGGTAGAAAAGAAGTTGAAGATCCTAATTTTCAATTTTTACTTTGACACTTTCATATTTAGCCTTGTATTAGACACTTAAATGAAGATGTCAGGTACTTTTTTAACTTAAGAGTCTGAATATTATGAAAGCATGGTATTGAACTAGATCACATTAGGAGCTAGAACAGATAGAAAGGTGAAAATAGCCTAGGACCAAGATTTGAAGCCTGTCAACATCTAGAAGTTTGATAGAAGGAAAAAAATTCATTTTAAAAAGAGAGAAGTTGGTAGAAAAGCACTGAAATTTTTCTGTATTGCTTGGATTCACCTTTAGAGTTAAGAGATCCTTTGTTTGAATCAAATATTTCAATGGGTCTTCTCTGTTCAAAGTTAAAATCAAGATCCCATTTAGGTATGTTCAATAGGGTGCTAACTGCTGTGCATGATAATATAAAAAGATTTCTTTATTGTGTGCCTGATAATAGGTAACATCTTTCAACTGTGATTGTCTTCAGGAGCTTTTTCTCCTTTATATAGATTTGTACTTTGCTGCCTGTGTAAATTGTTATTGGAAGCAATTGTATTGTCTCCAGGAGATTAGGAATAGATCCATAGGAAACAGGGCTTATCTTAAACTTGTATTATACGGGCACAGTGGAGTTGACCAGACTGATAATGTCAAACCATTCTGGACATTTTTACCATATTTTTTATATGATAGCAATCCAGATTGAATAACCCAAGCTTTGCAAATTGCACTATTGTCAGCATTCTCTTTTAGTGTTTTTTTTTTCCCTTCCTGAAAGAAATGATTATTTTACCTAGAAATTAAAAGGGATATTTACAATTCAGGATTACGATGCCTTGATGGGAGAGTCATTTGGTAATGAAGCAGGACGAATGAGGGTAGAAGCATTTGGGAAGGAAGCGGCACATAGGAGGGGACTGCAAATAGGATGAGGGGTTTGAGGAAGCTTTCCCAAATAAACTGACTTCCAAACTGAGAGCTTAATTAGAAAAAAAAAGAGGGGGAATCACAAGCACGTGGGTGATATTTCTAGCAGAGGAAATAAACATAGAAATTCTACACAAAAGTGTGATTATAAGACTGTGTGAAAACGAGGAAAGGTAAGAAAAATAAAGCTGGATCATAGAATTACAAAACACACTACCCAAAATAATGCAGCTGCCGAGGTGACAGGGTTAATATCAGGTAATCTCTGTAGGGATATAGCATACAAAGTGTAAGAATTTAAATTTTTCATTAAAATTTTCTTTATTCTATTTTTAGTAATAATGATTAAATTACCTTGAAACATGAAACAACACAATGGAGAATGTGGAAATTCTGTCAAAAAATGTAATAAAATTGTTAAATTACATAATAATAATAAATAATAATAGCAATAATAAAATTGTTAATTGAAAAATAAATCTCAACATAGATAAGGAAAGACTTTATTCAAAGAGATTATTTCACAAAGCGGGGAAGTAGAGTTGTAATAGGAACAATGCAAGGGCCAAGAGATCTGAAAGGATGTCAAAGGTAAGGCAAAAAGGTTTTTTCGTTGTTGTTTTGTTTTGTTTTTTAAATAGGGAGGAGTGAACAAGGTTAGAGGAAGTGGGTTAGGGGAAGTGGAATGGAAGGGTCCTATGATTAGACAGTTGATCAGGGAATGTGTTTTCTTGAAGTCAGCCCATTCTCTGGAGAGGCTATTAAGGAGGAATTGAATATGAGCTCAGGCTAAGGGCTGAGGGGTGTCAAAGTTCAGGAAGCTGGAGGAAGGAGAAAAGCTTAATTAAATTTGGTTGAGTCAAGGTAGCAGGTATTTTGTCCAGATCGTTCAGTGTGCCCAAACAGTACAATTAATCATTTATGAGGCAAAGAATGGTAATTTGCGGTGGGGAGTCAGGGGGTTCTGTGTTTGGCTATCTCATAGGTAAACAATGGGACCATCCTTGAGTTTTACTTAAGTAACATGGAGAAGGCTAGTTCCTTGCTTTAAGCCATTTCTGGAATACAAATAGGTGGGGAGAGTTTTTTGAATGTCACTGATTTCCAGAATGACAGGGCTCAAGTAAAGTTCAATTTGTCATTCAGGGAAAAAAAAGACAGACAAATGTGAACAATATAAATAGAGTTTTACAAAGGCCAAAATTCCTATGCTTAGGAAGTCCTAAACTCCTATGTTTAGGTGACAGACCAAAGCTATGAATCTGAGAAAGGGATGTGTTAAAAGAATAAATATCTCATCACAATCAAAGGACAAATGTACTTTTAGCATGGGATTCTACAAAAATAAATAAATAAATGGTTAGTGAAAGTATAGATGAATTTTAAGATTTCAGAAGTAAAACAAATACGGTTTATAAAATGGAGCAGTGTAAAGTCATGAGAATGGTTTTCTGAATGAAGACCAGTTTGTTGAATGGGTTATCTAATTAGATGTCAAGTATGTCTGTCAGGATAGCCTAGGATAAACCAAGGTCGCCAACAGCCCCTGTATCTCAGTGACATAAAATAACGAAGCTTATTTCTTGCCCATGGTTTGTGTCTATTCTGGTTCAGCAGAGAAGCTCCATTCATTCATATGTCCACTCAGGTACACAGGCTAACGAAGCAGGAGTCAACAACATAATTGTTGGTTACTGGATAAGAGAGGATTGTTTCAGCCCAGAAGTGATACAAATCTCTTCAGTTTATAAATCACAGGTTTTCAAACAGTCCCACCCCACATAAGAGATCCAACAGCACAATTCTTCAAAGAAAAAAGAAAGCTGGAAATATTTGATGAACAGCTTTAATGGCTACTACAGTGCCCCACATATTCAGCTAACTTTCTTTCCTGTAGTTAGAAAATAAGGAGATACTTTCCAAGTGAGAGAAGCCGGTTCTCTCTGGTCAGGGCATCTAGCTCAAAGCCCAGGATTGTTTTATGATGTATGATTGTTTCTGTCTCAGGGGTTATGCTCAGCAGTCTCTAACTTGAGTCTGAATATAGCTTATTTTGCTCTGTACACCAAAATAACAAGTATTCTGACTGCATCCATCTGATATATGGGGAGAGAGCAGGGAGGGAATATCAGTAATACACACTGAGAGAGGAGAGTAATGGAAGACACAGCAACCAACAAATGTTCTGTATTTATCTCCTTAGGCAGAAATTATGAGTGCCCACTCCTTGGGGATGAGGATTATCCCCTCTTGAGAGGAGCTCCATGGTCCATTGCTTTCATGGCTCTCAAGCTGCTCTCTGGAGAAGACTTTTTTTTCCCTCCATTCTTTTACTTTGCCATATTTAAACAGGTAAAGTAGATAATATGGCTTCCTGGAGGTTGGGCATCTGGTTGTCTCAGCTTGTTTCAAGCCTGCTCAAGTATAGGAGTGCGAGGATGATTTAAAGTCCCAAATTGTCACAACTGTTTTTCAATCCAGTCAGTACAATCTGCTAAAACATAATGCAGACCACTTAAGCCATTTAAAAATATTCCATTAAAATTTTTTTTTAAAATAAGCAGGTAAAATTCATTTTCCTAATATACGTTATTTAACCCAAATGTGTAAAATGTTATATTTTACAGTCAATATAAAATGATCATGAATGAGATATTTTACTTTTTTTTTTTTTTTACTAAGTCTGAAAGTGCAGGGTATATTTTACATGTACAGATATCTCAATTATGATGCTACATTTTCAGTGGAAACAGGCTTTCCAAAAAATAAAATTGTGTTTAACAAAAAAATTTAACATGCTTCAGGATTTTAATTTAAATTAATCAAAATAAAATTTAAAAATTTAATTTCTTTCATCACATTAGCCACATGACACACTCAATAGCTCCATGTGCCTGGTGGCTACCACCTTGGAGAGCACATATCCAGGACCATGGCTTTTTTAGTAGTACAAATTTCTCAGAGCTATTCTTTTTGAGGTGCTGATACTCGTACTCACAGTCCATTGATAAACATGCCTTTCTTCTATGTCTCTTTCTTGACATAATCTGCCTCTGTTACCTAAGAAATTATACTTCTAATTTCTTTTCACTTGGCCATTTTGTCTAAGGGAGAAGTGTGCCGGATAGTACCTAAATTCTTTCACATGTCTTACCAGCTGTTGTGGCAGCCATAACATTCATTTGAATCTTACAGCAAGGATGTATTCTAATCAGCCCTTACACTTAAAGGCCTTCTTAGTTTTGTATTTTATAAGTTGGTGATAAGAAACAGCTACATCTTTCAATCCTACAAGTCTCTGAATTTCTGGATTATTTTTATTCTTCCTTCTGCTTTCAATCATGCAAACATTTTCTGAGCTCATCCCTTTTTTATAGCAATTTGTCAACTATAGCCAAAACACACTGCTAGAATTTTGTTCTTCGATCTCTTTTCTAGTTCTGTTAAGTTCATAAAATATATTTTGTCTTATAGTGGTGAGAATTTAACTATTTTGCCACTGTGTAATAAGGATTGTCATACTTTCACTTTACGATAACAGTTTCCAACCACAACCAGCCCACCCATTAGCCAATAACACATATGTTAATTCAATTTTATTACAACATATAAGTTACTCAGTGGCAGAGTAGGCTAATTCATGCTACATTATCAACCCATCCATATCTCAGTGGGTTAAAACAAATGTGTATATTTCACTCATGCTGCTAGCCCCTCACTAGTCTGCTTAAGCATTCTATTTTTCATACCTATTTAGGGATCTTGGCTGAAGCAGTAAACACTATCAACAAGTATTACTTCTTGTCATGCCAGAGGAAAAAAGTACTCTGGTGCATCTCAAACCAGCAATTAAACTATCTGGCTAGAAAGTAATATAGAACATTTCTGCTCACAATGCTTTTGTCAAAACAGAGGAGTCTCACATGTGATCCTAACAGGTCAAAAAGAAAGTGGTAAGTCAGATATACTTGGTGATTAATGTTAATGAGTTATAACAATTAGGGTAACAGAATTCAAGAAAAAAAAAACAGTAAGACAGATGTCTATGGCCTCAATTATTATGGAAAATAATTCGAATAGACATTAATAGAATAAACTAGTCTAGATGGAATGAGCTTCAAAAACATTGTGGCCTTGTACATAAGAAGATGGAGGTCAAAGGTTTGGAAGTGACACAAAGTAACAAAAGTAATGCTGACTCTTTCCTTCTCCTCAATAAAACTCCTGACCTGGGAATTCCAAATGACATGGTGAACAAGTATTCTCCACCAAAGAGGGCTTAGGGGATTTCTAGTACTCAATTAGGAAAGAATAGAGAGATATTTTCTGTTACAAGCTTTTATAAGGAAATTATTTGCAATAGAAAGGGAGTTTCAAAATGCATGCTGAGGTGATTTTGGATGGAAAGCATAAGAGTAATTATATAAGATATAGAAAGAAGAACAGAACAGCCACTGAATTTTGTTTATTGTCTACAGATAAGAAACATGGGTGATATTAGCTGATTCCAGGATTCCACATAATAGTAAGAAATAAAGTAAACTTTAAAGTTATAATGTTCACAAAAATTACAAAAAAGTTCTTGTCTATAATTTCTGATGCCTTTGAGGAGATTAAGCTACAAGCTCCTAGTATTGATCTGTTTTATTATTTTTAGGGTGGAGATAACTCAAACTCTTACTCTTTGTAAACCCACTAAAGGCAAATGTCTCATTGACCTTATCCACTAGTTAGGCACCAAAATTCAATCAACAGTACATGACAACTCTAGAGTAACTTCTGTCAGAAAGCTTTCCTGACTTAGGCTGAGAATCATGACCTCCGAGCTCTTGCAGCTGTATGGGCCTACATCACTTACCTCTCCTTCTCCTTGAACTGCTCAGTTGTCTTTCAACGTAGCAGCCATTTAAAAACAGACATTAGTTTGCACCACATCTTTACTTAAAACTCTATCATGGGTTCCAGTTTAATCTCAGGAGATGCAATGCCAAAGGCCTCGCAATTGCCCACTAGTTTTTACATGATCTCATCTCCTTTTTTCCCCCTTGTTCATTCTGCTCCTGTTACCCTGACCTCTACATTTTTTATTACATTCATTAGGTGCACACTTGCCTTAGGGATTTTGCACTGGCCTTTTCTTTGCCTGGAATACTCTCTCCTGAGATATCTATGTAGCTAACTACCTCATGCTTTTCAAGTCTTGCTAAAATCATCTCTTTTCAAATAAATCTTACCAACACAGTTTAAATTGCAGTGTTTATAAACTGGAACACCTTTATTCCATTCTATTTTTTCCCTATTGTAATTTTCAATTTCTAACATGCAATTTAATAATCTTATATTATTGTGTTATTCTCTTTTTTTTCTTTTTTCTTTTTTGAGACAGAGTCTTACTCTGTCACCCGGGCTGGAGTGCAGATCTAGGCTCACTACAAGCTCCACCACCCGAGTTCACACCATTCTCCCATCTCAGCCTCCCAAGTAGCTGGGACTACAGGCACCTGCCACCACGCCCGGCTAACATTTTGTTTTTGTATTTTTAGTAGAAACGGGGTTTCACCGTGTTAGCCAGGATGGTCTCGATCTCCTCACCTCATGATTCGCCCACCTTGGCCTCCCAAAGTGCTGGGATTACAGGTATGAGCCACTGCATCTGGCCTGGCCTATTGTGTTATTCTTGTATGGTCTGTTTTCCTTATTATAAAACAACGTTTATAAGAACCGTTATTTTTGTATTTTTGCCTTGTTTCTTTTTTTTTTTTTTCCAGGAATGGGTAAGAGGGCTAGTTACTTAATAATTATTTGTGGAATGAATGATAGTAGCTTAACATTGATTTACTCCTCTATCTTCCCAACCAGACTTGGTCCAGGAACAAAATAAAACCTTATTTACCTTGTTTTTCAACTGGGTTTGAACAAAGAGACAAAGGTCAGAAACAAATCATTCCAAAAAGACCTAAGATGGTGTATAAAGTATATGACATACTTCTCTTTTGTGCTTTTAAAAAGAGATTTTTATAAAGTGTAATATTTTTAAAGTAATGCACTCATTACTAGCTTTAAGTAAAATTGAAATTTAACACATTTTTGTAACATTAGAGGTGTGATTTACGTTTTATTTAAAAGAGATATTAAGAGACAATACAATTTGACCGTCCAATTTACCTTTAGTTATCCATATGTGCAAGATATGAGTATAAAAATAATCTACTGGGTATAAAATAATCTACACTAAACTTGTTTTTTGAAAAATCCTAGTGGAGATACATAATCACATGTACTGTCTAAAAATGAACACTGATCTTTTCATTTTTTCTTTTCTTTTTCTTCCTTCCTCTATTTCACCCTTCCTTCCTTCCTTCTTTCTTCCTCTCTACTCCTTTCCATCCATAAACATTGACAACTGATTTTTCACAGACAAAAGTAATTCAATAAAGAAAGTATAGTATTTTCAAGCAATTACCCTGGAATAGTTGGACTTCCATAGGCAAAAAATTAAGCTTAATTGATACTTTAAACCTTGTATAAAATTAATTCAAATAAGATTATACACCTAATATTAGAATGGAAAATTATGAAACTTTTAGTGGAAAATGTAGTAAAAATTATTTGTGGCATGCTGTGTCCAGAATTGACGGGTTCTTGGTCTCACTGACTTCAAGAATGAAGCCGCGGACCCTCGCTGTGAGTGTTACAGTTCTTAAAGATGGTGTGTCCGCAGTTTGTTCCTTCTGATGTTTGGATGTGTTCAGAGTTTCTTCCTTCTGGTGGGTTCGTAGTCTCACTGGCTTCAAGAGTGAAGCTGCAGACCTTCGCGGTGAGCGTTAGAGCTCTTAAGGCGGTGCGTCTGGAGTTGTTTGTTCCTCCCATCCGGAGTTGTTTATTCGTCCCTATGGGTTCATGGTCTTGTGGGCCTCAGGAGTGAAGCTGCAGACCTTCGCAGTATTACAGTTAATAAAGGCAGTGCAGACCCACAGAGTGAGCAGCAGCAAGACTCACTGCAAAGAACGAAAGAACAAAGCTCCCACCATATGGCAAGACACCCTAGCAGGTTGCCGTTGCTGGCTGGAAGCCTGCGTTTATTCTCTTATCTGACCCCACCCACATTCTGCTGATTGGTCCATTTTACAGAGAGCTGATTGGTCCATTTTGACAGGGTGCTGAATGGTGCATTTACAAACCTTGATCTAGACACAGAGTGGTGATTGGTGCATTTGCAAGACTTGAGCTAGACACAAAAGTTCTCCAAGTCCCCACCTGACTCAAGAGCCCAGCTGGCTTCCCCTAGTGGATCCTGCGCCAGGGCCACAGGTGGAGTTGCCCGCCAGTCCCATGCAGATGTCTGCACTCCTCAGCCCTTGGGCAGTCCATGGGACTGGGCGCTGCAGAGCAGGGGGCGGTGCCCGTCAGGGAAGCTCGGGCTGCATTGGAGCCCACGGGGGAAGGGGAAGGGGGGGAAAAGGGGGGGAAGGCAGGGGAGGGGAAGGGGGTGGGAGAAGGTGGGGGCAGGGAGGAAGGGGGGCAGGTGGGGAGGAAGGGGGGCAGGTGGGGGGAAGGGGGCAGGCAGGGGGAAGGGGGGCAGGTGGGGGCGAAGGGGGGCAGGTGGGGGGGAAGGGGGGAAGGTGGGGGGGAAGGGGGGCAGGTGGGGGCTGGGCGGGGGTGGGGGGAGCCTCGGGCCAGGTGGGCTGCAGGTCAGGAGCCCTGCCCTGCGGGGAGGTGGCTGAGGCCTGGGGAGAATTCCAGTGTGATGCGGGCCGGCTGGCAGTGCTGGGGCACCTGGCACACCCTCCGCAGCTGCTGGCCTGGGTGCTAAGCCCCTCACTGCCCAGGCCAGCAGTGCCGGCCAGCCACTCTGAGTGAGGGGCCATGGAGCTGGCACCCACCTGGAACTTTGGCCTGCACGCAGCCTCGGTTCCCGCCTGCGCCTCTCCCTCCACACCTCCCCACAAGCAGAGGGAGCTGGCTCCGGCCTCAGCTAGCCCAGAGAGGGGCTCCCATGGTGCAGTGGCAGGCTGAAGGGCTCCTCAAGCATGGCCAGAGTAGGCGCCCAGGCCAGGGAGGTGCCGAGTGACCCACAGCTGCCAGCACGCTGTCACCTCTCAATGCTATATATAAAATAAGAAAGAATTAAACATCATCAAAATTGGTTCTATGAAACACTCTGTTAAGAGGATTAAAATATAAAAACATGAGAAGAAATATTTGAAAGTTACATAGCTGATAAATAACTTCTATCTGTAAATATAAAGAACTCTTAAAACTCAACAATAAGAGAATGAAATAACCAAACATAATAATTGTCAGAAGATTTGATCAGACAGTTCATCAGAGAAAATGGCTAATGAGCATATCAACAGATGCTTAATATCATTAATCATTTGGGAAATCAAAATTGCAACCATACTGAAATACCACTACACAGTCATTAGAATTAGTAGGAAAAACCTGACAATACTTAGTGCTAAGTGTTGGAAAAGAATTCAGAACAGCTGGAACTGTCATATATCACTGATCAACATAGAAAAACAGTACAGCTACTATGAAAAAGGCTATGGCAGTTTTTATACAGTTAAACATTCACTCACTGCATTACAACAGTCCACTCCTATGTACTTTCCAAGGGAAATGAAATCTATGTTCACACAGATAGCTGTAAGTACATAATATCTTTATTCATAGTTATCTACAACTCGAAACTCCCAAGTGTCTCTCACTTGAGGAATGAATAAACAAAGGATGGTGCATCTGTAATGAAATTATATTCAGCAACAGAAAGGAATAAAATATTGATATACAAAATAAATTGCTCATAGTTATAGATTGTCGGTGTTTTTCTGAAAAGATAAAGATGTCTTTTGATTTTCTTTGTGGGGTTAAGTATACTTGGTAAGATCATGATCTCCTGAAAATAAAATTATGTAACTTCAATTAATAAACAAAAAGAGTCATAACATACTAAATTCTGCACAACTTTGGTGAGGTGGCAGTTTTTTAATCCTTGATTTAAAAAATAGAAATTCTGAAACTTTCGGAATTCTCCGAAACAGAGGATACTGTGTGCTATGTATGTAATGAATGGCAGTTGCTTAGGGAGAGCTCACAAATTAACTGTAGCTTAATCAGCACATTCATGTTAATTTGGCAACCTAGGTGAAGCTGAGAGTATTTCTCAGTTTTGAGGGGAAAATCAGCAGCTTACTTAAAACCAGTCTCTTATTTATTTGGGTAATGTAAGTGGATACCTCAAATTTAATCATATCTGTCTATATTAAATAATAGTGTAGTAAACATGTAAATGAAGGACCTTACCCATGTCACACTTCAGAAGTGGTTGATGCCAATTATTAGGATTTTCAGTTACCATCCAGATTATGATCAACAGTCATGATAGGAATAGAATTCACTGTTAAAAGCACCTAAGCCTCTTTTTCTTAGATATAGAGTCACTCACTTGTATTCTCATCCATTGAAGGGGAGAAGGAAACCTCCAGTGTATACTATGCAGCAGGTTCTATGTCAGAGTTATTGATGTTACCTAATGCAATATACATATATACATATAACATTTTATGCAGCAAATTGATTCTCTATTTCTAAAATGTGGAAGCTGATTCTCAGAGGGATCATCTTATGCAAAATCACATAGTTCGTGAGTGTTGCAGCTTAAAATGTGTACTTTTTTTTTTTTGAATCTTGGAAATGCCCACCTCAATTTGAAGACTGAAAAATATCTGCACAGGGTCTCAGCAAGTCAATTTAGTCAAATTTATGTAGCCTAGAAGGCAATGGTAGTAGAGTGGGGTGGTAGAACTTTCTGACAGCCTAGGTATTAATATATAATGAGAAATGCTCTTTAGCACCTTTTAGCTAAATTGTATTGATAAAATTTAGGCATAGCCTATCTAATCTACATATAACATATATATACACACACATTCATCTACATACATATATGTTTTCAAAATATAACTCTTTTAAACACAAATTTTAAGCCAGACAATATACTCATTGGATGAATTTTAAGGAAAAGTTTGAGTAATTATTAGTAATTAACACTAAGATTATTTAGAGAGTATTGTATTTTTTGTCTGATTTTATCACATACTGCTGATGTCTGTCCCTTTTTCATAGTGAGAGACTGAACTGTCTGCCAAGACAAAGAAGAGAGATTACAAAAAGAAAAAAAAGGAGTCTTTATAGTCTTATAAATAGCATTTATAAGCCCGAGTTTTAACATTAGTATGAAGCAATTACCTAATGGAAAGGAGTAATAAAATATGTCAAGTGATAACTCTAAGCTATTACATCTCCTTTTGAGAGTTTATATAATCTGGCTAAGCTAGTTAAATTTTTTATGTAACTATTCAAAATTGAAGGGTAAATTAGCCTCTTCTTACAAACTCCAGGCTATTTAAGAAGGTTGTTTAGAATTGAGGCATGGTAAGACACCTAATATCTTTAGATCTACCACACATAGTTGAGATATTTTCATTTACTATGCTTACATTTAGCCTTTTTCTTGACTGACAAAAGTGGCAGGGGAGATTACAGCATGGATATGAATGATCTCATCTTCACAAGAGTCAAATACATACTAATAACACTTAATGAGAACTATGTACCAAGAGCTGTAAAAATTGTGCTAAATATATTACCTTATTTCATATTTACACCAACTTTCTAGGCATGTGCTATTTTTTGTTGTTGTTTTTGTTCTTTGTTTTTGAGACAGGGTCCTGCTCTGTCACCCAGTCTGGAGTGCACTGGTGCAATCACGGCTCATCACAGCCTCAACTTCCCGGGCTCCAGTAATCCTCCCACCTTAGCCTCCCCAGTAGCTGGGATCACAGGCACATGCCGCCATGCCCGGCTATTTTTTTTTTTTTCTTTTTTAGTAGAGACAGGGTTTCATGTTGCCCAAACTGGTCTTGAACTCCTGAGCTCAATTGATCTGCCCTCCTCGGCCTCCCAAAGTTGTGGGATTATAGGTGTAAGCCACAGCGCCTTGTTGGTGTGTGCTATTTCAATCTAGTTTGTTTGTAAGGAAACTGAGTATTATGAGGTTAAACCATTTACGTGTTCAAACTTAAATGTAAACTTGAGATCTGCTTGACTCTATTAATTGCATTCCTTGACTTTTCTATCCTCAAATACAGTCCATGTCATCTACAGACAATATTTAACATAAGGATTTCAAAATTGTCTTCAAATGCCTCCTTTCTATTTAGCCAAGTTTTTGAAATGTATAAGGCTCTGATTTCACAGATACCGGTTATTTTAAAGATTCACAAAAGCTCAACAAATAATTGTTACTTGGATGAATCTCTCTTCCTATCCTGTCATTTTAATCATGAAGCAATTTGTGGCTATAAAGAAATTAAAAGTGTATTCCACATTCACACAGTAAATTATGGAGCCAAGTTTTGAAACCATAATTTCTTGCTTCAACTGCCCTACTTCAGTTAACTTTGTTAATGATCAAGAAAGACACCACAAATACACATGAATATAATAAAGCATATTGCTCAATTTAGTGGAAAAAATGTTAAGATAAATAGAAATCAAGAGGTGAGTGGCACATCTCTGACTTAGAACAGTGCTTCATAGATTATGACATCAAAAGAGACATAGAAAATGACATTTCTGTGGCCCAGTGAGGTGACTTGACCTAGGCTGTTTGTGGCTAGAGGAGAATGACCCCATCGTCCTAGCCAAATGAGGCAACTGGTTACTCAGTCTCCACTTGACCAGCCCAAGCGCTGTAAGGCCAGTATCTCAGCACACCTGTAAATAGGCTGATACACATTCAGCCTGATTTTTTAAAGGCATTTAGTTTATTAAAATATTAAAATACTCCTGTTTCTTTTAGTCAGTAGCTAGTTCACCCAGTCCCCCAAATACCCCTACTCACAGGTCTTTCCATTGTCCTAAAACAGAGGGGGGAAATACCAGCACCAGGATGCCTCCGGGACTCCTCTTCCTTTTCGGCCCTCTACCTGTGACCCAGCAGTCTGTTCTGACACACTAGTTAGAAATTGCAGTCTTAGAAAATTTACTTTAATGGTTAAGTGTTGGATTATTTTCCTGGGAATTTATAATTAATTAGTTATTTAAAATCCTGTTTAGGCACTCTAAAATAATTAAATGTTATTTGAAGTCATTACCTAACCATTGAGCATCTCTTAATACCACCATACAGTTATAAAATATAATCCATTTTTAAAAAAATCTACTGCTATAATAGAATTACTATATGTATAATCAATGGTGAGATTATTACCACATTGCTGGTAGAAATGTAAAATGGTATAGCCATTCTGAAAAACCATTTGACAGTATCATGTAAAACTAAACATACAAACCAGCAATTGCACTGTTGGTCATCAATGCCAGATAAATGAAAACTTATTTCACTCAAAAACCTGTATAACAGTTCTCATAGTAGCTTTAGTTTTAATAGGCCAAAAACTGGAACTAATCCTTCAACAGGTAAATGCCTAAACAAACAGTGATACATCCATAGTATGGAATATGGAATACTACTTAGCAATTAAAAAATATAGACTATTGATACACTCAAAACCTGAGATGAATATTCAGAGAATTATGCCATGTGTAAAAGGTTACAAAATTTATGATTACATTTATGTAACACTTTTGAAATGACAAAATTATAGAAATGGAGATCACATTAAAGATTGCCAGGGGTCAGGGATAGGGAGAGAGGGGTAGAGTAAGAGAGAGATAGGAGTGACTATAAAAGGACAATGTTAGGTATCCTTGTAATGGAGCTGCTCAATATCTTAACTGTATTAATGTCAATATCTCGGCTGTGATACTGTATTGTAGTTTTTCAACATCTTATCATTGGTGGAAATTAGGTATCAAGTACATAGAAACTATTTGTATTGTTTCTTTTTTAATACATATGTTATATATTTATGGAGTACTTGTGAGTGTTTCATGTATAAAATATGTAATGACCAAGTTAGGATGTGTGAGGTATATATCACCTTGAATATGTATCATATCTTTAAGTTGGTATCATCTGAGGACCTCTCTTCTAGTTATGTTGAAATATAAAAAAAATATATATATAGTTGCTTAGTCACCACAGTCTGCTATTAAACATCACAACTTATTACTTCTATATTATTGTATGTTTGTATCCATTAACGAATCTTTCTTCATCTCAGCTTCCCAGTCTCTGGTATCTATCATTCTATTCTCCATGTTTGTGTGATCAAGGTTTTTATCTGCCACATATGAGTGAGAACATGCCCTATGTTTTTCTGTGCCTGGCTTATTTCACTTAGCATAATGGCCTTCAGTATAATCCATGTTGTTGCAAATGACATGATTTTATTCTTTTTTATGTCTGAATAGTATTTCATGGGACATATACCACATAATTTTTTATTCATTTGTTCATTGACATACACTTAGGCTGATTCCATATCCTTGCTATTGTGTATTGTGAATAGTGCTGCAATAAACATGCAAGTGCATGTTGCAGATATCACTTTGATATATGGATTTCTTTACATTTGAGTAAATAACTAGTAGTAGGATTTTTGGATCATATGGTTGTTCTATTTGAAGTTGTTTGAGTAATCTTCATTCTGTTTTCAAGTGGTTATGCTAATTTACATCATTTTCACCAACAGTGTATGAGTTCTCTTTTCTCTACATCCTCTCCAATATCTGTTATGCTTTGTCTTTTTTTTTTTTTTTTTTTTGAGACAGAGACTCACTCTGTCACCCAGGCTGGAGTGCAGTGGCACAATATCGGCTCACTGCAAGCTCCATCTCCCGGGTTCAAGCGATTCTCCTGTCTCAGCCTCCACAGTAGCTGGGACTACAGTCACATGCTACCATGCACAGCTAATTTTTATATTTTTAGTAGAGATGGGGTTTCACCATGCTGATCAGGCTGGTCTCGAACTCCTGACCTCAGATGATCCACCTGCCTCGGCCTCCGAAAGTGCTGAGATTACAGATGTGAGCCACTGCGCCTGGCCATTGCTTTGTCCTTTTAATAATAGCCATCCTAACTGGGATGAGATGATATCTCACTGTGGTTTTGACTTGCATTTTTCTGAGGATTAGTGATAACGAACATTTTTTCACATACCTGTTGGCCGTTTGTATGTCTTCTTTTGAGAAATGTTTATTCATGTCCTTTGCCTATTTTTAATGGGATTATTTATTTTTTACTATTGAGTTGTTTGAGTTCCTCATGTATTCTGGACATTAGTCCCCTGTTGGATGAGTAGTTTGCAAATATTTTCTCCCATTCTATATGTTGTCTCTTCACTCTGGTGATTATTTTGTTGTGCAGAATATAAATTTTCACTTGTTTATTTTTTATTTTGATGCCTATGCTTGTGAGGTCTTAGCCATAAAATATTGCCTGGCCCAGTGGTCTGAAGAGTATTATCTATGTTTCCTTCTATTAGTTTTATAGTTTTGGAACTTACATTTAAGTCTTTAATCCATTTTGAGTTGACTTTTGAATATGGTGAGCAATATGAGTCCAGTTTCATTCTTCTGTATGTGGTTATCCAGTTTTCCCAGCACCATTTATTGAAGAGGGCGTTCTTTTCCCAATGGGTGTTCTTGTCTGCTTTGTCAAATATCAGTTGGCTGTTGGCTGTGAATATGTGGCTTTATTTCTGGGTTCTCTACTCTGTTCCATTTGTCTGTTTGTTTTTATACCAATATCATGGTATTTGGTTACTGTAGCATTGTAGTATGTTTTGAAGTCAGGTGATGCTCAGGATTATTTTCACTATTCTGGTCCTTCTTGGTTCTATACAAATTTAAAGATTGTTTTTCTATTTTTGTCAAAAATAGCATCAATATTTTAATAGAGATTGCATTAAATGTGTAGATTTCTTTCTTTTAGACATATTTTAGACATATTTAGTCATATTAATTCTTCCAATCCATGAGGATGAAATGTGTATTTCATTTGCTTACATCATCTTCAGTTTTTTTCATCGATGTTGCAGTTTTTCTTCTAAAGATCATTTACTTCCTTGGTTAAATTTAATTCTAGCTTTTTTAAAAGTTTTATTTTTGTAGCTATTGTAAATGGGATTGCTGCCTTGATTTTTTTCCAGCAATTACACTATTGGCATTTAGAAATACTACTGATTTTGGTTTGTTGATTTTGTATCTTGCAATTTTGCTGAATTTATTAGTTCTAAGAGGTTTTGGTGAAGTATTTTGTTTTTTCTAAATATAAGATAATATTGTTTACAAAGAGGGATGTTTTGACTTTCTCTTATTTAATGTGGATGCTTTTTATTTCTTTCTCTTGGCTGATTACTCTGCATAGGACTTCCAGTACTATGTTGAACAGGAGTCGTGAAAGTGGGCGTTCCTCTCTTGCTTCAGGTAAGGAAATGCTTTCAACTTTTCTTCATTCATTATGATGCTGGCTGTGATTTGTCACACATGATCTTTATTATTTTGAGATATGTTCCTTCTGTGCTTAGTTTGTTGACAATTTTTATTATGAAGGGGTGTAGAATTTTATGAAATGCTTTCTTGGTATCCATGGAGATGATGATATGGTTTTTGTCCTTCATTCTGTTGATTTAATGTTCCATATTTATGATTTGCATATGTTAAGCCATCCCTGCATCCTTGATATTAATCACAATTTATCATTGTGTATTATCTGTCTGCTACACTGTTGGATTTCATTTGCTGGTATTTTTGAACATTTTTGCATCTGTTTATCAGGGATATTGGCCTTCAACTTTCTTCTTTTGTTGTGTCTTTTTCTGGTTTTGGTATCAGTAATGCTTTCTTTTTTTTTTTTTTTTTTTTAGGGTGGGAATTCTTTGTTTTATTTTCTTTTTTTTTTTTTCTTTTTTTATATTTTAAGTTTTAGGGTACATGTGCACAATGTGCAGGTTTGTTACATACGTATGCATGTGCCATGTTGGTGTGCTGCACCCATTAACTTGTCATTTAACATTAGGTATATCTCCTAATGCTATCCCTCCCCACTCCCCCTACCCCACAACAGGCCCCAGTGTGTGATGTTCCCCTTCCTGTGTCCATGTGTTCTCATTGTTCAATTCCCACCTGTGAGCGAGAACATGTGATGTCTGGGTTTTTCTCCTTGCGATAGTTTGCTGAGAATGATGGTTTCCAGCTTCATCCATGTCCCTACAAAGGACATGAACTCATCATTTTTTATGGCTGCGTAGTATTCTATGGTGTATATGTGCCACATATTCTTAATCCAGTCTATCATTGTTGGATATTTGGGTTGGTTCCAAGTCTTTGCTTTTGTGAATAGTGCCGCAATAAACATACGTGTGCATGTGTCTTTATAGCAGCATGATTTATAATTCTTTGGGTATATACCCAGTAATGGGATGGCTGGGTCAAATAGTATTTCTGGTTCTAGATCCCTGACGAATCGCCACACTGACTTCCACAATGGTTGAACTAGTTTACAGTCCCACCAACAGTGTAAAAGTGCTCCTGTTTCTCCACATCTTCTCCAGCACCTGTTGTTTCCTGAGTTTTTAATGATCGCCATTCTAACTGGCATGAGATGGTATCTCATTGTGGTTTTGATTTGCATGTCTCTGATGGCCAGTGATGATGAGCATTTTTTCATGTGTCTTTTGGCTGCATGTCTTCTTTTGAGAAGTGTCTGTTCATATCCTTTGCCCACTTGTTGATGGGGTTGTTTGTTTTTTTCTTGTAAATTTGTCTGAGTTCTTTGTAGATTCTGGATATTAGCCCTTTGTCAGATGAGTAGATTGCAAAAATTTTCTCCCTTTCTGTAGGTTGCCTGTTCTCTCTGATGGTAGTTTCTTTTGCTGTGCAGAAGGTCTTTAGTTTAATTAGATCCCATTTGTCAATTTTGTCTTTTGTTGCCATTGCTTTTGGTGTTTTAGACATGACGTCCTTGCCCATGCCTATGTCCTGAATGGTATTGCCTAGGTTTTCTTCTAGGGTTTTTATGGTTTTAGGGCTAACATTTAAGTCTTTAGTCCATCTTGAATTAATTTTTGTATAAGGTGTAAGGAAGGGATCCAGTTTCAGCTTTCTACATATGGCAAGTTTCTTCATAGAATGAATTAGGGAGAATTCCCTCCTCTGATTTTTTGAAATAGTTTGAGGAAGATTTGCATTAGTTTTTTATATCTGTAGTAGAATTTCCTAGTGAATCCATCCAGTCCTGGGCTTTTCTTTGTAGGGAGATTTTTTTATTACTAATTCAATCTCACTACTTGTTATTGGTCTGCTCAGATTTTCTGTTTCTTCTGATTCAATGTTGGTTGCACATTTCCAGGAATTTATCGATTTCCTCTAGGTTTTCTGTTTTGTTAGCACATAATTGTTCATCATAGTCTCTGATGATCACTAATGATGTATATTCGTTCATTTCTTATTTTGCTTATTTAGATCTTCTCTCTTTTTGGTTAGCCTACCTGGTAGTTTATCAATTTTATTCATATTTTCAAAAAAACAACTTTTCTTTTTATTAATCCTTTTTTTTTTGGTTTCTATTTTGTTTAGTTCTTATTGCATCTTTATTATATCTTTTTTATGCTGATTTTGGATATGGTTTGTTCTGGCTTTTCTAGTTCTTGAGGTGCATGATTAGATAGTTTATTTGATTTTTTTTCCTGTTTCTTTGATGTAGGCGTTTATTGTTATAAACTTCCCTCTTAGCACTGCTTTTGCTGCATCCCACAGGTTTTAATAAATTGTGTTTCCATTGTTATTTGTTTCAGGACTTTTCTTGTTTTCCATCTTAATTTCTTCATTGGTCCAGTGGTTTTTCAGGACTATGCTGTTTGGATAGTTTCCAAAGTTTCTTTTGTTTTTTGATTTCTAGCTTTTTCCATTGTTGTCTGAGAAGATTCTTGACATAATTTTGCTTTTCACAATTTTGTTGACACTTGTTATGTAGCCTAACATGCCGTCTATCCTGGAGAATGTTCCATGTGCTGATGGAAAGAATGTATATTCTGTAGTCATTGGATAGAATGTTCAGTAAATATCTGTTATGTTCATTTGGTCCTAAGGTCCAGTTTATATCTCATGTTTTCTTGTTGATTTTCTGTCTAGGTGATATGTCTAATGCTGTAAGTGGGGGTGTTGTGGTCCCCCACTATTATTGTATTAGAGTCTTTCTCGCTCTTTCAATCTAGCAATATTTTCTTTATGAATCTGTGTGCACCAGTGTTAGGTGCATATATATTTCTAATTGTTGTATCCTCTTGTTAGATTGATCCCCTTATTTTCATATAATGACCTTCTTTGTCTTGTTTTACTATTTTTGACTTAAAGCCTGTTTAATCTGATGTAAGTATAGTTACTCCAGCTTGCTTTTGGTTTCTGTTTCTATGGAGTATTTTTTTCCCACCTCTTTAATTTCATCCTATATTTGTCTTTATAGTGCATTTCATGTGAAAGCCTGAGCATACAGGCTACACTGCCAGTGGGGGTGTGGTTACGACTCAGCTCTAGACAGGCAGCCCCCTAAATGCAGCAACAGCAGCTTCAGCTGTGGTGGTGTGCAGAGTGGGGTAAAGGGTCATACTCTCTATGTGTCAGCCTGAGCATAGAGGCCACTCTGCCAGTGGGGGAAGGGTCAATGCCTTCAGCCCCAGACTGTGAGCTCTGAGGCTTGCCTACCTAAGATCTTAATGGCAGCAACTGCTGTAGCAGTGTGCATGAGGGAGGAGGAGATTCTACATTTCTGCTGGAGCCACAGATTGTGCTATTCCTGGGGAGTAGGTCACTTCTCAGAGTCCCAGACAGGGAGCTCTCATGCTCTATTAAGCACACACTTTGGGTTTCTTTGTCCTGGGGGCTGCCTCCTTGGTATGCTGCACCATCTTTTCCATGGGAAATAGTACTCCATGAAAGTTAGGGTACTAGGCACATTGCAGTAACTTTGGGTCCAGCCCTTGCTGTGCCACTGTAGCCCCCTGGGTGGGCACTGTGATATGTCAGTGGGGTATCCTGGGGTGTGGAGATATGGGGGCTGTGATTTCCAGGATAGAATGCAGTTCAGTGATGGCTGTGTTCTGATGATGGCACTGTGCTGCTGCTGCTTTGGTCTCCAGGGCGTATGTGTCTTAGCATGACTTCCTGATTGGGTGCAATGCCCTTGCAGGGAATCCACATCACTGCACATGCTAGTGTCAGGATTCATGTGGGTAGCAGAGTTCTTCCATGGTTAGGCTTACAGCAGTCGTTGGTGAGGATGTGGACTGCTTAGGGTCTCTTACTCTCCAGGCTCTCAGCCAATCTTTGCTGTGCTGGCCACTCATTTCCTTCCCTTTCTGTGTCTCAGGTGTTTCGTGTGACTTCTCTGGTGAACTCCAGTGCTCTCTCCTAAATGTTCTCTTCACAGTGTAATTATCTAATCATAATTTCGGTTCTTCTTTCTGGAGAGGGCAAATGTTGGATATCTCTAGTCAGGCATGTTGAACCTATCCTTTTCTGTATTATTTCTTAAAACTGCATATGAACCTATAATTATTTCATAATAAAAGTTTAATTAAAAATGAAACATTGATGCCCTTGTACCAGACCACAGATCTTTAAACTATAATCACATTCCACTTTCTATTCTCAAAGGAAAAAGACATTTTCTTCTCTTGAAGCCTTAACAATTATCTTTCATTTACATTGGTTCTGAATGGTTTTTCTTTGTCAATTCCTGGACCAGTTATTGCTTCTGGGAGAATGGAATATTCTGATTAGGTTAAGCCAGTCAGGGCCTACTATTCAAGAGGAAGTGGAGCCCATTACTTATAAATCATAATGGTAAGAAAGAAGGAGAGATGGTTTCCAGGAGAACTAATTTTTAAAGTAAACAAACAGTAAGTGCCCACTGCCATCCTAATCTATTTAAATAATGCTCTGTATTTGAACCTTTAGATGATTTCTAATATTGCTTTATTTTAAATAATGTCATTATAAACACAATTATGTACACTTTTCTGATAGTAAGGATTGTATATTTTGGAAAGTATCCTAGAATTGATAATACTATGCCAAATATTCCACTTTTCATGAATTTTCATTGATTGATTGATTGATTCATTCATTCATTCATCAAATGTAATTGTACTGCAGACACCAAAGTGAGCAAAATTTCAAGAATAAGAGGTAGGTGCCATCTGCCCATATGTGATGAAGGTTGCAGTAATAGGATAATTATAGGTTTCTAAGCCAATAGACTAGAAGATAACTGGTTGTGATGATGGAGGAAGTGATTGATATTAAAACTATGTTTTATATTTGAATGCTTAAAAGTTAATCAGGCTACAGGAAGCATGTTCTACAGCAAGAACAAATGGGCTCACATGAAGATGTAAGAAAGAACCTGGGAAAATAGAAGGTAGAGCTGCCTGGAACTTAGATTTGAAGGCTGTGGAATAGGAGATGGAATTAAGGGAAAATTAACTTAATGAGTAATTGAACTGTAACAGAAAAGTAACTAAAGGATTTTGAAAACATTTTAAGCAGTTTGACCTTAAGTGAGAGCAAGAGGATATTATTACAATAGTTTTAAGCAAAGAAGTGACATGATCAAAGTTACTTTGTGGCTTAATGAATGTAGCAAGTGGAATAAGAATGGATGCTGAAGGACAAACATAAGATAATTGTGGGAATTCAGATAGCTATGATGTTACCCTAAGTTAAAGTGATGTGTGTGGACAATGGAGGAGAATGGAGATTGGAATAATACTTGATAAGGCAGAATGAATTACACTTAGCCACTGGAAGAGAAAGCCTAGGGAAAGAGAATAGAAAAAAAGTAATTCTTAAAATTTTAGATGCTTTCCAAAAGAATGTTGTCTTATCATTAACACCATGTGGGATTTTTGTTTTAAAAAGCATTTTAAATGACATTTCGTTGTTGACTTAATTTGCATTTTTTTATTCTGGCACTAAAACAGAACATTTCCAATATGTCTGTCAGCTGTTTTTTACTCCTTTATAATATGAAATATATTGTAACTTTCTCAGGGAATGTCTGAGAGAGGAGGAAGGTTTATATAATTTTTCATTTTTAGGATATCTAGTTTCTATTAAATTATCTATGAGTGTTTACTCAATACTACAATTTCCCATCTAAATTTATATTTCCTTTTGATCTAATTTCCCTCAGAAATCAAGTTAATCTTTTATTTCAGATATTTTCTAACATATCTGACTGGAGAAAGATTTCCAAATTTTAATTTGTATTTACTTCATTCATACATTAAATCAGCAAATATTTGTTGAGTGCCCATTGTGTGCCTGAAACTGTTCCAGTCCTTTAGACTATTTACTGTCACTTAAGGAATCTCTATGCACAATCAAAGCACCTTACCATTTGTCTATTATGAAACTTTAGCACTGTCTTCATCTTGACATGTTGTGTGTTCAATTAAAATAATCACTTTACTCTTCCAACTACTTCTTCAGGTAAATTGAGAGTTAGTAGTAAAAAAGTTTTTACTAATTTAATGACTGTAATTCTAACACTATGCATGCTTATTTCAATATTTTAAGCTGTTTTTAATGCTGATCATCAGAAATTTTTCCAACACAATGACCCTTATCAGTCATATCAAATTTTTATTTCTCTCTCTATGAAATAGAAAATAACTTTCAGTGAGACTTGTGTACCTGAGAATTATTTTGCCCTTATAAATGTTTGACAAACTACTTGGTAGAATTTTTTATTTAAAATTTCTAAACTCAAATTGCTGTGGATGTTGCTCTAATTTGGTATTACTTTAGGTTCTTTGGTTGCAAAAATAAAATCAATTTAAAAAGATTAAGATTCTGCTAACTTATACATTATTCAAACAAACAAAAGGACTTCTATAAAGGATAGGAAGTGTCTAAAGGTAAACACTGAAGTTTAGGAAAAGAGATAAAGACAACAGAAACATTTTACCAGGGTGCAGCCTCATAATAATGTAATTTAATAATTTCTTACTTCTCCATTATAGATTAATATTCACAGAGGAGATCAACTGAGTATCAGGGACTTGACATGTTTTGATCAAACCAGTCTGTATCACATACTGTCTCTCTTTGTTGCCATAGAGATTGGAATCTGCTCCCAGAAGAAGGGGTAATAGGCAAGCAAAGAGAATCGAAATCACTGTGCATGCCCTACCTGACCAAAGTCATAGGTTAAGTACGAACCTCCCACTCAGTTTTCAATTCCTAAAATGCTCCTGTTTCACATCATGTGTTTACCTCACATACAATCGAAAATTATCTTATTACATTTAATTAGGAAAACCAAAAGCGATTGTTGGCTACTGCTCCTAAAGACAATTGACACCAGTATGCTCCGTGCCATGGTTTGAATGTGTTCCCCACAGTTCATGTTTAGGAAACTTAATCTCTAAAGATATATGTTGATAGTATTTGGAGGTGGGTATATGATGTCTTTCCACGTGATGCCTTCCTCCTGGTTATGAAGCAAAAAAGGCCCTCACTGGATGTCGCTGCTTGATGTTGAAATTTTCAGCCTCTAGAACTGTGAGAAATATTTTTTTAAATAAATTATCCATGTTTGGTATTCTCTTATAGCAACACAAAATTAACTAAGACAAAAAACTTGTACAAAGAATGGGGCTGTTACTGCAAACCACAACGTAACTGAGACAGGTCTCAATCAATTTAGAAGTTTATTTTTCTAAGGTTAAGGACATGCTGCGGAAGGAGGTCTGTGCCTTTCTCCAAATATGATTTTAAAGGCTTCCGTATTTAAAGAAGAAAACTGGGCTGGATGGGAAAGAGGAAAGGTATGGTATTCCATATGTTGCAAAAGAAAAGAAGCAGATAGGGGAATAGTCAATTAAGTATTCCTCTAGGGTCAGAAAATTGGCACTTTACATAAGATAGGGTGAACATAGAGTAGTTACCTGTGGAGATACTTAACGTTTTCCCTATAGCTATCTGCTTAGGAACGAAAGGGAAGGCAGTTTCTGGCATGACCCAGCTTTCAGCTTAATTGTTTCCTTTTGGCATAGTGAATTATGATCCCGAGTTTTTATTTTCTTTTCACATTGCTATAACAATTACCCAAAGATGTGAAAGTGGCTTTAGAACTGGGTAATGGGCAGAGACTTGGAAGAATTTCAAGGAACAGGCTAAAAAAAAAAAAAAGACTGTATTTCCCCTGTATTTCCCTGAGCAGAGCATTAAGGGCTACTCTGGTGAGGGCTCAGAAGAGCGCTGTAGGCAAATTAACATATGTAACCACCATAAATATTAGTTGGTGTTGTTGTTATTATTATTATTATTATTATAGCTTAAGACTCTATCAACAATCCAGTGGAAGCATATGACATCCTATGGGACAGTGAATCATATAAATTTGCTGAAAACTTTATATAGCACAGAACTAGAAGGGAGATATATCCCAGAGTAAAAGATACATCACAAAGGCAGTTCCTGCCAGCAAGCTTCTCTTTTACCCTGTGTTCAATTGAAATGTAATTGCTACATCGGTAAAAACATACCTATTCCCAAGGCACATATTCACATGCACATCTGGATAGCAGACACAGTCATACTTATTAAGTGATAAGTTTACAGTAATTGATTATTACTTCTTTTCTAATAACCAAAGTAGTCAAATGAATAGGTATATACTATGAATCACAGGGCTAGGATTTTTCCAGTTTTTGAAGTTTACACCAATTTTCATATTCCTCAGGGATGAAAAATAGCAACAATGTGTTGTTTTTATTATTCACTGGATGAATGTGTTTATCCTATCATAATTTGAGCAGGCTCCAAAAGTCAAGTAATCAAAGTGAGAATGATGCTATATAACAAACACCCATTCCTCTTACATATTCAAGAACTGATGGGAAAAAAAGTAACTTGGATTCAGGAACTCACTGCAATTAACATGAGGCAAATTTTGTTAGAATTTTAGTGATCACCTACTCCCACAACGCCCATTCTGTAAATTAGAATTTATGGTGGACTTCATGTAAACTCTAATTCCTCAGGAAGTAGTATTAGCTTGAAGCTTATGTCCAATTACCCTGTAAATATTTTCTTTTCCAATTACATGGAGTAAAAGCCCCCAGTTTTTTGGAGAATTTCAGAAGAAATGCTAAAGGAGAATATGCATGTGTGTTGTCCTAAAATTTTTATTTTCAATTCCTATTTTTTTAAAATTTGTCTTTCTTAAAGCTTTATGACTTCCATTTACTTGGCAAATTTTCATTGATTAATTGTTAGCGTCTAAAGATTTGGTTATAGTGACTATTATGAATACTCAAATTAGGCCTTTGTAATATTTGAGCAAAAATCTGAATAAGTGAGTAAGCTTCATGGCTAACTATGGACAGAGCCATTGAATAGAGGAGACCGCTTATGAAAAGGGCCTGAAGCATGTTCTAAGAATCAGTAATAAGACCAAGGTGGCTTTAGCAGATTAAAAAAACAAAACAAAACAAAAAAACAGGATAACAAGAGATAAGGTCAGAGATGTAACAAAGGTACATATTGCATAGAACCTGTAAGCCTTTATACAGTCTTTTATGCTAAGTGATAGAAGAAACTAAACAGGATTCAGAAAATAGCTTTAATAGGATCAAACGTATTTTAATTGGATAAAACTAGCTATTGTGTATAGAATAAACTATGGAGTGAATAAGAGGAATTAGTTAAAAGGATTTTGCCTGCAATTCATTCTTGAAGTAGGTAAGTCCCACTTGGTTTTAAGCAACATAATTAAACTTAATCAAATACAAATTTGGAGGAACTTAAATTAGTTTAAAATATAATACGTTCGACAGATATATAAAGAATCGTATAAGGTTTATGAGCAATGTACTGGAGTAGCTCAAAAAACTATTTAAAGACATTATCTAAAGAAACATTGCAAAAGACAGATATCAGTACAGCTTTGGAGACCTCTGCAACAGGGGTTTTTAAATCTTCGCTTTCTGGTGCACTGTGAAATAAAGAGCATTTCAATCCTGAGTCTCCATTCATAAATCAAATTGTAGAAAGTGAAAAGCAGTGGTTCAGCTTGGGTCAGGAATGCTCCACAAGTCTATTACTGTGTATGAAAATGTGAGTAACATTCATTTGCCCAGCCTCAATTACATGTCACCACTTTGGCAAGGCAAATGGGGCTTGATTCCTAAGGAAGAGACAGAAATTATGGCAGGCAGGCAAAACAAAATATAGTATTAATATAACATACAGTTGTGTACTGCATAACATTTCTGTGAACCTTGAACACATATAAGATGGTGGTCCCATAAGATTATAATGAAGCTGAAAAATTCCTATTGCCTAGCTGTTGTAATGTATTAACCTTTTCTATGTTTAGATATAAAAATATTTACTACTGTGTTATAATTGCCTACAGTATTCAGTACAGTAACATGCTGTATAGGTTTGTAGCCTGGAAGCAATAGGCTATACCATCTAGGTTTGTATACATGTACTCTATGGTGATCACACAATGATGAAATCACATAACAACACATTTCCTTTTTTTTTTAATTATACTTTAAGTTCTAGGGTACATGTGCACAACGTGCAGGTTTGTTACATATGTATACATGTGCCATGTTGGTGTGCTGCACCCATTAACTCGTCATTTACATTAGGTATATCTCCTAATGCTTTCCCTCCCCCAGTCCCCCATCCCACAACAGGCCCCAGTGTGTGATGTTCCCCTTCGTGTGTCCAAGTGTTCTCATTGTTCAATTCCCACCTATGAGTGAGTACATGCATTGTTTGTTTTTTTGTTCTTGCGATAGTTTGCTGAGAATGATGGTTTCCAGCTTCATCCATGTCCTTACAAAGGACATGAACTCATCCTTTTTTATGGCTGCATAGTATTCCATAGTATATATGTACCACATTTTCTTAATCCAGTCTATCATTATTGGACATTTGGGTTGGTTCCAAGTCTTTGCTATTGTGAATAGTGCCGCAATAAAATAACAACACATTTCTTAGAACATATTCCCTTCATTAAGTAACACATCATTATAAGAAAATATAAAATAATAGATTGTAATATATCTTATAGATGAGGAAGTTAACAACAAAGCTATGTTTGTTTTTAAACTGATGCATACAAAATTATATATGTAATTATCATATTTATACAGGAATCTTTTAAATTAATTTCTGATTTAAAAGAAGTAAATCAAAATATTGACCAAAAAACTTTCACAATAATTTTTTGTTTGTTAATCTATAGTGTTTACTCTGTTTTAGTTTTGAGAACACCATTATTTTTTGGCTTGATGTGTATTAAACACCTTC
The DNA here is from genome assembly GCF_029289425.2 of Pan paniscus. Lineage (NCBI taxonomy): Eukaryota > Metazoa > Chordata > Mammalia > Primates > Hominidae > Pan > Pan paniscus. The sequence goes on along the minus strand of NC_073252.2, from coordinate 132,313,078 downwards.
CTTATATTTTAATATTGTTTTTAATCACTTCATTTTTTTATAGTGTTGGTGTTTCTTAAGTTTTATGTTCCTACACACTGATGTAATATTGCAAAGGGCTGCATCTCTTTACTATCTCTGAAAAATATAGATTCAACTATAGGCTGATATTTTTTCATCATAAATATATTCTATGACAGGGAAATAGGTAAATATTATTTTAGGTTATTTTTCTATCCTATGATAGATATATTTATATACCTAGAGGGAACAACAACAATAATATCAAACTTTGGTACATGATCCTCAAATAATAATTTTTGTTTATTCATACTTGTATAAAAATACATCTATCTGGTACTAGAGAACAAATGTGATATCCAGATTGCTCTATGTTCACTAATAATCAATAATGATGTCAAAAGAATCCAGCAGATATTTATAAATCACTAGCTTGCTTTCTAGAAAACCTGCCTCTGGAGACAATAGAGCATGTTTTTGTCACTAAAAGACTTTCTTCTTCTAGTACTATTAGTGTTAGCTTATTGGTATATTCTCTACATTCTTTTGAAGTTCAGTTTTTAAACTCTGGTCTCAGGAATGATAGAAATTTATTTTTTTCTATTTATGAGATTTTATGAGAATTATAAAGGTAAGTTTATAGAATAGGTTTTAAACACTGACCCATAAATTATCTTTCTTTTAAAGGAGTTTTCTCTTATACTATGGAAAGAAAATGAGATTGTAAAATCTGTTCAATATGTTGGTTGAACGGTGCAGTAAATGTTCTACAGACCTATGAGGCAAAACCACTGGCTTATTCCCTAGAAACAGGTAATAGGTCATTTTACCTTCAAGGCACAAGTAGAAAAACACAAAAAAGTAAACTATGAGCATATGTTATAAAGCATAAAGAATTCAAGCAAGTCAGTCAGGACTTGAGGAGTCCCAAGAGTAAAGAAACGTATTGAGGTCAGGTTAAACTTCTGTGGCAATTTCCTTCTGGAGGCTTGTCAACTAAAAGTGGTAAGGAATTGGGTGGTGGAAAAATTAAGCAGGAAATAGAAGATAAGTGATTGAGAAACTTAAGTGAATCTTCAGCAACCTCACAGGAATGAGACGAAATTAAATTTTCATGGCTACTACAGCAGTTAAAACATGAAAGGCCATGATCAATAAATGTGATTCATCACATAAACAGAACTAAAGACAAAAACCATATGATTATCTCAATAGATACAGAAAAGGCCTTTGCTAAAATTCAACATCCCTTCATGTTAAAAACTCTCAATAAACTAGGTATTTAAGGAGCATACCTAAAAGTAACAAGAGGCATTTATGACAAACCCACAGCCAATATCATACTGAATGGGCAAAAGCTGGAAGTTTTTCCCTTGAAAACTGGCACAAGAGAAGGATGCCCTCGCTCATCATCCTTATTCAACATAATATTGGGAATTCTGGCCAGGGCAATCAGGCAAGAGAAAGAAATAAAGCATATTCAAACAGGAGAGGAAGTCAAATTGTCTTTGTTTGCAGATGGTATGATCCTTTATCTAGGAAACCCCATTATCTCAGCCCAAAAGCTTCTTAAGCTGATAAGCAACTTCAGCAAAGTCTCAAGATACAAAATCAATTTGCAAGAATTGCAAGCATTCCTATACACCAACAACAGACAGAGAGCCAAATCATGAATGAACTTCTATTCACAATTGCTACAAAAAGAACAAAATATCTAGGAATACAGCTAACAAGGGGAGTGAAGGACCTCTTCAAGGAGAACTACAAACCCCTGCTCAAGGAAATCAGAGAGGAAAAAAACAGAGAAAAAAAAATTCCATGCTCATGGATAGGTAGAATCAATGTTGTGAAAATGGCCATACTGCCCAAAGTAATGTATAGATTCGATGCTATTCCCATTAAACTACCACTGACATTCTTCACAGAATTAGAAAAAAAAACTATTTTAAATTTCATATGGAACCAAAAAAGAGCCTGCATAGCCAAGACAATCCTAAGCAAAAAGAACAAAGCTGAAAGTATCATGCTACCCAACTTCAAGCTGTACTACAAAGCTACAGTAACCAAAAGAGCATGGTACTGATACAAAAACAGGCACATAGACCAAGGGAACAGAATAAATAACTCAGAAATAAGACTGTACATCTACAACCAACTGATCTGCAAAGAACCTGTCAAAAACAAGAAATGGGGAAAAGATTCTCTATTAATAAATGGTGCCGGGATAACTGGCCAGCCATATGCAGAAAACTGAAACTGGACCCTTTCCTTACACTTTATACAAAAATTAACTCAGAAGGAATTAAAGACTTAAATGTAAAACCCAAAACTAGAAAACCCCTGGAAGACAGTCTAGGGAATATCATTCAGGACATAGGTATAGGCAAAGATTTCAGGATGAAAACATCAAAAGCAATTGTAACAAAAGCAAAAATTGATAAACGACATCTAATTAAACCAAAGAACTTCTGCACAGCAAAAGAAACTATCATCCACGTGAACAGACAACCTACAGAATGGAGAAAATTTTTGCAATCTCTCCCTCTGACAAAGGTCTAATATCCGATATCTACAAGGAACTTAAACAAATTTACAAGAAAAAAAAAAAAACAACAAGCAACCTCATCAAAAAGTGGGCAAAGGACATGAACAGACAATTCTCAAAAGAAGACATTTATGTGGCCAACAAACATACGAGAAAAAGCTCAAAATAACTGATATTAGAGAAATGCAAATCAAAACCCAATGATATACCATCTCATGCCAGTCACAATGGAAATTATTAAAAAGTCAAGGAACAACAGATGCTGGAGAGACTGTGGAGAAATAGGAACACTTTTACATTGTTGGTGGGAATGTAGATTAGTTCAACCAATGTGGAAAATAGTGTGGCAATTCCTCAAAGACCTAGAACCAGAAATACCATTTGACCCAGCAATCCCATTACGGGGTATATTTTCAAAGGAATATAAATCTTTCTATAATAAAGATACATGCATATGTATGTTCGACACAGCACTATTCACAATACCAAAGACATGGAATCAACCCAAATGCCCATCAATGATAGACTGGATAAAGAAAATGTGGTACATATACACCATAAAATAAAATACTACACAGCCATAAAATGTAACAACATGGAGGGAGCCTGAGGCCATTATGCTCAGCAAATGAACACAATAACAGAAAACCAAACACTGCATGTTCTCACTTAAAAGTAGGAGTTGAACAATGTGAACAATGTAAACGCATAGTCACAGGGAGTGGAACAACACACACAGGAAGAGGGCTGGGGAAGGGGAAGCATCAGGAAAAATACCTAACACATGCTGGGCTTAATACATAGGTGATGATATGGTAGTTGCAGCAAATCATTATGGCACACATTTACCTATGTAACAAAGCTGCACATCCTGCATATGTACCCTGGCACTTAAAAAAAAAAAAGAAATTTCAATTTTGTGCACCAACTTCTTCCTCAAGTCATTATCCAATTCATAAGCATACAGGAATTCAGCAGAGTTTCAATTCGTTATATAACTTTTTAATAGACAATGTCCAGCCAAAAATATAACTTTGAGGAATTCTAGGAGATGGGATTAAATTTATAAAACACAAAAGAAAAAACTGTAGACTTGTAGGTACTTCCAATGTTGGAGTTATCAGGCACTTATTTTAAAATAACTGTGATTAATACTGAAAAATAAATGTCAAGATATAATATTTCATGACAGAAGTCTAAAAAAAGGAAACAATAGTTCAAAAACTAAAAAAAAAATAGTACCTGTAATTTAAAATTGAAGAAAAGACTTAATAACAGATGAGAAGTGTTAGAATAGAGGATTACAGCACTCAAAAGTGTGTGGATGGAAAATCTACAGATAGAGGCATGGATGGAAAATACGAAACAGGCCAAGTGCAGTGGCTCACATCTGTAATCCCAGCACTTTGGGAGGCTGAGGCAGGAGGATCTCTTGAGCTCAGTTGTTTGAGACCAGCCTGGGCAAAATAGTGAAACCTCATCTCTACTAAAAATAAAATTGTAAAAAATTAGCTCAGCATGTTGGTGCACGTCTGTAGTCCCAGCTACTCAGGAGGCCAAGTGGGAGGGTCACTTGAGCCCAGGAATTCATGGCTGCAGTGATCTGAGATCATGTCACTGCACTCCAGCCTGGGGGACAGAGTAAGACTCTGTCTCAAAAAAAAAAAAAAAAGAGAGAGAGAGACAGAGAAGAAAATACAAAACAAAATGAAAGACATTGACTATGAGACACACAAAGTAATGACACTAATTATTTGGAAACCCGTAAAGACAGGGGCAAATATATAGGTATATATGGGTTGCTGTCAGTATGGGATGAGAAACTGCTCTGAATATTCTGAGAGTGAGGAAAGACACTAAGCCACAGATTGAAAAACATAACAAATCTGAAGTTCAATAATACAAAGAAAGTATGCCTAGGTATATTAGAATATAACTGCAAAAATTCCAAGACACAGAAACTATCTTAAAGCAGCCACATTAAGAAAAGACACATTACCCTTAATAGAGCAACAATGAAACTAAAAAGTACTAATTCAGCAGAATGTTTGAAGAATGTAAACAAAGCAAAGTAGACTTATTTAAAGAAATAGACAACAATCACTCAAGTGATAATCTACTTTCTGAAGTGAAAATTTAAAAAAAAATTGAAACAATAACTGTCAGCAGATCTCCCCTTAAAAATTGCCAAAGTGTGTATTTCAGACAAAAGCATAATAAACTGAAGAGAAAGCAGTGACATTCAGAAGGTAATAAAAAGCAAAGAAAAGCACAGTGAGTATGTTTTAAATAATACAAACTGTATTACAGAAAATTAACCATGCCTGTGGTGTGTAAATTCTATGTAGAATTAAACTATATTTAAAAAGCTGAAGGAGTAAACTGAGTTAAGGGTTCTCATGAACTTGCACTGTTTGGAAAGTAATAACTATACTAATTTATGTTAGATTTCTCTAATTTAATATTTTTGTTAAAATTTCTAGGGTAACTACTCAAAGAAGAGCAAAATAACACTAACAAGCTAAAAGAAGAAAAATATCAAATGGTAAAATACTTTAATAACACAAAAGAAGGAATTAAAGGAAGGAAAATAAACATAGACTGGGTGGTACAAATACAAAAAAAAAAAATAAGGTGATACATTCAAACCCATACGTGAATATATCATTATTTCCATTAAATGTAAAACCAGTAAATACTCCAGTTGCAATATAGTGGTAATAAACATTAAAATTAAATTATTGTCAAAATGTACTTTACAAATGAAGTCCAACCATATGCTGCTTATAAAATAATATAAAAATAGAAATACAGAAAGATTAAAAGTAAAAGGATACAAAAAATCCAGCATGTAAATATTAACTAAAAGGAGCTTTAGCTATATATCAATATCAAATCAGAACAACATAAGGCAAGCAGGATTAGTAAAGATGAACAGAAATCACTTCTAATTGTAAAAGAATCAACCCAGGAGAAAGATTTAAGTCTAATTTTTCAAAAAATGTTTTTTTAGAGACAGGTTCTCTCTCTGTTGCCCAGGGTGCAGGGGGTATGGTGCAATCATCTCTCAAGGCAGCCTCAAACTCCCAAGCTCAAGGGATCCTCTTGCCTCGGGCTCCAAAAGTGCTGGGATTACAGGCATAAGCCACCACATTGGGCCTAAAGTTTTTTGTTTTTTTTTTTTAATGTATCTAAATAAGATAGTCTTAAATTTTATGAAGCAAAATTTCACAAAATGAAAAGAGAAATGGATATATCAAAAATCATAACATATTTAAATGAGTTTGTCCAGTACCTTAGAATAATCAGGCAGACAAAAACAGGAAAGGATATAGAGCTGGGTTTGCCAAACTATGGCCCATGGGTCAAATCTGGACCACTCACCTGTTTTTGTATGACCCATAAATTAAAACAGGTTTTTATATTTTAAGAGGTTAAAAAAAGTAAAAAGGACAACAATATTCTGTGAAACATGAAAATTATATGAAATTCAAATAGAACTCTCTGTAAATAAAGTTGGGAGATTTATACTACTGCATAGCAAGTCTTTTTTTAAAGCCACAGTAATTAGGACAGAGTGTCTTGGTACAGGCTTGAAAAAATAAAGACATGGAAAAAAAATAGAGTCCAGAGATAGCTCCTCTCAGATACAGACATTTGATTTAAGACAAACTTCAGAAAACTGGAAAAAGAATGGTCTCAAAAAATGATTGAATATATACATAGGGAAAGAAAAAAATCTAAGCACAACATAAAATTTGGTTTTGGGAGGCTGAGGTGGGCGGATCACGAGGTCAGGAGTTCGAGACCAGCTGTACCAACATGGTGAAACCCCGTCTCAACTAAAAATACAAAAATTAGCCGGGCGTGGTGGCACGAGCCTGTAAACCGATCTACTCAGGAGCTTGAGGCAGGAGAATCGCTTGAACCCGGGAGGCGGAGATTGCAGTGAGCCGAAATCGTGCCACTGCACTCCAGCCTGGGTGACAGAGCGAGATTGTCCCGAAAAAAACAAAAAATAAAATAAAATAAATCTTCATGTAAAAGGTGGAAATGCAAAAATTAGAATAGGATTGCTCAACAGCAATATTATTTACATTTTACATGGAATAATTCTTTAGAGTAGGAGTTGCCCTTTGCATTGTAAGCTATTCAGTGTCATTCCTGAACTGTACTCATTAGATGTCTCTAACATGAATCCCCACTTGTGACAGTCAAACACATTTCCAGCACAGCTGAATATGTGTATATTTAAGTGTGCGTGTGAAATCGTCCCTGGTTGAGAACCACTGTTTTAGAAGTTATGGGAATACAATGACTTTTGAGTCGGTAAAATTTTCCTATACTATACAGGAAAAAAAAAAAAAAGTAAATGATAATCGAATATATTGTTAGGGTACATTAAATTAAAACCTGTTCTTCCAACAACCCCATTAAGTGAGTATGCAAACTACAAAAATCAAAGATATTGACAACATATATAAAACAAAGTACGTATTCAAGATTACACAAAGAATTTGTACAAATAAATTGAGTAAAGAAAGATAACACAACACTCTTATTTCTCACACATATACACATTCATATATACACACAAAAGCAAGTGCCCAATAAATTACAAATTATATGAAAGTGTTTCAAAGTCATTAGTAATCAAGGAAATGTAAATTAAAACCAAAGTAAGATATCACTAATATTATTATCACTACACACACACCAAGAATGGCCACAATTAAAGACTGACACCACCAATTGTTGCCAAGAGTTTGAATCAAATGTTGTCATACAGTGCTGGTGGGGATGCAAATTAAAACTAAGACTTTGAAAATCTTTTTGAAATTATCTACTCAAGCTGACCTTGTAGCAGCAATTTTACTCCTAGTTATATACTCAACAGAAAGAAGGCTTACAAGTGAGTGCGTAAATTCACGTATAAGAATCTTCACAGCAGCATTATTTTTAATAGCTAGAAACTAGGAAGAGCAGAATTGCTCATCAACAATAGAATAGATGTGCATTATATACTGAAGTATGCATCAGCGGTTAAAAAATTAAATTCTGATAAATTCAATAATATGATTAAACCTCAAAAACAATGCTAGTCAAAATACACAAATGTGGAACACGTCTGTGTAAAACCTGAAAACCAAGCTGCCAGTTCCCGATAGAGTCCCTGACTGGAGTAAGAACTTTTATCCCCATCTTATCTACTCTCACTCGATTGGTTCCTTTGGAATGATGTCTTTTAACCAACCCAATGGTGCTTTTTCCAAGACCACCCATAGACCAATCAGCACACACTCCCCCATTCTAAGCTCAGAGAAAGCCCGAACTCAACCTCATAGACAGCTACCAACTTTATGGTCCCCTCTCAGAGCTGACAGCTTTCTTTTTGTTGCTCAGTAAAATTCTACCCTGTCTTACTCACTCTCTGGTATCCACGTACCTTATTTTTCTTGGTTGCAGACCAAGAACCCAGAACTCGCCAAACTGCAGGAGCAAAAGAGTTATAACGCTCCTGCTCACCAATCTGCAGGCAGCAGGAATAAAAGAGCTGTCCCGCTTGTCTAACAGTGAGAGAGAAGCCACTGGGCACTGCTCCCCCGGCTTGCTGAACTACGGAGTGAAAAAGCTGCAACAATTCTAAACATTCAACATTATTTAAATTTTAACATAATTATAAATAAGCATTTTTTGTTCTCAGTTCAGAATCAGCTATTGTGCTAAAATTACATATCTTAAGTTCAAAATTATAGAATTGTTGTCAAAGGAGAATATTCCTTACATAAAATATAAATGGCGTTCTCATTTTATTATAATGCATCAACTGCTCAAAAGCCATGTCATACTTTATTTGCTTTATATTTGGACCATAACTAGATAGTAAATATATAATATGTATTTTTTCAGTGGCATTCCACTTGACTTGCTTTTTCCGTATTGGGAAATGAAACATAGCCTTTTTCACCATAGTATGAAGATCTTCCAAGATCTGACTTTAGTCTATTCAATAAAATTTATTTTATTGTACTTTTTTTTTAACGGAATTCTCAGTCTGTTTTAGTCTAGTTCTAATTTAGACTAATTAGGTTAAGGATGATATCAGAATTTTCATCCTGGGATTTCTTTTTATTGTATTCTTTGCTCAGGTTCTCTACTTTTTGGAGCCCACATATTCTATATTCTAGTATGGATTTCTCCTGTTATGAAGAGTCCTTTAGAAATTAATTACTTGAGTCCTTACATGTCTCGTGATATCTTCAGTTTTCATATGTCTAATTGATAGTTTTGCTGGGTATCGATGTTTAAGTTCAAAATAATTTTCTTTTACACTTTAGCTCATTCTTTTTATGGCACTTAATATTCCTGGTAACAGATCTGATGCCACTCAGATTCTTTTTCTCTTTGAATATATTTTTTCCCCATCTTTGAGGGACACAGGGATTTTCTTAGTCATTGATTTACAGAAATTAAACCAATATGTTAAAATGTCAGTCTGTTTTAATTTATCCTTCTTGATACAGCATGTCTTTTCCCCTAAAGATTCAAGTCTTTCTATATTCTTAGAAAATATTCTTAGAAAAATTCTTTAAAAATATTCTTCTATTATTTGTTTGATTATTTTTTTAAACTACACTTACCATTTCTTTCTGGAACTCCTTTTAAGTGTATGTTAGCTATCATAGTTTTATTCTATATGTATTTTATATCTTTTCTGTTGTGCCATTTATTTTAGGTGTCTCAACATTCTGAGCAAAATCTAAATCTTCTAAACACGCTGAGAAGATAATCTTTCCTCAACATTCTGAGCAAGAACCTAATCTTTCAGGTTTTTTGCTGCTACTTTTATTTCTGTATGTATTTTTAAATTATGTTACTTATAAAACTTGTCACTTATTACTTAAAAGATAAATAGCATTTAAAATGCCCTCTTCAAATATTTCAATTGAAAATAATAATTAAAAAATTGACTTACAATACTCTTCAAATTTTAAGTTATGTTTCACAGATGATAAATGACATATTCTAACATTTTTCAAAAATAACTTATATTTTAACATTTTTCATGGTAATCCATAGAAAAACTATATGTGAGATCTTAAAAAGGTATTACATGAAAAAGCGTCTTGTGGGAAAAAGTTTTTCAGACATGTTACATCAGACATGTTTTTCAGACATGAATGTCTATATAGTCTTATTTTTTTGCAAAATATTTATTAATATTTTACGAACATATTTTATGCTGGGTCATTTTTTGATGCTTATTAATGTTTTCTGATATACTGGATAGAACAGTTCAAATAATGTTTCCCTAATATAGTAAGTGTAGAAAAGTGAGTAAAAATCCAAGTGAAATTGTTTTGCAAAAGTATAGTTGTGATAATATGAAAAGAAAATAATAGGCCAGGCACAGTGGCTCACACCTATAACCCCAGCACTTTGGGAGGTTGAGGCAGTGGATCATTTGAGGTCAGGAGTTCGAGACCAGCCTGGCCAACATGGTGAGACCCCATCTCTACTAAAAATACAAACATTAGCTAGGTGTGGTGGTGCATGCTTATAATTCCAGCTACTGGAGAGGCTGAGGCAGGAGAATCACTTGAACCTGGGAGATGGAGGTGGCAGTGAGCCGAGATCATGCCACTGTACTCCATCCTGGGAAACAGAGTGAGACTCTGTCTAAAAATAAAGAAAATAATAAAAGAGATGTATTCTGATATTAAATAGTGTGTTCTTTAAAGTGTTTATTGTGCTTTGTCATACTGTCTGAAAGCATTTAGGAAGGAAATCTTTTCTCATATTTTAAGAGAGAGAGTTTTTTTGGCAATGGAATATATTTAACATATTTAACAATAAGCAATAAAATAGAACCTTTTTGACAGAGATATTAAATGTTAAGTTTGAGTCACTTTGTGTCATTGAACACTTAATTAAGAAGAGAGCTCAGGCCAGCTATTCTTGGAAAGTTGTAGGTGTGACTCATGAAGCAGAGTTAAGGATGAAAGGAAGCCATTTCTTTTAAAAAAAGTTGATGTTTGTAACAGTTTAAAAAATTTCTTTGTTTCTTTTCTTTCTCTCTCTTTCTCTTTTTCTTTCTTTCCTTCTTTCTTTCTTTCTTTCTTTCTTTCTTCTTTTTCTTTCCCTTCCGTCCTTCTCTTTCTTTCTTTCTCTTTCCCTTCCTTCCTTCTCTCTCTTTTTTCTTTCTTTCTTTCTTTCTTTCTGTCTTTCTTTCTTTTTCTTTCTTTCTTTCTTTCTTTCTTCCTTCCTTCCTTCCTTCTCTTCCTTCCTTCTTCCCTTTCTTTCTTTCCTCTTTCTTCTCTCACGTTCCCTCTTTTTTAAAAAACCATTTTAACAGTTCTTAATTTTCTAAATTTGAGACAAGTACAATTGATAAAATATAGCAATTACTGTTTTTCAAGTAGCCGTTGTGAAAAACTTGAAATTGACTATACATATATGAAAATTAGTCCTAATATTTTCATACTGTTTTACTGTAATTAATTTATGTCCAGTTTTTATCACTTATTTTTGAATTTCATTGCTGTTCACAGTTTCATAGAAAATGATGCTATGACTTCTCAGTCAAATACATGATTATTGAATATATGTAGAGGCACAGAAATAAAGTAACAGAATGTAATTTGATATATCAGTAAAGAAAATACCTGACAAGGAAGAAGAGCTACAATTCCATATTTACTTGCAAAACAGCAATGTGTTTCACAAGACTTACAAAGAAAGGTGCTGAGAAGTAGCTGAAGCTCTGGTATGTTTTGTTACTGAGATAACTGTAAGTGGATTGGCTAGAACAGTGAGGCAATGAAACTGGAGGCAGAAAGATAGAAAAACTCCCTGGAAACTTTAGAAAGAAATTTCAAAGCAACAATATGCTGGAGTGAGGGATCTTGTGAAAGCATCACTAAGACATTGTGTTATTGCTTAGTTGGCAATATTAGAATTATTTTGTGGTGGTACCCATGAGAGTGAGTCATCTCTTAATTGGGGGCAGCTTAGATTTGATTAAGTATAGTAATTATTATACATTGCATTTTTAAAAGTCTCTATTTCTTGCGTCCATATTTTGAATATTTTTGGTATAATAAATTTGTACCTGTAACATTGATTCAATACTCTAATTAACTTTGTCTTTCCTTCAAATCACTAATTACCTAAACTGAAGTACCATATCTTTCTCTTTATATTTTATAAAGGGAACAATTTTAACCATATGTATAAAGATAAAATTAATTAGGGTATATGTAATAGACATTAATATAATCTATCTTCCATTTTATTTGGTATGTGCAGAAATATGAACTGAGGAAGAGCTTTATACTTAACTTTTTCCCTGTATCTAAATGGTAGCAGTCGGTTCAAATGACCAATGGACATGTCTGAGTTTTTTAGATGGTATGGTAAATTATTATTTTAGTACATTTTATTTGAAAATCATTTTTGTCAAAATTATATTGAATAAGCTATCAGCAATGATTAAGTGAAAGGAATATTGGCAGTAAAAGGAGAGAAAGTTCAGGCACATTTTAGAGAAACAATATATGTTAGATTTAATAGAGTATAGGGAATTGTGTGATTTTTGAGTTTATGAAATACTTATTATATTTTATTTAAAACCTAAAATAAGGTTCCACCATCTATATGTTCCTGCTTTAGATGTTTAACAAACACAGGAAATGAACAGCAATGAACACATTTTCTGTTGGTTAACTGAAACAATGGCTGGATTTAGAATCAGAGTGCTTGGGTGTTAGTTTTTCTTTGTCATGTTTGATTTTGCCTCTCTTACTACCCTGAGATCTCAACTCTGATGTGGATTTAATAAGGAAAATAGTACTGACCTCATAAGGCTATTGTCAAGATCAGAATAGGGCAACGTGTGCAAAGGGGCTTTGTGAACTTTATCAAACAATTACAAGAGAGATGTTGACTTGTGACAACCATGAAGTCGTTAATGTAGTTGTTGTTGCTGCCACCAAGTGGCTGGAGGGTAAGGAAGGGGAAAGGATAAGGGACAGACAAGATTCAGAAATGTTGAGCCTTATGTGCTATCCTAAATAATTTGGATTTTATCCATAGGACAAGGAAAAGCTACCAAAAAGTTTTAAGTGGAGGATTAATATAGTGTGATTCGCTTAAAAAAAAACAAAAACTTTACATGACTTACTGATGTTATTGGGATATTTGCAACTACCCGTCTGAACTGGATTTCTCTAATACAAAATAAAGGTAGAAAAGTTTAGTGTCAGCAAAGAACAATTGAGAACAGCTCTGCCAGTGAAATAAAGATTCGGATTTATCAAAGGAAACTCAAACTAATTTTTTAAATGTGCCCAATTGTATACATGGAACACTACCTATTTGCATTATCCTAATTTTAAACTAGGAGATTTTTAGAAATCAATGAGTGTATCTAATAAACAAGACTTAGAAAAGCAGTTACATCTTTATTTTCATATCTATATACATATTTATTTTTATCACAGAAATAAGTTTAAATTTTATTGCCTTTTGTTGGTAAATTACTAAGTTAAATGGCCATGTTACAATATCCTAAAGATGCTTCAAACTATGCTCTATGGGGCAACTTATAAAAGGCCCAGGGCTATCTCTAGCATTTGGAAATATCTTGAAATGTTTATTAATGGCCTCATAAACCATATTCATCCTGTTTTTCTGCTGAATTCTTGGCAATTGGAAAAAAGACACTCATTTCATTGCTAGATGTGATCACAAAGGATTCTAAAAGCATATACCTTGCTAAATTCTGATACATACATATGAATTATGAATTTTTAAATCATCAACAAAGATCAGTATACAGAATTGACTATAAATCACTCTCTCTGGGATTGAGAATACATAATTTTTATGTCCACAGGTAAAGGGAATTTTAAAATGAAATCAGTGGCAATGTTTGAATATGTTGTCAGCATTTGTTTATTTAGAAATTGAAAATGAAATTTATATAATCATCATCTCTTCTAATGAGATGAAAGGCTGTTTTTACATTTTACTGAAACTAAAAAACATAGACATGTGTAGATAGAAAGAATATTGATACTTTATTCCTATTCTAGTTGCATGGATAGCTACATCACATATAGACAATTAATTAAGCAATTAAATAATTATTCACTTTATTTTTAACAACTATTTTTGGCTATGGAGCGAGATACTATGGATGCAACATGGAGCAAAAGTAGACATGGTCCCTCCAGTATCACGACAAGGTCTACACTTAATGGCGCAGCAAATTTGGAGAACATTTTTGAAAATTTTTTCAATCGTTTATGAATTACTACACAAATGACAGATGTGGTTAGAATCTCAGAAGACTAGAAACATCATAAGCATCGTGATGCGTTAATTAGAGTTCTCATATGTAAATAATAGTATTTCAGTTTCTAGGGAGAAAATAGTAATTTTTATGAAGACTGCATTCAGTCTATAGATCAATTTTGGGAAAATTGACATCTGAACAATATAGTCTCATGCAATGTATTGACATGATATATTTATATATTTCTCCATTTATTTAGGTGTTTTTAATTTCTCTCAACTATGTTTGGTACTGTTAATTTTACAGGTGTTATACTTATTTTGTTAAAATTACTACAAATTATTCCATGTTTAATGACGATATTACTTTTAAATTTTATTTACCCACTCTTTTTTTTTGCTAATATATAGAAATTCAATTGCTTTTGCATATCAATCTGGTATCCAATAATCTTTCCAAACTCACTGGCTATTTCTAGGATATTTTTGTAATTTTAAGGATTTTAAAAAATAGATTATTAAGATATTTGTGCATGTAAATTTTACTCAATCATTTCTAGTTTGTATATTTTATTTATTTTTCTTGAATCACTTCTCTACCCCAGCAACTTCATTTTAATCCATTATTTTCCCTAATATTTTCCCAATATTCTTGCCTTCCCCAATAGAGAGGAAAAGAATTCAGTTTTTCAACTATGTATTTTGCTTACTCTTGGATTTTAGTAGATGTTTTATATAAGATTTCATGTGGCAGAAATCCAAGATTTCCAGGATGATCTCCACACCTTAATGTTATAACCAATACAATCTTTTTTTTTTTTTTTTTTGAGCATAGGCAGGACTTGTGGCTTGCCTCTAATTAATGGAATATGGCATAGATGATGGGATATCACAACCATGATTGGGTTATAATGTATTAGTCCCTCTTACTTATAAATGGTAGAAGCTTTCCAATGGACCTTGCAAAGGCAAGGTGCTATGACATTAACTGCCTACAGACAGGGCCACATGTCAGGCAAGCAAGAGTGACCTGTAGGATCTGACGGCCTCAGTCCCAGACTGTAAGAAACTGAAATCTGCCATAACAACATGAATTTGAAAGAGAACCCTGAGCTCCAGAATACACAACTGAAACCTTGATTGAAGCTTTATGAGATACTGAGCAGAGGACTCAACTAAGTTGTGTACAGACATCTGACCCATAGACACTTTGATATAATAATTGGTGTTCTTTTAAGCTGCTAAGCTTGTGATGATTTCCCACACAGCAATAGAAACTAAATATACACATAAAATATTTTTTCTTGTATTCTCTTTTTAAAAATTAATTTTGGAGATTATTTTCAATTTTCTGAAATATTTTGTATGGGATTATATTATTTATTGTTTAAATATTTGAAATGAATAACCAGTAATGCCTCTGGGTCTAGATTTTTCTTTGTTGGAAGGTTTTCTACTACTAATACAATTAAAATCTAGAAAAATCAGCATTTTAATTAATGGTGTTGGTAATTTGTGTTCTTACTCTTTTTTCTTTTATTGCAATAGCTAGATAATGAACAATTTGGCTGATGTGTTCAAAGAATTTGCTTTTGGTTTTATCAAATTTTTCCCCATTATTGTCACTTTTCTGACATCAATGTCTGCTCTTTTTTTATTATTATCTTACTTTTACTCACTTTGGGCTTAATTACTACTTGTTTTTCTAGATTCTTAAAATGGAAGCTTAGACCAAATAATTAAGACCTTTCTTCTCTTTACCATAAACATTGAAAGCTGTAAACGTCCAACTCAGTATTGGGTTAGCCACAGAACAGTTTTTAAGATGTTTCATTATGTATTATTTCATATTTTTACATTTCCCTTTGATGTTTTTCTTGGACTTCAAGTTATCAACCAGTGTATTTTTTAATTTTAAATATTTAGGGGTAACCTAGTTATCTGTCTATTTTTGATTACTAATTTAATCCCATTATAGTCAGATAATTGCTATTTTATGCTATTTGTTTTATGACCCAGCATATGGCATATATTTTTAAATATTTTACAAACTTAAAAATTATGCATAGTCTACTGTTGCAGCATAGCGTATAATACAAATTAAGTCAACATAATTGGTGTTATCACTCAAATTTTCTATGTATTTATTGATTTTGGATCTACATAGTCTATCAATAATTGAGAAAAGACAGACAAAATTTCCAACTGTAATTCTAAAATGTGTCCTCTTTTCTTTCTGATTCTAACAATATTTTTACTTTTAAAAGTATTGTTGTTAGTACATACTCATTTAGGATGTGTTTATGTCTCTTGATAAATTAACTTTCTTATAATTACTTGTCCTTCTTTATCCATGTTATTATTTTTAAGTTTCTCATTACCTGATATTGGTATTCCCACTTACATTCTTGTTAATTAGACTTTGCATGGTATATTGACCATACCCATCCTTTCTTTTAACATGACTATACCTCAATATTTAAAGTAATTTTCATGTAGACAGCATATAATTGGCTCTTACTTTCTTATATAGACCTACAACTGGAATGTGCATATCACTTATATTTTGTGTAATTTTCAATATATTTGGGCTATGCATACAATTGTATTTGCATTCTATTTGTCTTCCTTTTTCTTTGTCCTTTTTTTCTTTTAAAGTAATTATTTTTCTACTCAATTATGTATCTAGTATCGACTTAGCCGTTTCTTTTGTTTTATTTTTAGGGTCACTGTTATATAATTTTAAAATGCTTTATCTTATCATATTTGTCCAATATTTATAGTTCACTGCTTTATGTATAATACAATAATATGTATAACATATATGTTTAATACGTATAACATGAATTTTACAACTTCCATTTCTGCCCTTGTTCGTTGTGTTATTTTTACCATACATTTAATACATGTCTTGAGAGGCCTACAATACAGTTACTATGTTTTGGTTTTAATAGTCATCTTTTAATGAACTAAAAGATAGGGAAAAAGTCTTTATTATTTATTTACCACACACTCAGAAATAGCATTCTTCGTGGTCTACTGTAGTTCTGTGTTTCCACCTGGTATGTTTTCTTCAGCCAGGGAAGAACTTTCGTTAATATTCCTTCTAGTGTATGTCTGCTGGCTCTGAATTCCCTTAGGTCTTGTTCGCTTGAGAAATATTTCACTTTTAGTTTGGAAAGATATTTTCCTATATATAAATTAAGGTTTGGTAATTTTTGTCAGCAACTTAATTAGTTTGTTTCACTCCTTGTTTTCTTCATTTCTAATGAAATGTCTATAACCATTCTTATTTTTGTTTTCAAATGTTTAGTGTGGCTGCTTTAACATTTTTCTTTTTTAGCATTGTATATCAACAGTTTGATTTAGATTTTTCTTAGTATAACTCTATTTATGTTTATTCTGCTAGAGACTTTCTGAGATTCTCAACACAGGGGATATAGCGTTCACTAAATTTGGTATAGTTTGGGCACCGTTTTTCAAATACTTTTTGACTTTCTACTTTGCTCTCCTCTTCTTCTGGAATACGAATTACATATAAATTAGAATACTTGCTACAGGCCACTGAGGCTTGGATTAATTTATTTGTCTATTTAAAAAAATATATCTTTGTGCTTCAGTTTAGATATTGCTAGGGACTGAATTTTATCTCCTCAAAATTCACTTGTTCAAGCCCTAACTTCCAATGTGACTGTATTTGGAGATAGGGTTGAAAAGGAGGTCATGAGGGTGGGGGCTGGATACAATAATGTCAGTGTCTTTCTGGGAAACGACACCAGAGAGCTCCATCTCTCCACACACGCATGCAGGAAAGAAAGGCCATAGGAGGACACAACGAGCAGACAGCTGCTGCAAGCCAGGGAGAGGGCCCTCACCAGAAACTGGCCAGGCTGGCTCTCTAATCTTGAACTTCCAACCTCTAAAACTGTGGGGAAATACATTTCTCTTATTCAAGCCACCCAGCCTGTGCTGTTTTGTTACGGCAGCCTAAGCTGGCTAATATAAGTATTCTCTATTGCTTTTTATTTGAATTTATTGGTGATTTGACCTACTGTGTCTAATCAGCTGCTGAAGTTACCCGGTGGATATTTTAATTTTGATATTATAAATTTTATCTCTAGAAGTTCCATTTGTTTCTTATTCAAATATTTTTATGTATCTTTTGCATTGTGTTCTTCTATAATAGTTCGAATATTGCAGTGGCTTAGTGATGTGCCTGTGCCGCTGAGCTAAACTACATTTCTCAGAATTCCTTTCCTGTATTTTCCAGTTAGAATAGGCAACAGGAAAGTTTCCTGTGGGGAATTGAAAGGTAGAAGTGAAGTGGCAGTCTTTTTGCAGCTCGTACGCATCATTGCTTATCCACTGCTTCACCTCCTTTGTGGAGAGAAGTGGTCAGGGTTGCAACTGCCCCACCTTCTCTGTCATTCTCCTAAAGCTTCTTTGACTCCTGGGCCAGAATTGTGTATGGTTAGATCTGTGGTAAAGGGTCCCAGCTTTTTCAGGACATTTACCACTTAAGGTCAGAGTCACTAAGAATTGATGACAGTTTTAGTCCATCTCATTCATTTCTTGACTTCCTGCTCTGTGGACTACATACAGCATCAGACCTGAAGACAACAGTCAGACAGAGACTGCTTAGACAGCTCCCACTATTGCATACGTCAATCACTAAAATAAATAAGTATATAAGTAAACTTATATATACTTATGTGTGTGTACACACAGTTATATGAAACAAATATTTAAACATTTCTAATAGTTCTATTTAAGTTCTTGTATGGTAAATTTATCCCTTTTTTAATTTCCTTATTTTACTTTATTTTTAATGATTTTTCTCATGTGGCTCACAGGTCTGTTTTTTTAACCTGGCTAGTGATTATTTTACTAGATCCCAGATATTGTACATGATTTTTTGTCCAGTGTTTAGATTTTGTTGACTTCTTTTAAAGACTATTGAAGTTTGCTTTGGGAGGTAGGTAAGTTTTAAAAGGAGGCTTTTGTGGTTTTTTTTATTGTTTATTTTTATTTTTTGGATCTGAAGTGGAATTTACTCAAGGGCCAATATAGCTCTGTTAGCCAGTTGTGAAATGTCTGAGGCTTCTATTAATTATCTCAAGTATTCAACAAGATTTTTTTACTCTCTCTGGACACTGAATGTCTTCCATCCTTGTGTGTGGCCTGGGAATTAATATTCTTACAATTTGTTTGCAGTTGATATTGCTTGACTTTGTGGAGTTTCACCCTGTGCACATGCAGATTAATATTCAGTCAAGAAAAACGGGAACCACTATATGTATTTTTGAGTTCCCTCCTTACTGTTGCTTTACCCCGCAAATTGCAGCATTCCCAGTCTTCCCAAACTACAGTCTGTCTCTTCAAGACAAGACTGTATTGCTTGCTTTGCTTCTCTTCTCGCTCTGTAATCCAGAACTTACCTTCAGACAAAAAGACAGAGCAATTCAGTGTGGATCTGTCTCTCAGGAAGCATAATGCTGTAATTCATATCATTCCAATGAGTGAAAACATTGTTTCAGACCTTTAGTCCAAATTTCTAGTTGTTTACACTGGGAGAAAATCTGTATACCAGTTACTCCTTTATAAAATTTGTAATAAGCATTGATTAGGGAAAAATAAAAACCCAAAGAACATTTATTTCTGTATTTTTTTTTTGCTCTGATTCAGAAATAGTATTAATGTGGGATGAAATTGAGAAAACAGGCATGAACATGAAAGAAAAAATTTTCTAAGAAGCAAAGGAGTTTTGCCCATCTAAGAGGTGGTCAGTTAAATATTTTAAAATAACAAAATAGGGATTAAAAAGCAGGTGGCTTATGCACAGACATTAACCACTTTTTCTCTCAACATCCCACAAAAATTATGGTACAGAAATATAGAAAATACAAGAGTTTATAGGCAAGGACATGAAAGCAGATGAAAAAATTGGCAATTTTTTTTGAATTATACAGTGCAGTAGAATCATTAATTAATTTAACTAATAATTTTTTTTACTGTAAATGTATTTTGAGAGAGATAAACAACCAAGCTTATTTGTCCTATTGTACTTCTGAAAACCTTAGCGCTTTAAGAAACATTTCAGTGGTGATAGTTTGGGGATAATGAGGTCAATTTTTTGTTGGTTTATTAGCTTTTGCTATAAGAAAGACATTTAAATGCATTTGGGCAAATTCTTTAAATATAAACAGAATATTTTGTTTCTGAATCTACATGAAAAATTGTCATTTGTACAAAAAAATTTGACACTCAACATTGCTAGAACTGGTCCACATATTTTCATTTTTCCTCAAACTGAGCCTGTATATACAAACTAAGAGATAATTCATATAACTATTGCTATGTTTAAAGATGTGTGGGTGAGTACCAAAATGTCTTCTGACTACTTTCTTTAACATTTCCAAATTAATATTTACTTGTTCTCTTTTTATAGCATGCACAATTTCTTTCAATAAGCAGTATTTATAAGCAATAGCAAGATTTTATGAATTAATTACTTTAGACTGATTCAGACTTTGTAATAGCCTGACTATAGGTTTTTAAAACTATTTGGCTTCCAAGTTGAGCCACCAAAAAGGAAATATAAAGCAATGGTTGTTAACTTGAAAACCTAGGTCTTAATTTTCTTTTCGGATATAGTTAAGAACATTGATCCGAGGAACTATCCCATAGTTTGAGAAAATATATTCTTACATCTTTCAGTTTATAGCTATAACTACCAGAGTCAACTCTCCCTCCTTCCCCACTGGAATGGAACTGCAAAATATATTTCTGTAGCTGCTATAAAATTATTCACTTATAAGAACAAGAGAGCTTTAATATAATGCTGTTCTCAGAATCCTGATGGGCAGTACAGTGCAATGAAGGGAACTTCTGGTGTTTGTGGTAATCAAATCCCTTGGAGAGGGTCCAAAGTCCATTTGCCTAATGCTGAATTGTGTTCAAAATGCTGTTATACTGAAATTTTAGTCTATTCCACAAGAACAGATGCCTGCTGTTTTGATTTTGCAGGTTTTCATAGGAGATTGGCTATATCTACTCATTAAATGGCAGGACAAGTCAGAAAATACCTTTGGCCATAAATTCTTCATTTAAATTGATTAAAAGTAAACTCAATATAGTAACATAATCAGAAATATGTATAATTCCAGTCTTTACAAATTGTTTTGGCAGATTGATGAAGACTCTGAATCTGAATTTGGCTATAAGTCAGAACCAGAACAAACTTTATAGTATTTTATGAAACCATACATGCCAACACAAATGAATTCATTATTTTTTGATTATATTGAGAAATAGATATTAAAATTTGCCATCTAGAATGCCACCTTTATATTTAAATGTATATTATGACTGTGTTTCAATATATCAATATTAAAATAATATTTTTGTATAACTATGATAGTAATAATTTCTGATTCAAATACCAAAAAAAAGATAGTTCATTTTTATTTAGTGATTAGTGATAGATTGATAGATAAGTATGATAGGTAGATAGAAAATTTCTGCTAGTAACTTGAGATTTTCTTTCTGATCAAAAAGAAAGGCATAGATCTTTTGGAAACAACAATAGCCCATGTTGATATTACATTTTTGCTGAAAGAAGTTGAAAAACAGTGCAAAAGTGATCATTACATATTCAATTCTGTTCAATTGTTCTCTTGCTGATGTTTATCAGGCTATAATTAATTTGTTTTTGATTCCTTAGCTAATTCACCACATGGGATTTTCTCTCTATCCTTTTCAATGTCCTAAACTGATAATCACTTTGCCTTCTATGCAGTTTAAACTAGTAGAAAGACCATACAGTTTGGTTTCAGAAAATCAGGATTTTAATTAAGATTTTTTCATTCATTAGCTGTGTTGTTTGTTTAAGTCACAGCCCTTTGTCTCTCTGTTTTAATCTGTAAATAATAATAGTGCTAACAGTATTAGTCTGTTTTCACACTGCTATGAAGAAATACCCAAGATTGGGTAATTTGTAAAGGAAAGATATTTAATTGGCTCACAGTTCTGCAGAACTAGGGAGGCCTCAGGAAACTTACCATCATGGCAGAAGGAGAAGCAAACACCTCTTTCTTCACATGGTGGCAGGAAGGTGAAGAATGAAAGCTGAGTGAAGGGGGAAGCTCCTTATACAACCATCAGATCTCTTGAGAACATACTCAATATATCAAAAGTAGCATGGGGGAAACAGCCCACATGATTCAATTACCTCCCACTGGGTTCCTCCCGCTACACATGGGGATTATGGGAAATACAATTCAAGATGAGAATTGTGTGGGGACACTGCCAAACCATATCATTCTGCCCCTAACCCTTCCAAGGTCTTATGTCCTCACATTGCAAAACACAATCATGTCTTTCCAACATTCCCCCAAAGTCAAAGCCCATTCCAGCATTAACCCAAAGTCTAAGTCCAAATTCTCATCTGAGGCAAGGCAATCCCTTCCACCTATGAGCCTCTAAAATCAAAAGCAAGTTAGTTACTTCCTAGTTACAATGGAAGTACAGGCATTAGGTAAATACACCCATTCCAAATGGGAAAAATTGGCCAAAATGAAGGGGCTACAGGCCCAACCCAAGTCTAAAATCCAACATGAGGTAATTACATCTTAAAGCTCCAAAATAATCTTCTTTGTCTCCATGTGACACATCCAAGTTATGCTGATGCAAGAGGTGGGCTCCCACAGCCTTGGGCAGCTCCATCCCTATGGCTTTGCAGGGTACAGCTCCACTCCTGGCTGCTTTCATGGGGTGGTGGTGAGTGTCTGTGGCTTTTCCAGGTGCACAGTGCAAGCTGTAGGTGGATTTACCATTTTGGGGTCTGGAGTATGGTGGCCTTCTTTTCACAGCTCCACTAGGCAGTTCCCCAGTGGGAACTCTATACTGGGGCTTCAACCCCATAATTCCCTACCACACTGCCCTAGCAGACATTTTCCATGAGGGCTCTGCCCCTGCAGCAAACTTCTGCCTGGACATCCAGGCATTTCCATACATCATCTGAAAACTAGGTGGATTCCCAAACCTCAATTCTTAACTTCTGTGCACCCACAGACCCAATACCACATGTAAGCCACCAAGGCTTAGGGATTGCATCCTTTAAAGCAACAGCCTAAGCTGTATGTTGGCCCCTTTTAGCCACAGCTGGAGCTGAAGCAGCTAGGATGCAAGGCACCATATCTTGATGCTTCATAGAGCAGGGGGCCTTAGGCCTGGCTCACAAAACCATTTTTCCCTTCTAGGCCTCCTGACTTATCATGGGAGGTACTACTCTGAAGAGACATGCCCTGGAGACATTTTCCCCATTCTCTTGGTGATTAATATTCAGTTCCTCATTACTTATGCAAATTTCTACAGTGGGCTTGCATTTCTCCCTAGAAAATGGTTTTTCTTTTCTATTGTATCATCAGCCTGCCAATTTTCCAAACTTTCATGCTCTGCTTCCTCTCGAAATCTTTGCCACTTAGGAGTTTCTTCTGCCAGATACCCTAAATTATCTCTCTCAAGATCAATGTTGTACACATCTCTGGGGTAAGGGCAAAATGCTGCCAGTCTCTTTGTATAGCAAGAATGACCTTTACTCTGTTTCCCAAAAGTTCCTCATCTCCATCTGAGACCACCTCAGCCTGGACTTCATTGTCCATATCACTATCAACATTTTGGTCAAAGCCATTCAAGAAGCTCCAGAAAGTTCCAAACTTTCCCACACTTTCCAATCTTTTTCTGAGCCCGCCAAACTGTTTTAACCTTTGCCTGTTACCCGTTCCAAAGTCACTTCTATATTATGTTTTTTAAAAAATATATTATTATTATTTTTGAGATGAAGTCTTGCACTGTCACCCAAGCTGGAGTGTATTGGCACGATCTTGGCTTAATGCAACCTCCACCTCCTTGGTTCAAGCGATTCTTCTGCCTCAGCCTCCTGAGTATCTGGGACTACAGGCACATGCCACAACATGTGGCTAATTTTTGCATTTTTAGTAGAGATGGGATTTCACCAAATTGGTCAGGCTGGTCTAGAACTTCTGACCTCGGGTTATCCACCTGCCTCAGCCTCACAAAGTGCTGGATTTACAGGCATGAGCCACCATGCCTGGCCCATTTTTGGGTATCTTCACAGCAGTGCTCCACTACCTCAGTACCAATTGATTGTATTAGGTCATTCTCATACTACTATGAAGAAGTACCCAAAACTGGATAATTTGTAAAGAAAAGAGGATTAATTGACTCACAGTTCACAGGGCTGGGGAGGCCTCAGTAAACTTACAATCACGGTGGAAGAGGAAGCAAACATGTCCTTCTTCACTTGGCCACGGAAAGGAGAAGAATGAAGGCTGAGCAAAGGGGGAAGCCCCTTATATAACCATCAGATATCATAAGAACTTACTCTCATGACAATAGCTTGGGGGAAACTGCCCCCATTATTCAATTGTGTTCCTCTTTGTCCCTCCCACCACAAGTGGGGGTTATGGGAACTACAATTCAAGGTGAGATTTGGGTGTGGACAATAACCAAACTGTATCACTATCTCTCAGGAATAATGTGAAAAGAAAATGTGAGCATTTATGTTGAAGCCTGGGGTGAATAAATCATTGTGTGAAACAGTGGTTCTCATTAGATTCACTGGAAACTTGTTAGAAATGTGAAGCAGTCAAACGCCATCCCAAACCTACTAAATCAGAATTTCTAGGTATGGGGCCTTGTAATCTGTGTTTGAACAAGCCCTGCAGATGATTTGTGTGCTTAGTAAAGTCTGAGAACTACTGGTGTAAGGAATGTCACCTCTTTGTGTTTCAACACAAGGCACTAGAATCTTGCCTGCTATAGTTCTTTGACAATTCCTTGTCCTTTATATTCAAGGATTTTTCAAGGGGTCATGGGTAAAGATACTAATTTTTCACACATGGTTTTATGACATGAATTAACTATTTGATAAGTAATGAAATAATCTCTACACATAATTTAAAAAATAATTACAAATAACACTATAACTTAGGTAAAGGTCAAATTTGTTACTAGTTTTAAATTTCACCTATCTATGGAACTGAAGACATTATATTGTGTTTGGATCTAGGAAATACTGCTGCTTTGGTCTAATTCAGAATTCTCTTCTTATATTGCTCAAATTCTAGTTACTTTTTTCTTTCCTTCCTTCCTTTCTTCCTTCCTTCCTTATTACCCTCTCTTCCCACCCCTTTCTCCCTTCTTCCTTTCTTCCTATTTTTCTTCTTTTCTTCCTTCAATGTCTTATATCATCATGTTTGTTATCTATCATGTCATGTTTGCTCACTTTAAATAATGTCATTGGTACTATTAGTACTGCTCAAAATTTATTCATGCATTTTTTTATTCACTTTAGATAAAAAATCTGTTAGAATAGCATAGAAGACAATGGAAGGGAAGAGGAGGAGAGCAGAGGAGACCATCTAATAAAGGTATTGTTTCATAAAGTTTTTGTTGATTTTTGTGCATGCATATTTTTAGTTGCAATGTGGAATATTTTCTTACTGTCAGTTGAATGGAAAAAAATGCTTTGCATAATGCTTACCTTTAGTTGCCTCATTCTCTCTCTCTCTCTCTCTTTCTTATGTCTTATTCTTCCATGTTCCTATCTTCTTCCAACACTGCTTTCATGTTAATGGTTTCATGTTTTATGCTTCATTTCTTTGGACAAAAAGAGTAAACCCAAATTGTTTACAAGCTAAAAAATGGAATCCTTGTTACAAAGAAATAATCTTTATTAAAGATCTCTAGCTGAAGTTGTTCAGGGCTTTCCTATCAACTATTCCTATTTCACTGGTGGTTTGCAAAAATATTCTCGCTGTATAAAATGGTATGCATTTTTTTGCAATTCTGATTTCTTAATCTCCTATTTTAATGGTACTTTTGATAGGAATGTAATAACTTATTTTAAGTATGTTATTTATAAAATTATGCACCAGGCAAAAGCTCCACGTGCTTTAATTCATTTAACATTAATTATATCTTTATAAAGTAAGAACTATCATTATCCCCACTTTATAGAAGAGTAAACTGAAGAAAAGGGAGTTTAAGTGACACATTCAGGATCACAGATTAATAAGTGGAAAAGCAGAGATTTAAGTGATGGTACTCTTGTTACAGAACCCTTTGTCTTGACCTACTACAAGATAACACTGAACACATTACTTAAGAGTAGCGGTTATCCACAATTCCACTTCAAAAATCTCAACCTGTTTTTTCTATTTAGCAGTGCTAAGAGAAAGTGCAGATATTATCCTTCTCTAGGATTTTACCCAGTTTGGAATTTTAAATTTTGAATGTTTGAGGGAGATGGATACATGAGACTCTGAATTGTCAAGTTATTACTATTTCTGAAGAAGAAAAAGCTACTTTTCATGAAGCGCTTTAGGAAAAAATAAAGCAGGAGTTGGTTTACTTCTCTTTTACTCCCCAACCCCAACTTCCAGGCATTCAAGAATCTTCAGTGCTCAGAATTCACAACAGAAAAGTACCTGGACTCAGAGGTATCTGCTAGGAATGCAAGAGAATGCCCTATTACATTAGTTTCAGTTGAGGATATATTTGACCTACTCTTACCTTTTAAAACATTCATATCCTTGGAGGATTTTATTTTACATTATTTTACTAGATTAAAAAATAGTTCATGTTTAAATTCTTACCACATTTTATCTTCTTTCTCTTTTTTCCCTGCTTTTTGATTTTACTTATTTGGCTTTCTCTTGTTTCCCTATTTCTTTTTGTTTTCTTTTCTTTTCCAAATCTGATGTTTTCCAGAGTAGGTAGGGAATAGGCTGAGGCCAGTAAGGCATTTTCTTTTGAGGCAACATTTAACAGGGCACTGAAACACAGTTTATCTATCTATCTATCTATCTATCTATCTATCTATCTATCATGGATATAATATTTTCATGCACTATTTTAAAAAAATCCTCGGCAAATCACGGCACATGGATTAACTTGTTGTAAATAAATTTTTATTGGAACAAACACCAGGATTAGAGTGAGGTAAGTGAGGAAGATTTGTACAATTATAGGATCAAATCCTGTCTTTATTTTAAGATGTTCTATTTTGTATTTTACATTTTACATTAAAACATTGCAGTAAATATGTTTATATTGATTATGTAGTTGTTTTGTACCTCGTTGATTTTTCCAACCTGATGCAGCTATCTCACTCACCTTACTCTAGTTCCAAACTTGGAATTCATAAGATTAAAAAAAAAATCCTAGAATCCACTCCCATACTACAATTATTGTTTATTTCATGAGATCCACAACTAAAAATTTTCCAAAAAGGAAATGCTTCTCTTCTTATAGATCACACATAAGGATTAATGGACTTTAGTAAGTATTCAACATATACCATACTACATAAAATATGACTGGATACAAAAATTTTGAGCACAAGTTCCACATATCTATTTTAGTTTTCAAGTAAAATAAAATAAATGTTTGACATTTCAAACTGGGATGAATCCCAGTATCTAACTCTTGGTATGCTCTTCAGATTTCCTAAAACTATAGAAGCTTATGCAATCCATAATGGTGGTCTGAATGACTTTCACACTTAAACTATTAAGAGTTCATCTAGGAATAAATACCACTAAACTTCTCTTTTTTGCCTTTACTCTTTGGCGTTACACAGTGGCTTTGTTGAACTCCAGTCCTCCACAGAACAAACACTGATGGTCAACTTCATAATATTTTCTTGGAGTAGGACCTAGTACAAACTGCCATAATCCTACAAAGGAAAGGGATCTTAGTCCCTCTTAGGTCAAGCACAATTAACTTTCCTCAAGCTGGCCTCAGTTGTCAGTCTATATCTATTATGAAGTGAATGTTTATATCATCCCAAATTCATATATTGAAATAAATTCTAACCTTCAATATGATGATGTTAGGAGATGGAGCCTTTGGGAGATAATTAGGTCATAAGAGTGGAGCTCACATCACTGTGATTAGCACCCTTATAGGAAGTGACAGGAAAACATCCTCTTTTCTTGCTCTCCAACAAGTGAGATTAAGTCAGGGAGGCATCTGCTCATCAGGAAGCTGACTCTTACCAGACATTGATCTGCTGACACCTTGATCATGGACTTTTAGGTTCCAGAACTGTGAGAAATAAATGTTTATTGTTTAAGCCACCCAGTCTATGGTAATTTGTTATAGCACCATTAACTGACAAAGACATATACTTATGCTCAGACTTTATTTTGAGAACTCTAGCAATCCACTAAGTCTTCTGAAAAAGCTTCTGATATCAGCCTCTTGCAAGGCAGGTAATAGTTGTCTTCCACAGAACCGGTACTCTTCTCCTTGATATTAGTTCAATAGCCTAGATGCCACTGCCTTCAGGTAACATAGCATCAGTACTTTTGCTCTTGCACTATTATGCTCTGAGCCAATTTGCCCATTCATACATGTCTCCTAACTTTAACTACCAATGATCAGGTATAGACTTGTTTCTTTCCTTCCTGAAGGTACTCAGATTCTTATGTATATTAGATCCCCTTCCTCTCTTATGATTTGTTTTATATTTCAGCAAAGCCAAGTGATGGGTACTTTTATAGTCATAATGCCACATTTATTCTAAAATAGTAGTTTTCAGTAAAGATTTACAGGGCCAAGAAGGCAAATTTTTTCAAAAAGAATAAGTGAATGAATAAATAAATGAATGAAAAATGGTTTTTCCCTGTGGTGGGGCAATACTATTTTTTTCTTCCTTCTATTGTTTACTTACCTTAATCCATAGAGAATAAAACTTCCTACATTCTGTCTTCTTGAAGATATTGTTTTTCCTGAGGTAGTCAGAGCATTCAAGTTGACAAAGGGCCTGACATTGAGCCATATTTTCCAGAGGAAGGCAGTCACAATGTAAAAATTTCTTCTACTACATACCTTGACTTCTACTGCTGCCCTTTCCTTGAGAAACAGTAGACTCCCACTAATGGCTCTTTCTTTTTATCATTCTTTTTTTATATATATACTTTAAGTTCTGGGCTACATGCGCAGAATGTGCAGGTTTGTTACGTAGGCATACACGTGCCGTGGTGGTTTGCTGCACCCATCAACCTGTCTTCTACATTAGGTATTTCTCCTAATGCTATCCCCCATCCCCCTACCCCACGACAGGCCACAGTGTGTGACGTTCCCCTCCCTGTGTCCATGTGTTCTCATTGTTCAACTCCCACTTATGATTGAGAACGTGCGGTGTTTGCTTTTCTGTTCTTGTGTTAGTTTGCTGAGAATGATGGTTTCCAGCTTCATCCATGTCCCTGCAAAGGACATGAACTCATCCTTTTTTACAACTGCATAGTATTCCATGGTGTACATTTGCCACATTTTCTTTATCCAGTCTATCATTGATGGGCACTTGGGTTGGTTTCAAATCTTTGCTATTGTGAACAGTGCTGCAATAAACATACGTGTGCATGTATCTTTATAGTAGAATGATTTATAATCCTTTGGGTATATACCCAGTAATGGGATTGCTGGGTCAAATGGTATTTCTAGTTCTAGATCCTTGAGGAATCACCACACTGTTTTCCACAATGGTTGAACTAACTTACAGTCCCACCAACAGGGTACATTTCCCTACATCCTGTCCTGCATCTGTTGTTTCCTGACTTTTAAATGATCACCATTCTAACTGGCATAAAATGGTATCTCATTGTGGTTTTGATTTGCATTTCTCTAATGACCAGTGATGATGAGCTTTTTAAAATATGTTTGTTGGTTGCATAAATGTCTTCTTTTGAGAAGTGTCTGTTCATATCCTTGGCCCACTTTTTGATGGGGTTGTTTTTTTTCTTGTAAATTTGTTTAAGTTCTTTGTAGATGCCTGATATTAGCCCTTTGTCAGATGGATAGACTGAAAAATTTTTCTCCCATTCTGTAGGTTGCCTGTTCACTCTAATGATAGTTTCTTTTGCTGTGCAGATTCTTAATGTGTTTGGCATTTTCTCCCAGTCTCCACCCTTTCACCTCATGCTAATCTCTCTTTTTCTTCCTAGATTGTAGAAGACCTTCAGTCCTGCATCCACAAAGTCAAAATTACATAAATCGATAGTTCCAGGATGTGCGTACAGGTATAATATCTTGGGTCCAGCTACAGATCTCTTAATCTCCATGTAGCAATGGTGCACATCATCTTCTCAGAGGTTCTGCAGGTTCTCTGACACTTTTGTATCCTGTTACATTACTTTACATAGCATTTTACCCCCAACATAAGATCTAAGTTTGGTCACATCAAAAGTGGATACGTGTATACCTATGTTTTAGAATTGAGGACTGAAGATCTTTTCCTTTTCTTTTCTTCTCATCTCATATACCAAAAAAGTCAAATGAATAGAATGGTATGTGTTAAAAAGATCATATACAGTTATATATTTCTCCCATATGGTGGTAATATTTTACAAATCCAATGAGAAAGTGATCAATTTTTTACAACAGTTGATTTAAGAATTGTGTAAAAATATACCATTTTTACCCAATACGAAGGAAGAAACAGAATACTCCAAAAGAATCAGGAGATAGTCATTCACATTTAGGAAAAAGAGCTCCTTTAAGCAATAAATTTGTTTAAACTTTATTTAATTATTTTGTGTGTAAAATTCTTAGGTCAGGTAGAAGCAGCCAAAAATAATACTCACTTGTTGAAAAGCTATGCCAGTACTCTGTTACAATAGCTGTCAAAGACATAATCTTTTCCTAAGGAATAATTAAAAATAGCACATTCTCTGGCACAATCAAGATGAAATTTAGCCAGTCTGTGCCACAACCTATAGGTTTCAGTATGACAATATCTGGGTGACAATAATTGAAAATTGCTTCAAAAAGTCATGAATTTAATTTGATTTCCAATCAAAGATGTGAGAACATATAATTGGTCTAAACAAACAACAACAACAACAACAACAACAAAAAAGATGCAACTAAAAGGGCTAAATTCTGACTATGGTCACTATCTTGCTTTGCAGATGATATTAACCCTGTTTCCCGTAGAACAAAGAACATTCTTCCAGTTTGGGTTTTTCTTTTTGCCTCTCCTACAAATAAAAGTTTTTAAAAAGGCAACAACCATAAAACCATGTTGGAAAGTAAAGGATGTGATCCATTAATTTATAAATACCTTCTGAAGGTTTTCCTTCTTAACAAATTAAGCATGTCAAGGTAAGTACGCCACTGGCAAAAAAAAATACTGCCGTGCATCTTCATACCCCTAGTCATTAATTTGTACTGAATTCTACTTCTGTATTTGAAAAATTACATTACTCTGTTTCTCTTTGTTTCTGAAAACAATTCGCTAACCACTGTCATCAAGAAGTTTGTTTTTCTCTTCATGCATCTTGCAAAATCAGTAGTTTGTGCTGGTTTCCCAAGGTCTACAAATATTTTGGTACTGCTGCAGTTCTGGCATATATTAACACTGTTTCAATGTGTAATGATGTATGACTGCATACTGAAACAGACACCACTATTATCATCAGAATAAAGCCAAATATATGTACCTGGGGGGGGCAATAAAATATTGTTTCCACATTTTTTTGACTTCGTCATTCTGAAAAGAGCTCTAACCCTTATGAAAAAGAATCATTGATGTTTTAAAATTTTATCAAAATACAAATTTTGCAAAAGACTTTTAGTCTTTTATCTACCAAGTAAGCAATGATAATATAACTCAAAAATATATATACCTGAGATATGCATATATTTTTTAAAATACAGGCTGGGCATGGTGTCTCACACCTGTAATCCTAGCACTTTGGGAGGCCCAGGCAGGTGGATCACTTGAGGCCAGGAGTTCATGACCAGCCTAGGCAACATAGCAAAACCTCATCTCTATTAAATATGCAAAAAAATTACCTGAGCATGGTGGCACACACCTGTAATCCCAGCTACTAGGGAGGCTGAGGCGCAAGAATTGCTTGAACCTGGGAGGCGAAGGTTGCAGTGAGCAGAGATCGCACCACTGCACTCCAGCCTGAGTGACACAGTGAAGTTCTGACTCATTTTTTTTAAAAAGTAAATTAATTTGGAAAAAAATAAATAATTAAAAAATGCATCAATGAAATTTGATGTTTTTTAATAGACAAAGAGCCACTCTTTTTAAAACTTAGGGCTTAGTTCCAACTAACCAAAAATGACCTATGCAGGGTCAGTAAACTGAAGTCTACAGGCAAAAACCAGCCCATCAGCTGTTTTATATGGCCAATGATCTAAGAAGGTTTTTTGCATTTTTAAGGCCTTGAAAAAAAAGCATAAGAATATTTCATATGCTTTCTGCCTGTTCGTCCTTATCCCAAACTTTTATATACATTTTATAATTATCTTCACAAATTTGCATGACAGATATTATTATTATTATTATTTTACAGCTTAATTAACTGAGTTAAGTAATTGCCTCATTGCTAAAAGTCTATAAGAGTCAGAGACATAATTCTAACTTGGGTGTCTCTGACTGCTAGAATTTTATATTTAATTATAAATGAATGCCTTTCTTCCTTAAGCAAAAGTCTTTATTCTCCTTTACCAAAGTTTTAAGAAAATACATATTGTGTAAGTGAAATTAATATGGCCCACAAATGACAAATATTAGGAAATACTGACTAGTTTTTCCTAATATTTGTTTCCCTTCATACTGAAGAAAACAATTTATTAATGCATGAGAGGAAAATGTCTCAACTCTACATGCAGTGGCATTGTTGGTATAATTGTTGGGTTAATAACCCTGAAAGAGCACTGAACAGGAACGGATAAAGCAGCTGGAAATAGGCATGTTAAACCCAGTATCAAAGTATTTTTCGAGATCAAGCTCTTTGTACCTTCATTAAAAAGCAAATTAAGATTATCTTATATGACTTCGATGTTTTTTATTTTTTGATAAAGATTTTCATATATATTTTGTTGTAGTTTTGAATCAGAGAGTTGGACATTTTTATTCTTTATTTACAAATAAGAAAATGAGAGAGAAAAGTTTATTAATTTCCAAAGATTAATGGGCAGAGGTAGGGCCAAATATTTGCTCAAGTACTATTTCTAGGCTTGTTACTATGTCACTGACAGGAGGCTACTAGTATCACTGCCACCTCTCCCTTAAGTAGTCAGGAAAAAAAGATAACTGCTTGTGCTTGAGGGAAAACAAGGCAACAGGAATTAGTTTCCTTGTCCATATTAATAGATAAACTTCATTAATGTCCTTTAAGATGAGAGGAGTGGAGTACAACTCAACATTATTTAAGACAAATTTACTATCTTGTTTATGTTTTTATGTTTTGTTTTATTGTTGAAGTGCTTTTTTTCAATTTGGTATTTAGTGAATAATTCTACTGTTATCACTTTTTTTCACTTTCTGAAATACACACAAAGAAGAGATGGAATCACAACTGACAGAAGTATTTTCCCTCCATTAATTGAATAGTATGATTTATTCAAATATATAGGCAATGGACATTTTTATGAGTATTTACTTTTCATGCTAGTCATGAGCTATTCTTATTAAGGTATGAGGGTTTCAATTGCAAAACAAGTATCTTTGATTGGCCAAGTGAATTTTGTAGAAAGTATTTGGTAGAACAGGCCATGTCATTTTGTGTTGTTAGGAAGATCTGATGAACTCCATTGTTCCTTTTATCCAAGAATTGGCTGGCATTCCCCAGTACAAAGAAGCTATGTGTGCAGCTATAATTTTTTTAAGATTACAGATTGTAACCATCCTATTATACTATCCAATATATTATATTCAAATAGTCCTCCTTGCATATTTTTTCTACCAAGAATAAGAAAAAAATACTTCTCTGAATGAATCCAAATTATACTGAAATCACACAAGTGTGGAATTAGTTAACAATGTATAATATAAAGCAACTAGGAGTTGTAGCCTATTTTAACTCTGTATTGAAACAAGAATCTTTGGGCTACTAGTCAGCATTTTAGAAGTTTTATACTTGAGAGCTCTTGTTACATTTGTAATCTTGTTCCTTACATAGATGCTAAGGTATATGCTAAGAAAACTAACATAAGGAAATTACAAAATGATTCTTCTTTTTTATGTTATGTCTTTTTCTACTTATTTTTTGGTTGAAAATTAGAATAAAACTGGTTTTAGTTAAACCAGTTAAGCCATTCCATAGTCATAAAATTCCTATGTCAGAGGTTTAAAAAGTACTGGAGAAATGTTTAATTGAAGAAAATAAATATTGTCCACAAGGGAATAGGATTTGAAAAAGAAAAATATATTCTAGTGGAGTGATCTTGGAGATGTCATAGTATTTTTCCTCAAAAGAATGCTCTGCTGAGTGAAATTCACATTCCACATTTAAAATGAAAGCAATGACAACAATAACAATAAAACTATGGTTATCAGGGTATAAACATATTGAGGTCTCTGAAAGTCAGGAATATTTATCAAAATACACCATAACTGGCAGTTAAGATTTGTGTGAATGGCATGTCATAATATAATTTTTTTTGGTATATTTTCTCTCTGAAGTAGGAATCAAAGCAATCTCTTGAGAGTAAAGTGGGGAGAGCAGGATTAGCAGGTTTAGGAGAAGAGAAAAAGTTTAAAACAATTATTGCATTATACACATGCTCTGCACACAGTGAATGCTGTCGATTGACTTGAAATTATAGGTAGCATTTGCAGAGCCTAAGACTGTTTGTGGTCCTGCCATTTCAACTGAATTGTTGAATCAATTTTGTCAAGCATCATGTTAATAAGGTCAAAAAGCCAGTGAAACCGGTTGTCTGGCTTGAATGATTGTGTGATGGAAGTGATTAGTAGAAACAGCCTTAAACTCACATTCATCCCCAAACCTGGTATCCAGATGAGCTGTCCTGCTTTCCATGCTAGGCTCTTCCTGTTTTTTATTTTTTTATTTTTTTCCCCCATGAAATCATTCTGTCTGTACTAATGCTCCTCAACATTTTAGATCCCACATTTCCAACTGAAAGCATATTTCATATGCCTGCTTTTAAAGTTTCTTCAAATAAAAAAAACTAAATGTCAGAAACATGAGGGATTTTCAATTAGTTTAGGAATAAATACCTTTATATTTATGGCATCAAATGTGTACTTTTTAGGGCATTTTCAGTTTAGCAGTGGCTTTGAAACTGCACCTTGTTCCATTACCTCCATATGTTCTGTAGGGGAATCATGTGCTAGTAAATTTCTTTTAATAATAAAAATTTTCATATTTTCCAAAATCTAATTCTTGATAACTTTTCATTGGTACTTGTTTTTAAGTATTGAACCTCAATGAGTATTAATTTTACATTTTGTGCAAAATATCTAAAACAACTATCATTGGTGTGAAAATTAGGTTACAGCTTTTATCAATCTTTACTTGACTCAGTGAAGTCTCACTTATGGCTTCCCATTGTCTACATATTAAAAATAAAATTTTTACCAAGAAGATAGGATTAATTAAACCCAGATCTAAAATCTGACTCGTTTGTTATTTTAGGAGTATCATAGCAGGGCACATAGGATCTGTTAGTACTTTAAATTCTAAGATTTATTTTAGTTCTAGATATTCTTTCAGTGGGACCCTAGAAGGATTAAGTCCTAGTTTTCCACTGTGGCAACCCAGTAACTAATACACATTTTCTTGTTTTTTATTCCTTCTTCATTTCACATTGTCATTATCTCACACTTCTTCCTGACCTTAGCTTCCAAATACACTTGCAGTCATGTTTTTATGTCAGTTACTGCTTCTGGGGAGCCACACATAAGATAACTTTATTTTTTAAATTACGGGTTGACTTCACACAGAATTTGTTAAGATATGGGAAAAAAATGCAGACAATCCAAGTCTACACTTTTACATTATTTCTTTTATTTTTTCTTAAAATAAAGAAAACTAGAATCATATAGTTATTTTCTCCAAACTTTTATCTTGCTACATCATTATACATGAAACCTCTATTAAAATAAATTGTAATATTTGTTATGATTTTATTTCATTTTTATTTTATTTTAATAATATTTTATTTCAAATATTTTATTCTTATTTTATTTTTAAGATTTGCTCTAAATTCAACTTCTATTTAACTGTTTTACCAAACATAGATTGTCAAAGATAATGCAAACATCCAAGATATTTCAAATAGAAGAGGGTTTAATACTGGGGGCAGGCTAAAGGAGCAGAAATTGGTGATAATGAAAGTAGTTTGGAATTGATACCTCTGCCATATTCTTGATAGTCTAAATGTTGCTATTTACATGCAAACTCAGAAATCTGTACGAAACCACTACCAATGTCACAATTCATCTACAGGCTTCATGTGATGGCAGGGAAATATGAAGATCACTGCAAAGCCCCTTTTAGCAAAGTCATATTTTGGCTGCTGTTCTTAGACACATAAGATCATGGCTTCTGACTAATTTTCTACCTTCCAAATTTTGAGTAACTGCATTTCACAGAAGGTAATCATATCCAGAACCCTTAAACAAGAGTCTAATATATTCAATTCCCAGGCTTCTCATGCCTAAAATTGCGTGCAGAGAGTAGAAAGAAAAAAAATGATGATTGAACAGCAACAAAAGCAATAACAAAACATTGCTGAACAGTGAATGTTAACATAAGTCACAGAATTTTATTGGACTTGAACTTCACATTTACTCAGTAAATTTAAAATCTTCTCTATTTCCATATACATAAACACACACATATATATGTATGTGTGTATATATATATATATATATATACACACATACATGTGTGCCTGTGTGTGTGTATGTGTATGCACAAAGACAGAAATATACTTTGTTTAGCACACTATTAAGTTACAGTTGGGCTCTGCATAGATACTAAGATACTATATTAATGATAAAAATCCTTTTAAATAAGTTTAAAACAAAGCATGTAGCAATTTCCTGTCATTATCACAAGTTAGTGACTTTCACTTAATTATTGTATCATTTTTATCTTCTATGTGTCTTGTTCATATTCATAATTTATAAGTAACATATTACAGTAAAATTTTGACAATTACATGCTCCATATCTCATTCCTTTTTCTAACATATGTGCCATTTATCTACTGCTGCATTAGTTTCCCAAGACTGCTATAACAAATTGCAACAAACTTGACTTAAAACAACAGAAATTTATCCTCTCTTAGTTCTGGAGTTCAGAACTGCAAAATCAAGGCATCTGCACCTTCTGGAGGCTCTGAAGAAAATCTGTTTCATGCCTCTCTCCTAGTTTCTGGTTGCAGGCAATTCTTGGGTTTCCTTTGCTGGTAGACACATCACTCAAATCTCTGCCTCCATCTTTACATCCTCTTCATCTTTGTATGTTTATGTGTCTTCCTTTCTTATTATAAAGAGCCCTGTTATTGGATTTATGCCCCAACATAACCTAAGATAATCTCATTTTAAGATTCTTACCTTAATTATACCTGCAAACATCTTATTCCAAATGAAGTAACATTATGAGATTCCTGGTGGACATATCCTTTAAGGGACTACTCTCTGCCCTACTATACTGTGTAAAAAATTACTCCAGAATTTGTCAGTTTAAAAGGGCAAACATTATTATATCACAATTTCTATGAGTTGAGGAACCTAGGCATGGCTTAACCAGGTACACAGGCTCTGGGCATTTCACAAACTACAATCCATTTGTAGGCTAGGACTACTACCTTCATCTAAGATTCTTTGGGGAGGACACATTTCCAATCTCTTCATATGACTATTGACAGATTTAGGTCCCTACTGGATGACAGTTGAAGACATCACACTTTGCCACTGGGGATCTCCAAAAGGCAGTTTTCCACATGGTACCTGGCTTCCTACAACAAGTGAAAGAGAACAAGAGAAGGTGCCCACGACAAAAAATTGCCTGCAACCAGGATGCTTTTTGAAACCTAATGTCAAAGGTGAAATCGCACCAATTTTGTTATATTCTATTTGTCAAAAGCAAGTCATTAGATAAGCCCATGCTCAAGGGAATGGCATTACAAATGAGAATAAATATCTGGAGGAGATAGTCACTGAGAGCCATCTTAGAAACTGCCTAATACAAATTATTTCTCTATCTTTTGTTTAGTTTCATCAAATCAATACTTTTCAGTGACTACATGCATTCTCTAAAGTGCATTTCATTAAGGAAGAAGAAAGGAAAGAGAAAAAGAGAGGTAAGTATCATTAAAACATGAATAAAAGTGTCTGAGTATAGTCAAAAAATAAAATAAAACAAAACATTTTGGAAAGAAATACTTCCAATAGTCAGACAAGAAATTATTATGCTTAATCATATTTTAGAAAACTTATTTTCTACTAGAGAGACAAACATGAAGTGGTCTCTAGTTAATATATATTTTTTATTTATTTTTTATTTCATTATCCGGTTTTGTTAATATTTTAGTCTTTAAAATTTAATGCTTTTGGTTTTATGTCATGTATTACAAACTGTTTTTCCTATTACACTTTCCTTTAAAAAGATCCTTATTTCATTTTACTTAAGACAGTCTTTTCCTAATGGAAATAAAATGAATGTTACTTTTATAATTATGCCCCTTGGTCTTTAGGTAGACAAGTAAAATGATTTCTAGATTACTTTAATAAGCAAAATTAGATGTAATTGAAAAAATTAGATTTTTGTAAAAATCTGAGCTACTTGTGTATGCTTCATGAGTTTTAGCTGTCTAAATGGACAAATGGATTTTTAAATTATTTATATATTTCAGTTTGGGAATTTTATAGGTTTCTTAACTTTTTTTAAGTGCTAAAAGCCTGTGCTTATAAGCATTTTGAATAAATTTAATTTTCAATCTAATAGTTTCAGGTATTTCAAGCTGAATATTTAAAATATAATTCAGTATGCTAGATAGATTAATTAATGGCAAATTACTGGTAGAATTATTTGAAGCATTTACTTGGAAAGTTTTGAATGTATATTAATTACAGCATAGCTAAACTTAGAACATGTATTGGTTATGATGACTGGATACATTTTATCTAGCCAAGAAAAAGCCAGATTTGTTACCTATTGCTTCTCCTACACATTTCTCCATTGCACTATGTATGAACAAAATCCATAAAGTAGAAAATAGTCATTGAAAGCAGAAATAACTTAGTGTATATTAAAATACAAATAGTTCAGAATAGTCAAAACAATTTTGAAAAAGGCAAATAAAAGTGTAGTATTTATACTGATCAATTTTAAGAAAAAAACAGTAATAAGAAAAGTGTGGTATTTGTGTAGGATGGACATGCATGTGATTAGAACAGAGTAGGAAACAAAGAAATATGCTACCTCATACATGCTCAACTGATTTTCAATAAAGGTGTGAAAATGTAGAATATAGAATAGACATTCTTTTGACAGATGTCTCTAAAATAAATGAATATCCATTTGGAAAAAAATGAATATATATCCTTACCTCACATCAAGGGTTGAAATTAACTTACAGTGGATCATGGAGCAAAACAGAAGATAAGAAATGTATTCAAGAAAATATGGAAGAAAATCTTTTGTTTTCAAGCATAGAAAAGGATTTCCTAAGACGCAAAAAGCACAAACCATGGAAAAAATCATAAGCTTCATCAACCTTGAAATATTTTGGTCTCTGAAAGACACTAGTCACTATCACATACTTGAAAAAGATAAATTACAAAGTGGAAGAAAATATAAGCAAGGGAATGCTTCCAAGATGGCCTAGTAGGAACAGCTCCAGTCTGCAGCTCCCAGCGAGATGGACACAGAAGACGGGTGATTTCTGCATTTCCAACAGAGGTACCTGGTTCATCTCACTGGGACTGGTTGGACAGTGGGTGCAGCCCATGGACGGCGAGCCAAAGCAGGGCGGGGCATCACCTCACCTGGGAAGTGCAAGGGGTCAGGGGATTTCCCTTTCCTAGCCAAGGGAAACCGTGACTGACTGTACCTGGAAAAACAGTACACTCCTGACAAAATACTGTGCTTTTTGATGGTCTTAGCAACTGCAGACCAAGAGATACTCTCCTGTGCCTGGCTCAGCAGGTCCCATGCCCACAGAGGCTTGCTCACTATGAGCACAGCAGTCTGAGATCCACCTGTGAGGCTGCAGCCTGGCAGGGGGAGGGATGTCTGCCATTGTTGAGGCTTGAGTAGGTAAACAAAGTGGCCGGGAAGCTCTAAATGGGTGGAGCCCACTGCAACTCAGCAAGGCCTACTGCCTCTATAGACTCTACCTCTGTGGGCAGGGCATAGCTGAACAAAAGGCAGCAGACAACTTCTGCAGACTTAAACGTCCCTGTCTGACAGCCCTGAAGAGAGCAGTGGTTCTCCCAGCACAGCGTTCAAGCTCCGAGAATGGATAGACTGCCTCCTCAAGTGTGTCCCTGACCCCCATGTAGCCTGAATGGGAGGCACCTCCCAACAGGGGCCAACAGACACCTCATACAGGTGGGTGCCCCTCTGGGATGAGGCTTCCAGAGGAAGGATCAGGCAGCAATATTTGCTGTTCTGCAATATTTGCTGTTCTGCAGCCTCTGCTGGTGATACCCAGGCAAACAGTGTCTGGAGTGGACCTCCAGCAAACTCCAACAGACCTTCAGCTGAGGGGCCTGACTGTTAGAAGGAAAACTAACAAACAGAAAGGAATAGCATCAACATCAACAAAAAGGACATCCACACCAAAACCCCATCTGTAGGTCACCAACATCAAAGACCAAAGGTAGATAAAACCACAAAGATGGGAAGAAACCAGAGCAGAAAAGCTGAAAATTCCCAAAACTAGAGTGCCTCTTCTCCTCCAAAGGATCGCAACTCCTCACCAGGAACAGAACAAAACTGAACAGAGAATGACTTTGACGAGTTGACAGAAGTAGGCTTCAGAAGGTCGGTAATAACAAACTTCTCCGAGCTAAAGGAGCATGTTCTAACCCATCGTGAGCAATCTAAAAACCTTGAAAAAAGGTTAGACAAATGGCTAACTAGAATAAACAGTGTAGTGAAGACCTTAAATGACTTGATGGAGCTGAAAAACACAGCACGAGAACTTCGTGATGTATGCACAAGCTTCAATAGGCGATTCAATCAAGTGGAAGAAAGGAGATCAGTGATTGAAGATCAAATTAATGAAATAAAGTGAGAAGACAAGATTAGAGAAAATAGAGTAAAAAGAAATGAACAAAGCCTCCAAGAAATATGGGACTATGTGAAAAGACCAAATCTACGTTTGATTGGTGTTCCTGAAAGTGATGGGGAGAATGGAACCAAGTTAGAAAACACTCTTCAGGATATTATCCAGGAGAACTTCCCCAATGTAGCAAGGCAGGCCAACATTCAAATTCAAGAAATACAGAGAACACCACAAAGATACTCCCCGAGAAGAGCAACCCCAAGACACATAATTGTCAGATTTACCAAGGTTGAAATGAAGGAAAAAATATTAAAGGCAGCCACGGAGCAAGGTCGGGTTACCCACAAAGAGAAGCCCATCAGATTAACAGAGGATCTCTCGGCAGAAACCCTACAAGCCTCAAGAGAGTCGGAGCCAATATTCAACATTCTTAAAGAAAAGAATTTTCAACTCAGAATTTCATATCCAGCCAAACTAAGCTTCATAAATGAAGGAGAAATAAAATTCTTTACAGACAAGCAAATGCTGAGAGATTTTGTCACCACCAGGCCTGCCATATAAGAGTTCCTGAAGGAGGCACTAAACATGGAAAGGAACAACCAGTATAAGCCACTGCAAAAACATGCCAAAGTGTAAAGACCATCGATATGAAGAAATGACATCAATTAATGGGCAAAATAACCAGCTAACATCATAATGACAGGATCAAATTCACACATGACAATATCAACTTCAAATGTAAATGGGCTAAATGCCCCAATTAAAAGACATAGACTGGCAAATTGGATAAAGAGTCAAGATCCATCAGTGTGCTGTATTCAGAAGACTTATCTCACGTGAAGAGACACACATTGGCTCAACATAAAAGGATGGAGGAAGATCTACCAAGCAAATGGAAAACTAAAAAAAGCAGAGGTTGCAATCCTAGTCTCTGATAAAACAGACTTTAAACCAACAAAGATCAAAAGAGACAAAGAAGGCCTTTACGTAATGGTAAAGGGATCAATTCAACAAGAAGAGCTAACTATCCTAAATATATATGCACTCAATAAAGGAGCACCCAGATTCATAAAGCAAGTCCTTAGAGACCTACAAAGAGACTTAGACTCCCACACAATAATAATGGGGGATTTTAACACCCCACTGTCAATATTAGAAAGATCAATGAGACAGAAGGTTAACAAGGATATCCAGGATTTGAACTCGGCTCTGCACCAAGCGGACCTAATAGAATTCTACAAAACTCTCCACCCCAAATCGACAGAATATACATTCTTCTCAGCATCACATTGCACTTATTCTGTAATTGACCACATAATTGGAAGTAAAACACTCCTCAAGAAATGTAAACGAACAGAAATCACAACAATCTGTTTCTCAGACCACAGTGCAATCAAATTAGAACTTAGGATTAAGAAATTTACTCAAAATTGCACAAGTACATGGAAACTGAACAACCTGCTCCTGAATGACGACTGGTTAAATAACGAAATGAAGGCAGAAATAAAGACGTTCTTTGAAACGAATGAGAACAAAGACACAAAGTACCAGAATATCTGGGACACATTTAAAGCAGCATGTAGAGGGAAATTTATAGCACTAAATGCCCACAAGAGAAAGCAAGAAAGATCTAAAATCGACACCCTAACATCACGATTAAAAGAACCAGAGAAGCAAGAGCAAACAAATTCAAAAGCTAGCAGAAGGCAAGAAATAACTAAGATCAGAGCACAACTGAAGGAGATAGAGACATAAAAAATCCTTCAAAAAATCAATGAATCCAGGAGCTGGTTTTTTGAAAAGATAAACCAAATAGACTTCTAGCAAGATTAATAAAGAAGAAAAGAGAGAAGAATCAAATAGATGCAATAAAAAATGATAAAGGGGATATCACCACCGATCCCACAGAAATACAAACTATCATCGGAGAATACTATAAACATCTCTAGGCAAATAAACTAGAAGATCTAGAAGAAATGGATAAATTCCTGGAAACATACACCCTCCCAAGACTAAACCAGGAAGAAGTTGAATCTCTGAATAGACCAATAACAGGTTCTGAAATTGAGGCAATAATTAATAGCCTACCAACCAAAAAAAGTCCAGGACCAGACGAACTAACAGCCGACTTCTGCCAGGGGTACAAAGAGGAGCTCATACCATTTCTTCTGAAACTATTCCAATCAATAGAAAAAGAGGGAATCCTCCCTAACTCATTTTATGAGGCCAGCATCATTCTGATACCAAAGCCTGGCAGAGACACAACAAAAAAAGAGAATTTTAGGCCAATATCCCTGATGACCATCGATGTGAAAATCCTCAATAAAATACTGGCAAACTGAATCCAGCAGCACATCAAAAAGCTTATCCACCAGGATCAAGTTGGTTCATCCCTGAGATGCAGGGCTGGTTCAACATATGGCAATCAATAAACGTAATCCATCACATAAACAGAACCAATGACAAAAACCACATGATTATCTCGATAGATGCAGAAAATACCTTTGATAAAATTCAACAGCCCTTCATGCTAAAAACTCTCAATAAACTAAGCATTGATGGAACGTATTTCAAAATAATAAGAGCTATGTATGACAAACCCACAACCAATATCATACTGCATGGGCAAAAGCTGGAAGCATTCCATTTGAAAACCGGCACAACACAAGGATGCCCTCTGTCACCACTCCTACTCAACATAGTGTTGGAAGTTCTGGCTAGGGCAATCAGGCAAGAGAAAGAAATAAAGCGTATTCAATTAGGAAAATAGGAAGTCAAATTTTCCCTATTTGCCGATGACATGATTGTGTATTTAGAAAACCCCATTGCCTCAGCCCAAAATGGCTTTCAGCTGATAAGCAACTCCAGCAAATCTCAGGATACAAAACCAATGTGCAAAAATCACAAGCATTCCTATACACCAATAACAGACAAACAGAGGGCCAAATCATGAGTGAACTCCCATTCACAATTGCTACAAAGAGAATAAAATACCTAGGAATCCAACTTACAAGGGAGGTGAAGGACCTCTTCAAGGAGAAATACAAACCAC
This sequence comes from Pan paniscus, assembly GCF_029289425.2. Taxonomy (NCBI): domain Eukaryota; kingdom Metazoa; phylum Chordata; class Mammalia; order Primates; family Hominidae; genus Pan; species Pan paniscus. The sequence continues at coordinate 132,269,088 of NC_073252.2, read as the reverse complement.
TGCTCAAAGAAATAAAAGAGGACACAAACAAATGGAAGAATATTCCATGCTTATGGGTAAAAAGAATCAATATAATGAAAATGGCCATACTGTCCAAGGTAATTTATAGATTCAATGCCATCTCCATCAAGCTCCCCATGACTGTTTTCACAGAATTGGAAAAAACTACTCTCAAGTTCATATGGAACCAAAAAAGAGCCCTCATAGCCAAGACAATCCTAAGCAAAAAGAACAAAGCTGGAGGCATCACACTACCTGACTTCAAACTACACTACAATGCTACAGTAACCAAAACAGCAAGGTACTGATACCAAAACAGATACATAGACCAATGGAACAGAACAGAGGCCTCAGAAATAACACCACACATCTACAACCATCTAATCTTTGACAAACCTGACAAAAACAAGCAATGGGGAAAGGATTCCCTATTTAATAAATGGTACTGGGAAAACTGGCTAGCCATATGTAGAAAGCTGAAACTGGATTCCTTTCTTACACCTTATACAAAAATTATCTCAAGATGGATTAAATACTTAAATGTAAGACCTAAAACTATAAAAACCCTAGAAAAAAACCTAGGCAATACCATTCAGGACATAGGCATGGGCAAAGACTTCATGACTAAAACACCAAAAGCAATGGCAACAAAAGTCAAAATAGACAAATGGAATCTAATTAAACTAAAGAGCTTCTGCACAGCAAAATAAACTATCATCAGAGTGAACAGGCAACCTACAGAATGGAGAAAATTTTTGCAATCTACACATCTGACAAAGGGCTAATAACCAGAATCTACAAAGAACATAAACAAATTTTCAAGAAAACAACAACCCCATCAAAAAGTGGGCAAAGTATTTGAACAGACGCTTCTCAAAAGAAGACATTTATGAAGCCAACAGACACATGAAAAAATGCTCATCATCACTGGTCACCAGAGAAATGCAAATCAAAACCACCATGAGATACCATCTCATGCCAGTTAGAATGGGATCATTAAAAAGTCAGGAAACAACAGATGCTGGAGAGGATGTGCAGAAATAGGAACTATTTTACACTGTTGGTGGGAGTGTAAATTAGTTCAACCATTGTGGAAGACAGTTTGGCGATTCCTCAGGGATCTAGAACTAGAAATACCATTTGACGCAGTGATCACATTCCTGGGTATACACCCAAACGATTATAAATCATGCTACTATAAAGACACATGCACACGTATGTTTATTGCAGCACTATTCACAATAGCAAAGACTTGGAACCAACCCAAATGTCCATTAATGATAGGCTGGATTAAGAAAATGTGGCACATATACACCATAGAATACTATGCAGTTGTAAAAAAGGATGAGTTCATGTCCTTTGCAGGAACATGGATGAAGCTGGAAACCATCATTCTCAGCAAACTATCACAAGATAAAACCAAAGAAAACCAAACACCACATGTTCTCACTCATAGGTGGGAATTGAACAATAAGAACACATGGACACAGGAAGGGGAACATCACATACCGGGGCCTATCAGGGGGTGGGGGGTTGGAGGAGGGATAGCATTTGGAGAAATCCCTAATGTAAATGATGAGTTGATTGGGTACAGCAAGCCAACATGGCACATGTATACTTATGTAACAAACCTGCACGTTGTGCACATGTACTCTAGAATTTAAAGTATAATTTAAAAAATTTAAAAAGAAAATATTAGCAACATATACTTATATCCAAAGTATATACAGAAACTAACTCCATTAAGAAAATGGACAAATGATTTCAGCAGACACTTCACAAACCAAGATATCAAATGATCAATCAGCACCTCCCAAAGTGATCAGCATCTTTAGTCATTATGGATTAGCACTGTAAACCCATTAGAATGGCTTAAAATTTTAATGACTGACCATACCAAGAAATACCAAGGATGTGGAGCAAATAGAGTTTTTATTTGCTGTTCTTAGTTATGGTACAACCAATTTGGAATACAGATTGTCAATTTCTTATAACTTTAAACATGTCCTTACTTTTATATCCCAGCCATATCACTCCTAGGTAGTTACTCAGGGAAAACGAAAATGTGAATCCACAAAAAGACTTTTGCAAAAATGCTCATAACAGATTTATTAAAAGAGCCTAAAATTGGATAAAACACAGATGTTCAACAGCAGGTTAACAGATAAACAAATTGTGATATATTCATATAATGAAATATTGTTCAACCTTGGAGGAGAATAAACTATTGTTACACACAGCATAAAGGAATCTTGAAAAATGGTATGCTGAGCAAAAGAAGACAGAACAAAATATGTATTGGGTATATAATTCCATATATAGTCTATAAAAATTCTATATATAATTCTATATTAGGCAGCATTAATTCTGAATGACAGGAAACCTATTAGTGGTTGCCTGGAACTTGAAGAGGTGGGTGACTGCAGAGATACCCAACAGAACATTCTGGAGTAATGGAAATTTTCTGTATTTGAATACAGTGATAGTGACATGCCTTCATACTTTGGTCATCTCATAGAACTATACTCTTAGCATAATGCATTTTAGTATATATAAATTATATCAGAATAAGGTTAAATTTCAGTATGTATGTATCAATTTTTGAAAATACTTCTGAAGCTACTATTTGTTTTCAATTTATCAAAAAATTAATGTGATTGAAGAACAGTTTAATTTTTAAGCATGTAAATAAAATGGATAGCTGCATAAAGCAGAGATTAGCTGCCCAATAACCACTAATCACAAGTGGCTATCAAGCCCTTGAAATGTGGCTATGCTGGATTGAGATGTGCTGTAAATGTGAAAATAAACACTACATTTTGAAAACATAGTTTGAAAAATGATTTTAAATATCTCAATACTTTATATTGATTGCACATTGAAATATTTTTGATATATTAGGTAAAATAAAATATATTATGCTCAGAATAGTAATACATAATCAATATGTCATATACAACTTACTACATGTTTTAAGTATAGTATGTCATCTATTTCCTTTAAGATTGCAATTTTATTTTATTTTTATTTTTATACATTTAGGGGATACAAGTGCGTTTTTTTACATAGATCTACTGTGTAATGAAGTCTGGGCTTTTAATGTAAATGTAACCTAAATATTGTACATTATACCCAATACAATAATAAATAAATATAATGATAATATATTTAAAATATACCCAATAGTATATTATACCAATATAATGATACATATCCAATAATATACCCAAAAATAATATAGCCAATAATAATATACCCAATATAATAATAAATATTCCCAATAAAGGGATGAGTTAATCTCTCTTCCCTTACCCCTCTCCCACCCTTTCACTTTTTGGAGTCTTCAAAGTCTATTATTACACTCTGTAGGTCCATGTGTATCTATTGTTTAGCTTCCACTTATAAGTGAGAACATACAATATTTGGCTTTCTGTTTCTGAGTTACTTCACTTAAGATTATAGCCTTCAGTTCCATCCACGTTGTAGCAAAAGATGTGATTTTCTTCTTTTTTATGACTGAGTAGTATTCCATTGTGTGTATATGCCACTTTTTAAAATCTGATCATTCTTTGGTGGACTATTAGGTTGATATCACAACTTTGCTATTGTGAATAACGCTATGACAAACATACGAGAGTGCAGGTGACATTTTTTATATAATAATTTCTTTTCCTTTGGGTAGATACCCAGTAGTGGGATTGCTAAATCAAATGGTAAGTCTATCTTTAGTTGTTTGAGAGATCTCCATACTGTTTTCCATAGAGGTTGTGCTAATTTACATTCCAATCAACAGTATGTAAGTGTTTCCTTTTCTCCACATCTTGGCCAATATCTGTTGTTTTTTTGACTTTTTAATGATAGTCCCTGAGACTGATGTAAGATGGTATCTCATTGTGGTTTTGACTTTCATTACTCTGATAAAAAGTGATATTGAATATTTTCTCATATGTTTGCTGGCCACTTTTATGTCTTCTATTGAAAAATGTCTGTTCTCGTCCTTTGCTCACTTTACAATGGAATTATTTGTTGTTGTTGAGTTCCTTGTAGATTCTGGATATTACCCCTTGGTCAGATGCATGGTATGCAAATATTTTTTCCCATTTGATAGATTGTCTGTTTACTGTATTCATTATTTCTTTTGTGGTGCAAAAGCTTTTAAGTTTAATTAAGTCTCATTTGTCTATTTTTTGTTTTTGTTTTTGTTTTTGATGCCCTTGTTTTGAGATCTTCAATTCTTTGCCTAGTCCAATAACCAGAAGAGTTTTTCTTAGGTTTTCCTCTAGGATTTTTATAGTTTCAGGTCTTACATTTAAGTCTTCTATCCATTTTGAGTTAATTTTTGTATATGATGAGAGATAGGTGTCCAGTTATATTATGCTGCCTATGGCTATCCAATTTTTCCCAGCACCATTTATTGAAAATGGTGTCCTTTTCCCAAAGCATATTTGTGTCAACTTTGTTGAAGATTGGTTGGTTGTGGGAGGTGGCTTTATTTCTGGGTTCTCTGTTCTGTTCCATTGATCTAGATATCTATTTTTATATCAGTACCATGCTATTTTGGTTACCATAGCCTTGTCATAAAATTTGAAGTCAGGTAATGTGATGGCTCTAGCTTTCTACTTTGTGCTTAGGATTGCTTTGGCTGTTTCTTGGTTCCATATGAACTTTAGAATTATTTTCTCGAATTCTGGGAAAAATTACATTGCTAGTTTGATAGGGACTGCATGAAGTCTGCAGATTGCTTTGGGCAAGATGGTCATTTTAATGATATTGATTCTTTTGTTCCATAACATGAGATGTTTTTCCATTCATTTGTGTTATCTACAAATACACTCATGGGTATTTTGCAATTCTCCCTGTAGAGATTTTTCACCTTGATTAAATGTATTATTAGGTATTTAATTTTTTTGAAGCTATTGTAAATAGGGTTGAATTCTTGATTTGCTTCTCATTATTGGTGTATAGAAATGCTACTGATTTTTGTACATTGATTTTGAGTCCTAAAAGTTTACTGAAGTCATTTAGCAAATCTAGAAGTCTTTTGGAGGAGTCTTTAGGGCTTTCTAGGTATAAGATCATATCACCAGTGAACAGAGATAACTTGACTTTTTCTTTTTCAGTATGGGTGTCTTTTATTACTTTCTCTTGCCTGATTGTTCTGGATAGGACTTGCAGTATCATTTTGAATAGGAGTGGTAAAAGTGGGCATCTTTGTCTTATTCCAGTTATTAGGGGGAAGGCTTTTAACTTTTCTCATTCATTACGATGTTGACTGTTGATTTGTCTGTCATATGTGGTTTTTATTATTTTGAGGTATGCTCCTTCAATGTTTAATTAGTTGAGGGTTTTTTATATTGAATGCTTTTTATGCATCACTTGAGATGATCATATAGATTTCTTTTGAATTCTCTTTATGTGATGAATCACATTTATTTATTTGCATATGTTGAACCATCCTTGTATCCCTGGAATAAAGCCCACTTGATCATGGCGTATTATCTTTTTGATGTGCTGTTTAATTTAGCTGGTTAGTTAGTATTTTTGCTGAGGATTTTTGCATCTATGTTCCTCAGGGATATCGGCCTTTAGTTTTCTTTTTATGTTGTGCCCTTACTCAACTTTGGTATTCAGGCAATACTGTCCTTGTAGAATGAGTCAAGAAGGATTCTCTCCTCTTCAACTTTTTGAAACCATTTCATTAGGATTGATACCAGTTCTTCTTTGTACACATGGTAGGATTTGGCTGTAAATTTGGTCCTGAGCTTTTTTCTGTTGGGAGACTTCTTTATTATTATTACTAATTCAATTTAAGTTACTGGTCTCTTTAGGAGTTCTGCTTACTCCTTGTTCAATCTTGAGAGTGTCTATGTTTCCAGGAGTTTATCCATTTCCTCTAGATTTTCTAGTTTGTGCATTTAGAGAAGCTCATAGTTTTCTCTGATAATCTTTTTTATTTCTGTGGTATCAGTTGTAATGTCACCTCTATTGTTTCTGATTGTGCTTATTTGAATCTTCTTTGTTTCTTGGTTAATCTAGCTAGCGGCCTATCAATTTTATATATCTTTTTCTTGATCCTTTGTATTGCTTTTTGATCTCAATGTTACTTACTTTTGATGTGATCTTTGTTATTTCCATTCTTCTTCTAGCTTTGGGTTTTGTTTGTTCTTACTATTCCAGTTCCTTCAGGTGCAAAGTTTCATTGTTAACTTGAGATCTTTTTCTACTTTTTTGATGTACTCATTTAACCTTATAAACTTTCCTCATACTGCTTTTCCATATACCAAAGGCTGTATCTCTATTTTCATCTGGGTTTATCCAAAGATTATTTAGGGACAAATTTTACAGTTCCGTGTAGTTTTGAGAGTTCCTCCTAATATTCATTTCTAGTTTTATTCCACTGTTATGCAAGAAGATGTTTGATATGATTTTGACTTTTAAAAATTTATTGAAACTTGCCTTGTAGCCTTTCATAGGGTCCATTTATAAGAATATTTTATCTTCTGATGAGAAAAATACATATTCTGTGGTTGTAGGTTAGAATGTTACATAAATGCTGTTAGGTCTACTTAGTCTAGAGTCCAATTTAAGTCCAGAGTTTCTGTGTTGCTTTTCTGCCTTGATGATCTGTCTGGTGCTGTCAGTTGAGTGTTGAAGTCTCCTGCTCTTACTGCATTGCCAGGATTGTTATGCTGGTTTATTCTCATCTAGAGAAGCTGTCACTTATTTTTGAATTTACTTTCATTTGGATGAAAATTTTTCCTGAGGTTGTGACTATAATATATGACAAATGGGGTCATTGGAGTTTGCTTTTACATGCTTTCTGGGGCCATGACTTTGTTAAATTCCTTGGTTATAGACAGCCTTAGTTTGGTGCTTTCCTCAAATGTTAGTTACAGTAGCAGTGCACTGGGCTGGTGCAGAAGCTCTCAGCTTACTTCAGGGATGGGGAGGTGGAGGTCTCAACAAGCTTATCTTCCTCCCAAGCATTATACACTGGCCTCAGCAATTTTGTTCTGTTTTGTTTTGTTTTTTTGACAGAATCTCGCTCTGTTGCCAGGCTGGAGTGCAGTGGCACGATCTTGGCTCACTGCAACCTCTGCCTCCTGGGTACAAGTGATTCTTCTGCCTCAGCCTCCTGAGTAGCTGGGACTATAGGCACGTGCCACCATGCCCAGCTAATTTTTGTATTTTTTAGTAGAGACGGGGTTTCACCATGTTGGCCAGGATGGTCTCAATCTCGACCTCGTGATCCACCCGCCTGGGCCTCCCAAAGTGCTGGGTTTACAGGCGTGAGCCACCACACCTGGCTGCAAATTTTGTATTGGGTAATGCAGTTCTACTGCAGGCCAGTAGGTGGTGATTGCAGGTGACAGACAGCTGTGGAAGAGGATGATGGGTATAAACCTGATCTTTGTTTACTTGGGGGAGCTCTCTGTTGCCTCATGCCATAGGCTTGTCTGTGGAATGCCCTGTGTCCTGAGTTCTCTGCTCACCCTCAGGATGGGAGATGAAGCTTGGTTATACATCAGTGAGTAGCATAAGCACCATCCCTGTGGAGGGTGGCAGGGGGAGTTCCTGGTGAAATGAGCTGAGGTCTCTGTTTGGGGGGACATGGCTATACCAACTCCACATCATGGGAAGGCAGGAACACCATTGGCTTCCCTATCACACCCCTGTCCTGGGGCTCGCAACTTTCAGTTCAGACAGACACTGCAGTATATCTCTAGGACACAATGTACCTGAGAGCCACAGAACACGCCTGTCCCCAAGCTGTGTCAAAATGGCTTCAAGATGGAGTCTCTTCCCTCAGCCCCAAAGACAGCTCTGTGGCTCACTTGTTCTATGCTGCAGAGACGCTGCTGCTCCATGTAGAGGGAGAAAGGCCCCTACTTTTCTGCAAAAATAGGCCTGGTAGGCCCATTGCCAAAAGGGGTGCTGCCACCCACCTAATAGCCCTGGAATGGCCCTCTTCAGAGACACAACTCTGCCCACCCTGTGTAAGCAGCCACAGCTGTGTTATCTTTAGTGTGCATGGAGAAGGGAGGAGTCTCCCTCTCCACTACTGTGCCTGAGCACTGGTGCCACCTGGCCCCTTGGGTGAAACCACACTTCTCCACTCATATCTCTGCTGGAAGGAGTACAATCACATCCAGTCCACAGTGGGGAACTCTCAGGCACAAGAGAGCAGGTGCTCTGATTTCCTTTGAACCAAGGGGCGCTTCCTTTGCACCCTGCAGTCTATCTTCCAATAGGAGCATCACACCACAAGGGCCAGACCACCAGTAGTTTCACAGCTCCCCTGGGTCCAGCTGACCCCGTGTGATTGCTGGAATACAAATGGGCACTGGAGAGTATCTCAGGGATTTGGTAATGTGGACACACAAGGGCTGAGATTCCCTGGGCAAGACAACTTTCCACAATGTGTGTGCACCCAGTATGATGCCTACTGCTGCAGCTCGGATGTAGGGGAAGGGTGGATGATCCTGTGAGAGCTGGTTGTGTAGTGCATTGCCCTCCAAAAATTTCCCAAATTACCTCCTACACCAGTGCCTGGGCTCACAGGGGTAAAGGAGCCTTTTGACAGTTTGGAGACCAGCAGTCTGCCACAGGGGTGAGGGGGAGTCAAGGACACTGCTATCTAGCCTTTCCACAGGACTCTAGGTGCCTCGGGATTCAATCTCTGTCACACCCTTGCTTCCTTCTTTTTTCTCTGTCCTTTTTTATTCCTGTGAGCACTCTCCCCTTAATCTATTTCAGTTGTAATTATTCACCTGTAATTTTGGTTCTTTCTAAAGAGAACTGGCCTCTGATGTCTCCAGTCAGCCATCTTGAAAAAAGGGGGTTGCATTTTTATATTTTATTTAGATTGCATTTTTAACCCAGGAACTATTTATACATTTAGAAAAAGGCAAATAATCTCACTAAGAATACAGCTGCGTCATTTCTAAATGCACTTTCTTTGAGTAGCTTCTGAAATATTTGTGGAAATTATTTTCTAAAGTAGTGCTTCCTAAAGAGTTTGGAAATGATCAAGGCCTTGAGAGATTTTGCATAGAATGTAAAATTGTTAGAAAATGTGTTTAGGAAATGTTGGATTAAACAGCACTTAACAGATTTCTAAACAACATGTATTTCAGTAATTTTATCAAGCTAATGTGCGTTATAAATCTTCAGAGAAGGGTTCTTAAAATATTCTTGTTTCCCCTTGACATAATCAAAAGAGTCATACTCAAGATTTTGTGCAATAAAATATGATGCCTCTACAAAAAAAAAAAGCCACCTTTGAGCTATTTCGGAATAGATGCCTCATACATATATGCTGAAATGCAAACTCAGAAGGTCTAGCACTACTTTTATAATGACTCTGGTGAATATTATCCATTGACTTGATTACAGTCCTATGCTTTTTTTCCTGCTTAGATTTTTCTCCAAATGTCAAAACAGCTTTGTAAGAAATAAGAGGAATGGAGAATTTCAAGTTTATTGTGTGCCTTCTGATTTCAGATGTTTGCTTCTACCCAGACGCAGTTTTTAATTTCTGAAAGAGATTAGATATTATCTCTGAATAAGAATTCTAAATATCATTTTTACATTTACTCAATTTATAAATTACACAAGAAAATTAACTTTTTCTAAATAATGGTATTTCCATTTATATCAGATATTTCTATGAACTGTCGATGAGAAATTAATTTCTAAATAACCTTACAATTAAGGTATATCCTTAGAAGAGAGTTTGAAAAATATGTTTCCATGATACTAATGTATTGCTAGTAAAATTGCATTACTATGTAAGTAGAATTATAACTAATAAAAACATAAGTAATATACATAAATTATGATTTGAAAATAGGCCGGGCGCGGTGGCTCATTCCTGTAATCCCAGCACTTTGGGAGGCTGAGGCGGGCGGATCACGAGGTCAGGAGATTGAGATCATCCTGGCTAACAGGGTGAAACCTTGTCTCTACTAAAAATACAAAAAATTAGCCCGGCGTGGTGGCGGACGCCTGTAGTCCCAGCTACTCGGGAGGCTGAGGTAGGAGAATTCCAAGAACCTGGGAGGCAGAGCTTGCAGTGAGCCGAGATCAGGCCACTGCACTCCAACCTGGGTGACAGAGCGGGACACTGTCTCACAAAAAAAAAAAAAAAAAAAAAAAAAAAAAGAAAATAATCATGCTCAATACACATGCAACTAGAATTATTTACATATAATAATTCAAACATAAGAATGTCATAGATTTTATCAGAATTAGGCAATCTGTAGAGCTCAAAAAAAGAATACAATTGCTAACTTTATTATGCATTAATTTAATTCCAAACTACCATTCAACTGATTAGATCATAAAGTAGCATAGGCCTCCTGCTGTGTGGGTGTTTGCAAAAACACAGCAATCCCAAATATCTAGTAATGGGAATGGTGCTGAGCATAAATTGTTGATAATTTTGTTATGACACTAACTAGTTGAGAGCTATTGATGTCTTAGAAATCTCTTTATATTGGCAAAATTTTATTCTATCTTGAAATATACATAAGACAACATTCATCTATGATTTGTCTCTAGAATGGCTAGTGATGAGCTAGTTTCATCATAGAGAGTGTAAGTAATTTACAATTCCAGAAAGTATACTTGATAAACTCCAAGAGGAAGTATTTAACTTAATAATTCTAGGTTTCCAGTCAAATGAATCCTTTTTGAACTAATGCTTTGTTCTTTTATTTCATATTTGCCCTACTCCCTTTTCAAAACATGCCTCTTAATAATAAATTTGCTTAAGAAATAACTTCAAACTTTTAATAACATATGATATAAGGGACTACTTAGCTTCTCTAGAGACTTTTTTTCCTGATTTCAACATTAAGAAGTTATGTTTTTATCTATTTTTCTGAGTGCACTTATTAATGTGTGAAAGTCCTTTAAATTCTATTTCTGATTATTTCACTTTAGAAGGAAAGGAATGCAAATAACAATCTAGGTATAAAATATTTTTTATTATCATTTCAGTTTGGAAATGAGACACATACTAAATATTGAGATATCAATATGTCTTGGTAATGTGTTATATAGTTAGAATTAATTTAATACTGGGTAGAATTTCCTGTTTACAATAATGTTTTGCTATTTAAGATTCCTGAATTTATCTTTAAATCTTTTAAGAAATTTAACTAATAATTTAGTTTGCACAGACATACAGATACACACAGTTTGCTCCTCTGAGTGTGCTTTCAGAGTAAAGAAGCCAAAGGGAAGTCTGTCTCTACCCCTGCTGTCTTAACAGCATTGAAGACATGAATCAATGGGGCAGTGCCTTACCATGACAGGAGAGGCACAGCACTCCAAAAGAGCTAAGCTCTGGTTTGGGGGATGGAGCGGCTATCGTATGCAAGATGTAAATGTTTATAGTGAAAAGCAATCCAACTTAATCACTGCAAAGCCAGATTTGAAAATGAGGTTCCAGAAGGGGAGAAGTCATACCCCAAGACATGCCATCAACATAATATTGCTAATATATTGTTTTCCACAGGTCACAGTTCTAAGGAACATTACAATCAATTTTGATTACCTGTTGTCTTGAGGTCAAGTGAGCAAGAATAAAACAGACAGAAGTGTGTTCATACTTTTATCATTTCCCTCTGTACCCAACTGTGCACTAATGTTTGTTAAGAGTTTAGCATTGAGAGCTCAATTTGATTGGCCTACAACACAGGTTGAAGAAGAGGGCAATAAACTGATTCACCTGGTCCCATTTCTGTAATCAGTGCATGAGCCTTCTAGAGTAATTTATTTATTCAGTTATCTCCTGCCAAATAAGTTCACATATTTGTTTACCTGTCAGTACTTCCTGAGTGTTCGGTTGTTTGCTTGATATTTATGTTGGTATGTGCCTTTGTTTGAGTAAAAATTTCATAAAATTTTTCTGGTCAGCTCTCTGGGTCTGGTATTTCAATGGAGTGTATTATATTATATTCTCCTGGGAGCTGATATTTATAAGATCTGAAGCCTAGGTAGAAATAAGTTTTTGTAGAAGAACCCTGAAATATGGGGTCCCCCTTTAACACCTGTTGAAGAACTTAAATTTATACATTCGTTTTATTTTTAAAGAAACAGTAGCTGCATATGTTTTTCCAAGCAATAAAGTACACCTTGTACATTTTTGTACAGCAGGTTTAAGTATGCAGAATGAAATATTATCAATAACATACATAAAATATATATAATGTGTGTATCTACATTAGTGCAGCAAAATTATGTAGTCACACAGTACTTCCAAAATTGCTAATTTTATTTCAATGTCATTTGATATTATCATATAACAATCAAAACAGCTATTAGGTTGGTGCAAAACTTATTGTAGTTTTTGCCATTAAAAGTATTTTTCCTTTATTCTCTTTTGTGCTTACATTACTGTCTTTTCTTAGACTTCAATACTTTAAACAGATATATAACTTTTATTCAAATACAATTTCTTTGTTATAACTTTAACAAAAGTTATAAGTAGGCAAATTAACATTTGGCTTGACCTCCAACTATTACTACTTCAAGTTTCCCTCTTGCTGGTTAGTATTGCTTAAGATAAATCATGACACTTAAAGGATTCTGAAAAGTTTTCCTTATTGAGAGTTAAATTAGTCATAATTACACATATAGAGAAAATTCTATAGAAAATCTATTGTATAATGAGGGGCTGAGATTAATGGCTAAAACTACAGTTAATGACATTTACCCTAGGGTTTTTAGCGTAACATAAAAGCAATCTAAGAGAACGTGTTGCTATTTTAAAATGTGAACCAGCATACGGAGAGATTCAATCTGGGTTAAAAGGAAAATAAATAGATTGAAAGAGAAAAACTGAGGTAGAGGAGAGTTATTGCACATTCAGTATTTGATTTAATCCCATATTGAGTTCCATATGTTCACTTGAGAGGCACAGAGAGCCAAGAATATAAAATACCTTTTTTTCCCACTAATTACTTAGGCATGGTTTTCAAAGCAGAAGCTCTTTTGCCCACCAATTTTAATCAGAATATTGACATTTTTTTTTGAAATTTCCATCATCTCCTAATAACTGAATATTTAGAGTATAACATTTTGTTCCAACCAGTGAAGCTATTAGAAAAATTTATGAAACCCTTCAACCTCAAAGAACTTGCAATTTCAATAAATAATTGACTAATTTTATATATTTAAAGCAAGGTGAGTACTGCCGTTTATAGAAAACTGTAAAAGTGATTTAAGTCAACATTTTAGTGCTCGATGGGTATAAAATAATTGTTATACAGATGCTAATAAAAGTAAGTAGGAATAAATTCCCTTTTTTTCTTTTCTTTCTTTCTTTTTTTTTTTTTTTTCTGATACAGAGTCTCACTCTGTCGCCCAGGCTGGAGTGCAGTAGTGCAATCTCCACTCACCGCAAGCTCCGCCTCCCGGGTTCAAGCCATTCTCCTGTCTCAGCCTCCCGAGCAGCTTGGACTACAGGTGCCCACCACCACGCCGGGCTAATTTTTTGTATTTTTAGTAGAGATGGGATTTCACTGTGTTAGCCAGGATGGTTTCGATCTCCTGACCTCGTGATCTGCCAGCCTCGGCCTCCCAAAGTGTTGGGATTATAGGCATGAGCCGCCGCGCCCAGTCCCTTTTACTTAATTATGCTGATTTCAATTAAACATTTTCTATTATAAGAAGGTTCTTTGAAAAGCAACAGGGCAGCCCACATATTGAGGACTTAAAAGAAACAGCAGAAGCTTATATATAAGGATCAAGCAGGGGAGCTAATAAAAACTTCAATATATTTGCCTTAGTTCATTTGTTTACTGTTTTAGAAAAGAATAATATAGAAATAATTCTGGACATGTTATTTACAGAGACATGTATTTTTACTGGAGAAAAATAAAAAAAATATATTTCCAAAAAATGCATATAATATGTATTTTTACTGGAGAAAAATTACAAAATCTATATTTCCCAAAAATGCATATAATATCACAATGCTAGGCAGAATTCCTATATTTTTTTCTTTCTGGCATGATTGCCTTCTTCCCACCCACTCCTGATACTCCTGTTTTTGAGGATAGTTCCATTGTTCTATTTCCTCAAGAATCCAAAGGCACAATCTTAGCATTATTTTATGTACCATTAGCTTAATACTTACTAGAAAATATTAAATGGGCACGTGTATTGCAAGCTATGCAGGACACTATAGAGGTTCCAGACATAGAATAGGTTCCCGGTGTTGTGAGACTGATAAATCAAGAAAAAGGGACAAGGCTAAAACTGATTCAAGGCCAATAATTAGAAAAATAACAGTTTTTCTAACTCAGGGTTTTCCTAATTATTCACTTAGATTTCATGGCTTTACCTTTTTTTCATTTTTAAAAAGAGTTGGTCATACAGTTTTAATGTGTCTTCTGACTTCAGAATAAAGTGATGGCATATATTTTAAAATAAGTAAAGCATAAAAAACCAGTATTTCCTGAATGTTTGTGCAAAGAAGTGAATATCTCAGTTCATCATGGAGACATAAACTAGTATTTGAGTGCCTTCTATGTGTCAAGCATCAGCTAGATATTTTCAATTACATTATCTCATGAGGGACCCATAGGAATCCTAGGAGAAAGTGTTTTAATAACCTTGTAAAAAGTAATGGATAATGCCTTTTTCTGAGTGAAGTCTAAATGGGTTATTTTTTAAAGAATGATATAAAAGTTTCTGTTCCTGAAGAGATCTTTCAAGAGGTTATTTTGGAATTCTGTTTTTTCTACCTGAGATAATATGTAAAAATATTCAAATATTATCTTTAGCCTTCTACTGAAGATATTTTTCTTTTTTATTCCAAATGTTCAGAACCCATGAGTGCTTTTTATAGCCAAACTTCATGAGGATTACTTCGGGTTTCTTAAAAGCAAGGAGGTGATATTATCTTTTTCATTACCTTGTCTTGGGGAGAAAGACTGGGTCAGGGTGAAAAACAGTAGGCAATTCTTCATCTCATTGAGACATCTAGGATTCTTCTTGTTTCCCCTATTGTTTAATAAAAATAATAAAATTGTAAGCAAGTACAAGTATTGCACAAAGCTGTCACAGGCATTCGAAATGATGACATGTTGAAAAGGAACAGAAAGAATCTTATTGTATACTGCTTGGGAAACAATAGTTAAAAGTTACTAGTTCCACAATTTTCAAGGAACAGAATTGATTGTAAGATGGGAAATATTTCTGAAGCCCTAATTTGTAAAGGGGTATTTTATTTTTTATACAGGTAGTTATTAATATTCCTACACACCACCCAACTTAATTAAGGCTTAGTCACATCATGAAGTATGACTGAGGTGACAAGTTGGAATCAAATTAAGACATATAACAATTTCATTTTTCTTTTTTACTGTAAGACTGACACCCATGAGTAAGAATTAATTACATGAAAAAGAAAGGAGAAGGAAATACAAAAGGAAAAACATATATGTAAGCTTCTATAAAGTCTGTAAACAATATAAAATACTTATATGTAGTAATCTGGATTAATCTACTTAAGAATTCTCTTTTCCTTGTTTTAAAGAGAAGGAAGCCAAAAAAAATACAAGAGCAAATTTTATAAAATTTTAAAAATTTAAAAAGTCTTTCTTTGTTATTACATAGGTTTAAAAAGTGGTTAATAAGTATTCAAAGTCTTACTTAAGTTGAATATGTATAACCATTTATGCCGATTTAATTCCAGTGCTCATTTTGCCCAACTACACAAGCCTCAACAATGTTACAAGACAAAGCACTTCCCCTCTTTATGGCAGCTTCCTGGCTGCCTCCTCTCCTCTTTAGAATGGTAGCATCATTCAAATGAGAGGACTTTGCCAATATTTGATGATAATTGGAATGAATGTTTCATACACTTAAAATTGAACTTTCAAAGTCTAATTGGTAGAAAGCACATACACTTAAATTTGATACTGTAATTAGATTACTTCAGCTGCAATTATAGGATGAAATGTGTGTCTGTGTTTGTGTGTGTGATTTTAATAGTCAAACTGTAAGTTATTTATGTAGAGGTAATATTAAAAACTAATAGGAGAGAGATTAAAAGATATTTATCATCGGTTTTCTGTGTATTTACCGTAAATTTACAAGTAAAGGCTGTATATATTATTAAAAAAATAAACTAGAATTAGCTTTAAAAATTCTTTAAAATTATCTCCTCAATAAATTAAAGTTTGGAAGGCAGAGAAATGTTTAAAAAGTATCATATTTTCAACAATAGCAAAAGTTACTTCACTGTAAATTGGGATGGGAGATACTCACCCTGAATGTTTATTCTGAATGTTTTGTCTAATTACATAATCTATACATATAAATGTTGGATAATGCCTTCACCTTGGCATTGAATTAAAATTTTGATATGAAAGAATAATATTTTTGTTAAACATATACACTTTGGCAAGGAAAATATTTTAGGTAAAGGGATAAAATATATTTGGTGACATTTGGTTATAGAAATACCAGAGTAATTTATAGGAATTGTGTATCACAATAAAAAATGCTTTAATAATGATGTAAACTCCTGCACTTGAGACTAACAGCTTTAAAACCATATCAGTTTCAAAGACTAGTTGGAAGTCTTTAAATTCTACTACTACAAAGAATGAAAAATTTAAGAAACAAATATTCCACGGAAGACGAGAGTCCTGTGAAATGCTCCTTTATGTTAAATCTTTTCTCCCTAAGGATAGGTTCTTTGCTTGCTTCAAAGTAAGACTTAGTGGTTACACTAAGCCAGATGGAAATAGATTAATATATTGTTCTGTCCCTTCATCCCTGAAATTTTACTTTAATTTTCTAGTCTCTTTCCATTTATAACGATCAGAGAGGAGAAGGTACACATGGCTCTTTTGCAGACAGCCACTTGGATAAATGTTGTTGTAATTATTACCTGTGGCACAGAAATGTGGCCTGGACATTCCACGAACATGTGGTCACTATTTGGAAAGAGGCCTGCACTTCATCAATTGAAAGCCAGTGTCATATTAAGGACTTAACGAATAATGAATAAAGACCAGCATTCACATGAGTTAAATTAAAAGTTGGTTTTTTTTCTTCTTACCATAGAGAGCCTCTGCTTTGACTCAATATTTAATTAAATAAAGACTAGAATGATTGCTATAATAAAACACATTGTTAAAGCACATTGTAAAATATGAAAGAAAGTTTAACATTTCATACATTTCTGTTTTCATAATTTATATACCCATGAAAGTTACTCAGATTTCTCTCTGTATAGATTTTTTTTGTCAGTGACTAACATTTTGTAGTCAGCCGCATACTAAATTGCTGTTGACTGCATGAAATAAATTGTTAGTTGTATCAATTTTTTAACCATGAAGTTTGGTTATATTTTTAATTTTACACAACACGACATTTTTATTATTATTTTATTTAGCTTTCAATGTATTTGTTTTATTGTGCCAATTATTGAGAAGTTGAATCATTGCATGTCATAATACATTTTCTTTAAATATATCAGTAAATAATGGTGGATGACTTTGGTAGAAAACAATTAAATATAATCATCTGAAACACTTCTATTGATTGTAGCAATTGTAAAACCCCATGGTAGAAGAAATACAAGCATTGTGTAAGGGAAAGTCAAAAGAAACTTTCATAAAAATTACTTCGTGTATGTTTGTGTGTGGGCTGTGTGTGTACACGTTGAGTGTGTGCACATGTGTATTTATTTTTAATGCCTGTCTTTAAAAAGCCTGGAAAATTATCTAGAGTTGTGAAAGGTTACTTAAATTAATACTGGTTTCAGTTATGGCATTCTTTCTACATTCTAAGTAAAATACTAAAATAGCAATATAAGTAATTTTTGTAAAACCACTTACAGCTACAATTTTTCAAATTTGTGGAAGCCTAAGAGTAGTAATTAACTAATACTATAAGAGAAACAGTAAAGTGGCCATATTCTCAAAGGAAAATGCAATCACAGTAGAAAAAATAGGTAAAATTTAACTTTAAATTTTGCAAAAGTAAGGAGTAATGGATGGCTTTAAAGGTAAATAGTAAGAGCTAGAAATGAGTATCAGGGGAAAATCCAAAAGCACATAACAATGAACGAATTCAGGTAGAATCAGATCTTCCCAAAAGAGTTTGAGAATAGTATTTTGGGAAGAAGATTTTTCTTTGAATCAATTTGAATGATCTAATCCAAAGGATAATAAAGAAGTGTGTGTGTGTGTATACACACACATATATAAACATATATGTTTATAAAAGATTGTGATGAATGCTATGAAGCAAATCTACACAAAGAAGATGGGATAGGACATGCTAATGAAGGTTGGGGGAGAGTTACTTAGTCTGTTCAAGAATAATGTCATTTATGTAACAACACTGGAGCAGATAACTAAAGAAGATGTTCCTTGTATCATATCTGGGAGAAAGTTCTAGTTCAAGGAAACTGCAAGTAAAACAAACCTGAGGTAAGCACAAGCTTCCGTGACTGAGAATTGGCAACCAGAGCAGAGTGTCTGGAATGGAATAAAAAGATAGGAAATAGTAAGAGATGAGGTCAGAAAATTAAGAGATGGATGTTTTTATGAGACACAGAAAAAAGTATTCTAGGCCATTGTATTGCTGTGTAGGGAAGGAAAGCCATAGGACAATTTCAAGCAGAAAATTCCCCTGATTTGACTGAATTTTCAAAGGGTCATTTTGGCTGCTAAGTTGAGGATTTCCTTTGAAGGGACAGGGGTGAAAGCAAAAGAGCCACCCAGAAAAAATGCTATAGTAATCCGAATAAGATATAATGGTGACTTGGATCTTGATGCTATCAGTAAAGGTATTCAGAAGTGACTAGACATTGGATATATTTCAAAGGTAGAATCAACAGGATTTAGTGACATAATAGTTTGACATGGCACTTGTGAGAAAGAGCCTAAAAGAAGAGCAAAGAGAAAAGCATAGGATAACTCCAAGTTTGCGGTTCTGAGAAACTTAGAAAATAATGTTAGTCTTTACAAACGGAGGAGCAGGAGGAAGTAAATTTAGTTTTTGAATGCGTTATGTGTGAGATGTAGAGTAGATATGAGGGGGGAAGACACAAAATAAACTTGGATAATATGTCTGGAGTTCAAAAGTGAAATGTAAAAAAGACTTTCAAACTTTTGAAATGTTGCTATATAGGGAATATCAAAGGTATAATTTCACTTGAGATTGCATGCATACATACATGCAAGCAAAATAATAGAAGCTTTCCAAACAGAGGGCTCCAGGTCAGTTTATATTAAGAGGGCAGTCGGTGAAAAATGGACTAAAAAAGAGCAACCAATGAGTTTGGAAGAGAAACTAAGTGAAGACAGTGTTTAAAGGAGGACAATCTTATCAACTATGTCCAATGCACCGAATAAATCCAAGAAGATATAGACTAATGAGTGAATATTGAAGAAAACAGATATCACCGGTGCCCTAGACATGAAGAGAAATGGTGGGAATGCAAGGTAAGAACAAAGCCTGATGTACAGAATTCAAGCCACAATAGCAAGAAAGGAATTAGAGACACCTTTAGGCAATTCTTTCTAGTTGTGTTTTAGAAGAGAGCAAAGGAATAGAGTGATAGCTCGAGGGCAAGTATGATAAGGGGTGGACTTGTTAAAGATGGGAGATGCTACAGCAAGTTTAATGCTAAAGGAAATAATCTGGTGGAGAAAAGAAAAATGATACATGAAGTACAATAATCAGATGAGACAATTGTTCAAGTGTCATCCTGAATAAGTAGAAGAGAATAAATGGGCTCATGAGCATGAGTGGAGGAGTTGGTGTCAGATTAGAACACAAATGATTCATTCAAAATGAATCCATTCATTTTTTCAACACACTTACCAGGTACTATTATTTTTTGCCATTATTGTGCTAGAAAGTAAAAATACAAAAATGAATAAAACAGGACCTGTATCATGAGCATTAAAATCTGGAGGAGAAAGGATTGATATAAATCTATTTTAATACATTTTTTATTTAAAAGGAGTGCTCCACTAGAGGTTCAAAATACGTTGCTCTCATTAAAGACAAAATGTGTAAGTTCCAAGAGAATGGGTAAACATTCATGAATGAAGTTTTCAAAAAGACCTCACAGAGAGTGATAATAAGCATTCATCCCAAGTTTAAATGATAGAGAGACCATTGTAATCATAAAACATAGTAATCTCAAAGGCAGAGAGGTGTCACAGGTTTAATGGGTCTGTAAATAGTGTGGATGGCTTAGGGTGCATTTACTGTAGCTTAGCAGTAGAGGCCAATGGTGGCCACATTCAGGGTTTTCTGTGTCTTGCTGAAAATGAAATTCCTCCTGTGTGTTTTGGGCTGAAATATAGGAGGGATTAAGGAAGCCTGTCACATTTCTTAGTTGGGTGACTAACTGGGTGAAAATTAAATTACCAGAATAAAAGTTTAGAGTATAGATATAAATTCAAATTGCATACTCTGAGTTTGGGATGCCTGTGTGAATCCTCCCTGTTGGAAAGTATATCTATTACATATTACATATGTAATATGTAAAGGCACTCACAGGCGTACATTTAAGACTCAGATATGGTCAGGTGCATAGCATCATGAGCAGGGGCTGATGCAAGTTTTACAGCACCAGAAGGAAGCCTGTACAATTTGGAGGCCCCTTAATAATCTATACATTCTAAAATACAATATTAAGTATAATTCCTAAAAATAAGCCCTATATAAATGAGGTTTTCTGAAGCTTATACTTTATTAGTACCCTAGTAAATCTTTTCATGAGCAGGAGCTGTTGTAGGGAAACATAAAGCTATGGACCTAGAAGGGAATACCTAGGTTAAAGAGAGGAGGGAGAAGAAAAGAACACGAACATCTTGAGAATAGATTTTAAGTGTCCTCACCACATAAACACATAATGGCAACTAATGGTAGTGATGATGTATTAATTAATTTGATTGTGGTAACAATTCCACAATGACTTTTTGTGGAGAATCATCGTGTTGGGCACCCCAAATGTACACAATTTCTATTTTCAGTCATACCTAAAGAAAACTGAATAAAAAGAGTAATCAGTGTAAAAGGAACTGAGGTAAAATACTGAGAAAGATCAGTCAAGGAGGAAATAACATAAAGAATTCAAGGAAGGAGAGGATTCCCACAGGAATATAGGTTCATAATGTATTAAATATTATGGAGTCTTAAGGGTACAAGTAATTATTTTGTTATTAAGTGATTTATTAAATGAATTATTTTATATAATTTGTAAGTAGATGAGATGAAAAATAGTTATTAAAAATGCTGTCTGACAGATAACTATTATTTTGGGACAAGACTTAACAAATTTTCTAGGCAAAGAATCACAAAAGGTAACACATTTGAAACATACTGTCACTGTATCCTAAATTCATATCTAAATAATGAGTGATTTTTATAGACCTGGACACCAAAACTTCAGCAAATATATTATTTTAAATAAACCTTGAGTCACATGTACATAAGTAGGCTTCCAATGATAATTGGTTGTTTTTACTTCAGTGCAGTAAAAATATTAGTGCAACGTAGATAAAGCTTTTAAAATACTACATTCATAGCATCTCATTATACTTAAAATAAAACTATCGACTCTCGTGAATATTTCAAAATGGATGTCAAATATTAAAATCATATAATCATCATAAAATAACTTTTTATTCAAAAGTTTCATTTTCATTCTGTCAATGTATCTGTCATCAATTGATAGACCAAAGTGTGCTTGAACAGAATGTAAAACAGGATAAAAATTATTCTCACCTTTTAAAGTTTGTGTGTGTGTGTGTGTGCGTGCACGTGCATGCACGTGAATCTGTGTGATTATGCAAAAGATAAAAGGTTTTCTTGAAAGTATTGAGGCAGCTGCACTCTTTTCAGACTGATTCCTTTTTCATGAATACAGAAGTAGTATTTAACTTATCATTGTACTAAAGGGCTTATTTTATAAGCAATATAAAAGCAGCTGGGAAAATGATTTTGTTACTTTTAGCATGGCTAGGTAATTAAAATTTTCTGGATTAAAGGTATTTGAGTGTTGTCTATGTTGCTGATGATAGCTCTTACTAATGATATTAGTGCAGTAATTTTCCAATTTCAAATGTTAAGTATTTTTGTGTGGTTAAATGATTTTGTTGAATCATATGGATAGATTAAGTATGAAATTGAAGCCATGTACATTTTCAGGAAATTTTGCTCTTGTACTTCAAGCTGCACAACACTTCCATAGCATCTCTCCCACACATTTTTTTCTGTTGCTTTTTTTTTTTTTTTTTTTTTTTGGCAAAGGGAATGCAGGGGAAGGAGAAAGGATCACTAAGTGGTACCTTCTTCTTGTCACCATAGTAACAGCAAAATGTAATTATGCAAAAAAGAAGAAATATTGCAAGGTAATAGAAGAGAAACACAATTGGATCAAGAAACTGATGTTAAGGCTGAAAGGCACACTGAGAGGTCAAATATCTAATTCCTTCATGGTCAAGAAATAGTTCATTCAAGTCTTTCATAGAAAACAGAAGTTAAAAAATACTACTTTAACTTCTGATGATTTCCAGAAATGAAAATTCAACTTTGCTGTCTATAATCATTTATTCAAATGTGCAGTTACATTATTAATGCAGATTATTCATATTTATTAGTAGTCAAAGTTACCTTGAATCTTTGTAACATTTTCAAATGTACCCTAAAAATAGCAGTTGTCCTGATAATCTCCATTTTTCTGAACAAAATAAAGAGTTATTTCTTTGCATTCATACATAGAAGTTAATTTTTCCTTTTGTTTTGTTACTTTTTCTTTGAATCCATTGTATTCGTAGACTAAAATTAGAATAGTGATCCCAAGTTTTGTTTATTTCAAATTAAAATTAATAACTTAAATCACAGTGATGTTCAGCCAAGGTTAATTCGACACAATTTTTGTGTATATGTGGTATCAATCTCACTTGGAGGAAGAAATAATAGTATTGCATTAAGAGGGAGTTTCAACGTTCTTTGGAACTATGAACGTTGACAATTAACTTCCTCCACACTTTCTAAAAAAAAAAATTCAAACTAAAATAACCACATACAGATCAAAAGAGAAAACAAGTAAAATTAATCTGCCTATAGTCTATGCCCTAACATTTAAACAAGGCAGATAATTCAAGTTTCAAAGTGCAAGTTTTAAACTGCAAGTTTTAATTTCCATGTATGTTGGGAAATACAAATCTCTGACCATCAGAGTTACCAGGGAAGTCCAAATCAGAGTAAAGAGTTAAGCAGGGAAGAGGCAGAATAGAGGAAATAGCACAGAGTCCTGATGGTGAAGAGAAACAGAAAATATTAATCAGGATTATTCTAAGAAAGAGACGTTTTCACATGAGTGTGAAATTATTAAAAACCGGTCAGAGATCTGGTGGATCAAAGAACAGAGCACGGGAATTGTCTGACAGGTACTGTAGGAAGTTAAGTTGGAGAACACGGTGTTCCTTAGAGGCATGATATTAATAGTAAAATAAGAGTGCCACCAAAGTACAATAATATCAAAGACTGAGAATAAATCTGATAAGCCAAGAAGCATGTATTCATGGAACACACATAGAGGTGAAAAGCGAATTGAACATACCAAAACTAAGAATCACATTGGTTACTGAAAGCCTTCTACACCTCCCCTCCCAGCTCAGACTGAACTGATTATTGTTTTAAGAAAATCCAATGCAAATAACTATGAATTGAAAAAACATAGCTGTCATTTTAAAAACAGTGCACGAAGAAAAAATAATCAAAACTTTTCAGTAGATAAATATATTCCCGCTCTAACACATGCACATACACTGAAACATGATGGAAAGAAAAACTGGATATTCATACCCATTTGAATACAAGTAATTTAGCCAACACTGAGGAAAAGAGAGAACATTAAAATAAGAAATTCACAAGGTCAAAACATGCATTACAAGACAGAAAGATAGGAAATGATAGCTGATAAAACTCAGAAAAGAGATGAAAGAAAAAGACAAAATTCTCTCCAAAACGAGATCTGAATTACATTGTGTCCAATGAAGAGAGATGAGTGAACTTACAGTAAGGAATACACAAAATAGAACCAAAGTACAATTCCCTTTACCTCATTCTTTAATAAATCCTCTCCGATAAGGCTGTGCCCCTGTGCTTTCCCACTGAACAATTTTTTTCAAGAGCATCAATCACCCACACACTGGTAATTCCACTGGATAGTCTCTTTCCTTGTGGGAAATCAGCAGCATTTAACACAAGTGATCACTGTCTTCTCATTAATATTCTTATATTTGCACTTTGGCTATAAGAGTGCCACATTTTGTTGGTTTTCCCCCTACCTCTCTATTTATTCTCAGTCTTATTTCTGGTTCCTTCTTTTCTTGACCTGCAAACCTTGGGTAACCCCAGAGCTCAGTCCCTAGGTGTCACAATTTATTTGCACACAATTCATTTGTTAATCTCAATAGTCTTGTGATTTTCATTAATATTTATTCACTGACAAGTATTAAATGCGTATGTCCAATCTTGTAGTTTTCCCTGAACTGCAGTCATTAAAGGTGTCTCTGAGCAAGGTGTAAACATTTTATATTCCCCATGGAAGATAAAAATTTAATATCCTCCACTGTGGCGGAAGTTTATGTCGACTATCATGGTTTTATTTTTCTCTATTAAACTTCATCACCATTTTACATTGTATGTGTTTATTTATTTCTTCACTGTCTGTCTTCACTAATGTAAACTCCATATGCCTAGTGCCTACAGTTGTGTTTCATACATACTATGAGTTCAAAAAACAGTTTTTGAATAGCAAATGAATGAGTGATTAATAAATCACTATCACTCAACTGCGAGTTAAAATCCTATATTTCTTCAATAGGTATATTATTAATGCACTTAATTTACCACCATATAAAGATTAATTGACTATTTAAAATATTATTTGTGAAGGTGATAGTTTAATTATTTTCTGTGAGATACTTTGGAAAAAGATTAATATTAAAATATTCTGAGTTTAGATTCATATTTCTAGTAAGGTGTACATGATTATATGTTTGGCTAATCTACCCTGGATGTTTTAATTTTAGATTGATGAGGCTGTGTTTAGTTTTATTAGGGAAAAAAAAATCACTTTTTTCTTCGGGTGACTAATTTTGAAAAGAACCATGTGTCTTACTTCTAGATTCACCTATTGCTTTCCTACACTGCCTGTATGATCCACCGATTTTTAGCAAGTCACATGTCACATTCCACTAATTGTATACTCAGAATATTGCATTACATTCTAAAAGGTAATATTATTTTCTATGTAACAGTTATTATGATTGGTATAAACACAGGTAGAAATACTTTATAACTTAAAAAAAAATTCCCATTTATTATAAGGCTAAAAGGCTAAAGTTAACGTTTGCAATTATTTTTGTGTGTTTTGTTTCACTGATTGGTGAGGGCTTTAATTATCCTGTCCTTGGTCATGAGGGAATCTTTCATACATGCTGTTATATTTCAAAGACGTGTGTGTGTGTGTGTGTGTGTGTGTGTGTGTGTGTGTGTGTGTGTATGCGAAAGGAACACAGAAATGTATAAGTTGTTCCTAAACTCATCCAGTTCATTGATTCACAATAAATAAACAGATTGGAAGCCTTTGTCAATGCTATCAGTACCCTGCCTATAGCCTCTTAATTATGCCTCAATGCACAGCAGCTAGACTTCCAAATGCCAACAAGTGCAGTTATTTGCCCATAGGCTTTCTCTAGCCACTAGCCCTGCTTTGCTTCACCACGTGTCGATCCAGAAGTGCCAGGAAACTAACAATGTAAGAATCAACCTTAAATAGATGACTGATGAGAGTTGAGATTCTACATATCTTAAGGGGAAGCAGAGTAGAAAATCCAGAGGTGTATATTTTGCACTGCTCTTAGATGTATCTGAAGGAAGCAAGCTCCAGATACACAGCGATACTTTAATTGATAGAGACATTGATTTTTTTCCCTTTTCCTACCTTGCTTCCCCCACCTACTTAATGTGCTATCTGGGATTGGTTCCTTGATTCATTTCTTCTTGCTGCTGTAATACATTACCACAAATATAGTGCTTAAAACAATGCAAATGTATTATCTTAGAGTTCAGGAGGTCATAAACCCCAAATCAATTCTACTGGATCAAATTCAAGTTGAGGGCATGATTGGTTGTTTCTGGAGGCACTAGCAGAGTATCTATTACCTTGATATCTGCCTGCCAACCACTTACAAGGACCATTGTGATTACATTTAGCCCACTTAGGTAGTTCAGGATAATCTCCCCATTCCGTAATCTTTAATTAAATCAGAACTGGGAAGTCTCATTTCCCAAGACAGTGACACCTTCACAGGTTCCACGGATTAAGTTATGGGTATTTTTGAGGAAACATTGTTCAGCCTGACACACATCTCAAATAAATTAAAGGCACTTGAGACCTTGCTTCAGGTCCTTCTTGATACCGATACCTCATCTAGAATGATGTAACATATTGAACAGAAATTTACTAAATTAAAAAACTTAGGAACAGAAAGTTCCTCATTTTTCAGTACGGTTTATGCCAAGAATCTTTGATTTTGTGTGACAGTTTTCTAATAATTCTGGTAATTTTTTTATAAACAGTGAAAATGCAAAAACAAGAATTTCCTTGTACAAGAGTTCCTTCCTAGCATTTTGGGAATAGTGTAAGGGGGAGGAATTTCTATGTTAACATTTGTTTTATCAAACATCATAGATAGATTTCTCTCATTAAATTTAATTAGCTTTCAGAATCCAAAGCTACAGTTCAAACTCTGGCAAAATTTTAGAAAGAAAACAATATAATATTAATAGAAAAAAATACAAATAATAAAAGTAAATATATATAGAAGAGTCACCATATGCAACACAAACTATTAGTGCTTTGCATGCATTATATTATTTGATAAGTAACAATAACTTAAGCTGGAAATTATATTATCTATATTTTCCAAATGAGAAAATAGGTGTTAAGGAACTTTCCTAATTCACATGACTTGGAAAAAAAATGTGTTGTATCCATAAAAATGTATGTGAAGAGTACTAGTGAAGTTCATATGTTGAGGAAAATATGTTCCATAAGAGATGGGATTCTGTGCTAAGGACCAGAAATGACAGCGAGAAAACCTGTTATGTTCAAATAACTGCATATAGTTCAGTGTGAGGAACACTGTGGAGAGGGATATAGGTAATAAAGAAAAATGAGGCTAGAAAGTAAAGCAGAGAGCAGATTCTAATCTAAATGGTCCTATTATACCTAGTAAGGAATATGAATTCATTAAGATAATTCAATGAGAGGATAAAATAACGATATTTGGATGCTGAGGATAACACATTTTGCAGAATGGTAAATGACTTGTAATGACACAAACCTAAAAATTATTCAGTCAAGAATCAAAAGTCACAGAGAAAGAAAGTAGTATTGGGGAATAAAAAAAGAATAGTGTCACAAGGTAATTAAAAATGTAGAATTGACTGTTCTCCTTGATTAAAAGTTAGCATACAGCAGTCATAATATGGCACATCATGAAAGGAAATGTGGAGAAAAGAGCAGAGGTTGTGAATGAAGATGAAGGGTGATATATTTTTAGATGCACTTGATAAATCCACATGGAAGGTGTGGTTCCAGATCTCATGAGAGAAGTCTAGACCAGAAGGGTAAATTCAGAAGATGTTGGCATTTAGTAATAATAGACGATGTAGGAATAGATGAGATGCCCAAGGAGCGAGTGACTATTATATTGCATGAATATAAGACAGAGCCTAAGACAGATCTATGAAAAGCTGCAATGCTAATAGTTTAGTACAGGAAGCTTCCCCAACATAGGTTGAGAGTGAGGTAGAAGAAAATTCAAGAGAATTTATGTGTTGGTGAATAATGGGGACAGAGGTTTAAGTGGGATGAGGCAATGGAGTCAACGATTACTGCTATTTCTCTAAAGAATTTTGACTTCAAAGTACAAAAGAAAGCTAATGCTGAAGATGAAGTTAGCTAAGGGCTAAGGGAGAGGTTTTTTAATATAAAAAGATCATGGAATTTTGAGTTGCAAATAGTAAAAGAGATGAGCACAAAGAGAGAAGCAGAAAATACAGTATGTGGCAGGTATAAAACTTAGTACAAGCTTTAATGCAATATCGGTAGAAGAAATGGATAGAATTGTGAATAAAATTAGAGGTATTACTCTTACCACTTCATTTAGTATGTCATCAAATGTTTGAATTCCATTACATCTCAGGTTTGTATTAGATATTTCAGATATAAAAGTTTAAAAAGAAGAAAGAGTTTTATTATATTGATGGAAATGTTAAATAAAATCATTAGTAAGATAATAACTAAATAAAGGAACGGTGCATTATCAAAGGTTAATTCTGTGAAACATAGAACTTGATAGGGATATCAGGAGCCAGTAATGGGTTTGTAATTTAAATTTGGGTATTCTTCAATAAATAGAAGACATAAGGCAAGAGACTGAGTCACTTACATACGTGAGGAAAGAATATCTCAAGCACAGGTATGGGTATGGCAGAGGCCCTTAATGAGGAGCCCATGTGCCTGGAGCAGAGAAAACAAAATGGAAAGTAGAAGATGAGGTGGGGAAAATGAAGAGGGGCCAAGATTGTGCAGGGCCCTTGGAACATTAAAAGACTTTGGCTACTACTCAGATTGAAATGGAAAGTCACTCGATGATTTTAGAGGAACATATAATCTTATTTGTATTTTAATAGAATCACACTCACTGCTGTGTTGAGAATAAACATTTGGGAGAAAGGCTGGATAGAGGAAGACCAGACTTGTGGTTACAATGGTAATCCAGATGAGAGATGCTTGTGTCCCGCACTGGGGAAATAGAGGTGGTGATAATAAGAAGTGGTATTCTGGATAGATTTAGAAAGAAGGTTTGAGAAAAAGGGAAAAGAAAGAAATGCTTATCTGGGAACAAATAGTTATCAAGCATGGGTGAGAGAACAAACTAAGTAAATTTAGTATGACTGGAATGTAGTAATAAAGGTTCATTTGTGATTTGTACTAGAAATTTAAAGTGAGAGCAGTCAGCATAACTTTATATTTTCCTCCAGACACCTTCAGTGCAGGGAACAAGCCAAGAGTAAAGTGAGAGTTGCATTTAACCAGGTTTGTGGTTTCACCAATTAAGTACTCTATAACAAGTGGGTAGAATCAATGTATATGTGAGGATGTAATTTTAATAATTGGCCATGTATTTAAGCTGCATATAGAGGGAAGAGAGCACACCAAGACTTCAGAGACAAGGATCAATTGGATTGATGTATTGGAGGCCCTGGGGTGGTCAAACGGTCAAAGGATTGTTGGCATGAGACAGTAGAGGGAGTTATGCAAAGACATGATGCTATAAATAGAGTGTGGATAAATGGCATGGTGATATTATCTAAGGAGGATATCAGGCAGAGAATGGAGACAGATGTAAAGAGAAACACTGCACACATAAGAGGAGGTAAAGAGCAAAGAAGGGTAAAACATGTTGGCATGTTTTAAGATTTGGTCTTTACCAGACTGATAGTGAGGTAACTGATTTTGAGAAGAGTGACCCATGTATGAAATACTTGCTAAAGATGTGTAAAACAGAACATATAAGGATATAAGATTTTGCTAACTAGTGCCAGATGTTTAGTCTAGATCAGTTACCATGACGTTAATGTAATATCAGTTTGGCTGAATATGCAATTTATCTTCCCTATCATTTTCTGAGTACTGATGAAGATAAGGCAAATATTTACCTTAATCCATCACTTTGCGATTGCTAAGTGTAGGAGATGAAAGGAGAGCTCATGCAGATGTGCTGGATGGCCTGATTATGCAAGCAGACAGAGGTGTTTCCACAGGGTGAAGACATAATGATCTAGACACAGATCTGGTGGTGGCAGTAGGATGCTGATAAGATATCCTGCACATATGTGAAATGTGAGAGAATGAGCTCGATCCCAGAGAGGGCCTCTTAAGAGAGGCAAGAATTCATTTAAGACAGAGAAATGAATGGAGAACAAATTACCCTGTGAAAGAAGCTGAGGATTTAATGTAGTTTAATGATTATGAGAGCAGGATTCCACAGAGGATGGATTTTCTGGAATGAATATTTGTGTCCCTTCAAAATTCATATGTTTAATTCTAACATCCAGTGTGATGGTGTTTAAAGCTGAGGCCTTTTGGATATAATTAGGTCATAAAGATGGAGTCCTCATAAATGGAAATAATGTCCTTATAAATGTAGAGACCAGAGAGCCACTAGCTGCTTCTCTTCCTGCCATGTGAGGATACAAGTAGAAGCTGGCATTCTTCACCCTGAAAGAGAGCTCACACTGGAACACAATCATATTGGCACCTTGAACTCAGATTTCCAGGCTCCAGAACCGTGAGAAATCAATGTTAATTGTTTAAGTCACACAGTCTATGATATTTGTTACTGCAACCTGAACTACGGCAGTGAATAACATAATTTGATGTTGACGCAGGTAGAATCACACTCTAGTCACATAGCCCTAACCAGGAAGAAGACCCTGATAATTAATAAGTAAAAATATGTGTGTATCCATTTCTCCTCTGTTAACAAGTGTGGTTGAACAAGATGCAAGGTTTATGGCCCAGTTTGTAGGGATGGAGGGTATGCCAGAAATAACCTATACAAAATATCTGTATGAATTCCTGGTTTGTGTGTGTGGGGGGGGGGTGGGGGGAGGAGGGAATTAGGAGAGGGGATGGACTCTTCTTTTATATATTACCTGAAAAATAAGGAAGAGTTTTGTTTTTTATGTTTCTTCTGTGAATAAAAACATGGAATAAAATGGTAAATCTATTCAGATAGTTTCAATAATTCTTACAACATAAGTTACCATTCATCTTTTCATTAACTCAGCCAACACCTATTATGTTCCTTAAATAAAGCTAAGTGTTAAGGAGAGGGGTATATTAAATTGAATCATATGGCATTTTCGTTTTTACTAAGCAAAAGATGGCTGAAAAGTGGCAAAATCATATGATTCAATACAATAAAAGAGATAATCTTGTATTAGTCTGTTTTCATGCTGCTGATAAAGACATATCCGAGACTGGGAAGAAAAAGAGGTTTAATGGATTTACAGTTCCACATGGCTGGGGAGGCCTCACAATCATGGCAGAAGGCAAGGAAGAGCAAGTCACGTCTTATGTGGATGGTGGCAGGCAAAGAGAGAGAACTTGTGCAAGGAAACTCCCACTTTTAAAAGCATCAGCTCTCATGAGATTCATTTACTATCATGAGAACAGTGCAGGAAAGACCTGCCTTCATAATTCAATCACCTCCCACCAGGTTCCTCCCATGACAGGTGGGGATTGTGGGAGTTGCAATTCAAGATGAGATTTGAGTGGGGACACAGCCACGCCATATCAAATGTCTTCCACCAAGAATCTCAGAATCCAGTGTAAAATTAAAAAAAAATGAAAGAGTATTATGAAATATAGAGTGATAAATGTTATGCGGGTCAAAGATTTAGGAGGATTTCCTTCTCAGATTATTGTAATATGTAATACGTCATTGTAATATGTACAGTGCATTGATTCAATGGGACTAAGACCACAGATATAAAACATGGACATTTTAAATTCACATCTCAAATAATGCCTGAGTTTTCGTAGTGACGTGCTGATAAAAAACTGACAACAAAATCTTGGGAATCTTTACAAAAACCGTAGTAAACTGCTACTTATTAGAAGTTTAGCATCCTTTGATGACCATGTTTTAACAGAGACAAAATTAAGCAGTATCTGTAAATCCATAAAATTTCATTTAAAGAGATATGTCAGAGAGCATATTTCACAGTGAAGGCGTTTGTGTTTGGCCAATAGGTATTTAGGAGTGAAACAGATATGAGTATATGGGCATGCTTTGCCTGTACTGTATAGAAATTCTGCTTCTCCTTCTGCTTATGTGTTTATCTATCGTGTCTCTGTTCCTATTTCTATCTCTTCTTCCCCATAATTAACACTATTTCTTCTCTTTAACACAGCCACTAGTATGGACTTGCATCTTCTCAGAAAGGAAAAAAAATAATTGATTTCCAATAAAACAAATACATGACAATTGTTCTTCTACTTTATATGTAACAATGTTTAGCCTAGAAGTATAAAGTAGGGTGAAAGGAAAAGCCCAATGAATGAAAGTTGGAAGCTAGGAAGTAAAAAACAAAACCAAACAAAAAAACTGAATTATGGAATATATGTTACTTTGTATCATTCGGTACCCTCAAATATATTTCTATATGGCTTTTTGTTATTACAGGTATAAATAACTTTTATCCCTTTTTAATTTTTAATATGTATTCTATATATGGTCTTCACTCTACAAAAGAGATGTCTGTTTTTACCTCTTCTTTCTTCCGAAGCAATTCTACAGGTGAGTAAAGAAACTTTTTATCTTATTACATTTTGATTTTGAACATATTCCCTCTTCAAATTAATTAATTTACTCCACCAGAGGGAAAACTCCATAAATAGTAGAAGGGAGGGAGGAATAGCTGATGTAGCAAACTCAAGAAAAAATTGTGTATATATGAGTGCTTTATTAAGGGACCACTATTTTCTTGAAAACAAAATAATTTTCAGATATTGGAAGTAAAATGATAAGGATAACTTCTTTTTCTCTTTCAAAACAGCCTAAAATGTATTTCTTCTAAAAATGTAGTAATGATATTTGCAGTGAGAAACTGAATATTGTCATTTATAAATATTGATTTCTAACCTCTTCTCCCAATTAAGCATGTATGCTCTGACTTAATTTAAATATACAGATATCCAGATATTTTCATTGAATATGAGTAATATTCAAAGATGAATACCTTATAGTTACAAAAACTAAATTCTATTATTATTGAGATTTAAATACTGAGCATCTTTCTACACTTTACAGTGCAGACTTTACAATGTCCTGATATTTGAGAACATCATAACATACAATTCAATTAACACATACAAAGATACACATGGTTCAAATTAACAAAATCAATTCAAAGGCTTTTTTCTGCGTTGCAAGTTGTTTACTTGCAACAGAATAAATTATCATAAGTAGGATGTGCCCTGAGATCAAAGCCCCTTGCAATTTTGTGTAACATAAAGCTGTAATTAATTATTTGTGCAACAAGTACTTGAGATTCTTTTATGCATAAAGAAAATATTCATCAATAAAAGCACTGATACTTCAGAAATTATGGTTTGGTAGGGGATAAAATAAATAGGTCCCAATAATTCAAGCCTAGGGTAGAGAGAGAAGGAAGTGTTACAGAAGTTATTTAGAGCAAAAAAAATCATGAAAAATTTTGTAGAGGAGGTTTGTTTTTTTTTAACCGTCTTTGAAGAAGTAACATATAACATGCTATTCATAGAGAAAAGGCAATCTAGCAAAAGGAAAATATTCAGCAAAGATACAAAAAAGTGTCATAGAAAATTGGAAGATATTTATTTTTGTAGGGCATATAAAGGAGAAAGTTCTAGAAAAATATTTGGGAACTAGATTTTCAGGAGTGTAAGAGTGTTTAAAGCTAAGGTAAGTTGGGAAACTATATATTTACATTAAATACAAAGAAAATATATTTTACTGGAAAAAGGGATTTTTTTGTATATTAGACCCAGTAATTTTACATGTACTACTTTATTCTACATAAATAATATGAGATTTCAATGCTACTAAATAAAGTATTTTTTCAAAATATTATCTCTAATAGTAAAATTGGGAAATAACTTATTTATTTCCTGTATGTAAATGACAAAATGCCACACATCCACATAGAATAATTTATCTTCAAAGATCACATTTTTCAGGAGTATTAATCAGTGTGGGGAAAAGCTGATTATATAAGAAAGCCAAAATGCAGGATATAGTTTTATACAGGTGCATTTATATAGGTTGCATTTGTATATGCTACTTTTATATCCATGGATTTTTCTATATATTATATCCACATATTTCTTTATATATTTTATCTCTGTATCAAGAAACTGCATGACATTGTATTAAAGTTTTTATAGTTATCTTTAGACAATAAGTTAATTATTTCATAACATTTTATAAACGGTTCCAGTGAACATATATTACTTTTGGAATCAAAAGACTACAAGATGACCACTTTTTAATTCAATATTTTCCCAGCAATCACTTTTTAAAATTTAAGGTTGTATTCAGAAATAGCCAATAGCGAACACTAAAATAATAGATTTCATAGTTATTATTCAGGGATGTATATAAAAATATAGCTGGGAATGAACAATCCAAAAATTAAATTAAGAAAACAACTCAACTCGCAATAACACTGAAAATAATGAAATAGGAATAAATTTAACAAAAATGTAAAGCTTATATTTCGAAAATTATAAAACACTATTGAAAGAAATTAAAGTTGATCTAAATAAATAAAAAAAATCTCATGCTCATGTATTGAAAAACTTAACATTGTTAAGATGGCAGTAATTTCTAAAATGATCTACAAATTCAATGCAATTTCTATGAGAATCCCAGCTGAGTTATTTGTAGAAACTGACAAGATGATTTAAAATTCACATGAAATTGCAAAGGACCTAGGATAGCCAAAACAATCCTGAAGAAGAATAAAGTAGAACCCACATTCTTTCATTTAAAAACTTACTACAAAGCAATGGTAATCAAGACAATATGTCACTGGCACATATAGATCAATGGATGCACATAAAGATCAATGGTAGACTGATTTTCAGCAAGAATGTCAAGATAATCTAATACAGAAAGAATAGCATTTTCAATAAACAGTGCTCAGACACTGGATAGTCACATGCAAAAGAAAAAATTTGAACCCTTAATTCACATCATATACAAAAGTGAAATTAAATTAATCAAAGGCCTAAATGTAAGACCCCAAACTTAAGACTTCTAGAAAGAAATATAGGGGTAAATCTTCATGACCTTGGATTTGGCAAAAGGTTCTTGGATATGACACACAAAGCATAAGCGACAAATGAAAAATTAAATTTAGAAGTCATCAAAATGTAAAATTTTCATTCCTCAAAGGACATTATGAAGAAAGTAAAAAGACAACCCACAAAATGACTGACAATGTTTGCAAATTACATATCTGACAAGGGACTTAATTCTGGAAAACAATTTGGCAGTTCCTCAAATGATTAGACATAGAGTTAACCATATGATTAGACAATTACACTTCTATGTATATACCCAGAAAAAATAAAAACATATTTCCACAGATGAATTTGTGCATAAATATTTATGGCAATATTTGAGATAGGCAAGAAGTGGAAACAATCCAGTTGGCTGTTGATAGACAAAGGGAGGGACCAAGTGTGTGTCCACACAGTGGTGTATTATTTGGCCATAAAAAATGAAGTACTGCTACCTGTGACAACATGGATGATACTTGAAAACACTATGCCTAGAGAAAGAAGGCAGTCACAAAAGACCACATCTATAATTCAATCCATATGAGAGTCCAGTACAGGGAAATCTATATATAAAGAGAGTAGAGATGAAATGTCTGTGGTATAAAACTTAAAACTTTTAAGTTAATCGATCTGAGTTAGTGAAGGGGTAGATGTCTCTCATCTTCATCACTTGTGTAAATTTCTGGGCTTGGAAGGAAAAGCTTTTGTTGTTTGTTTGAATGTTTGTTTGTTTATTAATGCTTACTCTAAGGTGGATATTTATACACCTTCTTCCTTATTATTTCTGACAAGCTTTACTTAAACATTAATTTGTTAACACTTTCAATCATATAACCTTCCATTGCAAATACAGAAATCCGATAACACTACTGGAATTGTGTTAACTGTTCCTCTTGTAGGAATATATAATTCAAAATATTTTTCTTTGTTTAAAAGGTGAAATATCTTAAAAATTTGCTTATGCAATCTAACTTCACCCCTAAAGGAACTAAAAAAAAAAAAATGAGCAAACCAGCCCCAAAGCTAGAAGAAGAAAATAAATAATTAAAATTATAGAAGAACTTAATGAAATTGAGATGCAAAAATCCATACAAAATATCAATGAAACCAATAGCTGTTTCTTCAAAAAAATAATTAAGATTGATAGATTCCTGGCTATCAATCAAGAAAGAAAGTTCAAATAAGCACAATCAGAAGTTACAAAGGTGATATTACAACTGATCCCACAGAAATAAAAAAGATCCTCAAAGACTACTATGAACAACACTGTGCACCCAAATTTGAAACTGGGTAAATTCCTGGTAGCACACAATCTCCCAAGATTGAATTAGGAAAAGATTGAAACCCTAAATACACAAATATAAATTTCTGGAATTGAATCAGTCATAAAGAACCTTCCAACCAGGAAAAGCCCCAGACCAGACAGATTCACAGCCAAATTCTACCAGATATAAAAAGAAGAAATGATATCAATTATACTAAAACCATTGTAAAAAATTGAGGAGGAGGGGCTACCAAAATCTGGCAGAGTCACAATGAAAAAACAAAACTTCAGAACAATATCACTCATGAATACAGAAACAAAAATCCTCAATTAAATAATAGAAAATCAACTCCAACAGCATGTCAAAAAGTTAATATGCTACAATCAACTAGGATTTACTCCTGGGATGCAAGGCTGGTTCAACATATGCAAATCAATAAATATGATTCACCACATAAAGAGAATCCAAAGCAAAAACCCTATGATCATCTTCACAGACATAGAGAAAGCTTTCAATAGGATCCAACATATTTTCATGAAAAACCCTAAACAGACTAGACATTGGAGGAACATACCTCAAGATAATAAGAGCAGTCTATGAAAACTTACAGCCAACATCATACTGAATCTTCAAAAGCTAGAACCATTCCCCTTGACAACAGGAACAAGACAAAGAGGCCCACTCTCACCACTGCTATTCAGCATAGTAATGGGAGACACGACATTTCCTAGCAATCAGGCAAGAGAAAGAAATAAAAGGCATCCAAATAGAAGCGAAACTATCACTCTTTACCAATTCTGTGATTCAATACCTGCCTGAATAATCCTAAAGACTCAGCCAAAAGGTCTCTAGAATTGATGAACAATGTTAGTAGAGTTTTAGCATACAAAATCAATGTATAAAAATGAGTAGCATTTCTATATACAAATAAATCCGGGCTGAGAGTGAAATCAAGAACACAATTCCACTGTAATAGCCACAAAGAAAATGAAATACCTAGGAATAAAGTTAACCAAAGAGGTGAAAGATCTATACAAGGAAAACACAAAACAATGCTAAAGAAACCAGAAATGACAAATAAGTGGAAAAATATTTCATACTAAAGGACTGGAAGAATCAATATTGTAAAAAGGGAAATACTACCCAAAGCAATTTACAGATTCAGTGCTATTCTTATCAAACTCCCAATGTCATTCTTCACAGATTTAGAAAAAAAATTGATATGCATACAGAACCAAAAACGAGCCCAAACAGTCAAAGCAATCCTAAACAAAAACAACAAAGCCCAAAGCATCATACTACCCAACTTCAAACTATACAATAAAGCCATAGTAACCAAAGCACCACAGTACTGGTACAAAAGCAGACACATAGACCAATGGAACAGATTAGAAAACTCAGAAACAAAGCTACACACCTACAACCATTTGTTCTTTAACAAGGCTGACAAAAACAAGTAATGAGGAAAGGACTCCATGTTCAATAAATGGTGCTAAGATAACTGGCTATCTATATGCAGAAGAATGAAGCTGGGACCCTAACTTTCACCATATGTGAAAATTAACTCAAAATGGATTAACAATTTAAACGTAAGGCCTAAAACTATAAAAACCCTGAAAGGCAAATAGGAAATAATTTTCTCAACATTGGCCATGGCAAATTTTTTTGG
Organism: Pan paniscus; assembly: GCF_029289425.2. Lineage (NCBI taxonomy): Eukaryota > Metazoa > Chordata > Mammalia > Primates > Hominidae > Pan > Pan paniscus. Next base: position 132,231,179 of record NC_073252.2, on the reverse strand, counting down.
CTAAGTCCCCCAAATCAATTGTAATAAAAACAAAAATAGACAAATGAGACCTAACTAAAGAGCTTTTTGCACAGCAAAAGAAACTATGAACAGAGTGAACAACCTACAGAATGACAGAAGATGTTCACAAACTATGCATCCAACAAAGACCCAATATCCATAATTTATATGAAACTTAAATCGACAAGCAAAAAACAAATAACCCCACCAAAAATGGGCAAAAGACATGTACAGACACTTATCAAAAGAACACATACAAATGGCCAACAAACATGAGAAAATGCTCAGGATCACTAATCATCAGAGAAATGCAAATCAAAACCACAATGAGATACCATTTCACACCATAATGGCTCTTATTAAAAATTCAAAAAATAAGATGCTGGCAAGGCTGCAGAGGAAAGGAAATGCATATATATTGTTGGTGGGAATGTAAAATAGTCCATCCACTGTGGAAAGCAGTCTGGAGGTATCTTAAAGAACTTTAAGCAGAGGTTTCATTTGACATAGCAATCTCATTACTGGGTGTATATACAAAAAAAAAAAAAAAGAATTCATTCTATCAAAAAGATACAAGCACTTGTATGTTCATCAAAGCACACTATTTACAATTGCAGAGACATGAAATCACCCCAGGTCCCCATCAATGGTAGATCTGATAAAGAAAATGTGGTACATGTACATCACGGAATACTACACAGCCATAAAAAGAATAAAATCACGCCATTCCAGAAATATGGATGAAGCTGAAGGCCATAATCCGAGGCAAATTAACACAGGAACAGAATACTAAATACTGTATGTTTTCATTCGTAAGTGGGAGCTAAGCATTGAACACACGTGGACATAAATATGAGAATGATAGACACTGCGGACTACTAGAGAGTGGAGGGGGTGTGTCGGTAAAATTACTACCTATTTGGTACTATGCTCACTACCAGGGTGGCAGGGTCCATACTCCAAACCCCAGCATCATGCAGTATTCCTATGTAACAAACCTGCACATGTACTCTCCATATTGAAAAGTTGAAATTTTTTAAAAATGTAGTTATATTGTAAAAATATTGCAAATATATTTTAAAATATGTATTTTAAGATAAAAGGCATGAAAAGTATTTGATCCCTTTACTTTTAAAGCTTCCTGTTTCTTTAAGAGAGTATTCCACAAATACTGTAGAAAGTTATATATTAAAATTTGCCTCCATGATGTCATTATAGTTGTATTCAATTTCTTGGCTAGATGTATTGCCTTATTTAGTAGGTTACTGCATCAGCATCTTTGGTAGAGTAGTGAGGAAGTGAAAAAGAGCAAGAGAAGGGATAATGGAACTTGCTGAAAACATAGCTTCTAGATAGCCACTATATTGATGTATCAAAAATGTAATTATATACATGATAGCACACCACTTGGCATATGATAGTCTATAATCTTGAAGAATGTATATATTGCCTAAAGTATATAATAAAATATATCTTCCATGAATTTTTTTTAATTTTTAAAAGGTAAATATTGTATGCATAAATATTTTTTCTTTGCAATTTGGCAACATGGACTAACATAATAATTTGTTCTTGGTTAATAGTACAATATGTTAAATGAATTATCTTCCTTCTATAGTATACATAAGTTGTTGATGGAATGCATTTGAAACCCATGTGACTTTACTCTGTTTGCAGGACTGGGTTAATCAGTTATATTGTTATAGTTTTGACCCACCCTGTTGAATTCTCTCAGTTTCCCAGGCAGCTCTATTCCTTCTTCTGCTTGTACCTTAAATATCTGTGTTTTCCATTCTTTCCTCATTTTATGCATTTTTCACTTTGCATTATCTCCTTTATACAGCCTAATGACTTCAGAATTTACAGATATACTTTATTTTATTATGCTTCACATTATTGTGCTTCACAGACATTGCAGTTTTAAGAAATTAAAGTTTGGTGGCAAATCTGTCTCAAGCCAAACTACTGGTGCCAAATTTCCATCAGCATGTGCTCACTTCATGTCTCATTGTCACATTTTTAAAAATTCTCATGACATTCCAAATGTTTTTTATTATTACATTTTCATTATTGTTATGGTGACCTGTGATCAGTGATCTTTGATGTTAGTACTGTAATTGTTATGGGGCACCATGAGCCACACCCAAATAGTATGATGAATTTAATCCTAAATGTTCTGTGTGTTCCAGCTGCTCCACTGACTGCCCATTCTGCTGTCTCTCTCCCTATCATTGAGCCTCTCTTTTCTCTAAGACACAGAAATATTGAAATTAGGCCAGTTAATCACCCTAGAATAGTCTCTGAGTGTTCAAGTGAGAGGAAGAGTTGCATGTCCCTTACTTTAAATTAAAAGATAGAAATAATTAAGTTTAGCGAGGAAGTCATATTGAAAGCCAAGATAGGATCACATTTGCTATTCTGGCTCCTTTTTATGAATTTTAAAATAGCGTTTTCTAGTTCTGTGAAAAATATCACTGACTTTGAACTATACTACAAGGCTACAGTAACTAAAACAGCATTGTACTGATACAAAAACAGACACATAAACCAATGGGGCAGAATCAGAGCCCAGAAATAATGCTGCACACCTACAACCATCTGATCTTCGACAAAGCTGACAAAAACAAGCAATGGAGAAAGGACTCCCTATTCCATAAATAGTGCTGGGATAACTGGCTAGCCATCTGCAGAAGATTGAAATTGGATCCTTTCCTTTCCTTATACTATATACAAAAATAGACTCAAGATGGATTAAAGACTTAAATGTAAAGCCCCACACTATGAAAATCCTGGAAGATAACCTAGGAAATACCATTCTGGACATAGAAACTGGCAAAGATTTCATGACAAGGACATCAAAAGCAATTGCAACAAAAGTAAAAAATGACAAATGGGATTTAATTAAATTAAACGAACTTCACAGCAAAAGAAACTATCAACAGAGTAAACAAGTAACCTACAGAATGGGAGAAAATATTTGTGCGCTATGCATGACAAAGGTCTAATATCCAGCATCCGTAAGGAACTTAAATCTACAAACAAAAAACAAACAAACAAACCCATTAAAGAGTGGGCAAAGTACATAGACAGACGCTTTTCAAAAGAAGACATAAATGTGGCCAACAAGCACATGAAAAAATGCTCAGTATCACTAATCATAAGAGAAATGCAAATCAAAACTATAGTGAAATACCATCTCACATCAGTCAGATGGCTATTAATAAAAAGTCAAAAAAAAAAAAAACAACCTGAAACCAATAGGTGTTGATGAGGTTGAGGTTGTAGAGAAAAAAGGAATATTTATACACTGCTGGTGGGAGTGTAAATTAGTTCCGCCATTGCAAAAAGCAGTGTGGTGATTTCTTAAAGTACTAAAAACAGAACTACCATTCAAAGCAGCAATCCCATTACTGGCAAAGGGATATAACTCATTCTGTTATAAAGACACATGCACACGTATGTTCATTACAGCACTATTCACAATAGCAAAGACATGGAATCAACTTAAATGCCCACCAATGGTAGACTGCATAAAGAAATGTGGTACATGTACACCATGGAATATTATGCAGCCCTAAAAATAAACAAAATTATGTCCTTTGCAGGAACATGAATGGAGCTGGGGTCATTATCCTCAGCAAACTAATGTAGGAACAGAAAAACAAATACCACATACTCTCACTATAAATGAGAGCTAAATAATGAGAACACATGGACACAAAAGGGAGGAACAACAGACACTAGGGTTTACTTGAGGGTGGAGGATGGGAGGAGGAAGATCATCAGAAAAAATAACTATCGGGTACTAGGCTTAGTACCTGGGTGACAGAATAATCTGTACACCAAACCCCTGTGACAGGAGTTTACCTATATAAGAAACCTGCACATGTACCCCTAACCTAAAATAAGAGAAAAAAAGAAAAATGCAACAATAGGCATATCTTTCTTGTAAAAGATAATTTTGCTGGGTATAATATTTCTGCATGTTAAAATGGTTTCTTTTTTCCTTCAGTATATTGAATATATCATCCCACTCTCTCCTGGCTTCAAGGTTTCTGTTGAGAAATTCATGAACAGTCTTGTGAGGATTTGCTTATATGTGATGATTTGCATTTCTCTTGCTCCTTTCAACTTTATTTGTTTTTGAATTTAGGTAATTTGATTATAATATGTCTCTTTGAAGATTTCTTGATATTCAGCTTATCTGGGATTTTTTGAGCATCACTAATGTGGATTTTCATTCAGATTTCTCCAGATTTGGGAGTATGTCACTTCTTTAAATTTGCTTTCTGTCCCTTTCTCTTCTCATTATAGGACTCCATAGTTTGCATATTTGTTTGCTTAATGCTATATTTCATGATAGGCTTTCTTCATGCTTTTAATTAATTAATTAATTAATTAATTATTTTGAGATGGAGTCTCAGTCTGTTGCCCAGGCTGGAGTGCAGTTGCATGATCTCGGCTCACTGCAACCTCCAGCTCCTGGGTTCAAGCAATTCTCCTGCCTCAGCCTCCTGAACAGCTGGGATTACAGGCACACGCCACCATGCCTGGCTCATTTTTGTACTTTTAGTAGAGACAGGGTTTCACTATGTTGGTCAGGCTTGTCTCAAACTCCTGACCTCGTGATCCACTGGCCTTGGCCTCCCAAAGTGCTGGGATTACAGGCATGAGCACCAGGGCCTGGACGCTTTTTATTTATTTTCAAATTTTTGTTCCTCTGAATGAATAATTTTAAATGATTTCTCTTTATTTTTGCTGATTCTTTCATCTGCTTGATTGAATCTGTTAAGTCTCTCTACTAAATTTTTTATTTCCCTCATTATATGTTTTATTTCCAGAATTTGTTTAATTCTTTTTATGGTTTTTAACTCTTTGCTGAATTATTCATTTTGTTCATGTATTGTTTTCCTGATGATTCGATGTCTGTGTTCTGTAGCTGACTGACCTTTTTAAAAATGATTGTTCTTAATTCTTCACTGGGCAATTTATAGATTTCTATTTCTTTGGGGTGGTTATTGGAAAATTATGGTGCTCTTTTGGTGATGTAATTGTTCCTGCATTTTTGTGTTTCTTCCAGATTTTTATTGATGTTTTCACATGTGAGGGAGCAATAATCTCATCCAGCCTTAAAGGATAGGTTTCAGTGGGGAAAGACCTTCACCTAAAGGTGAATGCAAAGGTGCTAGATGGGTTGGGTGCAGAAGTTTCAGCTATGGGGAGAGTACAGTGGCATAGTCTCCATGCAACAACATTTACTGAGGTCAGTATTGAGAAGGCTGTGGGAGTTCTTGGCAGTCTAGGTTGCAATTGTCTACAACGACAGCAAGAACAATTTGGTCATTGGTGGTGGAGGCTGCTGAAATCCTTCTGTTCTATTTTTCTCCTTGGGAAGAAATTATTTTCAATAGCATTACTCTTGGCACTGGGTCCAACATTGGAATAAACTTGCAGTGGCAGTAGTGCCCTTGTCTGATGTGAAAGCATACATGGAGTAGATGCAAAGCTGAGTCCTGAAGCATAGGCATGTATTAAATGATTGCAACCCTGGGTTTCCGGGTATAGACTCACCTGTTGTGGTAGTATGCCAGTGTGTGGAACACAGCTGTGCCTGCTGTGGTGGTGGTGCCAGCGTCTAGAAAATGGGTGTATGCACAGTAGCTGCGGAGCCAGAATCCAGATCATGGTATGCATAGAGCAAATATGGGTCTGTGGTCTAGACATGAAAACAATTGAGGGCAGGGAAGAAATGGCACTTTAGCTGGGAGTACAATGGTATCTCTTTGTTTCCAGAGGGTCTGTAGCAGCTGCAATGGTATTGACATCCTCAGCACTAAAGGCTGCTGGTGTCCTCTGCCTGACAGGCCACTGGAGACCTGGTGGCTCTTGCCAATGGCTGATATTGATAGCCTCTGCCCTTTTTTGTTTCTAGTCATCTCCAGATGACTCAGCTATGCTGATCTCCCCAGCAATATGAGTGGAGTGAAACCAAAGTGGGTCTTTCAGGCAGTGCCCCAAAAAGCTGAGGAGGCTGGTTACTTGTCCTGTTCTCCTTCTCCTTTTGCCTATTAAGGGAACTCACGGACTGAGGAGACTCCTCTCAGTGGTGAACTGTGCTGGCTTGTGCTGAGATAGAGTGACGCAGGCAAAATGAAGCTGCTCTTTCTACCCTTTCTGTGCAGTTATTCTCACTTTTTTTTTTTTTGGTTCTGTGTTGCTGTAGTTTTTTAACTAGAGTCCTTAAGTCCTGAACTCTTCCAGAGTGATTTTTATTCCTGGAGAGCTGTTTTTTTGTTTTGTTTTGTTTTGTTTTGTTTTTTCTGTGGGAAGACGAAGGCTGGAACCTCCCGTTCTGCCCTCTTGCTCATAACGCTCCCCTTTTATCAGTTATTTATACAGCCTATTTGCCTGACATTTTACCAAACCTGAAAAATTAAAGGATTAAACAGCAAATATCCAAGATGTTTTATTATACTGGGCAAGGAGATGTGGATACTTAACCAAATTAAAATCACATTTAATTAAAATCTCATGTGTTTAACTCACACTAGCCTATGAAATATTTAAGGGAACATAGTATATTTTATTTATTTTTGTATTTTCAGTATGTAGTTCAGTACCCGTCTCATGATAATGTCTATATATGTGTTTTATGAACACATAAAAGAGGGAAAGAAGCAAGAGTAGAAGGAAGATTGAAAAAAAAATAGAGATATGTATTAAAAATGTGAAAAAATGTGTTCCTTTTTAAATGAAAGCAAATGCACTTTTATTTATGCTACTAAATTTGGCATTATTTAGCAGTAATGGAGATAATGTGTTCTGGGGGATCAAACCAACTCACTTTGTCTTTGATAATCCCTAATTCGAAGTTGTCTACATGCTTCCATATCAAGTCAACTTTCATAAAACCAGTTATAGAATGACTTCCTTTGTGTATAAATAATACTCCCTCTACCAATAGCAGCTAGCCATGGCATTAACTCACATTCAAAAAGAGGACATAATCTAAGAGGCATTTCTTCCAGACAAATAGAGATAAAAAATAAATATTTCAACTTATTTACTAAGGGGTCTGGGAAGGAGAAAGACAAGCGGGACATCCTGGAATGCTGATATCATGATCTCTCTATTAGCTGAATTCTCAAAGGAATGGAGTAGAATTGAACATATAAACCAAAAGCAAAAAAAAGGGTTTGTGCCCACTCTCCGTATCTTGAAGCTGATTGGATTATATTTGCAAGGTGGTCTGATGCAAGCACAGGAAAGCTGGAGTATAGTAAAAAGTGGCAGTGGATTGTGCTGGGTCACAGAGGGACTGGCCTGCATTTGCTGTTTTGAGCCTCCCTAGCAAACTTTTGGCATGAAAGTTGCCAGAAATTTCTACATACTCCACTGCAGAGGCAAAATGAAGTTGAATTAAGAGCCTAAAGATTTGCCTAGCATAGCCATAGTGACAGATGTGGTAAATTCCATAGAGCTCATGATAAAGCAAACTAGCCAGAAGCTGGGTAGAAAATGTGACTAGCTTCAGAGAGGTCTATAACATCAGCAAGGGCAAAGATAATGACAAATCACCAGAAAGACTACTGTCTTGAATTCATCCTAAAGGAAAGACCACAATTTCACCAGTTGCAATCTTCTCCAGCAATCTTCATCAGTGGACACACTTGCAGGCCAGACCAACCAGGCCACAGCAAGTACTGGAAATCACCCAGGTAGCACACTGATTTGAAACTTTTCTCTCTCCCACTGTCTGCCACATCTATTAGAACCTTATCTTGTATCTCTCAGATCTTGAGAGATCCATGATGGGAAGAAAACCTGAGACAGAGTGAATGCTCCTGAAAAGTTGAATTACCCAAATGAGCCTACCTTAAATCAAAGATCCTGCTAATTCACAGCTTTATAAACCCTCAGCTAAGGTCTCCTCCACCACCCAACTATACTCTGGATTGGAGGCTCACAAGTCAAAACTAGCTCAGTTATGGAAAATAGAGGAGCTGCCTTGTAATAAATATGTGACTCTGCTATGTATGCTACATATGGACAATATTTTGGCACATGAAGTCTCTACCTAAACCAAAATTATATTTATTATATTCTTTCTTTTTAATAACTTTTCAAGTCTCCAAAAAGTTTTATTTTCTCTTCCCTGTCACATACCCTTTAACAACTCAATTCACATGCATTAAGTTGAGCAGTGTTACAGAATGAATTATGATTCCCCAAAAGATGTTAAGGTTCTAACCCCCCAGTACTTGTCACTGTGACCTAATTTGGAAATAGGGTATTTTGCAGATGATCAAATTAAAATAAAATCAGTAGTGTGGATTCTAATCCAATATCTCAGTGTCTTTTTTAAAAGGTAATATTTGAATGTAGAGAGAATGTGGTGTGAAGATTGGAGTTAATGCTGTCACAAGTCAAAGAACGATGAGACGCTAGGTGAGAACATCTTCAGAGGAAGCAAGACTCTGAGAGTACCTGGATCTTAGACTTTTAGGTTCCAGAACTGTGAAATAATAAATTTCTGTTGCTTAAGCCATCAATTTGTAGTATATTGTTATTTCAGCCCCAGGAAATTAATATAGGTGCTGTGCTGAGCAGCATCAGCCTATTTAGAGAAACAAGACATAAAATAGACACGAGAGGAATTTTTTTTTATCTTTTATTTCTCTCCATGGATAATGTTACTTTTATATTATTTTTCATTAATATTATTTTCATAACAATGTTATTTTTTATGATATATATAGTTGACAATATGCATAGGCACATATATTGCCTACAATGTAGGCAACCAGTAGCAACAAATGTAGTGATTAGTGTTAAAGATATCTCGGACTTCCCTTATCTTAACACTGTTTTAGTTATATTTTAGTGATCTATTTAATGCCTACCTTATCTTGCATATTATCAGGCTACTGCATATGGTCTCTACTAGAGTTATTCAATGTTGTATTAGTGTCTTATAACAAATTACCACTAACTTGTTGGCTTAAAAAAATTAGAAACTGTTTCCTCAGTTCTGGAAGCCAGATGTCTGAAATCGAAGTGTCACCAGGGCCATCCTCCTTCCAAAGGCTCTGGGGGAGAATTGTTTCTTGCTTTTTCTGGCTTCTGGTGGCTCCAGACATTCTTTGGTTTATAATAGTATAACTTCAATTACTGCCTCCTTCTATATTTGACCTCCTCTTCTATGTCTTTTCCTTTTCTGTGTCTTCACTTCTTCTTATAAGTCAATAATTATTGGGTTTAGAGCTCACCTGGATAATCCAGAATAATTTCACAGGTAAAATTTTTAGGACATCCTAAAACTCATTTTTGTCCTGAGATAAAGTGATACCTGGAATGTCAAATGATGACATATACAATTCTATATAGGGCTGTGAGGGATAATAAGATAATCTGAGGTGAGAGGGAGTGATCCTAATTAGACCAGGGTTGAAAAGAGTTGGATATCTTAACCAAATCATTTGTTATACATTGTTTTGATCTATGACATACTACATTTTTTTGCTATGAGAAACATTTTCAAGCTACTGTATAAACCTAGCCTTTTGCTCCTCTACCCCATAACCCCCAATCTGTCATTTGAATTTGTGTCTGGCTTGGTTTGCTGTCAGGAGAGAAAATCAGGCAGCAGTTGTGGCCCTATTGGGACTGTCAAAAAGAGAGAGAATGATGAAGGTGTCAGAAACTTTTTTTTCTTCTTTAGAATAATGTAAGGGAGGACTTTTTTTTACCAACAAGATATATGATACAATCGTAAGGAAAAATACTGCATAGAATAGTCTCAAAATTTGTTTAGTAAGAAGTGATACAGCATTACACTTCAGAGTTGTTGAAAAATATCTTTTGTAAAACAACAATCATGAAGTAGGTAAATAGTTTTGGAGACCAATAATTTGTGAGCATTACCTTGACATTCTTGTGTCTTACAGAAATAACCAAAAATGTAAATGCAGTTATCTTAGTATATCAGTAAACGCTGTACTTTTAAAAATTTAATCTTCTTTATCTGTGACTTGATTTGTCTCCTCTAAAAATTTTCTGTTTAATCCTCTATTTGGTCTTGCAAGCACATATTTTTGATCATGTGTGCTGGTTTCTTTTGTTACATCAGTTGAATTAAACTACAGTAATAAAGGAAGCTTTCAAAATTGTTTTATATGGTAGTCGTGTTGATCTTGAAAATGAAGGCATTTATATTACTCTGCTATGAAAGGTGAGGGACTGAAATGTGTATCATTTTTCAATAGAAATGTTTAATGTGGCATTCTGAAAAATAAAGTGAAAAACTAGGCAGGCCATGAATAATTACTAAATAGGAAGAGTCATAGAATAAGCTGTTGATTAATGTTGTTTCCACAGGTATGTCATTTAGATGATTATATGGAGTTGTCAAAGCTAAAGTAAAAATATGCCCAAAGCAACCGTTTTCTGGAAGTGATGTTTCAGTGTCAACTAAAGCTGATGTCTGATGTTGTGACATCACTTCAAGCAATCTTTCATGAAGGACTGTAATAACATGGCAGCTTTGTGCAATCATGAATCCCCTTAGGAAAATCAGGTGTCAGGATGATATGCATACAACCAAGAAGTCAGATTATTATCATGTCCTCGCTTACCAGTACTACAAAATGTTAGGCTAAATATTCAGGACAAAACTGTAAAATGAATAAGGGACATCTTTGGAAAATGTAGTTTGATAGCCACTTTTCTTAGAGACTGATTCCAAATCTTTTTATGTTTAGCTCTATTATATTGTGAGTGCCAAACAATGTGGAAAAGACTATCTAATTCTATCAAGTAGTCATTAAATAACCTGAAGAAAAAGAAAAGGTTCATCATCTCTGCCAATATGCTCTACGGAAAAATGTCATGTGTGCCCCACTGGATATTTGAATGTAAATCTCTGTCAAATGCACTTAAAAGGATTAACTCAAATAAAAGAAGCAAACAAAAACCACACTCAAAAGTAGAATATAAATACCATGTACTAACCAAAATCCCAAAGGAAGAAAACAAACAAACAGAAAAGACCTGAATCTATTTTTTTCCTTTAAGAACTCAGTAAGACATTTAAATTTGCTTAGCCAAGCCACTTGAGACTTAATTCTTTCTGTCATTTCATTTTTCTCATTTATTCTGCCTGCCCTTGGGCTTTTTTCTCTTCTGTGTTCTACAGAAAGCAAAAAAGAAATATAAGATTTGTTTTCCCATATACAAAGAAAAATCTACATGTACGCATTTATTCATTTCTAACTGCTATTATCTAATCTTCTGCCATCCCCCAATTATGCCCATAATTGCATACTTGATGTTTGATCATTTTGCATTTTCAATAAAAAAATTTTTATTAAAAATTTTAAATTTTTTTAATTTAAATTGTTATTAAACATTTTAATAAAAAATTTTTAAATAAAAAATTTTTTATTTTTCCTCTGGCATCTCTACCCCCAATCTCTATTTATGACTACCTTTGGCTCATGATATGTACAAGATGCAGCAGTGTTGTTCACCATTATGCAGGCTATTGCTATAATATCCCCTTTCCACACTTCACTACATGTGGCCAAAGAGAGCTTTCCAGCTCTCAGGTTCTAGCTCATGATGTCTGTAATTGTTATTCAAAAAATTGATCTGTAAGATCACTACCAATCCTGATGATGCCTGTAATTCTCTACATGTCTTTGAGGATGTCAAACTAAAACCACATCTTCCTTTGCCCTCCAGTCTGCTTCTCCTTTGTGTTATAGCATTATTTGTCTTAGAACTTGTTTCCTTTTACAGGTCATCTTCATGATAATAGGTAGTATTTACTTTGCCAATGTTGGTAATTAGAGTTAGTTGCTTTTGAAAGCATTCCAAAACAGCAATTTTTTGTATATATTTAAATATCTCATCCTGCTTAAAGTTATTTTAGAATGCTACTCAATTAAAGAGCCTTGTGAATACCATGGTGAAAAGCTAAGACACATAGTGGTATTTTGTATTACAGTATATAGTCATGTAGTCCCTGCAGGTAAAAATCTCCCCAAATTTCCCTTTAATAAAAGCACCTAAAAAAGTTAAAATTGCTCAAAGAGCACTTTCTGCATGCTGGCAAGGAATTTGGAAGTTTCTAAAAGCTAAGAAAGCCTAAAATCCTTTCTAAAAAATTTATATCTTCTCTCTCAGAGAAATGATTGTCTAAGCTCTTAGTGATTTTTATTTTATAGTTCTGTTTTTACTTTCTTTGAAGGTAAAAGTTGGAGTATTGTATGTGATAGGACAATAATACTGCCATCTTAATGAGACTCCACCACCTTGAATATCAAGTTTCCATTTCTCAAAACTGTCCGTTGCTATTTGACCAAAATGCAAAAGTCAGCCCCACCTGTATCTTCAACAGAGCATAACAATCCCAACCAAGCTTATCAAAGTCTCTAGCAGTCCCAACCAGCCAGCACTCCCCTAACTCCTCCCCATTAGGAACTTCTCTCAGAATATACTTCCCCTACCAGGCCCTTTTTAAAAGCCTCAGGCTGTAAGAGAGGTTTGCTCCTGACCCTGCCAGCCAGAAGCCCTTGTCAGGTTTACTCTCAAAAAACCTGTCTCAACCATTGAGCGGCTCTCTCATTTGGTCTTCCTTCACGTCTCTCCCTCTGCTCTAACAGTATGTATCTACATTAATGAACTCCAAGAACAGAAATCTGTAAAACTGTTGCATTATATACGGAATAGCTAATTGTTCATTCTCATTAGGTAATTGTTCATATGCATTCTTTAACAGCAGTTTTTCCCACCATAACAGAACTTAATATTCACTTTATTAATTTTTAAACTATCAAATGGCCTATAGGTGAATGGAGAGAAAAAATAACTTCAGTGATAAACTTTTGTACTGTAACCAGGATGCCTTGGTGTGTATGCATTCTCTGTCTGTTCTGGTATATACATATTCTCTCTCTATTCTGTCAGTCTTTTTCTCTCTCTCTATTCATCTGTTACATTGCATAGTATCCCTGAAATGTCCATGACCTCATCCCTATAACTTGTGAGTGTGTTACTTTACATGGCCAAAACCTTTGTGGATGTAAATAATTTAAAGATCTTGATTATCCTGGCTTTTGTGGATTATCTGGACTCATGGCAATCACAAGAGTCCTTATATAAGGGAGAGATAATCAGAGAAGGTATAAGGAATGCAGAGTTGAACAGAGTTTTAAAGATGTTATGCTGCTGGCTTTGAAGATGGAAGAGAGGCCATACACCAAGAGATGCAGGTGGCTTTTAGAAGCTAATAAATGCAACAAAATGTATTTTCTTCTATAGCCTTCAGGTAAAGCATATCCTTGAAGACTCATTTTAGATTTCTGACCTGAAGAAATGTATGATAATAAATTTGTATCATTTTAATCCACTGAGTTTGTCATAATTTGTTACAGAAGCAATAGAATACTACATATATCTATGTGTGTGTGTATATATGAGTGTGTATATATATATAAAAAATTGTATATATTTATTCTCCCATTTCACAAATATCTATATGTGTGTGTGTATATATATATATATATATAAAATAAATTGTATATATACACACATAGATATTTGTGAAATGGGAGAATTCCCTGGCCCCACATTACAGGACGTATGACAGGGGTGTGGCTCTCTGTTTGGTTAATGTGAGCTCAAACCCCTTACAAGATGGGGAGCATGCAGACAGGAAGCTGCAGGTGACGGGGCAAGTGCTTTGGGCTCTGGCCCCATGGTAGTGTCTAGGAGTGGGTATCTGTGAATGCCAAAGCCCAAGCAGATGTTACAGTGTGCTCATTTAGCTTTGCCACCTGCAGATGGCTTAAGTATTAACCAGCTCAGTGCCCTCTTGGCACCCACATTTTTGTCCAGAGTCCAGGAAGCATCGGGTCACACATGGACTTGAAGAGTGAATGCAGGGGTTTTATTAAGCGGTGGAGGTGGCTATCAGTGGGATGGATGGGGAGCTGGAAAAGGGATGGAGTGAAAAGATGATCTTCCCTTGGAATTTGGCCGTACAGTGGCCAATCTCCTCTTTGATCGTCCCCAGCAAAACTCTCCTCAGCATTCAGATGCTCCTCTTCTCTCCTTCTCTGCCACACTGTTCTCCCATTTGTCTGCTCATCTCTTTCTGGAGCCTGGAGTTTGGTGCTTATATGGGTTCAGGACAGGGGGACATGGTGGGACAAAAGGCAACTTTTTGGGCATGAAAACAATAATGCCTGTTCTCACTTAGGGTCATGGGTTTCTAAGCTTGAGGGTGGGACCTTTGCTGGGGAATCGCCCTCTTCTATGCAGTATTTTCCTGTCTCCTGTCTGTATCATACGTAGTAATCTTTGAAGTAAGAATTGGAGTATTGTATACATACACACATATATACATATATCTATGTGTGTGTATATATATACACACATATAATATGTATATACATAATATGTATATATTTATATATTGTGTGTATACATATATACACACACTATATATGAATTGTGTGTATATATTGTCTATGTACATGCATATATACATATATCTATGTATGTATACCTATGTATGTATATATAGTTTTGTATATATAAAGTGTGTATATGTGTGTATATATAAACATGCAATATATCCATGTATGTAAATATACACATATTATGTAAATATACACATATTATGTATACATACGCAATATATATATGCATATATGTACCGATATATGTATATATTATGTGCATACATACATATATATACATGTACATACAGATATATATGTATCATTATACTCCAATATATATATTGGCAACCAATCATGAATTATTGGTCTCATATATATATTTTATATATATATATAAAACACACACACTATATACAGTTTATATATATTTGTATACACTATATAATGTATATATACACACACTATATACATACATAAAGTACACGTATATGTATACATATATATACATACACACAGATATACATATATATGTGTATATATAGTGTGTTTATATGTGTGTGTGTCTTCATGGAATATCAGTGCAAAGACAAATCAAGTAGCCCCTTCAAGGATTTGCATCCTGCCTTCTTGTCATTAAATTATGTGACTGGCTCAGGAACTCTCAAACATTATATTTGGCTTAAGGGAGCAAAGAATGGTAACAATATATTGCACCAAACGAAACTATCTGAAGGAAGATATTATTAAAACAATCATTTAATTATTTCCAAAAGTATTTTATTCTAAGCATAAAGTCTAACAGACAGTGATAATCAAAAACATAAGGAAATATTACCCTTGAATGAGTGTCAACATAAAACTAAGAGAAACGATAAATGAACTCTTCTTGCTTTTGAAAATCATTTTGATCTTGTATCATTATATAACTATATTCACAATAACTATTTATTTATAAAAGCATAATTTCAATGTTTTATTTCCCATAATCTTTTCTTTTTTTCTTAATACTTTTTCTATTCTTTAGCTCTCTCATAAGAATCAATTTTCAATCTATTTTCTTCAGTATATATTTGGTATTTTTAAAAAATATATTTAAATATAATTCCAGAATTCAAGCATGAGCAAAAATGACTTTCAGGTATTGTCAAACATGAGTGACCCACTTGGCTCAGTCAGAATTTTGCACTCAAACGTCCTCTAGACTCTGTCAGTATTGTTCTGTCACTTTCTGTTGTTTGGATTTGAGAAGGGAACATCTGATATTTTGAATTACTCTTTGTTATGTACTCAGTTTTTCTGCCTGGATTTATCTAAGATTTTTGTATCTTTCCTTAACTTTAAAATTCCTCTTTAAAATATGATTACATATTTTTAAATGGAACCCAAAGTATGTTTACCTATGGAATGCTTTTCCTTGTATATTATAGGGCCTCTCCATCACAACATTCTGCCTTAGCCTCAATATTGCATTCTTAAGGATCTCATTCTTGACCATTTTAGTTAAAAGTGTAAACCAACCTTCTCCCCTTTCAGAACATTTTTAAACTTGTTTTATTTTTCTAGTTAGCATTTATTACCTTCTAATGTATAGTTTACCAATATATCATGCTTACTTTCACTGGAATTTAAGCCCCAGAAGTGTAGGGAATTTAATCTATTTGTTAATTGATATAGTTTCAGCATCTAAGATACTTGTTGAATGAATCAGTACATGAATGGATAATTTTATAAATGTCTTAATTATATTTTTCTTGCATTGTGTGAACGCTATTGACCTGAAGACATAGTCTTTATGTTGGTCATAGCAGCTTTCTTCTGTTATTTTACCTTTTAAAAATATATTCAGAGAATTCTCAATGGCCTTTTCATCTGAAGTATTATATACATATATGTTTTAGATAGAGTTAGTAAATAGTCTCCACCCATCTATAAATAGTTCAGTATGCAGATCTGAAATACATGCAGAGATTTTTGGATCCTTATTCCAATACTTCATTTCAGTCAAAGAGACTAAAAATAATTGTATTTACTAGGTTATACATTGTTAATTCAGATATCCGTTAACCTGTAGATGATCAGGGAAAAAGTCAGAGCTGAAATCCGTCGGTGCCTCATGTTTTACATCTTTTTGTTTAATAGTGAAGCAGGATATTTCCCTGACTAGTTCGTGGACTCGTGACAGGGATGCCTTGTTTGCTCAGCCTGCTGCTCTCAACTCCACATAGAAGACAGAGCGCAAGTGAATGAGGCGGGAACTGGAGTGCATGAGGGCTTGAATCAGCCAGCCATTTTGGTGCTGGCAGGATCAAACCCCACTCATTTGGACCAGCTTCATTCCACCACTCCAGAGAGGGAATGGGCAGGGGAGCAGGTGCAGGAGCTGCAGCAAGCGCTTTTGGGCATAGGCAGGAGTGAACTCCATGCAGTCCCTGTGGCAGTGTCAAGGTGGGGTGCCGGTGACTTCTGAAGTCCCAAAGGGCATGTTACAGTGTTGTTTCAGCTCTGCCTTCTACAGAAAGCTTAAGTGTTAATAGCTCAGTGGGTCCATGGCTGCCATCTGCCAGTGAGGGCAAAGGGCCAGTGTGACAGCTTTTTTTTTTTTTTTTTTTTTTGAGATGGAGTATTGCTCTGTCTCCCAGACTGGAGCACAATGGCATAATCTCGGTTCACTGCAACCTCTGTCACCTGGGTTCAAGTGATTCTCTTACCTCAGCCTCCCAAGTAGCTGGGATCACAGTCATGTGCCACCATGTCCAGCTAATTGTTTTGTATTTTAAGTAGAGACAGGGTTTCACCATGTTGGCCAGGCCAGTCTTGATCTCCTGACCTCAGGTGATCCGCCCGCCTCGGCCTCCCAAAGTGCTGGGATTACAGGTGTGAATCACTGCATCCAGATGTGACAGCCCTTTGTATCCTCACTCATGGCTCCCGATCTCCTGTCCAACATTCAGGCAAAATGAATTTGCACGAACAAATTGAAGGATGGTAAGTGTGAGGGATTTTATTGCTGATTAAAGTGGCTCTCAGAGGGAAAGAGAGCTGAAAAGGGGATATGGGGGTAGATAATCTTCCCCTGAAGTTCGGCTGTTTCTGGCTGGATTCTTCTCCGAAGTTATGCCGTTAAACTGTCCCTCTGAAGTCAAGCTGCTTCTCTCCATCGTCCAGCTGTAGTCGTCCTGTTGTCCAGGTGCTTCTTCTCTCTGATGGCTGAGTCTGGGGTCTTTATAGGTGCAGGATGGGGTGGAGTGGGCATAGGTGGTTTAGAAAAAGGCAACATTCAAGCAGGAAAACTGGAATAGAAGTTCTCACTTTGGGCCACGGTTTCAGGCTTTTAGGTTTGGGGGTGGAGTTTCGCTGGGGATCTACTCTTTTCTGCCTAGAATTTCTCAGCCTCATGCCTCTATCATTGTGTCAATAGCATCTACCAATTATAATGGTGAAACAATGATAGTCATTTGCCTTTCTCAGTTGTCCTAATTCAAAATGACATACAGCTGTGCTCCAATTCATTCTTGTGTAGCTACTCAAGTGAACACTAAGCTTGGGGCAAATTTCTCCTGGCTTCACCATTTTCAGTAGCCTTTGAGCTCTGATGAGATTCTTAAATATCATATTGAAATACATGTATGTTCTAAAACCACTTTATGACCTGCTTAAGTGGACTTCTCAAGAGGGGTCTAGATCTTACATTTTAGACTTTTGTTTCAAACACAGGTTTTTGCATGGAGCTTACAATGTGATTTTTTTTTAATCATAAACATCTCAAAGTTTGTGGCATGTGGTTTCCCAGCATTTTCTAGCTAGTATGGTAATTTTTCTTGTTTGTTTTTTAAGCTCTAATCATAATTACAATAGACATCCTGTAACTGCATACGCTCATGTCAGAGGTAATGAGAAGCAAATGGGAATTTCATTTTATCAAGAACATAAGTGTATGAAATTGTCTAGTCCAGCTTAAGTGCTTTAAAGACACAATCCCAGTCTGGAAAATTATGTCAAACCTTGTCTACATAGGATGGCACCCAGGTTTTATGGAATCAATTATGTAATAGATCTTCAAAATTGTTTTCAATTGACTTTCCAAAACATGTTATTTTTCTTCTTTTTCCAATCTGGTAACACTCAACCACATCCTCCATTTTATAAAATATTTTTAGCCTTCTATGACAACCTGGTGGTAAAACATACTTGCTTTTATCTTATTTGCAGATAAGCAATCTTTCTATTTATATATGTTTTCTTAAGTTTGTAAAATATGATTTTCTAAATTCTGACTATCTCTAATATTTCCTTCTAATCCTGATAGAGATACAAACATAACATTGTTTTGGTCAGAAATAACACTAACTGTTGAATCAAAATAGCTGAGCATAAAAATCCACAGGCTACCTATGTGATTTTATGCCAGGCACTTAACCTCTCTAAACTTTTGTCTTCTCATGTGTAAAATCTACAGATTCAACTAATGTCAAAGCTTCATTCAAACACTGAAAAATCTTATAGCTTCCCTGTTGCTCATCAATTATTTTTGTATTGGATGGAATTAAACCAAAAGTGAAAGTTTTTTTTCTATGACTAAAGGGGTATGAAAGATTTTTTAAAAATTAATCTTGACAACGTAGGCTGATGAGAAACAAAAGAAAGAGGGGTTTTTAGATGAGCATGGATTTTTAAAAGAGACTTACAAAAGAAAATATTCATAAACGTGGACAAATGAAAAGACATACAGATATTTACACGAACTTCAAAGAATAAGGATAAGAAGGACAAAGCAAACAATGCATTGGAATTTGCAAAAAATACTAACAAAAATAGCTATGTATGTGTTAAGAAGTTGGTATTCCTAGATGTTGTTTTGTTAACAGATGACTGAGAAAGTAGACCTAGGAAAAATAATCTTCAAGCTGCAGGTTTAAATCTTAATAACAAAACAAAAAGGACCTTAAGGCCGGGCGCAGTGGCTCTCACCTATAATCCCAGCACTTTGGGAGGCCGAGATGGGTGGATCACCTGAGGTCAGGAGTTTGAGACCAGCCTGGCCAAACCCCATCTCTACTAAAAATACAAAAATTACCTGGTCTTGGTGGTGGGTGCCTGTAATCTCAGCTACTTGAAGGGGTGAGCAGGAGAATTGTTTGAACTCAGATGGTGGCAGTTGCAGTGAGCCGAGATCGCACCATTGCACTCCAGCCTGGGAGACAGAGCAAGATTATGCCTCAAAAAAAGAGAAAACCTTAAATAACACAACTACACACATGCACACATGTGTGTGTGCACGTGTACATGCATGGAAATCCAATGATAAAACAGTTGTAAAAACAAATGGGTAACAAAATAACCTGGCTGGCTCCATACCCCAACAAACTTTCAGTCTTGAAGCTGAGAGAAAAACAAAACAAAACATAATGAAACAAAAATCTCCCACTTGCTAACTTGATGTCTGGGCTAGGCCCTGTAATCAATCCATTTTCCAGGATTTCATTTGCCCTAGGACATCATTTTGGTGGCTCAACAGAAAGGCATCCTTGTGATTAATTCCATTCTCATCTTTAATCCTTATTCATAAAATCATGTGTTGTGAATACACTGCTGTTATAATTATCTGTCAAGTCAGCAAGCACCTATTTGATGTGAATAAAAGCCATAAAACTAAAAATTACATGTACTTGCCTTAAAAGAAAAATTTAATTATATTATTTCTAGAAACTTCTGCTCTTTCCTCATTGTGAATTTATATGAAATGAGGAAATAAAGAAGAATATCACAATATTTAGGGTTCCGTAAGTTTCATTCTTGAAGTATCTTTTGTGAGTGGGGAATTATTGTTGTATAGTGACACTGCAACTTTAAACACTGTGTTTTGCCCAGGTTAAAATCTGAATTCACAATAATAGTCACATGTTCTGTCTTTAATGCTTATTTATTATATTATGTCTTTTGTGACATATTTAAATGAACATTGGAATTTCCCAGTTAGATTTGTATTTCATTCACACAAAATATTCTAAATCATTAATAGTAAAGTAGAAACTCATGTCTTTTCCATCATACTTAGTTAATATTAGTACCCATCCACCTGTGGAGACTTAGAAAAAATACAGGTTTTTCTCTGATTTTTCGGATGAGGCAAAGAGGAAATTTGTCACTCCAATTAGTGGCATTTATTGGGTGAAGCCTAGGGTAGCTAAACATTTTATGAGATGTGCGGAAAGTCATTCATTAAAGAAGAACTGTTTCCCCAATTTCTTTAAAAGTTTTGAAATTTTGAAATATAACGAATAGGTAAGGGAACATAGAACATAGGCATGACTCGTATTTTGAAATAGAAATTGTGAAGAGCAACCATGTTCTTTTAAACCCACCTGTTCGGAGATCTAATACTGTGTTACATAGCTCTTGAATCTGACTGGGTTGGGCAAATCTTTTGTTCTTAAGCACTTATTCTTTAATGAGCTTACAAGCAGGAAAAATGTTCAGTTATGCCTTATAAATTGAGGAGGTTGGGCCTGCAAGATCTAATATCACTGTCAATTCTGTGATCCTATGGTGTTAATTTTACATAGCAGTGGTCAAGAGTGAAATTTTATTTTTAACAGAAGCGAGGATAATATTAATAAATGCTTCCTAAAGAGGAAAAGGAAAGACTAGAGAAATTTAAAGGACATAAAGTAAATATTTAATCTTCTTTTTGCTATGAAGTCACTAATGGGTTTGTTTGTCTTCCTCTATAACCACTATATTATAATTAAATTGTAAGTTCATTGAGAGTAATGTCTATAAATGTTGATTTTTCTCTTCTTCACTACAATCGGTTAGGGTGTTTAGTAAATGTTTGTTAAAATAACTGAACTCTAATTATAAAATAGTTAATTCAGTATGTTTTTACTTTGAGAGAAAGATCTCTCAAAATATTTCATACAACACCCTTAACAACTTGGAATTACTCCTTCACAAAGAGTATTTTCATAACCTTAGCAAGTTTTTTTTTTTTTTTAGTTGGAATGGCATAGCTTTTTTCAGACATAACTTTTTAAAAGCTGAAGCCATAGCAGAAGCATTGTATGTATTCCTTGCCAATAGTTACTTTTACTCTCATGTACTCTGTAGTATTATAGTTGTTTTGGACATAAACTCCAATGCTCATTCAAAAAAAAATTATATTAGCAATGTATGAGTTAAAGAAAAAAAAATGATAACCTGGTGCAGTAGGCAGAATGGTCTCTCAAAAATGCCCACGCTTTAATCCGTGAATTAAAACTATGAATATATTACATTACATGGCAAAAGGGACTTTGCAGAGGTAATTTTTGTTATAGACCTTAAAATAGGGAGATTTTCCTGAATTACCTTGGTGGCTGCAATCTAATTATGTAAGCCTTTAAAATTAGAGCACTTTTTCTGACAGGAGACAGAAGAGATGGAGCAGAGAAAGTACAGATTCTAAGAATGAGAACAATTTAATCTTCCATTATTGGCTCTCAGATGTGGGGTCCTATTTTCAAGGATGAGAGGCAAGCCTGTAGGGGTTAAGGGTGGTTCCAAATGACAGCCAGCAAGAAGATGGTGACCCCTAGATCTCTATCCTACATACACTAGATTCGGCCAACAGCTTGAGTTAGCTGGTAAAACCATTCATCCCCATACCTTCAGAAAGGAACAGGCCAGCTGATACCTTGAGTTTTTCCTTGTGAGACTCTAAGCATGGGACTCAGCTGAGGCACACTGTACCTGGACATCTGACCTAAATAAATGATAAGATAATGCATTCATATTGTTTTTAAGCTGTTTAATTTATGATAGTTTGTTATGGCAGAACAGGAAACTGATATTCTTGGTGAAGCAATCCCAGACACCTTTTTCTTTTTCTTGGATCAAGGTATAATCTATTGAAAATGTGGTTTAATATCACTTATATGTCCAATATTGTGTTACTTTGAAATTAAAAGAAAAATGACAATTTATCTACATTTTTCATTAGAAGCTCACTGTGTGACTAGAGAATATAACTACTACACTTTAGTAGGCTTTTTTCCTTAAGTATTAAATATTGTGGTGCTGATTATAAAGTTTTTTTTTCCTTTTAAGACAGTTGTAATTTTAAATGAGTTAAGAAATGTAAAATACTTAGTACAATATCTGATCCATGATAAGTACTTTGGAAGTTTTAGTTATTATTGTAATTATGAAGCAAATATTTGATGATAAAATAATTATCATTGTAAGCTTTATTATTTGTGATAAAGTCTAGCTTAACTCAAGTAGGACTTGAAATGAACACTTAGAAAAATACTTAGAGTTCTGCTAAGCAAGTGGGAAGAAAAAAGGGTGCTATGGGTTTTAAAAATGCATGTGATAATGTGTGGAGAAATAAGTACCACCATGATGAGTAATCGAAAGCATGCCCAATTGAATAAGGTGACTCCCATGGAACTGGAAATTGACAGTGTCTTACATGGTGGAAACCATGATGTCTTTCACTTCGGTACACCTACTGTGCAAATCTCAACAGAGGAAAAGTGTGTATCCACTGTTCTTATCCTACGTCTTATGAGGTTTAACATTTATCTGCTCTGAGATCTAGTATGTAGTAGCTCAGACAAGCTGCAGATCTTGGTTGTCTTTGTCTTCTTTGTACTAATCACAAGCAGTATTATTGTCAGCTAGGTCTAGATCATTCTGTGGGTCACAAATGACCTAACTTTCTGTACCTGTCCCACTTCCATTCAACTTTTTGCCAACATATCTTCTTTTGCAAAGGACAGAAATCCAATTAAATGTAACTAACATAACATCAATTACAAAATTATTGGCTTTTCTTCATTAAAAAGTTCAGGGGTTCAAGCACAGGTACATCTAGGTTTTGAAACAATGAACTGATGAATTTGTCTTTCCTTGTTCATCAGTTCTGCTGTCCTCTACATTGGAACACTTCTGTGCGATTTTTATATTAAGGTTGGAAAGATAGCCTCTAGCATCAGAAATTTTACATAATGTTCAAGCTTATGATCTCAGAAAGAAAGATAATTTTTGATGCATTCCATATTAATCCATGTAAAAAGACTTTGATTGGTTTTCCTAGGGTCACGTGTCTGACATGTGGTCCCACTTTTTTGCCCCCTCCCTCACCATTAGCTCATTATGTCTCATGCTTGGGTCAGTCTAAGTTGTTTACTGAACAAAAATTTGGATTTATTTTCCTTGAAATTATTTTCTCTTCCTCCTCTATTATTGTAATACTATTGTATGATTCTCATAATTAGAGGTTTTTAAAAGGGCCCTTCTATTAAGAAGGCAGAATTTTAGAAAGATGTGTATGATACAGTTTAGGAGGTAATGATCAGTTTGGAATGTGAATCATAATGCAAGTGAAGAGGAAATATAAAAGAGCTAAATATTGCAAGAAAATATACAATGGGAATTAACAAACGGATTCAATGCTTTCTCTGTGTTCTCGTGCAAAGTTTATAATAATGAATGCCTCTGCCTTCAAATTCTGTAGGAAGATAAAATCATTGTGCAAGTAAGCCAGTGAGTATATAAAAAAGATATATAAAGCTAGAAGGGTGGGGTAGTGAGTGTCCTCAGTTACAAATGTATATTTGCATCAAATTTTTCTTAATCATAAAGACAAATAATTGGAATTATGTTTTCTACATTTATCTACCTAGGCTGAAATTATGATTGCAAAAATTCAGTTACCTTAACCTGTATTAATTCTTATTCTCAATTATTTGCCTTTTTTTGGCCTTTTAATTTTAAAGTGAAAAGGTGAATATTAAAAGAGAAAACTTTCTCTCGCCATAATAAAAGGAGTAGGAGGGGCTACATTCAGACCATACTCATTTTCATTTTCTTCAATTAGACTCACAGGCATTTTACTGATTTCCTCCAAAATGCCTGGATATAGTGGGTGTTGAACTACATTTGCAGAATAGAACCAAATGATTATATCTTCCATTGGTCTAATTTTAATAATAATTTCTGGCATTTGATGTATCCCAAAAATGTTATATTTGCATCCTGCTTCCATGTAAAAATCCTAGTTGCAATTAATGCCACTTATTGGAATACTGCTGCTGTATTGTGTGAATGTAGTTCAGAAACTCATTGCTTAGTTTGCCCTTTAATGTCAGGTAAATCACAGTATTATAGAGAAAATAGCTTAGATCAAAGAAATCCAAAACATTCAAGTCAATTAATTCATGAACTTCAATAGCCAGTGGATGGCAAGTGTCTTAATTATTTTAAAATGTGACAGTTGAAGCAAAAGGCAGCTAGTTTGGAAAGTAGTATGTGTGGAGCATTAGCTGAAAGAAGCACAGGTTTTGATTGAAGCACCAATTTTGGAATACTTTTTAAAACTCCATTCATCAGTATTAGAAAGATAAATGAACAAAGAAATATAAATGAAGGGGAAGTATAAATTAAGAAAAAATCTGATTAAATAGCAGAATTAAACTTCACTGTTGTAATATTTTTAGATTCTGTTTTATGTGAATTAGAGTAGACAAGAAGTTGTATTATTCATCAAAAAGTGAAAGGGACTGAATTAAAATTAATAAGCCATACTGTTTCTTATTGGGTTCATGCTTTAGAAGTTTAATGCAATAGCAATTGAATGAACACATTCTATAAATAAAGGAAAAGAGTTATTATTGTAACCCAATATGTTAAGTGCCATTTCAATGCTATAAATTCTCTACTCTGTATTATATAAGGACTTTTAAGACAAAGCTCACATTGCCTTACTGATTCCTCATGTAATCTTAAGTGTCTACTCTCACATGAAGTACAATTGCAATTATTGCATGGTTACATTTAGAAGTTGCATCTTTAAAATAAAGATAACTATTATCATTTGATTGTTTTCAAATGATTACTAATTATATGTAATATCAAAATACCTTCAGTATTTATACTGATAGATATCCTTTGTGTTACATTGTAGGTAAATTTTCAAAACTAGAAACATTGAATCCACAGGGTGAGATGGGAGAAGAAAAGGGTTGATGTGACTTAGGATGCTGACCCATGTTAGTGGAACTGGAGACTTTCAGGACATGATGTTTGTATGTGACTGATAATGAAAGAAAGGGAAGCCAGGTAACATGGTCAAACATTACCATCAGGTCAGTATAAAGTGATCTCGGTGATGTTCCAGATTGAGAATATTGTGATCAAACAATGTTCAAACTTGCTACATAAAAGTATTAAAACTGGTTAATATAGATAGGCAGAATAACATAATTGTTAGGCTCATGGGCTCTTGAACAAGACTACATAATTTCATATTCTATTAATAAGTTCACCACTTACTAGCATAGCGACTATAAGCAAAATAATCAACTCCCCTGATTCTTAGTTTCATTTTCTACAATAATAATGACAGCATTATCTTCCACGAAGCTTCTGAAAAGATCTAGTGACATAATATACATAAAGTCCTGGCTCATATTAAGCACTTAAAAAACATTGGCTTTATTCTTGATATTATCATTATTGTCACTATTATCATCCTCAAAGTTTCTTGCCAAGAAATTTGGATTTGACAAGATTTTTCTCCAGAATAAAAAGGTTTATTCTGGTGTCATCTCAAATATAGTAGAAATCTGCAACATAAAAGCACATCACCACATCAACATTTAACGTAACAAACAGGATGTAGAGTTTCATTAACTATTCACATTTCCCATCCTTCTCCCCCTTTTCTATAAATTTTTACAAAGATATTTTGGCTATGAGTGCCTAGACATTGGAAGAAAGAAAAAAATAACATGAGGATATTTAACAGGATATTTATGAAGATGATACATGTTGGCATTAGTGTTATTTTTCCTTTTCTTTACCCAATCATGCCTCCATATTTCCTCAAAGGTAGAATGGAATCCTTTTCATGTCATTACAGTTTATAGCTGAATCGAGTTGAATATCCGCTGCTAGAGGAAACAAAGCCATCTGACTAGTTAATAATCTAAATCTGGTATTCTTTCAGGTTCAAGTGTTAAAATTAAAAATTTCCAATGTTTTTGTCTCTTTGGTTTCAAAAACCTGACAGGTACCCACAATGGGTCCTGACTAAAGGCCATGGTGGTATTTCAGGAAAGCTTAACATTTCACATGCTTTTTAAATTTTTGAGAGCTTTTAAAAAATTGTTTAAACAGTCTGCATACAATTTACTGAGACAGGCATTAAGTTGCAGTTTGAACATCCTTAATTTAAAACTTGAATACCAACACCCAGTTCCATATTCTTTTAATTTTGCTTTAAAAAACTGACTGTAAGAACAAACTGAAACCGAGATTAATCCCACATGTGTTTATGTTTTACGGGTAAATCTCCTCTTTGATGGACCTTTTAATAGGAAGAACTCCTTTATAAACCTAATTGTTTGAACACAAATGTAAGACCATTTACCTCTTTTCAGGTAGTTTATATTAATATAACTTAGAGTTATTTAATAATAGCCTAAAGGTTCTTAGCATTTTCTTTCTTCTATTTTTATTGGCAATGTCAGTGTAGTGACTTTTAAGAAAACATTATTTACTTTTTTTTTCTGCCACACAAAGAAGTTTTAAATTAACTATACAAGGGATTCTTCACTTTTTAAGAAATTTCTTCATTAAGGTTATTTTAAGTGCTCCCCCCACCGATTTTGTCTAACTTTTGTCTTCTACGTAATTTCAATACCTGTGAAAATATTGGAATGAATCTTTCTTCCTGAAAAATGTCATAAAATGGACCACACTAACACATAATTTAAAAAAAAAAAGTAAATGTCAAAATCAAAATAAAATTAAGAATTACTCTGAAGTCTATAGTTACAAAAAACAAAGAAGCCCAACTTTATATTATAAACTGAAGAGTTTAAATCTTTAATCCATTTTAAGTTAATTGTTGTATATGGTGAAAGGTAGGCGTTCACCTTCAATGTTCTGCGTAAGAGTAGCCAGTTATCTCAGCATCATTTATTAAATATGGAGTCCTTTCCCAATTGCTTGTTTTTGTCAGCCTTCAGGAAGATCAGGTGGTTGTAGGTGTGCAGCTTTGTTTCTGAGTTTTCTATGCTATTCCATTGGTCTATGTGGCTGTTTTTGTACCAACACCAAGCTGTTTTGGTTACTGTGACTTTATAGTATAGTTTGAAGTCAGGTAGTGTGATGCCTCAGGCTTTGTTCTTTTTGCTTAGGATCATTTTGGCTATTCGGGCTCTTTTTTGGTGACATAGAAGTTTTAGAAAAGTTTTTTTTTCTAATTCTGTGATGAATGACGTTGGGAGTTTGATAGAAATAGCTTTGAATCTGTAAATTGCTTTGGGCAGTATGGCCATTTTAATGATATTGATTCTTTCAATCCATGAGCATGGAATATTTTTCTATTAATTTGTGTCATCCCTGAGTTCCTTCAGCAGTGTTTTGTAATTCTCCTTACAGAGATCTTTCACCTCCTTGGTTAGCTGTATTCCTAGGTATATCATTTTCTTTGTGGCTACTGTAAGTGGAATTGTGTTCTTGATTTTACTCCCAGACTGGATGTTGTTGGTGTATAGAAATGCTACTAATTTTTGTACATTGATTTGGTATTCTGAAACTTTACTAAAGTTGTTTATCAATTCTAGGAGCATTTTGGCACAGCCTTTAGTACAGAATTATGTTATCAGTGAAGAGAGATAGTTTGACTTATTTTCCTACTCAGATGCTTTTTATTTATTTATCTTGCCTGATTGCTCTGGCCAGGACTTCCAGTACTATGTTCAATAGGAATGGTGAGAGTGAGTATCCTTGTCTTGTTCCTTTTCTCAAGGAGAATGGTTCAAACTTTTGCCCATACAGTATGATATTGGCTGTCAGTTTGTCATAGACGGCTTATTGCTTTGAAGTGTGTTCCTTCAATGCTTAGTCTGTTGAGGGTTTTATCACGAAGGGATGTTGAATTTTATTGAAAACCGTCTCTACATCTATTGAGATGGCCATATAGTTTTTGCTTTTGATTTTGTTTATGTGGTGAATCACATCTATTGATTTCCATATGTTGAACCCACCTTGCCTCCCAGGACTAAAGTCTATTGATGAGGCTCTATTAACTTTTTAATGTGCTGCTGGGCTCTATTTTCTAGTATTTTGTCTTGACATCAACCTTGACAAAGAATTTTTGACTAAGTCCCCAAAAGCAATTGCAACACAAACAAAAATAAACAAATGAGATGCAATTATACTAAAGTTCTTTTACAAAACAAAACAAACTATCAACAGACCAAATAGAAAACCTACAGAATGAGAGAAGATGATTGTAAATTATGCATCCAACAAAGGTCTAATGTCCAGAATACATAGGGAACTTAAATCAACAAGTAAAAACAGACAACCCCATTAAAAATAAGCAAAGAACATGAACAGATACTTCTCAAAAACAGACATACAAGCAGCCAACAAATACATGAAAAAATGCTCAGCATCACTAATCATCAGAGAAATGCAAATTAAAAGTACAATGAGGTATCATCCCATACCAGTCAGAATGGCTACTATTAAAATGTCAAAAAACAGATTTTGGTCAGGCTGTGGAGAAAAGGGAATGCTTTGGTGGGAATGTAGATTAATCCAACCATTGTTGAAAGCAGTCTGGAGATTTCCCAAAGAACTTAAAACAGAGCTCCCATTGGACCCAGCAGTCCCTATACTGGGCATATACCCAAAAGAAAATAAAGTTTTCTATTAAAAAGATACATGCATTCTTATATTTATCACAACACTATTCACAATAGCAAAGACATGGAATCAACCCAGGTGCCCATCAACAGTGGACTGGATGAAAAAGTATGGAACATATAAACTATGGGATACTACACAGCAATAAAAAACAATGGAATCATATCCTCTGCAGAAACATGCATGGAGATGGAGGTCATAATCCTAGGCAAATTAACACAGAAACAGAAAATCAAATTCTGCATGTTCTCACTTATAAGTGGGAGCTAAACATTGGGCAAATATGAGCATAAATGTAGGAACAATAGACACTGTGGACTACTAAATGGTGGAGCAAGGGGGATGCATTAAAAAACTACCTACTGGGGCCGGGCACAGTGGCTCACGCCAGTAATCCCAGCACTCTGGGAGGCTGAGGAGGGTGGATCACGAGGTCAGGAGATTGAGACCATCCTGGCTAACACGGTGAAACCCCGTCTCTACTAAAAATACAAAAAATTAGCCAGGTGTGGTGGCGGGCACCTGTAGTCCCAGCTACTCGGGAGCTGAGACAGGAGAATGGCACGAGTCCAAGAGGTGGAGTTTTCAGTGAGCCGAGATCACGCCACTGCACTCCAGCCTGGGAGACAGAGCGAGACTCCGTCTCAAAGAAAGAAAGAAAGAAAGAAAGAAATAACAACAACAACAAAAACTACCTATTGGGTGCTATGCTCACTACCAGGATGATGGGATCTATACTCCAAACCCCAGTATCATGCAATATTCTCATGTTACAAATTTGCACATGTACCCCCTGTATCTAAAATTTAAAATTAAAAATAAATTAACAAATAAACTGAAAGGTTATAACATTGAAGGACACAGGGATACCTCCTACACATGCATATGCTCACACATCTATAGGCTTGCATGACACAGATGGATACCACAAATCTTGAGTGTCTTTCTATGTAATAGCAAGACAAATGTTGGTAACTGCAGCATGCATCTGCATAATTCCCATTTCATAAGGAAGACAGAACTTTCTTCCCTATCACTCCTGGTGAGTTCTAAGGATTGTTTAATTATATTGATTTGTTTCACTTACAACCCTAACCTAGTCTTAAGATCACCCTTGCATTCAAGTGATAAAGAAATTCCACTCATATTACACGGACCAGAAGTGTACATTGAGAGGTTTTCAGGGACACTTCATGTATCATAGAACTTTGTGACCTGAACACCCAGAGGACTTCCTACTCGCCTTAACTCAGATGTGTATGACACACCCTAAAATTGAGCAGTGCTCTAGCTTTTGTGACTTCCCAAGAGCGCTCTGTTCAGAACAAAAATTCTTGTCCAGTCATGGACTTTTCACCACAGTGTCTTATAATAACAATATTAGTGATTTTATTTAGCAACATCTAATGGCATTGACAATTTCTTTATCATGAAAAGGAGATAGAAAAAAATTGTGTATAATTAAACACAACATAATGGTGAGAAACATTTCTTGGAACATTTCACCATCAGCTTAGCTGCTGAAGAATATTTCATAGAAGGGAGTAGTGACTGATATCTCAGAGCTCATCTGTTACATCTTTCACAATTTTTAAATGGAGAAACAGAATCCTGAAAGGATAAATCTGGGCCCAACTTCCAGTTAATTTGATTTACATTACGAATACTGGTTAAAAGAGAAGAATGGGGAAAAAAAGGATATTAAGGGTTCATATCTTGGGGAAGGGGAAAGATCTTAGGCAAACAACTTCCTCAAGTATATTAATAATGTTATAATAAGCATAGGTAAAATGGGTGTTGTACTAATTACTTCTGTTCTTAAATTGTTAGAATCAGACACAGAGAACCAATAGCAGTACCTCCACTAGCTACTAAAGCTCCACAAAATGGCAGTTTTTTAATGCAGATATTAAATAGAAAATTGAGCTAACAATAATTGTTTTGCACTGTGTTTAGGGAAGATAATTTAACAAATGAAAAGTGTCCATCAGAATACGTAATACAGTGTGATACTTGGTAATTGTTAATTCTGCTCTGTGGTAGAGGATATTTGTTTTTTATCTCAATTTTGATGTGATATCCTAGAGATAGAAAAGCTATATGAATTCCATATTTTGGAAAAGAAATATGTATTTATTATACCCAATTTAATACCCAATAAAATATTTAGTTAAAATAATTTCCTTTGATATGTCCTTTCAATGAAGGCTTTTTTGCATGGTACATTAAATAGATTTTTTATATTTATTATTCAAGCATACCTATATGATTGTGTGTGGCTTACAAATTGAGCAGTTCTAGTGTGGTAGGTAACTGCAGTGGAGTAAAACTAAGATTCAGATATGTCTAGTTTGTTTGGTGAGTTATTCCAATTAGCAGCCCTAGATATCTATTCACATCTAGTGCTTCAAAACAAGTGGTCACTTAGAGGATGTTATATTCTGGCACCAGAGAAAATTCAGGAAACTAGAGTGACATTGTGATATTTCTTTCCAAATCATATTTAATCACCTAACTGTATCCCTTTATATAGTCTTCAGACTGAAGCTGAAGGTCCTAGTTCCACTATTTTCCCATGGAGGGGATAGAAATCTGTAGCTATCTAGAGGCCCTGCTTTCAGATGATCTCCTGGATAACAGACAGCAGTAAGGTGGACAGAACTGAAAGAATGTATAGGGACTGTTTATGCATAGTAGCAACTTGAGACCCTCAGAAATGAAAAAACTTAAGAGAAAAAAATCCAAAATATTTTTCATGTAGGTGTGCACAAAGTTCTAGGGATATTTGGGTTATTTCTTTCTAATGTGATTTTATTTTTACGCAGAGGTTGGTGAGACTTGGAAATTGTAAAATTATGCACCCTTTAAAACAACAGTTAATATATGCTAATGACTCTTTAGACATTTATTTGGAGAAGTTTAACAATACTTTGTCCTAAAAAATCTCCACATTGTTCTATGACGTTGCTTTAATATGACTTCACTGGGTGACTCCTTCTGATTACTGAGTCTCTGATACCTGTGTTTTGTTTTGTTTCTGTCTCAATTTGCACTGTTTGTGATCTTTGATAGCCCAAGGTAAATAGTACTGTTCAATTACCCACAGTTAATGAATTTGTAAAACAGGAAATTGGTGAAACTCTTATTATTTACCAGACACTATGCTAGAAAGTGGGAATTTAATAATAAGGAAGGGATGATATTTTTCCTCTCCTTTACAGTTTGGCTGGGAAGAAAAACACTGAAGTAATAACTTCAAATATGATGAATTTGACAAAAAGGATGTGCTTGATGCTATAGAGGAACATAAAAGTGGGAGGTAATCTAGATTAGAGTTTCAAGAAAGTCATTTCTCTCTAAGTGAAAACAAAGAAGACCTGTAAATTGGAAGAGTGAGCTGGATTAAAAGTGGTATTTCAGGCATAGGGAACAGCATATGTCAGGACCTGATGCAAGAACAAGGCATATTATTCAAGAAGGAGTTAGAAATCAGTACAATTAGACCACACAATGCAAATGGAAGATATAGGAAAATGAAGCTTATGAAAACAGGCATAGAATAAATTATGGGCTGTCTACAACAAAAAAAAATTGCTTAGATTCTATTATAGCCTTAATAGAAGCAATGTAAGCAAGAGAGTTAATTTATAGATTTTCTTTTACAATGATTTAACATATGCAAATTAAACAATCTTGATTTAGTGATTTAATAATGTTTAAAAATTGCCGCAATATTTAAACCAGATTAACTAATATTAACTTTAACATTTGAAACCTTATTGATTGTGTAGCTGGTAAAAGGGAACATAAATGGGCCAAATAATGGGACCTTAGTATTTGCAAAAAAAAATTATATATGTATGTGTATACATATATACATATATACACACATATACATGCATATACATACATATATATATACACATTACATACACTTATTCACGTATTTTCATATTTTAAGATACTAATTTTGGCAGATATTTGGTAAATTTTAATTATTTTAAATATTTAAATATTATCTCTTCCTTCTGTCATGATAAGCACTCCAAGAGCCAGGTTCTTACTGGCTTTGGTAAGTCACCAGCAGGGCAGAAGCGGGAGCTTGGTGACCCAGTTACTTTCTTGCTTCTCATTCCCATTTGTTCTTTGTATGGATGTCCTGTCTGCTGCAGAAACAGGGAACAGGAGAGGAATAAGAGAAAAATGTCAAAGATAGATAAGAAAGACATATTGGTTGCAAGTTTTCAGATCTCTTCTTTGCTGATTTGTTTCATCTACCTCTGCCTTGCCATTGGCTTTCAGAGTGCTGTTGGCATTCAAAATGCTGTCTTTCTCTCTGGATATGTTTGATGGTTTTCAGGCTGTCCCACAACACTGCTCCCTGTACTGTTCTCTGATTTGAGTGAGCTTAGCAAAGTGAAATGCTCTTTGTACCACATTTTTACAACTTTCCTTCTATCCCATACCCTCTTGTTGCAGATACTTTGTGCAAGCTCACCTCTTCTGCTCCTCTGAGAAACACATCGACCCTTGCTACACCATGAGGTGGAAATCACAATTGCTGCACACTCAGTGTCACGGTCTCTTCTTTATTTTACATGCCCATATTGCAACATCCATCAGTGGTATGAAGACTTATGAGAATTCAACGGGGCTTTCTGAGTTTAGGAGTAAAGTGGTGAGGAAGTAGGAACACTTGACTTCACCTACCCATTACTGAAAGGGAGGAGGGAAAGTATTCATGCTGCATAAAATACTCTTTTCAATGTAACAGTTCTTGCTATTTTGTTACCCTGCTCTCTCTTACTGAAAAAGCCAACAAACTAATACATTTTAGTAGGAAAGTTGATATGGAACATCTGGCTCTAACACCAGAAATAAGACCATATGAAGCATGGTGTTTTACTTTGCAATGTTGAATTATTTTCACAATATAGCTACACATTCTAGATGTTCTTCTGATAGGAATAGGAGAAAGGGTGTCTTAGTCACTTTCTAGCACATATTCCTCTCATTACAGTGAGAAGGTGGAAATACAAAATGCACTGAGACCTGTAGGGAGGCTATGGAAATAATTCAGGGGGAAAAAGTTTGCTTCAAATAGAATCATAGCATTAAAAACAGAAAGAAGTGGATAGATTCAGTAAAAGAGAGAAAATTAACAGTGCTGGTGATTTATTTTATGTAAAGAATGAGAGAGAGGAAGAATTAAACTCTCAGATGTTATTTGATAAACAAGGTGAGTGAATAAGTAGATGCTGATTTGATCGCAAAATATTTAAAAATGTGAAGTCATCAGGACTCGGAGTCTGATTATAAACGGAAATTAAGGGAAAGAAATAGGCAAGTGGTGATTATGAACTACCCTTTAATAAACATATATGAGGAAGGAATATGAAAATGAGTTGAAAGTTTATGGTGAATAAAGGCTTGTTTTAGGTTTGGAGAGAACTAAGAGGAGAGTGGAGCCAGTAGCAAGGAACTAGTCGATGGTACAAAAGAGCTAGACAGTAATGGATGGGCAAAGATCAGTTCATGGTGATAGGTGATGCGATTGTCCTTGAACAGATTTTGGTCTTAGAAAAACAGTTGACGATTAGGTATGTTTTCAGATAAATCAGTGGACATGGAAATAGGAAAGAGGAAAGCAAGAATATGAAAGGCACTAACCTCGACTTAATTGTCTCCATGCAACAGGAAACAAGATCTGACTGAGCAGCAGTTAGTTACTTGTCTCTTAGTCCAGTAGTGAACACATATTTGTTCAATTATTCACTAATTTATTGGGCAGTATCTATGGCAATACAGTATGTTAGGAACTATTTTAGGAAGAATGGATACAATTTTCAACAGGATACAACAGACCTCTGATCTCAAGCAATCAACATTTTTTTTTTTTTTTTTTTGCAGTATTTGCAAAGTCATGCTCCATAAGCAGATGTAGTCTAGTGTTCAGGAACACAGGATTTGGAATGGAATACCTGGTTGTATTAGGCCATTTTCACGTGGCTGACAAAGACCTACCCAAGACTGGGCAATTTACAAAGAAGGAGGTTTAATTGGACTTACAGTTCCACGGGGCTGGGAAAGCCTCACAATCGTGGCCGAAGGCAATGAGGAACAAGTCCCGTCTTACATGCATGGCAGTAGGCAAAGAGAAAATGAGGAAGACGCAAAAGTGGAAACCCCTGATAAAAACCATCAGATATTGTGAGACTTATTCACTACTACCAGAACAGTATGGGGGAAACTGCCCCGGTGATTCAATCATCTCCCACTGGGTCTCTCCCACAACACTTGGGAATTATGGGAGTACAGTTCAAGATGAGATTTGGTTGGGGACAGAGAGCCAAACCATATCACTGGTTTTGAACTTTAGCTCTAGTGCTTATGAAATGTGTGACCTTGGGAATTTACAAACTTTCTCTGTTTCAGAGTGTTTTTTTAAATCTAAGAAATGGTGTCTTTTTAAATGTATAAAACTGAGTTTTGGTAACTGAGATTACTTATATTAAGAGCCCTCTTTATTATTAATTATTACTATTATAGCATAAACTTCATGAGGACAGGATTCATATTTCTTATAGATCTCTCTGTTTCTTCTCCCTGGAATATAGTTTGACACACAGTAATTGTTAAAAATATTTGTTAAATAAATATTAACAATAAATTAATAAAGCAATTTAACTTTCAATAAGATTATACACTTTGAACTAAACAAGACTGGTGTCATACCTACCACGCTTCACAGAGTGTCTAAAATCCCTATGTATATTACGCAACCTGTGTCATATAATGTAGCTCTTGACACTAATGTTATGATAAAGGATAACTTTGGAAATCACTGGTAAAGTGTGTGATAAATAACATGTTTACTGATAAAATAGTTACCATTTCTTTTGTCTGGGACTATAAAAGAAATCTGAAAAGGAAACATTCAAAAATATATTTTAAACTAATTATACTTAAAATCTACGTAAGTACTTATGGAAGCTTTCCTTATACAATTTAGTGAAGAATATGTTTGCTATTAAGTATATATAATAGTTAACTATAGGAGTATACTTTTATCGAAGACAACCTATTTAATAAAGTAAAATTAGAGATATTTGTCAAAAATAGCAGAGTAGAGGTTGATATGGTTTGGGTCTGTGTCCCTGCCCAAATCTCATGTTGAATTGTAATTTCCAGTGTTGGAGGAGGGGCCTAGTGGGAGGTGACTGGATCATGGAGATGGACTTACCCCTTGCTGTTCTCTTTCCCCTTGCTGTTCCCTGGTGACAGTGAGTGAGTTCTTAGGAAATCTGGTTGTTTAAAAGTTTACTCCCTATTCTCTCTCTCTTCCTCCCTCTCCAGCCATGTTGGACATGCTGGGTTTCCCTTTGCATTCTGCCATGATTGTAAGTTTGCTGAGGTCCCCTCAGCCATGCTTCCTGTACAGCCTGTGGAACTGTGAGCCAATTAAACCTCTTTTCTTTACAAATTGCTCAGTTTCATGTAGTTCTTTATAGCAATGTGAGAATAAACTAATACAGAAGTCAAGATAGAAGTCAAAATACTGTAAAACATATATGTTAATATAATGAAAAGCAGCACTTTTAATATTCTACTTTAATCAAAAAAATCTAAGTAAGTTATTCAGTGATTTATTTTAAAATGCAAAGCAAATGTGAGTTTAATGAGTTTAATACTTTGAAGAGCTAAATTCTTGAGCTCTAGGATACTGAAAAGAATAAAAGTCTGAGAAGTGTCCTAAGAGCTAAATATATTTTAAACTAAGAATGGAGAAGAAGGTTAGGTTAGGGTAAGAGACAGACAGAGAAAGAAAGAGATGATTTTAATGTTGACAGGCTTTATATACCTTAAGTATAGAAACTATATTAGGTTTTCAGAGCTATTAGAAAAATTGGACGGGGCACAGGCTTTGGAAAATTATATCTTAGTGTGTGTAAGTGCAGCAGTTTTTTCCTTATAATTCTAAAAGAAGAAAAATAGTTGGGAGGTAGCAGGGATTACAGTTTAATTTAGAAAGCATTTGTGGGAGGAATTTTTGGGAGACTTATAACAGTTATCTTATTTTCTGAGACAGAAACTCAAATATTAGACATTAAGTATTCTGGATTGGTGAGGAAAGCTTTAGAGGTTCAGCAATTAGCTTTGTATTCTGAAACAGTATTGTATTCGTTAACTTGGTAATTTTCTTAATAATGAATGACTACTGAAGGTTGTCAGACTCATTCTTTTGGGATGACAAAAATATTTTCCTATGTATAAATAAATAAGTTTCTGAATGTTAAACATTTCATGCATCACTGAATGGCATTTTATCATCCATCCAATTAGTACATTGAATGGAGAACAAACTCATTTAAACCACATACTTATTAAATATCCAGTAAAGGACCAAAACAGTGACATTCTCATTCTTCTGTTTTCCCTACAAGCACTGATACCATCTGGGCAGGTTTATTGCAGGAGCCATAGTATCTTTCCTCTTCCCATCAATTTTCTGTCTTCTGTTGCAGGAAGAAGATTCCACAAAAGAAAGAAAGGAAATATCTTTTCCTTTCATCTTTTTAAAAGAGATGAGAAATAACATATCATAGGAGAATCGGAAATGGTTGGATTTGCACAATTTTTGCCAATTGAAACAAATTAACTGAGTGTAGCTAGAAATCATATGTTAACCTGTTTCAATTAATAAATTGATAAACCCCATAACTGCGTAGATAAAATAACTGCTACTACTAATAATAGTAGTAATAAAGCAATAGCTAAGAATTTCCTAGGCACTAACCTGATTATTTGCTTCTCTTAAATTACTTAATTTAATTCTCACAATAATCATGAAAGGGATGTTTTATTAGTGTTCACTGGACAAATGAGAAAACTGAGATGCTGAAAGGTGAAATAATATATTAAAAGTCATACATGTGGTAAGAGGCACACCTGGGGAGAAATCAGACTAATCCTGAAGTTTGTGTTCTTAAACTTTATACTGTAAAAAGCATTCTAATTCCACTTTTGTAAACAAAAAAAAATGCAGTACAGCTCATATATTTAAGTTGTTTGATTTTTTTGTTGTTTTATTATTTGATCCTGAGAAATCAAAACTATTATCTAGCTATATAGATAGCTAGGAATGTATATATACGTTTCTAAATAGAACTGATGTTTTAACTCTAAGGCTGTTTGCTTGCTCAAGATCTAGCATTTACTTCTTAGTTTTAAATCCTGAGGTCTGTCCTTTAGCATTTTCAACCTTTTTCCCCCTGAGATGTTTCCTACACTGTATTAGCTCAAGTGTCTGTGATATCTCTGAGAAGTTTTGTGTATAGTGACCAGCTATCTTCTGTCCTCTAAAATGCCCCCCACCAATTCAGGCAAGAGAAGATGAGTTCATACAGTCGAACTATAAAAGTTAAGGGGAAAAGGCCCTTTTAAATATACATGTCCTCTTTTCCTCAGTCTTTGAACAAGCTCTCCTTTCCCAAATCCTACCCGTGTTTCACAGAACAATAGAGGAAATTTCAATTTGCTTAGTTTTAAAAAATGTTCAGACAGTTCCTGACTTACAAGACTTCAACTTACAATTTTTCAATTTTACAATGGTGTGAAAGCTATAGGCACCAATAAAGCCATGCTTTCTTCTGTTTTTCACTTTCAGTACAGTATTCAATAAATTACATGAGATACTCAACATTTTATTATAAGATAGGCTCTGTGTTAGATGATTTTGCCCAATTGTAGGGTAATGCAAGTGTTTTTGAGCACATTTAAGGTAGGCTAGGCTAAGCTATGATGTTCTGTAAGTATATTAAGTACATTTTCAGCTTTATATATATAATATATATATATATATATATATTTTTTTTTTTTTTTTTTGTGGAGACGGAGTCTCGCCCTATTGCCCAGGCTGGAGTGCCCTGGCACGATCTCAGCTCACTGCAAGCTCTGCCTCCCTGGTTCACGCCATTCTCCTGCCTCAGCCTCCCGAGTATCTGGGACTACAGGCGCCCACCACCACACCTGGCTAATTTGTTTTGTATTTTTAGTAGAGACGGGGTTTCACCATATTAGCCAGGATGGTCTGGATCTCCTGACCTTGTGATCCACCCACCTCAGCCTCCCAAAGTGCTGAGATTACAGGCATGAGCCACCGCGCCCGGCCGGTGTTTTCAACTCATGATGAATTTGTCGAAGGTAACCCCACCATAAGTCAAGTCACATCACACTTTCATAAAGATAGACTTTTCACTTGAACACCCACCCCACTTCTCCACAGGAAAATCACACTTTCTATAATTGTTTTATTACATATGATTGAAAATGTCTCCAAAATAATCTTTCTTAAATAAAAGTATACACATTTCTTCTTCAAATTTAGTGCAGCTGGAATATATATTTTTCAGTTTTAGAATAATGGTTTTGTCCCTGCTTTGTATACAGGTTTTACAAATTCAGAATTATTTTGCTCTACTAAAACATCAACACTTTTTAATGATTAGAAATGTATACATCTCATTAGATTTGTTCTAAAATGTTTAATTTTTATTAGGTTGAAATGTAAAGCAAATACCCAGTTCAACATTAGAATCTTGGCAACCCTAAACAAATACAGTTCCAAAGCAAAATCTCTACATATTCCTACCAAAAAGCAAGGAAAAAACAAACAAAACCAAACCTGCATGTCTGCACATGGAGGAGAGATTTTCTATTTCTCTGATCTTCATCATGAAATGTCTCACCCTCCGTCCCATAAGAACAATGTCAGCACAAGATGCCAGTTACCTTCTTACACTGAAGACAGCACACTATTTTTCTTTCCAGTCTACTCATTTCTGTGGTAGAAATGCTGTTAACATTTTAAACCTTTGATATTTTTCACACATGAAGAATCTGTGACCAGGCAGGTTGAAGACAGTATCTTATATGAAATTAATAATATGGAAGACAACTGAGAAAACTGTGGCATAGTTTAGTTTAGTAAAATAATCTATGCCATGATAAACAATGTTTCCTTTCATTTCTCAATAAATAATGTTATGATGCCTATTCTGAGCTATAAATTGATTGGGGCAGAAAATCAAAAATACATCCTTTTATTCAGAAATGTCTGTGTTAAACCAATATTTGTCATTCCATATCCATGATCTGTATTTACTTAACATCGTGTATCTCTCAAATTCAATGCTGAGAGAGCTTAGGTGAATTTCTCACTTAACCAAAAAAAAAAAAAACCAAAAAAAAAAAAAACAAAAAACAGTAGAGTACAAGCTATAGTAAAGACAGGGTTAAACTACTCCAACATCCACATTTGTACCATCCCATCAGCTACCTTGATAATAGGCATTGCTTTTTGATTAATTAATATCAACTAGGAAGAGAGTCTGAGTACTTTACACACACCTCTTTATATTAATCATGCAAAGCCAGTATTATTTTTTATTATTGAGGAGATTAAGGCACAACATGCTTATTTTTTTATTTTTCAGTAGTATGTCATATTCTATTCTTTTTTTTCTAATTTCTATTTTTATTTTAGGTTCATGGTTGCGTGTTTGTTAACTGGGTATATTGTGGGATGCTGAGATTTGGGATACAGTTGATCCTGTTACCCAGGTAGTGAGCATAGTCCCCAACAGTTGGTTTCTCAATCCTTCCCCTTTCTCTCTCCATCCTCTAGTATTTCCCATCTTTATGTCCATGTGTTCCCAATGTTTAGCTCCCACATGTAAGTGAGAACATGCAGTATGGTGTTCAGTTCCTGTGTTAATTCACTTAGGATAATGGCTTCTAGCTGCATCCATGTTGCTGCAAAGGACAGGATTTTATTGTTTATTATGGCTGCATAGTATTCCATAATATATATGTACCACATTTTCTTTATCCAGTGAACCATTGATGACCACATAGGTTGATTACATGTCTTTGCTATTGTGAATAGCGCTGTGATGAACATACAAGTGCGTTTGTCTTTTTAGTAGAACACTTTATTTTCTTTCTGATATATATCCAGTAATGGGATTGCTGGGTCGAATTGTAGCTCTGTTTTAAGTACGGTGAGAAATCTCCAAACTGCTTTCCACAGGGTCTGAACTAATTTCCATTCCCACCAATAGTGTGTAAGTGTTCCGCTTTCTCCACAGCCTTGCCAGCATCTGTTGTTTTTTGACTTTTTAATAACAGTATTGTGATTGGTGTGAGATGGTATCTTATTGTGGTTTTGCTTTGCATTTCTCTGATGATGACTGACGTGGAGGATTTTTTTGTTTCTTGGACACTTGTATATCTTCTTTTGAGAAGTGTCTGTTCATGTATTTTTTTCCACTTCTTAATGAGGTTATTTGTTTTTTGCTTGTTCCGTTTTTTAAGTTCCTTATAGATTCTGGATATTTGAGCTTTGTTGTATGCACAGCTTGTGAATCTCTTCCTCCCGTTCTGTAGGTTGTCTGTTTACTATGTTGATAGTTTCCTTTGCCGTGCAGAAGCTCCTTTATTAGGTATTACTTGTCAGTTTTTGTTTTGGTTGCAATTGCTTTTGAGAACTTAGTCATACTTTCCCAAGGTTGATGTCCAGAATAGTGTTTCCTAGATTTTTTTCTAGTATTCTTAGAGAGTGAGGTCTTACATTAATCCATCTTCAGTTAATGCTTGTATATGGTGAAAATTAAGGGTCTAGTTTTATTCTTCTGCATATGGCTAGTCAGCTATCCCTGCACCATTTATTGAATAGACAGTCCTTTCCCCATCACTTATTTTTCTCAATTTTATGGAAGATTAAACAGATATGTATGCAGCTTTATTTCTATGTTTCCTATTATTTTCCATTGATCTATCAACTTATTTAAATAATATAAATCCCAATCTATTAACTCATATAAATAATATATATCCTAGTAGAAAGTAAGCACCACAAAGAGTTTGTCTGTATACTAGTTCTGTCAGTGTGGTATCCCCAGAGTCTAGAACCATGTATGGCACATGAAAGATATTCAGTAAATAATTGTTGAATGAATGAAGAAATAAACTTGTCTATCCATTTGAAAATTTATCTTTGAATCTAAATGTTTAGTTTTTATCATTTACCATAAAAATAGTTTCTTTCTTTTGCTATGTGCATATTTTAAATTATTTTTATTTATATGAGATTGCTGAGTGTCTTGGAGAAAAGCTTGAGTAGGTCTGAAAGCTTCAGAAACCACTGTCCCCAGTAAACGGAAATATCTATAGACAGTTCTTTATGTCTGGGTCCTCAGGATATGTAGCCTATGGCCTCATTTTCCTGGCCAAATCAGAAGACTTCTGAAACAAAGGTAACAATTTATAGGTTGGCCCCAGGTTTGATCTGAGATTCTTGGTCATTACAATTCTGTCAATCAGAGCACATTTTCATGGTTGCTAGTCATGAGGCAGGAACAATGGAGAAGGTCAGAAATCCCCGCTTTGGGAATTGCTCTCAGCAGGAGATGTTTTACCTTAAGTCATGCCCCTTCCTGGGATAGCCAGCATCACTAGTCAATGTGAGCCTACAAAGGCCAGCATCCTACCTCAGTTTGGGGTAGTTCTGAAAGAACATACTAGCTACAGAACATTCTATTAGCATCTCCCTTTGCTCATCATGCTTCCTTCCCTCCTTTATAGCTCTTGTTCCCAAGAGCATTCCCACATTTCCTTGTTGCATATAAGCTCCATCACAATGTCTGTTTTCAATAGAATCCAATCTGCTAAATAATAATATTTTGAGACAGGGACCTGACAATATTTTTTTAAATAAATTTCCAATAGAGATTATAATGTAACCGATTGGAAGTAGCCATTTCTCTAAGCAATCTTACATTTGATATGAAGATTACAAGATAGAATAGAATAGATATGAAGATTACAAGCAACCATGAAAATGTGCTCTGATGGACAGAATTGTAATGACCAAGAATCTCAGATCAAACCTGGGGCCAACCTGTAAATTGTTACCTTTGTTTCAGAAGTCTTCTGATTTGGCCAGGAAAATGAGGCCATAGGCTACATATCCTGAGGACCCAGGCACAAGGAACTAACTGTCTATAGATATTTCCCTTTACTGGGGACAGTGGCTTCTGAAGTTTTCCGACCTACTTACATATCAATCTTACATTTGATATGAAGATTACAAGATAGAATAGAAGGATATATGGAAAGGGACATGGATGAAATTTTAAGATGAACATGCAAAAAATAAAACTGTGCTACAAGGTATAGAAGAAAATCAGAAATTGCCATAAACTTTATTTTCCAATTTTATTTTTTTATTTTTATTTTTTTCAACTACTCTCGGTTTTAATCTGAAATCCACAAGTGAAATCACAATCACAATCCCAAGAGGTTATTTTTGCAAAAATCTATAAAGAGATCTAACATTTTTATAGAAATGCAAAGGTGCAAAGGACCCAAAATAGCCAAAATAATTTTTCAGAAAAAGAACAAAGTTGGAAATCTTATATACAATATTTATTATAAAGCTACAGTAATTAAGACCACGTGGTATCAGGGCAAGGATAGACAAATAGACCAGTGGGATATAATAGAGTTCCATAACAAGCCAAGACACATATGGACATTTGATTTATGACAAAGGTAACACCGTACAACAGTAAGGGAAACAGTCTTTTCAATAAATGGCGCTGTGTCAACTGATTACTCATATGGGGGCAAGGGGAGGGGAGAATCTTGACCTTAAACAAAAATCAATTCCTAATGAATTGTTGATCTAAATAGGAAAGGTAAAGTGTAGAAAAATATCTTCATAGTATTTTGATAGGAAAGAACTTCTTAAACAAGACACAGTAAGCATGAACATAAAGGGAAAGATGAATAAATTATATTACATTAAATGACAAGTTGAAAGTCTATACTTACCAAAAGCCACCATAAGGAAAGTGAAAAAAAAATCACAAAGAGAAGGTATCCAGAACACCTATAATTGACAAAGGACTACTATCTAAATTGCTATTTTTTTAACTTCTGAAAATCACTTAAAAAGGCAATCCATTCAAAATGTCCCAAAGACTTTGAGTGGGCAATTCAAAAGAATATTCAAATAGCCAATAAACCT
Source organism: Pan paniscus (assembly GCF_029289425.2). Classification (NCBI taxonomy): domain Eukaryota; kingdom Metazoa; phylum Chordata; class Mammalia; order Primates; family Hominidae; genus Pan; species Pan paniscus. The sequence continues at coordinate 132,186,914 of NC_073252.2, read as the reverse complement.
ATGAAAATATTCAATTTTCTTGTTACTCAATTCCAATTTTACATAAAGCCAGCTTTAAACGAGAAGCTATATTTGTAAGTGATGACTGCCATCAGGTAGAAAAAGATCAAAGACAGATTTTAAATCATGTCCCAATTTTGATCAGTTGGTAGAAGCCAGGTGAAAAAGGATTATGGGGTTAATTCTGCAGGTATTGAGAAAATGTCCATCGCTGATTAGTGATTTCTCTCATGGATGGAAAAAACGAGCTTGTATTGGATAACAGAGGCAGAATTCCTTATCTATAAATAATAAAACTGTTAATGAATACCTATCCTCCTCTTACTTTTTATTAATAAATTCATACTTTATGGTATATTAGAAATATTTTACTTCAGAGGAATATATTCATTGTGTAGATCACTGGTCATTTGTCATTGCAGAACAGGCAATCCTCTACCCATTGTTCTGCCTTTTATTTGTAACAAATGGTAGTATCTTTGTGTCATCTACACATCCATGTTTAGACCAATATATCAGTGAGGCTATCATTGAAAAGGAGGATAGATAAGTTTCACATCATATAGCACTAAGACAAACTGAAGAACACTAAATTCATTTAGTATCAGCAGACTCAGTGACATCATTGTACAGAAATCTCCTTGTTTAGTAACGATAACTTCTAAAAGTAGTTGTCTACGCCAAGAAGCTTTATATTTAAAAAGAGGTCCAAAAGTTCAAGCAATATACCAAACTAACATTGCAAACTTAATAGCGATATGCATCTCATTTGTTTCTCACTGTTGAAATTCAATGTTAGTATGTATTTGAAACCTGGTATAAATCGTGAGGTAAGAGAAGTTTAAATCACAAAGCAGAAAATATGTTTCTTTTTAGTGAGGTTTTATTTTTGAATGCATAATATGTAGCTACACCTGCTGGAATTTGTTCCCTTAGTTGGCATTTTGGAAGCCAGATGTATTAAAGAAGATTCAGATAGTATGCACAGAAGATAACTGCTTAAGGTTTCTGATCTCAGTAGTTGTGTTTGGTTTATGTATTTTTCCTTTTTGATGATACATTATGTGCTTTAATAGATGAGAAATGTTATAGTTGCGATCTCTAGCAACTTTTGTAAACTGCTCAGCATTTGTAGAATTAGGATTCACTAATTTTATAAATTAGCAATCTTTATCACATGCTTAAGTGTGAGTATGATCTTCATCTTGTAAAAGTTCAGATAAGCAGAGAAAAAAATGGTGACAGAAACATTTTAAAAAGACATCAAAAGGTAATATATTTTATAAATGTCCTCTCTTTTTTGGTAACATGAAAGCCTTTCCAGAACTTCCACATGGCTGCAGGATGGCAGATGACATGTTCTGAAGATCAGTGGTTACATAAATATAGCCCAACTTTGGATAGAAATGTATTTTAGCTCTTATCTTTTTCTGGAAAATGACCTATAACTCCACACCAACCAACACTATAACCTATATTCCCATGGAACACATTCTTTAGATCAGTGACCTTTATTTTCTAGTTTAGTTCAGTAGTTTCATTCACACATTTAAAATGAGATGCTAACAAGGCTACTTAATTTCGTTGAAGGATTTTACAAGGGTCAGATTGCCATTAAGTACATAGTTAATTTTTTATATGGAACCCTATTTTTTGTCTATTTAACTCAAACGTCCTTAAAATGCTAGGCTTAATGTAAATAATTGTTTTTTCCTGTTTTTCACTTAGGAATTTTCTCTTGTATCTCTTAAGAAAGTTGATTAATGCTAACTGTTTGTTTTGTCCTTTGTAGCCTTCCATGCTGTGTTTTACGGTTTACATATTATTAGAATTCCATGTTTAGTCTTAGGCTTCTAAATTGAGGAAGGGAAAAACCGTTTTAGAACTTACGACCAAGAATAACATAAAAGGCAAAGAGATGGAAAAGATGTGAACGCTTGCTTTGGAGAAGACATTATTGCTAAGGAACTCAATAACCATCTTCAACTAACTGAAGAGCAGATTAGTAGAGGGGAGTAAGTTGGGCATAGTGTCCCACTCAAGTCTCCCTTCAAGAAAAGTCTTAGCTCTCCAGCTTTTAGGAATACTGTCAGTAGATGGCCATCGACTCTCAGCTCCTCCATAGATTACCTCAGCTGCAAAGAGCACTCTCATCTAAAAGTCACACTGTATCTGGGAGAGCCTGAACTCAATTCATTCAGGTAGAGGTCTGAAATCTTGCCCTTTTTTGACCAACATAACACAGCTACTGCTGACCATTTAAGCCTTGGAGCTTCCTGTGGAGTCAGCTGAGTCAAATATTGGACCTATATCACCACTCAACTTCTCCTGCCCAAATATTTGTCCTCCTCTATCCTTGTCTTCTCTTCCCTTTCCTTCTGCTGGTATTGATCTATGGCAGTTCTTTATAGTGTGCACCTCTTTTCATTAGTTCTATGAGTTGTCTCAGGAACAACAAATGTATGGTCACATGTCTTTCTGAGATACAGCATTCCTCTTTTTTTCTCTTGGAGATTCTTTATTTGGGTAGGTTTCCTTACACTTCTCCTTCTATACATTCCTTCTTCCCAATATCATGATAAAATTCTTTCTGAAGCAAAATACTTGTGTTTCCCCCTGCTTACTTTTGTCTGTCTTTTACAGGTCACATCTTCATTACGTATATTAACAATGGTAGGCTTAATAGCCTTTTGCCATGTGCAAGTAACTAAGTGAAACAAAAAGACACCCAGTAAGTGAGGGGGGAGAAAAAGGGAGAAAGAGAGAGAGGGAGACAGAGAGAGAGCAAGAGAGAAGAGTGCACATTTGTTAGGGGGATAGTTTGGTTTTGGGTGTTAAGTCCTGATATTATAGGGTTGAGGTTCATCACATGTATTAGATTCCCAAATCTCTTTTATCTCAATTACAGCTATTACAATTCCATATAATTTATTAACTTATTGTTTAGACAAGAAGTTTTGTGTGTGAGGGTTGTAGGAGGTAGATACATGAGCTAAACTCCAAACACTTAAGCATATAACACAGTGACAATGATCATCTGATTTCCATTTTTTAAGGCTGATATATTTTCAACTACCTTTGAGTCATCTGCACCCTGCTTCACATATCTGTGATTGTACACAGCTTCTTCCTTATTAGCACTATTTTTGGCCCATTTGGGGCATTCCTATTCATGCTTTAACTTTCAGGATAAATGCCATTTCCTCAAGGAAGTCTACTTTTGTCCCTCAGGAAAACAGACAACGGCTCCACTGTTCTCCAATAGCACGTTTTATAAATATTTTGTGTGCTTGCCTCAATGCTTATTACATTTAGTTATATGTTTTTATTTTGGTTGCATACCTTCCTTAACTCTAAGGTTCTTCAGATAGTTTTTTGTTTTATTATTATTACAGCCTAGAGGTGCCCACCATTTATAAAATAATAATAATAACATAATATTAACTGGTAGGTTGAAAGGTCATAAATTCACTCATTTAAGAAGCTTGGACTTAATTCAAGTAACAATAAGTGGTTCTCATTTTGTTAATATTACATGAAACAGGTTTGCCAAATAAAGTCAATGTATTCAAGTAATGTATTTCTGTGAATGAAGAAGAAAAGTACAACACAATTTTATACAACACAAACAACCACAAAATAAAGCAAATAAAAAGAACACTACTGAATGCAATAATATATTTTTATCAATATAATGTTCATTATTGAACTTTCAAACTGGATAAAGCTTATACTGCTCAGACATGTCTTGATACATGTAAAAGCCAAAACTGTAAGAGCAAAATGCCTAATGATTGCAGGATTATCAAACACAAAAAAGAGATTAGACTTGATATTTGATTAGTATACATATGATGAGGTATGATTCCCCACTAAGTAAATAATTATTCTTTAGCCTTGAATATTTGCTGTTATTAATTTTACAAATATTCCAATAATTAGAATAACTAATTTATAATAACTAATTATGTTATTTATGATTATTATTGAATGAATGTTGATGTGGATTTCAGCAGATGATGCTTCTAATAAACATGGACCTCCCAAAACAGGATTTTATTAATATAATCTTATTTATTAAAATTCTCTGAACTCAGATACAGGGGATTCGTTTCCACACACATGAAGGCCAAATCTGAGTTACAACCAAGGATTCAAAATAAGCCTTCACATTTGATTAAATATTTATATTTTTATATGCTCTTCCACATATATTACCTAATTTATAAATGTATTTTAGAAACATGCTAATATTAAATTATAGTTTACATAAAAATAAGATCTAGATTCCTATTAATTTTACCTTCAACATTATTCTTTGTTTTCCTTTGTGATTCATTAATTTGTAAATTTAAATTGTTTTAAAAGTTATATAAAATGATGATTGACATTTGGTTTCCTCTATCATTACTTGTGTTTTAATTTAGAGACATTTTTTACACCAACGCACAAAATTTAGCTGTGATTATATCAAGATCATAGATTAATCTTTGTTTGGCTCGTCACGGCCAAGTTTTGTTTTACTTCTCATTAGTTTAAATCTAAAAAACAGTCACTTTGAAGTCAGTTTTGCTACAGTTGCTGCAGGCATAGATGATTCAGCACTGTAACAAAATACAGAGACACATAAAGCCATGGAAGTTTTTTTTCTAATGCTGTTTTTTGAGTAAAGTAAGGACAAAAAATATATGTTGACTGAATATTCTGGATAGGTCCCCTGCTCAATAAGGGGTCTGTCTCTTGTGTCGGTCTGACATGGCATATATTATTTGGATACTTTTGAACACAAAATTTTCTTTACAGAACAATTGATGAAACCCTAAGTATTTCATTTTCTGAATGAAGAGAAACAGAGAGAGAGAAATGAAAGAACGTAAGAAAGATGACATAATTATTAACATTTTCCTAGAAAATGTGGACTTAAAAGATCTATTATTACTTTGACATTCATCTGTGAAGTATCACAACATATTTCTTGTACCTTTTTAAACATAAAGTATCCAGTTTCATTTGGAAGCATGTGTCTTCAATTTATAATGTCTTACCCAATTGACTGAAGTTTGTCTTTTCATCCAGAGACAAGCTGATAACTTGTGGATGACAAGCATCCACTAATATTTGCCCCTAGACAACTACTCCACACTTCTTTCTGATGTTATACACAATACACATTTTAGAGAAAAAAAAAAAGCAGACATGCAACAATCAAATGCTTACCCATTCGGGAATGTCCCAACAGATGTCAGTTATAGGTCAGTGAGGAAGTTTCAGGGTGAAAATGTATTGAGGACATTGAAAAGATAGACGAAAATAGTGATAAAGCAAACATATTTAGTTCAACTGGAAATGGAATCTAAAAAGAGCTAAGGGAACCTGAGCCAAGCTGATATCAATTTGGTGATGGTGCCCTCAGGGCCCTTGTCTGCCTTCCTAAACTGCTCTCTACTCTGTTTCTTTAAGAATTCAGTCAATCTTATGAAATCAGACAGTCTTAGATATTTATGTTTCTTTTCTCTCTCAGCTTCTGCTATTAATCAGCCTTTAATTACAATTTAGAAACGTGTGGGAGATGATATAACATCTGCAATGTAACATACCAGGATTGGAAAATAAATTAACTCTGGGATTCTCTTTCTTTTGGTCATATGCTACACAATATTTCAATTTTTCTCTACTATCTACAAATGTGTTTGCCTCCATATAGTCATATTTACCTAACTTTCTCCTGCCTCAATTAGATAAGTACACCTTATTTTTCTCAAGATTTTATTTTGGCCAGGCATGGTGGCTCACACCTGTAATCTCAGCTACTAGGAAAGCTGAGTTGGGAGGATTGCTTGAGGTCAGGAGGTTGAGGCCAGCCTGGGCAACATAGTGAGACCCCATCTCTAGGGGAAAACTGACTTTTCCTTCTAACTTCTGTGTTATCAGAAATTCTTGCTTTGTTATTTATTTTATATTTTTCAACTTTTGCTTTCTAATTGTTCCTTTTTTCACTTATATTCACTTATTTCATTGTTCATGACCCATTGTGAACTCTAATAACTGTCTTATCTATTCTCTTTTCTTCAGAAGCAAGCTTTTTCAACAAGGAATATACATTACTGTTTCTGCCTTATAAGATTACATCCTCTCTACATCCCATGCAACCTGGTTTCTGTCCTCATCACTCTGCTCTAACTGCTCTTACTAAGGTTTCCAAAGACTTGGAATATTGCCAATGCCTTTGCGCATGTTTTTTATTTTATTTTATATACCTCTCTGTGGCATTTGACACTTCATTATTCCACCTCTTAAATTTTCTCCTTCCTTGGCTTTCATAATATTTCAAAATTCTAGTCAACTTCCTCTGTCTCTGATTGTTCAATCTTTGTTTCTTTTGTAGTAGAATCTTTCTGTCTACTATTTAAATGAATTTATGTGAATTAGTACTTCTTTATACATTTTATTCTTATTCATGAAAATTCCAAATGCATATGGCTTTAAATACGTCTTCATTTTGATAATAAATATCTATATTTAGAAAAAATATATTTTATAATTAAAAGTAAAACTCCACTTTTTATATTTATGTGTGTTTATGCATTAATCATTTCCTCTCATACCTAAAAGTCTACCATTACTCTTTATTCTGTTAGTAATACCAACATTTTCTAAGTCAGAAGCATAGGGATTATCCTTGCTTCCTATACCTTTTCTTCTTCCAAAATTCAGTTGGTCACTAATTCTGTAGTGTAAGTGTTTTTCATCTTCTCTGTATTCTGTTTTCTTTGTTTGTTTGTTTGTTTTGTTTGCTTTTTAAGATGTAGGTAGTCTCTTCTGTTTTCTGAGTATTGAAGTGCCAGGTAAACGTTCTCTTCTTCATCCTTTCTGTATTTATTTGAGTTCAGACCTGCATAATCTAACACACCAAGTTATTATAACAGTCCTCTAAATTGTCTCACTGTCTCCAAATTTTATTATTTACACTTGTTTCTCATCTTAAACTTGACAATAATTTTCTTTGCTCTCAAAGTCATAAGCCTAGAACAAGTGTGAGTTATACTACCCTTACAGTAAATTGCCATCAACAGCTTCCCTTAGGAATCTTTTTGTCAATTTTGGACCTGTTTACTATGACTTCCCCCTGCCAAATTATACATAGACCAAACAAGTAATTATCCTTTGCCTTATATTTGATATTATTTCTGCCTTTACATTTCTGTACATTATTTTTTCCTTTGCCTATTGGGCATTTCCCTTCTTTGTTTGATTAGTATCAAGACACAGCTCATGTGTCTCCTTCATAAAGGATTCATAAGCCTCTTCAATCAAGAGAGATGACTTCATCTATGTGACTCCTCTGTGGCTTGTAGTTCCGTATTTTGAGAATTTTCCTACAATATTTTAGAAGACTACTAAGAAAAACAACAGATGATTGACAGGCTACAGATTGTGCAAATATGTATTTTTTTCTCTTTGTATATTTTCCAAATTTTCTTTAGTGATTACGTATATCTTTATAATATATAAAATGGTACATAAGACTTTAGAGTATTTATAAATATGTGTGTTTTTTAAATGGAAACACACAAATATTATTCACTACAGAGTAAATTCCTTGTAGACAGACTTTTTCATTTTTTCTTTCCTTTATAAAAATTATTTTAAAATTCATCTCTATTTCAACTGGGGGACTACTGATTAAACAAGAGTACAAATTAGTAACATAGCATGTCAAAATAAGGAAACAGTACCTAAAATTTGGCAAATGAGATTTTTGAAGTAAATGAAGCATAAGCATGGTAGTTTAATATGAAGAGCTATAGCACAAATAAAATTTTAAGATTTCTCTTTTCATTTTATAAATTATCTTGACCTTTGTTGTAGCAACTAATATTTTTGTGTGACTGAATATGCTCTATATTTAGTCCAATTTCTAAATTGAGCTTTAATACAAAGTTTGTTTGCTTGTTTATGTGTCTTAAAATTCATCTGTCTGATGATGTTTTGGACTGTTATTTTATATTTATATTTATTTTTTTAACATGCCCCAGTCCTCTATGTTTTGTCATAGTTGGCTTTTCTAAGCTCCTTTTGTAGGTACATCTCACATACTTGTCATGATTCAGGTCCCTCATTGCCCTACACAAAGAATTAATTTTATTTTATTCTCCTCCTACATCTCTGTAGTCATTCTGATATTAGAATTTTGTACTCCAGATTTTCATTTTGGTACTTGAATGCTCAATGTTACATCGAAGATTTCATAATCTAGCACTACCTCTGTTCAATGTTAGGTTACAGCTATTAGAAAATGATCTTGAAATATTCCATATTATCTTGAGTATTTTAAGAGTAGTTTTGTGGATAATTTCAACATATTATTTTATCATAAAATTATCCCATATAACAGTATGTGAAGTAACATCTCATTCCAAATAAGAAGAATTTGCTGTAACTTCAATTAGTGTTGACTATATCACAAATGAATCTTTTGATTGTCCTTCAAATTATACTCAATAAACAATAAATCTTTCTTCTCCTGTACTCTGCTAAAACAAGGCAGAGGAGGAATGTACTAATGAAAGACAGGATAAAGGATAGATATGATCATGATACACTCTTTGCCAAAGATTTACAATTATCATTTGTTTCAAGGAATGATGAGACTGTCAACGGTAAAAAAGAATTATTGGGAACCTAAGTATCACAAAAGAGCAACAACAGATTCTAATAAATTAATGTAGTGCCTAATGGCTCATTGACAAGTGAAAAATGACCAGAACTGTTTGTAATACATTTGAATTTCAGCTGAGTTGAGTTATTTTATCATGATTGAGAAAAAAATGTATACATATTGTCCACTTAGATTTTCAAATATTTAATCTATAGTTTTGGGTTTTCTATTTTTATTAGATTAAGATTAAGAGAAACTAAAGAAAACTAATTTATTGTACACATTTTTTTAAAAAGGTGCGCATATATTTTAGTGTCTCATTATGAAATACTTGCCTTTTACACTGAGTTGATTATATATGACCAGTAAATTAAATATAATCCATGAGCATTTAAGTTCCACGAAGTATTTTTATAAGTAGCAGAGCTATTTTGCACTTATAATTATTGAGAAAATAAAGAAATTTTAAAAATTGTTAGTAAAAAAATTAAATTGTTTTTTCTGCTAGGTTTCTGGGATAAATAAATTAAATTTTACAGAAATAGGCATTTTAAAAAAAATTCAGCATAGCAATATATAAATACAGTAAAACTATGAAGGATAAAATTTGGAATTCAAGATACACATTTGTAAAAATATTCTAAAGATTAAGTAAAGAGAAGAAATCCATTAGAAAAGTATGAAATAGATCTGATAATATTTAAAAAGTAAATGCAAATAATAAATAACCAAAAAGGTGTTTCACCTTTCTCATAATTAAATAACTATAATTTTCCACTTAAAAATTAACCAATATTAAAAATGTTTATTCTATAAGGCAGCACAATTTTGATCATTTGGCAATATTCAAAATTAAAAATGCTATGTCCTTTGATGAACTTAAATTGTTGGGGATATCAACAACTTAGAAATAAAAAATTCCTTAATGTTTATTAACAATGCTTATATAGTTTGTTAATTACATCAGGCTCTATTCAATATGATTTGAAATATTAATTTGTTTAACCTTCATAATAACCTAGTGAGCTATTACTATTATTGTCCCTGTTTTGCACCATGATCATAGAGCTAGTAAGGGCAATGGTGATGTGAGTGCAGTGCTAAGACCCAAAACCCAGAACTTGAACTCTAGAGTCTGTGTCTTAAAACACAACACTATGCTGCTACTCTGAATATTTTGCATGAATTATGATTCCTCCATGTAGTTGTTATGAAATGAGGTAGATCTGGATAAGATGATAGAAAATAATTCCAAAATTTAATTCCATTTGAAAAAACAAGATGCAGGTGTATATAATATGTACAAGTTGTTTAAAATTAAGTTGGACAGAAAGAAAGGACAAATCGCTGGAGAGAGAAAGAGAAATAAAGGAAAGAGAGCGCATGCTCAAATCCTACTCTACTCTAGAACTTTATTGTTGTCTGGCCTTGGGCAAGCCACTTTTCTCACCTGGGCCTGAGTTTTCTCTTATATAAATTGGAGGTCAGAATAGAAGCAATTGAATGGGATTTTTGTAAGGATTAAATGACATAATGCACGTAAAATACTGAGAACAATACAGATAATGTAATTTTACCTCTGGAATTGTTAATGTTTTTTTGTTTGTTTTCAGTGTCACGGGGATTATGCAATTGTGAATTTTGTTTTCATGCTCTCTTGTATTAAAAGAAACCTACATTTTATTGTTTGTAATTAAATATCAAATATTGACTTTCTTGTTTATTCAGGAAAATTCAGAATATATCAGAACTTCATGTATCCTTGAATATTTATGTAGTATGATTTTATTTTAGCTGACATTCCTAAATAATTTTCAAAGTTAAAATCTGCTATTTATAGAATACATGCCTTTCCTGCTTTGACATTGGGGAGTTATTTGGCTTATCCTAATTGGACTATTTTAAAGTGCGGGGTTAGTACCAATACTGTATTTAAAACTGTGTTGAGACGTCTAACACAGCATCTTACTAAAAAAAGAAGTATTGATCAACTTTTTCCACAATGGATGTCCTGAACCTGCATTCTGTCTGTTCAATAATCAGCAAGCACTGTGTATGATGACCACCTTCAGATGGGGTGGAGCTTTATTTTTTTCCATGGTTTCCATTGTTCCATTTTATTGCTGTCATTGATCATAATAATCAGCTCTCATTTGTCACCATAAACCAAGCCTCTTCATTCATTGACTAATATCAGACATGTTATAAAAAATTAAATAAGTGTCTAATAATTAGAGGATCCCTATACCCCTTTTTAGTATTTTTATGGTTCTAAATAAATGATAAGAATGTCAGATACTATACATTCCAAGAAGAAAGAAAAGAAATATTCCATATGATTTGAGGGAAAGAAAAGTACTAAAAGAGTTAAGTGAGTTATATTAGAAGAAAAGGTTAAAGGAGATCACACAAGACTTTAGTGAGATAATGGAATATGCTACCACTTTGGATTTTGGAGAGACTGTAATCATCTTGATCTAGCTGGGCAGATTGTTTTGTCTGATGCATAGACCTTTGATTGAGTTAGAATCTGTACCCTCAGATTTCATTTCTGAAATGTATCTCTGAAATATCTCCAAGTATAATTCTTCCTGTTGCTTTTAAAATAGGCACTCAAGCCATGTATAATTTGAAGTTTAGTAAAATCTAGAAGAAATGGTTATTCTGTCATTGTAATAATATTTGTATTTTATCATTTGTTAGTTGATTGTTAACAAATATGTAGATCAGTGTTGGTGGCATTTACTTCTCTTTCACTCCCCACAAACAACACATTATTAAAAATGCTTTGATAGGGGCCAGGCGTGGTGGCTCATGCCTATAATGCCAGCACTTTGGGAGGCCTAGGAGGGCGGATCACCTGAGGTCGGGATTTCGAGACCAGCCTGACCAACATGGAGAAACCATGTCTCTACTAAACACACACACACACACACACACACACACACACAAATTAGCCTGGGGTGGTGGCGCATGCCTGTAATACCAGCTACTCGGGAGACTGAGGCAGGAGAACCACTTGACCTGGGAGGCATTGGTTGCGGTAAGCCACAATTGTGGCTTTGCACTCCAGCCTGGGAGACGAGCAAAACTCTATCTCAAAAAAAAAAAAAAAATGCTTCGAAAACTATTTTGAGAATTTGTTATTATTAAATGACGATGAAAGGAAAGTCATAATTGTATTACATATTTGACCAAGGTAATTTTATGTATCAAGATAAATTTTCAACGAATGTACCTGAAAATATTCTATGGAAATTATCAGAAGATATACTCAAGAATACAGCTCTGAAAATCTGGGAAACTAATTCTGCTGATAAATTGGAATTTCTGAACTTAACTTCAAGAATAGTTGTGGCACAAACTGTTTAGCCTGTACCACAAAGCTCTGATAAATGTTGATGGAAATGATCATCCTCTTTATTTCAAGTTAATCAGAGAGCAACACAATTCACTTAGTCAGAACTGAGAGCTGACATGCCAATGATGGAATATAGTGCTGTATTCAAATACTCATCTATTACTCAATCATAGTTTGTAGAAGGTGACAGTAAAGATCGATGTGCATCCAGTGTGCACCTTTTTAGTTTAATAGCAGGCTTGGTTCTGAAGGACAGCTCCCGCTATTTATTTAAGTTCAATTTGGAGATTTCTTCTCTCTCTCTCTCCTAATTCTCTTTATTCTTCACCACTCCCACCAATAAGGAAACTCATCAATAGGATACAAAATACCCAGCAAAATACTTGTGCTAATTATTTTTGACTAAAAAAGCTATACATCCTTTCTTCACAGTACCTTTAGAAATGTAAGGAAAAATTGGATGCATTTAATAATTACTGATCTCCTACTAGATACTCAGCACATTGCTAGCTTTTCATATCCATTTAATTATTTTGCAAATATTATGAAGTTAGAGAGGAGGTTGGAAGTCTGAGTTTAGGAAACAAATATCCCAGTACAATCTCTTCTAGACCACGCATTTGCTCTGTGACTCTCAGGAAGGAATTCAAGATGCTCTGTGTCCCAGATTTTTCATCTGTTACAAATAGGTATATAATACCTGGATCTTCATGTTGTTTGAAAGTTTAATGAGAAAATTTTCTGAAATGATTAGCGTAACTTAAGAAATAGAAAGAGTACACTACATAGTAACTATTACTATTACTGTTCACATTCTACCGTTAAGGAAACTGAAAGCTAGATATGTTAGGCAACTTAAAGTGACAATGCAAATAATTTAGACTGGAATTCAACAAAGTCTATATCTTTTCTCTCCAGTATACTCTTGATAATTTCATTGGTAGACTATAATAAAGGAAAACCAGTATATTTTTGGGTAAAATTATATACAACTCACAGAAAAAAAACAGCCTATATTTCTTGTTTCTCCTTACTTTTTTCACAGAATGTCTGAGCATTTTATACACTATTTTTTGTAAATAAAGTACAATGCAGTGCTTTAAATGGAGTAACGAATTGCCATAGGTATACTTTACCCCCAAGGACTTCCATCATCAAACATCCTTTTGGAGAGATTTATATATCTGTATTACATATTTGCTCCCAGCTAAAAATTGGCCTACAAGTTTTCAAGTCAATTATTATTTGATTTTTTCTTTCTAACATTTTTCCTTGAATGGAAACATTTATTAGAGTGAATATGTAGGAAATTCTATAGTGTAGTCTTTCTGGCACATTTTAATTACTAACTCCTTCAGGCACTGCTGGTTTTGCAGGATATTTTTCTGGAATTTATTCCTTTTAAAGATGCCTTCAAGGCTACATTACCGTAAAATAATAATGTACCTGTATGATCATTTACTTGGAACTCTACCTTTCTAACAGTGATATTTTATTTCCTCTTTTATTATCTATATTGTGCTTCCCTTGGGTTTATCATTTATACTGTAGTATGAGAAAGAGACATTAAATGATAAATCTGTAGAAAAACAGTCCATAATGTAAGTGAGCTTGCTTGACAATAGTTAATATGGAAAAATCCTGGGGAATTTTCTCCATGGAAATCAGCAAACACTACAGATGAGGGCTTTTCTTTCAGAGAGCCAAGTGGTAAAACATTTACTAACACATCAACTTTATACATAAATAAAATTCTTGCGTGCCTTTGGTAACAGGGGAAAGGAGTGAGTAATTTCTCTTTTTTTTTTTTTTTTAGATGGAGTCTTGCTCTGTTGCCCAGGCTGGAGTGCGGTGGCACGATCTCGGCTCATTGCTGCAAGCTCTGCCTCCTGGGTTCATCCCTTTCTCCTGCCTCAGCCTCCCGAGTAGCTGGGTCTACAGGCACCTGCCATGATGCCCGGTTAATTTTTTGTATTTTTAGTAGAGATGGGGTTTCACCGTGTTAGCCAGGATGGTCTCGAGCTCCTGACCTTGTGATCCACCTGCCTTGGTCTCCCAAAGTGCTGGGATTACAGGCATGAGCCATCGCACCTGGCCAGGAGTGAGCAATTTCTTTAATGATTCTTTAGCAGTGATAACTATCCACTCTTTCTATATAATTTGGTCCAGACCCATCCCTGTTTCTCAACTTTTCCCCCTTCTTTTAGCCTATCAGATGAGAATGAGCACTAATAAACTGAAAGCAAACCAATATTAATTACTGTTTAAGAGTGTTATAATAATTAACCTAGCCACAACACAAAGTTTTTCCAAAAGAATGCAAGCAATAACACCATTGGAAAGAATTCAAGAATTCCTGTGGCCAAGAAGAGGAATAAATAATTTGGGGAGTGTGGGATTTTGGTATTCTTTATTATCTTCTGCATAGGTTTACAAGTCATATTAAATTCCTCCCACTTAACTAGAACATGTTAAATTAATTATATAAATTTTGCTTAGTTAATAAAATTTAATATTTGAGATAAATGTGTTGGCTTAAATATTCAAATGATTTTTCTGAATGCATTTTGAAATGTCAAGTATGACATTAAAATTTTTGAGTTGCACAATAAATCTGCAAAGTGGATATATGTATATTTATATCCTTTAAACATTTATCTTTTAACTTTGAATAAAAGGACGGTGATATTGTTTGGCTATGTCCCCACTCAACTCTCATCTTGAAATTTAGTTCCCATAATCCCCACGTGTCATGGGAGGGACCTGGTGATAGGTAATTGAATCGTGGGGGCAGTTACCCCATGCTTCTGTTCTCATAACAGTGACTGAGTTCTCATGAGAACTGATGGTTTTATAAGGGGCTTTTCCCTCTTTGGTCAGCACTTCTCCTTCCTGCCATCATGTGAAGGACGTGTTTGCTTCCACTTACACCAAGATTGTAAGTTTCTTGAGGCCTCCCTAGCCCTGCTGAACTGTAAAGAAAATTGAACCTCTTTCCTTTATAAATTACCCAGTCTCTGGCAGTCCTTTATATTAATAGCAGTGTGAGAATGGACTAATACAGATGGCAAAATATAATTTGGGAAACAAACACATAATATTAAGTTTATCTATAAATTTTGTATATTATGAATAACATAACTGATACAATTTATCACTCTTTCTTAAGAAAGACTAGATACGGCCAGGCATGGTGGCTCACACCTGTAATCCCAGAACTTTGGGAGGCCAATGTGAGTGGATCACGAGGTCAGCAGATCGAGACCAGCCTGGCCAACATGGTGAAACCCCATCTCTACTAAAAATACAAAAATTAGCTGGACATGGTAGTGCATGCCTGTAATCCCAGCTACTCGGGAGGCTGAGGCAGGAGAATGGTTTGAACCAGGGAGTCGGAGGTTGCAGTGTGCGGAGATTGTGCCACTGCACTCCAGTCTGGCAACAGAGCTGGAGTGAAAAAACAAAAACAAAAACAAAGCAGATACAACTTTCCAAAACATAGGACAAATATATTTTTTCTCATTAGCTCACATTGGATAAAGATGTAACCATGCATTTTTTTGTACCTAAACAACATATAGTTTCATTCATTTAATAAATATTTATCAAGAACATGCTATATGTTACAGGTTATACTAGGCTCTAGAGTTACAGGCGTAAAAAACACCAACTCCCTATCTGTAAGCATTTATGTTCTACTGAATACCTATTTCAATTCTACCACTTTAAAAGTTATGAATACTAAGTATCAGAGAGGAAAGGGTTAGCTTTCCATCTCTACCATGTTTGGAGACTGTTTAAATTTCCCTTCAGTTATTTTTCTTTAAAAAATGTAATACTGAATAATTTTCACCTTGCTTGATTGTCATATTTCAAAGATGTTAATCATCTTTGAGATTCTCATTTAATTTTTCTAAACTTTGTCAGAACCTTAGAGCTAGTGATTATAATCACAAAGTCTGAGAATAATAATTATTCATGTTAACTATTTATTATATCCTCTAGACTTTGTCAATGACAAAAATTTTGTATCACTTTTCACAAGAACCTTCATTAGAAACGAAGCAGAAAAAAAACTGACTAAACAAATAAAAACAAAACACAAACAAAACCTTTCATGCCTGTTCATATTAAAGAGGATTCATTAATACTTAGAAAAGTGTAAAATATGTTTGCTACATGCACAACCCAGATAATGCAGTTATGGTTTCTAAATGAACATCCCCCAATGTAGCTATCAGAATTCCCTGCATCTCTAGAACCACCTAAAATCTAATGAATCAGAGTATCTGTAACCAGAAAACATTATTTTTTGAAATATCAGCCAATGGAGGAACCACTAATCTCGAATTTAACTGTTGATTCACAGATTAAAAAGGATGACATCACCCACAGACTTTCCAAATTCAAAATTAATTATTCCCATCATTTCCCATTTCTCAACCAAGCTATTAAAATCAAATGTGGGTAGTTTGTTTTGGAGATCTCATTATCTGTGTATTAATTCTGATTTTCTTAATCTACTATGAATAATACTAAATGTTTAAAACTGCCTTTATTTTTCTTTTGGTCTTCTTAATTTAAATATCTGTTCCTTAATGTGTTCTTTCTAGGCAAGAAACAGAGTTATTGGAAAAAATCAAAATAGATGCTAAGACTTTGCTCTTATAGGAAAATTTAAGAAAAAAATGTTAGTTTTAGGTTTTGGTCAATTAATAATAAGAACTGAAGGAATAATTCACTTTGAAAAAAATGTAAAATGTTGATTTTTAGATTTCAGTTACATTGTTTGTTCATATTGTCCATTTTATTGTATCTGAGTAGGGATATAGTTTGAGAATGTATACTGTCGTTCCATTTTTCATATGCATTGCAGTGGATGCTTCAAATTGATGATCATTGATACAAACATTAGTAGTTACATGTGATTTGTTCGATTTTATTTGAATGTATGACTTATATATCTGTACCCTTTCTTTGATTGCTGCTGTTCATTTATTTAAGAAATCATAACTATAATACTTAGTTGTCCTTCAGGTCTCTATTTCTTTTCTTATACTAAATTCCCTGGTTCCTTTCTCATCATGAGCTATTTTGGACTAAAATTCTAGATTATGTTAAGAAGACTGTATCCAAGGTTTGGTTAGGAAGTTGCTGTATGTTTTTAAGTATATATTAATATAATTTGTTATAGATAGAATGCTTCTCATACTAAATGGACTAAATGATTGCTATTTTAAAAAATATAGTCATGTTACTAAAATATATTTAGTAGCAGAATCTGAGAAGAGTATTTAAAACCAAGGCAAAGATACTTTCCCAAAGGTTTTACTTTTCATGCTTGAAAAATAAAATGATATATGGGCTACCATTTGTTTTTGAGCAAGCTAATAGAGAGGCCACATTGCTTGAGGCTGCCCATCAAGGAAACTACAAACTTAGTTTTCAGTTTTAGATTCAACTATTGTCCACTCTCATCCATGACCAGCCCAGCAAGCATGGAAGGTCATTAGTTATATTTCATAAGCAAAAAAGTGATGAAAATCCAGAAATTGGTGAGCCTTGTTTTGCCACTTATGATTCAATAGAATTGCTCTTAACCTGTACTAATAAATGATACCCTAAAACAGACATTAGTTTAGATTTCACAGACTGATATGGCACTGGACAGGATGACACTGGATATTAGGGAGATCTTGGGCTTTAAAGCAACAATGACACAATCATCTTATTATATGTTTGCCAAAAAATAGCTTATGAATCTTGTGTATTAGATTTATGTCTCATTGCTTGAAGTGCATATCACTAAACAACACACAAACAAAAATAACTAAGCTAAATTTTCAGGCCTGAAGTTCTGATAAATATTGAAATCCATTTCAAGATTTCCAAATGCAGTATGTCATATAATGTCAGTTTTTGCTTGTTTTCCTGATATTTATTTTTCTTTTTTAAGCACAGAATTACATCTATGTGCATTAATCATAAGCCTGTTAGTAAATGGTTTCAATGGTATGGCAGCTACCATGTACTGGATGAAAGCGCATATTTAGTTTGATCTCTATATGTACACATACTGATTTTAAGTATGGTTAATGAAATAGGGACTTTCATGTATAAGTACTTCACGTTGTTATTTTCATACTGTATCGACACAGATGCACAGAGATAGTCAATTTATTTGTCAGTGTTTCAAATGTATTAGCTGGTTTTAAGAAGCTATAGGTGAATAAACTAAGTTATGGATACATTAAGTAACTTATTTAAAGTAACACAGGGGTGAGGGGAAGAGTTGAGATAAGAAGTCGAAAAGCATATTCTTTCCTGTGATGCAAAAGATCATATTTAATACATGCTCAGCACTATCTCAAACTTATATATAGATAATAAATTAATTCTTCATATCTTTCTACCCTTGACTTATTTTTTATTTAATTATTACTATATATATATTTTTGAGACAGAGTTTTGTTCTTGTCCAGGCTGGAGTGCGATGGCACGATCTCTGCTCACTGCAACCTCTGCCTCCCGGGTTCAAGTGATTCTCCTGCCTCAGCCTCCTGAGTAGCTGGGATTACAAGTGCCCACGACCACGCCCAGCTAATTTTTTGTATTTTTAGTAGAGGCAGGGTTTCACTATGATGGACAGGCTAGTCTTGAAAGCCTGACCTCAAGTGATCCATCCTCCTCAGCCTCCCAAACTGCTGGGATTACAGGCGTGAGCCACCGTGCCTGGCTGACTTATTTTTTTAATGTAGCTGTCTCCTGAATAAACCATAATGTATGAAAGTATACATTTCAAACACTAAGCTAATAGAAGATGTAATTTGACATATGAGCCTTGAACAGATGTTCTGTTTGTACTTACATCTGATATGAAGATTTTGTATGCATTGGATTTTCTTTTTAATTTAAGATACAGTTGTTTTATAAATGTGACCTTTAGTTCTAATTTTTAAAAATCAATGTTTTAATGTTAAATGACAAACACTGAAAACCCTTAAGGAAAAAAATATCTTTTGAAGTAACCTTCAAACAGTTGGTTTGATGAAGGGGTTTTTCTGAATGAGCAATTACTCAGTTATAAAGATTTTGGCCATATTTTTATATGTGACCTTTGATGGTTCAGATTTATGGTACTTAATGTACAGTAAAAACAAACCATTCTTTATTAGAAACAGTCAAAGAAAATTGGGCTTCTTTCGATAATATGAAAAGCAGAATGAAATTAGAAAGATGTTGCAAAGATTTATGTGTTCTAATAAGTATTTTTGCTATTGTTCCTCATATAAATGAGCAAAAATTGCTCACATCAAATAAACTACAGCAAAGATAACTTGTCATAACCACTTCCAAACGAATATTTAAAAAGAAACTTCCTGAAAACAGCTGGCAGCTGAGTCACACACAAAATCAGGTACACATTAAAGCGTCAGCCGGAGAGCTGGAAACAGACTCTTCATTGAAATGATGTCCTAAACACTTTAATAGGAAGAGTGCAAAGGCTTCAAAGAGTTTGAGAGCAGATGTAAAACACTATGGAGCTTTAAAGATCATGCTTGGGTATGTGTATGTCTGTCTGCATGTAAACTGTGTGTATGTTTCTGATAAATGTTGGATGATTAGTAGAATTACTGAGTAAGTAGATGACAGGATATAGACTGCTTGACACAATCATGCTTGGGTATGTGTATGTGTGTCTGCATGTAAACTGATGTGTATGTTTCTGAAAAATATTGGATGATTAGAATTACTGAATAAGTAGATGACAGGATATAGATTGCTTGACACAAAGATTATATTTAGCAGTTGCCATGTTGAGCCAAAGACAACATAGCTGAAAGGTTCTCTGAAAGGTTTTCTCGCTGTTATTCACATTCTGTTTCTTGTTGACTTTGGGCAAATTATCAAAGCATAGCACAAATTGTTGCATGATTCAGTTTCCAACTGGAAGTGTTAACTAAAGGTACTTCCTTTATTTTTATCCTTTACTAAACTTTATTTACTTGGTAAGCCATCCAGAAATACCAACTTTAGCATATTCTCTATTCTGAATGAAAGCCAGAATCTGATATATATTTTAAAATATTTTAGGAAACTCTAACACCAGTGTTCTTATATAAGCTTTTTTTCTTTCCATTGTATTTAGATCACACATGAAGACAGATATCTACATCACCTTAGTTCAACGCACTTCTGCAAGAATTAAGAATTGAACTGTACTAGGCTAGGTGCAGTGGTTCAAGCCTGTAATCCCAGCACTTTGGGAGGCCGAGGCAGGTGGATCCTGAGGTCAAGAGATTGAGACCATCCTGGCCAACATTGTGAAACCCCGGCTCTACTAAAAATACAAAAATTAGCTGGACATGGTGGTGTGTGCCTGTAATCCTAGCTACTCGGGAGGCTGAGGCAGGAGAATCACTTGAACCAGGGAGTCAGAGGTTGCAATGAGCTGAGATCATGCCACTGCACTCCAGAGAGAGACTCTGTCTCAAGAAAAAAAAAAAAAAAAAGAATTGAACTGTACTAAAACATTGTGTATGAATAACACAAACCAAAATAACCTAACATGACTAGCAAAATCATCACCATGGATAAGTGAATATAATTTAATTTATATTACTTAAGCAAATCTCAGCTATAAGAATGAAGTGCAAATCAAAACCACAATGAGATACCATCTCATGCCAGTTAGAATAGTGATGATTAAAAAGTCAGGGAACAACAGATGCTGGAGAGGATGTGGAGAAATAGGAACGCTTTTACACTGTTGATGGGAGTGTAAATTAGTTCAGCCATTGTGGAAGACAGTGTGGTGATTCCTCAAGGATCTAGAACTAGAAATACCATTTGACCCAGTGATCGCATTCCTGGGTATATACCCAAAGGATTATAAATCATGCTACTATAAAGACGCATGCACATGTATGCTTATTGTGGCACTATTCACAATAGCAAAGACTTGGAACCAACCCAAATGGCCATCAATGATAGACTGGATTAAGAAAATGCGGCACGTATATACCATGGAATACTATGCAGCCATAAAAAAGGATGAGTTCATGTCCTTTGCAGGGACATGGACGCAGCTGGAAACCATCATTTTAAGCAAACCATCACAAGAACAGAAAACCAAACACCACATGTTCTCACTCATAGCTGGGAGTTGAACAATGAGAACACATGGACACACGGTGGGGAACATCACATACTGGGGCCTGTCAGGGGGTAGGGGGCTAAGTGAGTGATAGCATTAGGAGAAATACCTAATGTAAAAGATGAGTTGATGGATGCAGAAAACCAACATGGTACATGTATACCTATGTAACAAACCTGCACGTTGTGCACATGTACCCTAGAACTTAAAGTATAACAAAATTTTTTTAAAAAAGAATGATACAAGTGCTCTTTTAAAAAGTAGGTTAAAAACTCATATTAAATTAAAATACTATAGCTGAAAATAGACCTATATTATGGTAGAAAAGAAAATTTTTAATATTGTTCACCCCAATAATATAGTACAAATCCAGCTAATACACAGTTAGGGAAAGCTTAGCACAGACAAATTAAAAAGTATTAAACAAGAGCAAATACCTCTCCATGCTTTCAGAAATTATTTATTTTGAATCAGTAATGTATTAGTTCATTCTCACACTTCTATAAAGATACTACCTGAGAATGGGTAATTTATAAACAAAAAAGGTTTAATTGACTCACAGTTCTGCATGGCTTGAGAGGCCTTAGGAAACTTGCAACCATGGTGGAATGCAAAGGGGAAGCAAGGCACATCTTACATGGCATCAGGAGATAAAGAGAAGGGGGAAGCACCAGACACTTATCAAACAACCAGATCTCATGAGAACTCACTCACTAACAACATGGGGATACTGCCCTCATGATCCAATCATGTGCACCAGGCCCCTGTCTGGACGTGCGGGGATTACAATTCAGATTACAATTTCAGATGAGATGTGGGTGAGGAACAGTCAAACCATATCAAGTAAGTACCAATTATTACTGTTCATATGCTGGGAAACAAAATTAACTATTACACAACGATACTCTGTGTCAAGAGCCGAGATGAGCTGGAGAGAGTTGAGCTGCCAAGTGTTAGAGTAGCTGATTAAAGCACCAAGCCAGCATGGAAGGGACAGTGAAGCCTTAATCACTGCCATACTATGGGCAAGAGGCTACACAGAAAAAGTTCCTCCATCACCATTCCATTTCTCTACATGGACTGGAGATGAGGATCAGAAGGATCTGCGCAGACCTAGAGAACGTCTCACTAATAAAGGAGCCCAGAAAAACATTCTCCTCCTGCCATTTGATAGGCCTTGAGGGGGCAGAGGAAGGGGAGGTGAGCTACAAGGAGAAACATACTGAGACTGAGTGGAGAAAAATGTCGCCACCTCCCTACTCCTCCAGTAAGGGGGTCTCAGGGAAGGAACCTGAGCAAGACCTTGGTCTAAGCCCTCTGTAAAGAAGCCTCTGAATGGAGGCAGCTGGAGAGGCAGGTGGGCTAGGAATACAGATACACATAAAAGTATGACATAGGAGTACAGGAGTGCCTGCATCCTTGACTGCAACTTTCTTCAGAGACTGCACTAAATGGCTGTGTACCATGTCTGGTGGGCAGGTAGCAGCTTTCCCTAGAGAAGGCCTGCCATGTAAAGCTTTTGCAACTGCCTATAGAGGGGCTTGAAAACACATGCACACACACATACACACATGCACACACACATCCACGCACACACACACACAGTTTTTGGTCTGGAGCTAGACTACTTACCATCCACAAACAACTAAATAATAATTTTTAAAAGAAAAAAATTAATTATTTATACTTATTTCTCTTAACTTTTAAACAATATTTGATAAATAATACTTTATCAAAATAAATTGGCACAGATAAATCTATGGTTGAGATGAAATTAAAGCAAAATAACTGTAGGCTTCTATAACCTTTAAATATTTGGTAAATATTTATAATTTCAGCTTAATAGAATGAATGGAAAAAATTACATATGAATATCAATGTAATGATGAAGTCAAAACACTGACTGCCTTTTAAAATTATTCAACCAAAAAAAAAACTCTCTGAATGAAATTTCAGAGCCAAAAATAAAATAAGGTGGCAATATACACTAAATTCTACTTGACATACAATAGTTTCAGATCATTGCTACTTGAGTCATTTAATAAATAAAAAAAAAAGTGCCTGCTGCTTTGATAATTAAGAGATTATCATAAAAAACTAGTATGGCTCAATCGGGAAGATGTTGGGAAATAGCATGTGATGCTTGTAGAAAAATGAAAAGACCATATTGGACACTAAAAAAATTTACATTTGGGGATTACATTGGTTTTAAGGGGAAGGGCATTAAATAACAGAATGAAAAATTTGGATTTTATCTAAAAGACAAGTAGAAAACCTGATATTTTGTTTAAAGAAACAATAATAAAGTGGATATGTATATATATAGAAAAAAGATTCAATATACAATATATATTTATATATTATTTAATAACATATTTTTCAATATGTTATTGAAATAAAATTCACATACCATAAAATTCACTTTTAAAATGTACAATTTAGTGATTTTTAATGTAATCATAGAGTTCTGCGACTATCACAAGAAAACAGAAACAAAATTACAGTCATAAAGTTGCATGCTAATAAGTATATTCCATTCAGCAGCGTTATGTAGTTGTACCAAATAATATCAAAATGAAAGAGTAAAATAATGAGTTGTTGAACTGGGGCACTTGGTTAGATATCTAGAAATGATTATGATCAATTAGTAACATATTAGTTAATCATCGAAAAGGTAAGAAACTGTTTGAAATCCTCCCATGTGTAATTTGGAAAAAATAATATCTTGGGATATTCAATGCAATTTTTAAAACCTAGTTTTACTTTTAATAGATAAAATGTGATCATGGCAAAATTTTATATTTGTTTTGAAAAAATCTAGGTTATTTTATAATCTAAGGAAGCTGCAGGGAGAATAAGATTTGTGGCAATTTGCACACAAAAGTGGACTGCCAAGTATGCTTAACATTAATTGCAATTGCTACCTAATTTTGTAACAGAAGCAAGTAAATGAGAAGACCTATTTTAGTGTTAATTTTCTGAACATTATGACTTGCACAAAGTAACAACTCAGAAAATATTTATAAATGGAGCTTAATACAGTGAATTGATGTGAAACTACATATCAATGTCAATACATTGATAGAGTCAAAAAATGTGACCACCTTTTCAAAATGAAAAACATATTTTCTCTCTGAATGAAATTTCTTAGCCAGGAATAACATGTGACAATTAACATACACTAAATTCCAGTTAGTGTTCAATAGTTTCATATCATTGCTCTTTGATTAATTAAATGAATAAAAATGAAAATAGAAATATGTTCTGCTTTGATCATTCTCTGCATAATATTTAGCTCATTTTCTTCAGTCCTCAATTTACTTTGAGCACTAAAAAATAATTTGTGTTTTCCCTTGCTTTGAAAAGTATGCTATTACAATTTAGTCTTGTTAAATATGTGTTTACAAGTGTTGCTATTCATGTCAAATTTACTTGTTTCCTTAGCACTTCTCCATTTAAGTAAAAAACAAACAGCTTCTTTTATCCATTTATTTAAATTTTTATCTATGTATTGCCAAAACATGAAAACTTAACACTTTTGAATTGATGCAGGCTGCTTCTAAGTGAAAAATATGCACATCAAGGGCAATGCAATTTATTCTTACTTTAGAGAGTCTAAGTGGAGGAGAGGTAGAATATACTGCTGTTTTGCTCAGATCTGAATAAGCAATCTGACCATATAACAACCAGCATCCATCACTGTTATATACAGTGATCTGCGCGAGCTCTTGTTTAGGATGTACACTTTGGCCATCTTTAAAATAGGGATTTCTTGTTAAAGAGGTGTTAAAAAAAAAAAGTTTCCATTTAAAAATCTGTCCTTACTTTAGGGAGAATCATGGATTGGGAAAAATACAAATTTCAGAATACTTCTGGGAAAGGTTTAATTTGTTAGTTCTTCACTGGTTTATAATTGCTATATGTGAAGATAATTAGAGAATAAAAGCTAACTCCATGCTAAAAAAAAAATCTATCCTTACTTTAGGAACACCTCAGAATTATGCACATTTGACTTTTTTCTATTGCTGATTTGATTTCCAGCTAAAGCATTGCTAAAGGGAGTAGGACAGAGACACCAGGAAGCAAACCTCTTGTCCTACAACATTAGGGCATTTTTGTTTTTACATGTTAAGGGGCTTGACCTGTAAGTTTCTGTGAAGAATTTGGGATACGGAGTAGAAAAATACCTTCCCTAATAGGTAAAATATGGTATAAAGCGTACTTAAATTATGCATATAAAATGACATTATTTTCTCTAATGTATAATAAAAAGATAATTAAATGTCACGAGTTAGGAACGAGGATAACAGTAATGATAACATAATGTGATTAGACTAGATAATCTCCAGGTTTTTATTTACTTATTTTTAAAATTTGTTACCTCTTTGATGTGATTGCTTTCAACCATTACTAGGCAATCCTATAGTCAATACAGGATTATTCAGTTACTATATATATATACTTAAAGTTAATTTAGAGTTAATAATAAACCAGAATTACATGTTTTATATGCACTAAAATCTCTCCAGAATTCCCAACTTAAAAATTCTTTAATCAGCTTAGTTGACTTCAATGTTTTTTTAAAAGGCAAAAGGCCAAGAGAATTTTATGAAACTGTTATGTATCCATCTACAAATATTTCAGAAGTGCACTGCTTTTACATATAAAAAAGTCATTTTGATTGCACTTTGGAATCCAGGGGTTAAAATGTACAGCTTGTATGACTTCAGTTAAATAGGCTGTCAACTGTCCAGGCAACTGCAGTACAAAGCTAGGCATGCCTTTAATCTTCAAAGAAAAAAAAAGTAAGGAGAATAAATTCAGTTATTAGCTTGAAGGTAAAAACAAATGAAAGGATAAGGTGAAAGCAAGCAGTATTAGAGTTCATAGATTTCTTATTAGAAATTCGAAATTACATTATCAGTGTATGGTAATTATATATATACATATGCATATATATACATATGCATATATATATATACATATGCATATATATATGCACACACACACACCATACACATGCACTCACATACAAGTACACTCGTGGGTAACTTAATGACAGAGATAATTTCAGAGGAATGAATCCTTGGATGACGTCCTTGCTTATGCAGACATCATGGAGTGCACTTATACAAACCTAGATGATATAGCCTAATACACAACTAGGCTGTGTGGTATGGCCTGTTGCTCCCAGCTACAAACCTGTATGGCATGGGATTTGTGAATCTAAACATATCTAAGCATAGAAGAGGTACAGTAAAAATACAATATAAAAGATAAAAAATGGTACACGTGTATAGGGCACTTATAATGGATGAGAACTGTAGTATTAGAAGTTGTCTGGGTGAGTCAGTGAGTGAGTGGTGAGTGCATGTGAAGACCTAGGACATTACTTTACACTACCGTAGAATTTATAAACCCTGTCCAGAGGCTACACTAAATTTATTCAAAAAACATTTTCTTTGGTTAATAATAAATTAAACTTAGCTTCTGTAACTTCTTTATAAAGTATTTAATTTTTTTTGCCTTTTTTACAACAATGCTTAGCTTAAAACGCAAATATGTTGTACAGCTATACAATTATTTTTCCTGTATTTCCTTATTTTATAAACATTTTCCTATTTTTTGATTTTTTTTTTGTTTACTTCTTAAACTTTCCTGTTAAAAATTAACACACATACACATTAGTCTAGGCCCACATAGGGCCAGGGTTATCAATGTCACTGTCTTCCCTCTCCTCATCTTCTCTCAGTGGAAGTTCTTCAGGGGCAGCAACATACATGGAGCTATCGTTTTCTATGACAACAATGCCTTCTTCTGAAAGACCTCCTGAAAAACTTGTCTGAGGCTATTCTATAGTTAATTTTTTTAAATAAATAGGAGTATACTCTAAAATAACAATAAAAATCATAGTATAGTAAGTCCATAAGCCAGTAACATAGCCATTTATTTTCATTATCAAGTATTATGTACTGTGCCTTATTGTATGTGTTATACTTTTATATGACTGGCAGGGCAGTAGGTTTGTTTACACCAGTATCACCACAAGCACATGAGTTTCTGCTACAGCAATCTGACAATTATATCGTCACTAGGCAAGAGGAATTTTTCAGCTCCATTATAATCTTATAAGACCATTGTCACCTATGCAGTCAATCACTGGCCAAAACATCATATGGACAGCATGACTCACCATTTTCCAATGATAAATTACATAATTAAGTAAATTATTAGCAACAGAACTAATTGTATAGTTCTGAACAACTAATTAAAATATTTGCTTTGAGAATATATAGGTTAGTCCAGGTTTGATTATTTTATTTGTACCTATGAAAATATTTGTTTTACTTTTATAACTTGCATAGCTTTTGCATAGTTTTGATATAGCCATAAAATTAATAATTATGTCAAACTTATATCCTTGTAATATTCATAATGTCTTATTTTTTAGAATCATTTGGTCTTTACAACACTGTCAATTCAAAGACAATCTTATTTTTTTAATGTGTTTATTTTTATCTAATTTATTCTTTAGATTCTAAATGCACTTTTGGGATTACCTTAGTAATTTATGCATTTCAAAAATGATTCTTTTGGTGGGTATATGTGCCAAGACAAGCTAGTTTTTTACTAAATATTTCCTATTTTTTAATCTTTTAAATATACTTCATCGCCATACCTAATATTTTTGTATTTTTATTACAAACTACAAATATGCATTGCTTGTATTTTAATTTAAAATTTAAATTTGTTAAACAAATGTATATACATACATTTTAGTCCAAAAATTTCACATGGCTACTCCATTCGCCATGCAAATTTGTATGTCCAGACAGTTTCTTCCAACATATTTAAATAATATATTTAATAACTTTTTTGAGTTCACTACAGAGTTTGACAGATAGAAAATCAACTATCTGGGGGCTAAGGTAA
Source organism: Pan paniscus (assembly GCF_029289425.2). Lineage (NCBI taxonomy): Eukaryota > Metazoa > Chordata > Mammalia > Primates > Hominidae > Pan > Pan paniscus. Next base: position 132,158,804 of record NC_073252.2, on the reverse strand, counting down.
AATTTAGTTATCTTACTATTGCACCCAATGGACTCACATACACACACACATAATATTTTTTCCTATTCATCTAATATAGATTTTTTTTTTACCTTAACCTCCATCATGGTTATATAAGTCCTTAGATTTTTTAAACTTTTATTGTACTCTATTCTTTAAAAATGTACAATATGCTACAGGTTTGTTATACTTCAATAACAGGGAAATGAATTAATTAAATTAATTGGGTGAATAAATTAAATGACTTACTTTTAGTGAATCTATTCCTTTTCTTCACAATTGGCTGCAAAAGTCCAGTCGTTTAATAACAATTGCTACCCACACCCTTAACCCATCACAGCCTGAGAATCATGGGACACACTGTGTGGGAGGGAGCCGTGGAAAGCCAGGATGAACGGGGACAGCATGTGAGGGCCTGGTCAGGCACCTGCACCTCGTGTCACTGGCTTCTGGGAGCACAGAATCAGGCTGGGCACAGAGGCCTCTTCTCCACCCAGGCACCAGCAGGGGAGCTCCATTCAAAGGAAGCCAGAGCTCCCCGCCAGGCTAGCCAAGGAGCATGAGGGGCCAGGCCTGGCTGGAGGAAGGAAGAGGAGAAAAGAAGCGACTCTGATCTGTCACCACACTTCGGTGCTCTGGCCTGCCTCTGCCACATCCAGCTGCTGGGGATCTGGCCTCGGCCCTCTGAGGGGCCACTGGCACTCAAATCGGCCTTGATTTTTCGGCCTTCTTCTCAGATCTCACTGCCTCATCATGGGCTTTCTGCTACTTTGGTAGCTTTTTGGCCTCTTGGCTTTTTCGCCTTTTGTCAAACATGATCTTCTGGTACAGGTACTTCTCCGGCTTCTTCATCATCATAATGGCCAGGCGCCTGGCCTCGCTCTCCTCCTCCTGGGCCAGCTACTGCTTCTTCTCCAGCTTCTCGTGTCCTGCTATCACCCTGGGCTTCTTCCCCTCCGTTCTCTGCTCCTCCGGTGCTGCCAGCCAGGCCTTTTCCTCCGTTTCCGAACCACTCTCCCCTTCATTTTCTCCCCCTTCATCACCATCACCTTGGTTGTCTTCCTCCTCCTCCTCTTCTGACTCATTCAAGTTTCCTGGGTCCTCTCCCCGCTGCAGAGCCAGAGGCTTCAGCTTCTCAGATGGGATGTAATCTCCTTCCTCCTCAGTCACAAAGGGTGAAGAATGTAGGGGTAGCTGCATTGCAGGGAAGTACTCTGCTCCAGGGAAGTGCAGTCTAGCGTTCACGGAGTCAAACAACCACTGGGGCTCCACGTAGTGTCTGCCAATAACTGAGGTCTGCTGCCCAGGCCAGTCGACAATCTGGTGGGTGCTGCATAGGTGGGACCCATGCACAAAGGCTTTTCCCAGGATATGTCCCCCGCCGAAACTCCTGATGACGAAGGCTAGGGCTTCAGGGGACACCTGTCAGTTAACGAAGAACTTCAAGCCCTCAAAAAGCTTCTTGTGCTTCTCCTGCGCCTCCAGCTCCTTCCTGTGGTCCTCCTCCTGCACCGCCAACTCCCCATTGGCGGGAAACTCATCCACCTCGGCCTCTTCCTCTGTGGTAGGCACCACCGCGCGGGCCAGGCTGGCACTGAGGGCCTCCAGTTTCTCCACTGGGCTCTCTGAGTCCAGCGCGTAGGTGCCCTCACTGGCTTTCACCTCTGCTTGGGCCTGACCCTCAGCTTGAGGGGATAGTGAAACTTGAGCGACTGGCAGAGGCTGAAGTTCATCGATGAAGCCCAGTAGGGTGCTGTAGAACTAGGTGAAGGTGGCCATGACTCTGTAGTCCACGTCTGTCCGGTGGTCGTGGGAGAAAGCACAGGGGGTGATCCACACGATGGGCTGTGCCAGCACCTCAGCCTGGTAGTAAATGCGTTTGATGGACAGGAAGACCTTGCTCGGGGCACAGGCAGCGATGATGTAATACGTGAACTCCGCTGCGAGCCTGCAGCACAGCGGAACGATCTGCACATGGCACTTGTCAGTCCGGGGGAAGGTGGAAAAGGGGAAGCACGTGGAGAAGGCGGCGCCGCCCAGGTACCCCCGGGCGTCGATGAATGTGGGGTACCGTTCCTTGATGATGTGGTCATGTTTGTAGTCGGCCTTATTGTCCTTTAGATGTTCCACGGTGTTCCGCTCGCTCTTCTCATAGGCCTCCCGGGGCTTCCGGACAGACACCTTGCATTCCCGGACCTTGTTGACGATGAATTCTTGGAGGGGAAACCTGATATCTTCGATGAGGTAAGAAGTTTGGGCCGCAGTAGCACCTTTATTAACCTTCTTCTCGTGTTTGGGTTCACGGGGATAAATGCCCATCAGGGTGCACGGCCGCCTCCAGTCAGCCATGGTCAGGGGGAGCTTCTTTCGGGCTTTGCTTCCGGTGTTGTGGTTGGCTGGCGAGCCTCGTTCCTGCTGCTGCTTCTCAAGGCCTCCTGTAGCTCCATGTTGAGGAGCCCACGAGTGCCGCGGATTGACAGTGCCACTTCCTCCGCGAGTCTGTATTTGTCCTCTGGTAAAAATCTTTTACTCTCTAAATATAAACCAAACTTTATATTAATTAATTTTGTAACATTCAGTCTTCAGTTTTAACATTTAAATATATATTTCAACTTCGGGGATAAAAATGTATTACAAAAAATGTTTACATTGCCTTTTAATGACCTATAGGCTACTCTATTATGGTTCAAGTAACTATTACTTTATTGAAAAAAATTATTTAATGGTCTCATTCCTACAAAGTTCAAACAACGTGTTATTCAGTATCATTGTCTTTCTGAAACTGCAAGCAGTTTTTGTTTTTGTTTTTGTTTTCTATCCCACTGGGCACATGAAGAGATAACTAAACAGCCATAGGACAGTACAGAACAAATGTGGGCAAAAGTCAAATCTACAAATGACGAACTCTTCCCTTTATATCCAACCCAATAGGTGAGCACCTTTAACTTATTTTTAGAACAATTATTTCGCAAATACAAAAGCAAAAACAATGCATATACTGAAACACAAACAAGAAAATAATATATAGCATGCAATAATTAGAAAGTTCCCTTTAGACATCTCATTTGCCATGTAAATCTTCCCCTCAGATTTAACCATTGTTAGCATTTTGGTGCATGTAATGTTTACCTTTTAGACCATTTAAATTGCATTCACACGATTTCTGCACACATATGTTCATATATTTTATTTTGCAACTTTCTCTTTTTTGTTAAGCAAAATGCCATTGATATATTTCCAGGTCAGTACTACCCATCTACCTTGCTGTGTATAATGGTTCCAGAGTATTTCTTACTATGACCAGAGCATACTTTATTGAATCATTTCTCTACTTATAAATATTTATTTCCTATACCAAACATTCAGGATTTTTTTATACAGTATTAACTAGAAAAATTTATATGGTCAAATTCTTAAACATTTCTCAAATCCTATGTAGGATTCCCTTATTCTCATTTATGCTTTCAATGTTTCTTCTGAATTTCTCCATTAAAACATCTCTCACTTCAATTCAATGATATATTTATAAGTTTATATGCTACTCTATTGAATGAGTTGTTTTTTGGCAACTGAGTTTCCAAAACACTATCTACTCTCAGGAAATTTATTTTGAGTTCAAGGGTAAATGAATAAATGAATTTCTCATCGCCAAGTTACTTTTGTTCAGTTGTCAAATTATTTTATTCATTTTCTCTTAGTTAAGGCTGTCAAAATTAACCATTGCTATCTTATTTTTACTTTTTCCTTTATGCATAGCCTGGTAATTTTCTCCTCTGTGTTTTTGAAATTCATTTATTCGTTCAGAACCAATTGGACTAGAAGCTGGAGAAAGCAGGCTAGGGTCAGAACTGCAAACTCTCTGTCCTCATAATCTTAAGTGTAAGAGATGAGAGACAAATAAAAACATAGGTATGTATGTGTAAATGTCCATATATTTTATGAAGAAAAACTGGAGCATTATAGTAACCTATAACAAGGAGACATAATTTGTCAGTTACCATATTGTGCAAAACCTTGTATGTAAAAATTTGGGGGTGTTATGCTAATAGCATTGAGATCAGTTTAATGTTTTTATACACTGAGGGGACATGTTCGGGTTGTCATTTTGGAAATATAACTCCAGCTGTAATATATAAAAGAAGCTGAAAAGGGTAAAAACAAATGTAGGAATGTAGGAGGGTGTTGCATCAATACAGAAAAAAAAATGGAATGATAGTTTGGATACAAGTAGTAAGAATGGAGATGGAGAGAAGTTCTTAAATACATTGGTAATATTGGCAGGACTTGATATGAGACTAAATATGGGGCTATCAAGGAAAGAGAATTTGGCAAGGATTGCCTGCACCTTTTTAAATTTTGGCTTTAATATCTGAATAGATGACAGAACAAAGATTGGTTTGATTGAAAAGATAATGAGCCCAGATATGTAGTTGGGTTTTGGGTTCCTTTAAGGAATCCAAGTTGTAGATACTTAATAAGTAGTTGTATACACTGATCTCAAATTAAGTAGGTTTTCATATGTATGAGAGGAGTTTGAAAACTCTAGCTTCAAGAAATAGCAAAAATTGAAATATACAACAATAATTAATGGAGAAGGATTAGCAGTGTGAACAAAATTATCCATACAATTGTGAAACTATGGTTCCTTCTAAAACTTTCCACAGATAAGTAATTATCAAAAAGTCTATATAAAAACAATTAGAGAATGTTGAAGTACTATTTTAGCATGTCTGAATTTTTGACAAAGAAAATTAAAATATAAAGTTTTGGTGTTTATTTTTATTTGCTGTGTTTTTAAAATAAGCTTTAGCCCACCTTATGGAGTTCCTTCTTTGGTATTTTGCATTTCATAAATATGACTTTATGACAACAAAAATAACCTTCAATTCATGGTACATTGATGAAAAGGAAGAAAGGTGAGGGGACAATATTACATAACTTGATTTAGAAATGCATGGATGATTTCATTTTTATTTTAACTTTTATTTGAAAACTGAACCCAGATAAGGCCATATTTACTCTACTCCATATAGAGTAGTTCAAAGATAGGATTTCTCAAAGCAGAGCTTTGATGCTTACTCTGAATCAGTGGAAAGACATTTTATTCAAAAGTCAAAAGTGTGCTTTCACTTCTGTTATTTATGACTGCTGTCTCACAGTGTCATCACCTTCCATGAAGCATTATATCCCTCTGACTTGTTGCAGGGTAATAATGCAAAAATATATGTAATAAAAACTGCCACATAGTTCCCCAAAAAATACAAAAAATACTAGCTTTTTTCATTGTATAATTTTCCACACATACAGTTTCCATTCAAATTGCTGGTCAAGTTTCAATAATTTGTTCAAATTTAAGCTTAATGCTCCCTGGGAAGTCTACTAATCTTTAATAAAAGAACAAGGTAATTGGTTCATTTACAGTTTTATTCATTTAGATTTCATCAAGAATATTTTAGTAAGAACTGTATTTTATTTGAAGAAAAAGTATTTTTCTTCTTAATAGGTGATTTCACTTTAAATTTTAAATAGGAAATACAATTGACCCTTCTTCAAAGGAATGGAATTTGTATTTAAAAATCTGAGTCTCCTTTTGAAAAGAGAGCATTATGTTTTTTCCTAAAGTGTTAAGCACACAGACACACATTTTATATATTTATATATATACACACATGTTTTATATATTTACATATACACACATTTTATATATTTATGTATATACACACACCTATTTTATATATTTACGTATGAGATTTTTTACATTTATATATATTTATATGTGTGTGTGTGTATTGTATGAGGTTAGAGAGAGAACAGACTTCAGCTAACATCCTTAATGCTCTGATATACAAGTTGAAGATTTGATCAAAGTATCAGTTATTTGAATTTTTAAAATATGCACTGGAGATTCGTAACTGAAATTCTAATGCTGAATATGTTAAGGATAATGGACAGTAAAATAAAAGGAACAATGCATTCTTGGAATAAAGAAAGGATAAAGAGTCAATCATTTTTCTTTTAAGCCTCTCTGGTTGTCTAAAATTGACACAGAGAATTCACTCTTCTTGAAGAGGACTCTGAATGTGAATGATTAGCATTACAGGAAAATCTAAAAGCAAGAGCAGGCCCCGACCACAGCATTACTGATTTGCATTCTACCTAAAATTATACTCTGATAGCTGTTCAGACTCCCGTCCTGTGCTGCAAAGTTTCCTCAAGTATTTGTCCTGCTCCTCTTAATATCTATAAAATACATCTCAATAGATATTTTAAGCTGACCTCTGTTATGTTTATGACAAAATATACAGAACAGCAAATAATTTGAAGAACTCAAGGAGAAAAGAACCCCTAACACTTCAGCAGTACAGAAAATAACCAGAATCTATCTCATCATATATTCATCCAGTCACTAATTTAACACCTGTTACATGTCAGGCTATATCCTTGGGATATATTGGTGAGCTAAATACATTGGTGAGCTAAACAACAGTTTGTACATATGTGAAACTTAAATTCTAGCATGGCATAGAAAACATTTCATGTTCCGATATTTTCTGTTTGTACTAAAATATATAGGTAAAGCAAATATTATAATAAGCACCATAGTGACCAAGATACTTTGTCTTCAGTTGGCCACATTTAAGAGCATCTTTCTGTATTTGGGCATCATTCAGAGTTCATCAATATCAAGTGACTGCTGTCACAACTAAAGAAAAACTATGCACATTTGAAGACAGATGTAGTGAATGTCTGTATATTGCTTTAAAATCCATGCACCAGACTCCCATATTATCCAATAATGGCAATTTTGGACTCTTTTTGCAATGACTTTATAAATCCTTGCTTTAGGTATATTTGGTTTTTGGGGGGTGGGGGTTGTTTGTTTCGTTTTAGGCTGTCATCTCTGTTCACAGTCTAACACAGTGTTTTGTAGGATAACATTGAAGACATATTGTATGGTCCAGGGTGTGGAAGGAATAAATATTTGACTGTATATATTCTTACTTTATTCCTGAAACTTGTGGAAAGCAACAGGAAAGAGGAAATCATGAAGCCAGAAATCTTTAAAAATCACTATTTACAATGTCAATAAAATACAGCATGATTCCCTGTGCTTTTGTTATGTTGTAGGAAAAGATGTTTAAGAAGACATAAATTTATTTGAACTGCTGAGATTTTCTGACAATTTTTATCTCTTTTACCTTCCAAGTGTAAACAAGATAAAATAAATATTATGCTTGCATTACTGTAGCATTGGCAGGGATAGGTTTTATGAATGTTATTGCAACTAAAGTTTTTGGTCATTGCAAGCAAATTGATCAAGTTCAACATTTCGAATTTTGCAAACCATAGAAGCAAGAGTTACTTTCTCATCCTGCCATCTTTCTACTTAATTATAGAGGCAATAAAGTAACTTCGTTTATCTGATGATGATAAACTAATTTATATGGTAAACACCCAATGCCTATTATGTGGCAATAATGATGATTACCTGCAAATGTTTCTTATAAACAGTTTCATAGAGCTTAGAAGGCTTCTATTCTTAAATTATTTTTGTCTCATGTGAACCGTATTTCTCATATGAACCGTATTCATTGGAACAAAAAAACTCAACTCTTTTGGAAGAGCTCTGACATTTGGTGCGATTCTTTAACATACTGTTTGCGAGGACCCAATGGAATTAATGAGAGTGATGGAATTTCAGTCCCCAGATTTGATGAGTGAATGATAATAGAATTTAGGAATGGAACACAATGGGGACAATGTTGAAAATAGGTTATCTGAAAACAGATGTACACATTTTGGAGTCAATATTCTTGCATTATCTCTTTTATTATTATACTTTAAGTTCTGGGGTACATGTGCAGAATGTGCAGTTTTGTTACATAGGTATACACGTGCCATGGTGGTTTGCTGCACCCATCAACCCATCACCTACACTAGGTATTTCTCCTAAAGTTATCCCTCCCCTAGTCCCCCAACCCCCCGACAGGCCCCAGTGTGTGATAGTCCCCTCCCTATGTCCATGTGTTCTCATTGTTCAACTCCCTCTTATGAGTGACAACATGCGGTGATTAGTTTTCTGTTCTTGTGGTAGTTTGCTGAGAATGATGATTTCCAGCTTCATCCATGTCCCTGCAAAGGACATGAACTCATCCTTTTTTATGGCCGCATAGTATTCCACAGTGTATATGTGCCACATTTTCTTAACCCAGTCTATTATTGATGAACATTTGGGTTGGTTCCAAGTCTTTGCTATTGGGAATAGTGCTGCAATAAACATACATGTGCATGCATCTTTATAGTAGAATGATTTATAATCTTTTGGGTATAAACCTTCTCAGAGGAATAATGTAACTCACTCATTTAGTCTCTAAGAATATTTTTTCCTAATTTTTCACTTTAACTTGTTTTTCTCTCCAGTTTTAAGGGCTTCTCAATATTTTAGTTATACTTGATAGAGCCTGATAAAGGAGTGGAGCATCTTCTATTGGACAACTCTCTCCATAGGAGTAACTGCCAAAAAAATTTAGTGGCTAAAAATTTGACTTTATGATTCTGTAGGTAGATAATTTGGGCTGGATTTACTAGGCAGTTCTGATTTGAACCAGACATGGATTATCTCATTCTCATGCATCTGCAGTTAAATGGTGGGCCAGCTGTGACTGGTTGGTTATGATGGGTGGGACATCTGGGACCAACTTGCTCTTCTCTCTATGTGTTCTTTTATCCTACATTAGCCTTGCCTAAACTCATTCCCATGGTAGCCCTAGAGTTCCAAAGCCTCATTGTGCCAGCACTTTAAATATTCACTTGCATCAGGTTTTCTACTGTTCCACTGGCCTAAGCAAGTCATAAGCCTTGCCACCTTTCAAGAAATTTTAACGTAAACTTGACCTCTTGATAACTGGAGCTGCGGAGCATTTATCTTTTTTTTCCCCAATCTACCATATTCCCTTTGAATAAAGCCACTAGGAATTTAATATTTAAGTCTCAGCAGTTCCTGTATTGAAGTGGTCACTTGAGGATAGGAGGGGCACTGAATTCTTCAATGTATATGTCAACATATTGATGTAAGACACAGGTTTCAGCATGGGCAGAGTTCTAAGGAATAAGGAAGTTCTAAGGAATTAGGGAAATTCAAATATTTTTATACTGTACTAGTAAAGGAAGTAAGATTAGGGTTTGTTCATAGAAAATGCTGCTGGGTCCATGAATAAGTAGTGAGTATCTAGAAAGGCCAGCCCATGGGTGACTCAACAGATATCCTAAGAGGACTCTCAAAGGTTTCTAAGCAAATAGCTGCTGAGGTTTGCACTTTGGAAAGATCATTCTGGATGCATCATTTGGTAGTAATCAAGACTGAAATCCAGTAGACATTTAGTTGACTGTTATTTGAGTAAGATTCTGTCGTAGGTGCTGTTTGTTCTCCACTGGATCTCCTGTTAGCAGGATGATGTGCTTATCCCCCAGCTATTGTAAGTGCTGCCTGCTAATGGCTCACAGCTACCCCAGTTCCTAGATAATTGCTCCAGCTAGCAGAAGCCAACTTTGTTGGAATGTTATGTACACACCTACTCATACTGAGGCAGTGTCCATTCATGAATATTGATACAGGGGCAACTTTCCCTCAAAGGGGCAAAACACAACAGTAAGATTTCTATTTCAGAGGCCTCATCCTCCAATGTGGATTCAGCCCAGGGTATACTTTACCAGGATTAATAGTCTTGCTTGACCCTTCCCTTTTCCTTTCACTCACTTCAGACTATATTTTTTTTTATTAAAAGCTATCCTTCAGTATATAACTACTACCCAAATCTCTGTCTCAGCCTCTGCTTTTAGATATCCTAATCTAAGATACATGTTATTACTTCCTGAAGTAAGCAACATGCATATTTTTTATCATCAAACAGAATATACAGCATATGAGCACAGAGCCCTTTCTCAGACCTTCTCCTGGGTTCTCTCTTGGTTTGATGCTGTGAAGAGTCCTCATAAAGCACTACTTATCTGACTCACTGAGCACATGTTCTGTGATGGGGTCATCAATTTTTTTTTTCTGTAAAGGTCAAGTAGTATATGTTTTTGGCTTTATAGACCATAAAATCTTAGTCACAGCTACACAACTCTGCTATTTTTGTGTGAAGAGAGCCTTAGATAATACATATAGAAAATGACGAATGGTGTAAGTAAATAGTGGCTATAGAATTATTCCTTACACGATTGTTTCTTTTTCTTACTTGAATTTCTATGACACCACCCTCATAAACAGGTAGCATCTATCCCATTCATATTGCTGATATGACATTAAAATTTATGAATAGTTTAATTTATATGTGATATTACAACTGCACAAAGAATGCTTATTTTTCTCTGCTCCACTTGATTGTAGGGAATGCAGACATACCTCATTTTATTGCCCTATGAAGATATTGTATTTTTTACAAATTGAAGATTTGTGACAAACTTGTGTCAAGCAAGTCTATTGGCATCATTTTTTTCAACTGTATATGTTCATTGTGTATCTCTGTATAACATTTTAGTAATCCTTGGAATGTTTCAAAAGTTTTTATTATATCTGCTATGATGATCTTCGATCAGTGATCTTTGATGTTACTATTGTAATTGTTTTGGAAAGCCACAAACTATGCCCATATAAGACAGGAAAAATAATCGATAAATGTTACATGTGTTCTGACTGCTCCACTGATCAGATGTTCTCCTCATCTCTCTCACTCTTCTCAGACATCTCTATTCCCGGAGTCACAACAGCATTGAAATTAAACCAATTAATAACCCTACAATGGCCTCTAAGCGTTAAAGTGAAAGGCAGAGTCTCATGTCTCTCACTTTAATTCAAAAGCTAGAAATGATTAAGCTTAGTGAGGAAGGCATGTTGAAAGCCAAGACAGACCAAAAGGTAGGCCTCCTGCACCAAACAGTTATCCATGTTGTAAATGAAAAGGGAAAGCTCATGAGGGAAATTAAAAGTGCTACTCCAGTGAACACACAAATGATAACAAAGTGAAATAACCTTATTGCTGATATGAAGAAAGTTTTAGTGTTAAATTCTTAAGCCAAGTCGTAAACCAGAGCAAAACCCTAACTCTCTTAAAATCTATGAAAATTAAGAGAGGTGTGGGAACTGCAGAAGAAAAGTTGGAAGCTAGGAGAGGTTGGTTCATGAGTTTAAGGAAATCATCTCTATAACAAAAAAGTGCAGGTGAAGCAGCAAATGCTGATGTAGAAGCTGTATCAAGTTATTCAGAAAACATACCTAAGATAATTAATGAAGGTGGATACACTTATCCACAAATTTTCAATGTGAATGTAACAGCCTTATAGTGGAAGAAGATGTCATTGAGGACTTTCATAGCTAGAGAGGAAAAGTCAGTGTATGTCTTCAAAGTTTCCAGGGACAGGTTGACTCTTTTCTTACAGGTTACTACAGCTGTTGACTTTTAAGTTGAAACCAATATTCATTTACCGTTCTGAAAATCTTAGGGTCCTTAAGAATCATGTTAAATCTACCCTGTGCTCTAGAAATGGAATAACAAAACCTGAAAGACAGCACATGTATTAAATCCAATGTCAAGACCTACTGCTCAGAAAAAAGATTTCTTCCAAAATATTACTGCTAACCAACACTGCATCTGGTCATCCAAGAGGTCTGGTGGGGATGTATAAGAAGATACATATATGATTTCATGCTTTCTAACACAACACCAATCCTTCAGTCCATGTATTAAGCCATAATTTTGATTTTCAACTCCTATTATTCAAGAAATGCCCTTTATTCAGGTTATCCCTGCCATAGAGAGTGATTCTTCTGATGGATCTGGGAAGAGTAAATTGAAAACCTACAGAAAAAGATTCACCATTGTAGAAGCCATTAGGAGCATTCATGATTCATGGGAGAAGGACAAAATATTAACATTAACAGTAATTTGGAAGAAGTTGATTCCAACCCTCAGAGTTGACTTTGGTGTTCAAAACTTCAGTAGAGGATATGTTAATAACTATAGATGTGGTGGGAAGAGCAAAAGAACTAGAAGATGTGACTGAATTCCTAAAATCTTGTGATAAAACTTTAATGGATAGAGTTGCTTTTTATGGATGACCAAATAAAATGATCTCATGAGTGGAATTTACTACTGGTTAAGACACTACAAACCTTGTTAAAATCACAGCAAATGATTTAGAATAGTGCATAAACTTTGTTAATAAAACAGTGGCAGAGTTTGAGAGAATTTACTCCAACTTTGAGGTAAGTTCTGTGGGCAAATTCTATCAAACAGCATGATATGCTACAGAAAAATCTTTCATGAAAGAAAAAGTCAGTTGATGTGGCAACCTCACTGTCTTATTTTAAGAAATTCTCACAGCCACTCCAGCCTTCAGCAACCAACATGGTGATTAGCCAGCAGCCATCAACATCGAGGCAAGATCCTCCACCAGCAGAAATATTGTTTGGCCTAAGGGCCAGAGGATTATTAGTGTTTTCAATAATAAAATGCATTTTAATTAAGGTATATATTTTTTAAGACATACTGCTATTGCACAGTTATTATAAAGTTTAATGTACACATAACTTTTTTTTTTTTTTTTTTTGAGATGGATTCTCACTCTGTCGCCCAGGCTGGAGTGCAGTGGCAGGATCTCGGCTCACTGCTAGCTCTGCCTCCTGGGTTCATGCCATTCTCCTGCCTCAGCCTCCCAAGTAGCTGGGACTACAGGCGCTCGCCACCACGCCTAGCTAATTTTTTGTATTTTTAGTAGAGATGGGGTTTCACCATGTTAACCAGGATGGTCTTGATCACCTGACCTCGTGATCTGCCTGCCTCGGCCCCCCCAAAGTGCTGGGATTACAGACCTGAGCCACTGTGCCTGGCCAACATAACTTTTATATGTAATTGGAAATCAAAAAAATTCTGTGACTCAATTGTGATATTTGTTTTATTGTGGTGGTCTGAATCTGAAATCACAATATCTCAGTTAGTCTTTTTCATAATATCAGACAATAAAAAAGTTAGTCTTTTCCTCTCTTCCTCCTTGTCTGCCTTCTCCTTCCCTTTGTGAGATTAAAGTTTTGAGTGATTTCCAAGATGATAAATAAAACTGAGGGAAATATTCAGTGACAAATTCAAAATATTCTAATATAACTTAAAATATGTGTTTGCAGACCTCACTTAAAAACATTTAGCACTGTTTTACCATTTAATATCTTTTTCTGAAAAATCTTATTAAGCTTCTTGATTGATTTTCACTTGACTTATTAAATACAAATTTTACATTTTATGTTTTCCTAATAGCTTAATAATCCCCTCCTACATTAAGGCTAAGCTAAATACATTATAGTAGTAATATTTTTCTCTCAACTCACTTTTTTAATGAATCTGGAATGTTGCTAAGCTGACATTAGGACAAAAGAAGTCTAAAATAATATGTTACGGAACCTTGTGAGATGCAGTTTGATCTGTGTGGTTTTATGATATATTTCATATTGTGAACTATTTTCATTTTGTTCATTCATTAATTTATTTCTACAACCAAATATGTATTGACAATTATTTACATGTTACTTGTTATAGATGCTAAAATGTGAAAAAAAAGATAAGAAATACAAAGATAGATAAAATATAATTTATTTCCTGGAGGAACTTAAAATCAAAGGCAGGGAAAAGAATAAAAAAGAACAACTCCAAACTAAGGCAAAGGTAAGTGACTGGACATATTTGAAATAAAAGGCTCATGGATTAAGATATTAAGAACATACCAAGTTGAGAAATCAAGAACCTTCCTTAAAGAAAACAATGCTTAAACTTCATCTAGAAAATAAATAATATTTTATCAAGTAATGATATTAAAGAAAGAGCACAAGGTAAAAGGGTGACCCTAAATTAGAGCATAGAATAAATTCAGCTTGAAACATGTTAAGAAATAAATGTATACCAATTACATTTTGGTATACAGTATTGATAGAGAAAGACGGTATTTTTGGAATGGTGGTAGCAGGAGCTCTGCGGACTCTCCCTAGAGTAACAACCATAATTGGTAGAAATTATGAAAACAAAACAAAAAGGAACTTTTAGTTTTTTAAAATTATTCTATTTACATTATTAAATAGATAGTTGATTATATCTAAATGAGAGTTATAAATGTCACAGCACCATGTCCCTATGGGCTTTAAAAACATGGCTGTTTTCCAGATTTTTTTCCATAATACAAAATATTATGTGTGGTCACACCTTATAAATTTATAAAAATCATATTAAAAAATCCTGGATTCTAGCTGCCAAGAATGAAATTTAAATGTGCCATCTAGCCAGATGCAGCTGTTCCCTGGCCCATGTTCCATATATGAAGGTTTGTCTGATTTGAATCAATAACTTCTGCTGAAGATAAAATCAGATTAGATGGTCACACAAGGCTGAGGACCCTAAAAGGAAACTGCTTGGCAAAATGAGTTGTTTCACCTGCATAGCCTGGGAGGCCTTAAAGCCTCTTTAAGCAGCTGTGAAGTGTCATTTGAGCAATCGATCTACTTTTTACTCTGTGTCTCCATGACACCTATTAGCATGGTTTTTATATGTTTCTGTGATACCTAATAACACAGTGTGGAGAGCAGAGGCAAGAAGCTTTCAGAATGGTAGAGAAGTCAGTCTCCATTTTTCTATCTATTGGCAGTATTGTAGATGAAAATAGTGTGTTGATCAAAGTTTGATATATGCTGTTTGATTTGATTGCTCTTGAAAAAAGTAAAAACCTATTTTAGTAGGCCTAATAATTTGCTGGTAAAATTAAGTTGGATTTTCTAAGAGTTTTATACACTTGACTAAACACTTCCATAGTGACACATACCGTGTCTTATAATAACTTTAAGGTCAGAGGATTGCAATGTTCTATATTTAGAGCACATAGCCATCTTGAATGAGAATAAAGTTGATAGGTTTTTCAAATAACTTGCAGCAATCACTTTCTGTTTATCCAATACATCTTGCTTATTTATTGTATGAGTGTTTCAAAAGTTTTATACTCTTCAGATATTTAGTATTGTTTCAAGTGTAATTTTTTTTTTTTTTTTTGAGACGGAGTCTCACTCTGATGCCCAGGCTGGAGTGCAGTGGTGCGATCTCAGCTCACTGCAAGCTCTGCCTCCCAGGTTCACGCCATTCTCCCGCCTCAGCCTCTCGAGTAGCTGGGACTACAGGCGCCCGCCACCACGCCCGGCTAATTTTTTTTGTATTTTTTGTAGAGATGGGGTTTCACCGTGTTAGCCAGGATGGTCTCGATCTCCTGACATTGTGATCCGCCCTCCTCGGCCTCCCAAAGTGCTGGGATTACAGGTGTGAGCCACTGCACCCGGCCTCAAATGTAACCTTAATATTCACTATTACTTAGAACATCAGACAAAGAAAAAAAGTATTATTCTGACTCTGACGCTAAGCATTTTGTTTACATTAAACAAGTCTGTATTTTCTGGATCATAGTTTATTCTGTATAATAGAAGAGAGTTTGGACTGAATAATTCCTACCATCTTCCCATTCTAAAAATTTATTTTTCTGTAAGCTTTTCTAAACATTAAGTAAAAGTTAAAGTATCTTAGGTAAATTTTGGTCTAAGATGAAGGGATAAGTACTTTTCTTGGCTAGACAATTCTCTCCCCTAAGCTAGTGGGTTATTTTTAAAACTATGAGTGGACAGTGAGTAATGTCTTAAGAGGAAGGCATCAATTAGAATGGCTCTGTAGCAAAACACCATTATAATCGTGACCTGCTATACAAGATATAGTTCCCATTGTATTTTATTTGCTCTGTTCATAAATTCACTCTTCTTTAATGGAATCAAAGATATTTGATACCTTTCCCAACTTCGATAAACAAAAAGGGGACCTGATCCCAGATAAGCTCTCTGGACCAATATTTTTTTCCTCAATTTTCTCTTTCCTAGGATATCATGCTCCTTCAAACATGAAACGCTGAACAGTGATGCCACCCAGTTTTAACTTTTTAATTGTTTTTCTTATTTGGGCCACTGAGCGTCAGGGTTTTTGTGTATATATATATATATATGTATGTATATATATATGTATATATATATTTCTTGAAAAAAGTGTTACAAAGTTAACAAAAAAGGTAAAAATTCTGTTAATATTTTTATGTCATCATATAAAAAAAATCACACAATTGATCTCCTTTGTTATAAATTACCTCTTGCGAATCAATAGCCTAAGCCATGGTAGTTTTACCAATCCAGATGTTCACGGATGAGGGAAACATTGTCATATGGCAAATGGACAAGGAAGCGCCTTCAGCCTAACTGGGCAGGATTGTGCAAAGGCTTTCTGGCATAGGCATGTAGCAGGAAAAAAAGAAAAAATAAAAAGCATAGCTATTACTCTCAAGGAATTCACCACACAATCTGGGGAGATAACACTAACATACACTAAAAAATATTGAACAGAATAATGTAAGATGAGGTGGTGAATTGTACGGTACAAACTTTAAGTATTTCTCATCTTAGAAAATAACTCCAAGGCCAGGCATGGTGACTTATGCCTGTAGTCCTAGCACTTTGGGAGGCTAAAGCAGGAGGATTGCTTGAGCCCAGGAGTTCAAGATCAGCCTAGGCAACATAGTGAGAGCCCAATTCTACAAACTAAGTAATAATAATAAAAAAAGCCAGGTCCTGTAATGTGCACCTGTCATCCCAGCTACTTGGGAGGCTGAGGAAGGAGGATCACTTCAGCCTGGGAGACCAATACTGCAGTGAGCTGTGATCATGCCACTGCACTCCAGCCTGGGTAACAGAGTGAGATCCTGTCAGCTCCAAGTTAAATTTAATTTTTATTTATAAACTTAGTGTTATATCTATATAGATTATGTTCATGTTGTCCAATATGTATCAGCCACAGGAAGCTATTTAAAGTTAGTTTCAAGTTAAATAAAATTAGATATAAAAACAAATTTTTGGTTGTACTAGTCATATTTTATATTCCACATATAACTAGTAGCTACTGTATCAGAAGATTAAAAAAAAAACCACCAAACTTCTATTACTGAAGAAAGTTCTATTGAACTTGCTTAAACTTTTATTTAAATTTGAGAAACTAATAAAGATAATAATGATTAAATTATTGAGTAGTAAACTAGATGATGCATTTAAAGTACTTAGTGTAGTGTTCATTAGAAAGCAAAAGCTGTATATGTGTGTATATATATGTATATATAATATATATGGTTATTGCCAATTATATGTCAAATAATATTTTGGATGAGTGATATATATTTCCCCATCGACCATCATTGCATTTTTATATAACAGAAAACTTGAAATGCATTTTGCAGATATAGAAATTAGACATGAAAAGATCATTGTATTAGTCAATGTTCTCTAGAGGGACAGAACTAATGGAATATATATATGTATACATATACGTGTGTGTGTGTATATATATACACATCCACATATATATATACACATATACATATGAGAGTTTATTAAGTATTAACTCAAATGATCATGAAGTCCCACAATAGGCCATCTGGATGCTGAGGAGCAAGGAGAGCCAGTCTGAGTTCCAAAACTGAAGAACATGGAGTCTGATATTCAAGGGCTGGGAGCACGACAGAAAGATGTAGGCTGGGAGGCTATGCCAGTCTCCCTTTCACATTTTTCTGCCTGTTTATATTCTAGCTTAGCTGGCAGTTGATTGGATTGTGCCCACCCAGATTAACCCAGATAAAGGGTGGATCTGCCTTTCCCAGCCCACTCACTCAAATGTTAATCTCCCTTGGCAACAACCTCACAGACACACCCAGGATCAATACTGTGTATCCTTCAATCCAATCAAGTTGACACTCAGTTTTAACCATCTAAATCATTCACGTTAAATCCTAAGCACAGACTGAGATTTCGATTTATATTTCCCAAACATAGAAACTCTTGTTCCTTTCCTCCGGATTTTATTCTCTTCCTAGATTAAAAAGAATGAGCAAAGCCTTGCATCAATTTTGAAAAATTGCTGAGGAAAGAAGCCACTACTTATTGAGCATCTCCTATCTGCCAGAACTTTCTTATGAATTTAATCACAGAAGCATGTGAGACAATTTTATATTCTCGAATCTAAAGATTATTTAGACTCAAGAGTTTAAATCACTTTTTAAGCTAACACAATTGGCAAATTTAACAACTGCCTTGAACACCACAGTTTGTTGTCTTTCTCAATTTTACTATTTTTTCCAGGCTAATTTTAAAATTTTTGTATAAGGTCAAATCTTTTCTCATTTCATCCTAAATCTTCCAAATATTTCACATTACTATTATAGTATTGCTATATCAAATCATATTATACCAAATAGTATATATTAAATGCAAATTGTGAAAACATAACACAAATACCTTAAAATGTATATATGTGTGTTTTTATATATATATATATGCACAAATATATATGTATATACAGTCATGTGCTGCATAATAACTTTTCAGTAACAGTGGAACCCATATGTCCTCATGGTCCCATAGCATTATAATACTGCATTCTTACTCTTTTTTTATGTTTAGATACACAAATACTTAATACTGTGTTGCAATTGTCTACAGTATTCAGTACAGTAACATGCTGTACAGGTTTGTAGCCTAGGAGCAATAGGCTATACCATGTAGCCTAGGTGTGTAGTAATACAATTTTGGGGTTTGTATAAACACACCTTATCATGTTCACACAAAAACATCACCTAACGATGTATTTCTTGGAACATATCTGTTGTGAAATGACACATGACTTAATATGCATATACACACATATAAATTGTACATGTTCAAATAGGATATCAACTGCAGACATATGCACAGCAATCTTTTATTAAATGGAATGGAGCACCCAGTAGTTTACTCTAACATTGTTTAGAATTCCATAAATAAAAACAGGCTATTTAAATTGATGAATATGAAATGTGCTAAGAGGAACAAACACAAAACATAATTATTAAATGGAAATGACAGGAAATCAATTTTTTAAAACCCTCCAGAATTTATTTGGACACAAGTTAAAAAGAAAACAGACATATTCAGCTAAACAAAATGCAGATGAATATCTGTTACATTTTTAATTTTAGTAAGTTTATGTCAACATATTTTAACACTAGATGTCAATATTTTAAATTCACAGACCAATGTTTGCTAAAAGATATTTTCATGATATTTTTATAGCACTCACATTCACTGCTAGACAATGTAATAAAACATGTAATGTTAGTAAAAGACAGTTATAATCATGTAACTTGTTCTATTTTTTATTAAGTAATTATATGCTTAGATGCTTCCAAAGATGGGCATTTGTCCACTGAGACTGATTGTAATGACCAACACTAGAAAAGCTGTGTTTGAGAGGGAGTAGTATTACCCATATTATTGTGTAGCCCTGTATTTTTCTCCTGTATCAACCACAGGAGTGAGTCTCAGAAAATAGCCTCCTTATAGGCAAGTCTCTCTCATTTCCCACTTTGCTTTTAGTGAGTAGTTTTGAAAAAGAAGCCTGTGCTTTTAGCTGCTTCATTTATCTCAACCTTTGTACCAACTGTGTGGGAAGGGCCTACCTAGCTTCCCTCCTGTTCTGCTTTTAGCCTGCTTAACAATTCCTGCCTTACTAATAAAATCTGTGGACACACATTTTCCTGCTTTCCATTTTTGTCCTACGTCTGCTATAGTTTCTAACCATGTGATTTAGACATAGGAATATTTGAAAGAAAATTTTAAGTTTATTTACTGTGTTCGTGGTTCTTTGTCTAGCAGATAAATGTCACATTAATTTTCTAGTAAAAAAAAGATATCTCTGGAGACACATTACTAATAGACCTTTCTCAAAGCCTTCAACATAATGAACAGAAATACAAAGCTAATGAAATTAATTGACAAACTAACAACTTAAATCCTTGTGAGTATAAATAAAGCTACCATTGAAGGAGAGTAATGACTTATCTATTTTTCATTGTGATTCCTAGTTGAAAACAAAATTTCTATTTTATCTAAGCAATTTTGACACATAAAAGATTCTTTAAATGTGCTCATATAATATCTGTTATTATCATGGTTTTCCAGAGTAAAAACATTGTATGAGCTTACAGGTAGTGCATTCATTGACAAAAGTTTTATTCAGGGCTAGAGATGGTGTCATGTCCAGATCTCTATTTCTCTTTCTCGTGTGGTTTGACAAGGAATAAGAAAGCCATCCCTAGGTTCTAGCAAGTCCTCTACTGCCTTTTTAAAAAGGGAAATAAAAGCATTGGTGTTTATTGAGCATTTTCAAGAAATGGCTTTATGCAGAGTCAGCTTACTGCTTTGAAATAGTCCATTTGGATTGTTTCAACAAGTTCACAGCTATTACCAAAGTGGGGATAGGAAATAAGAAACAGATGGAAATGTTAGAGGGAGAGGAAGCCTCCACATCTTTCAAATACACTAATTCAGACTGTGGATTTTGATAAATAATTTTCCCTTAAAGATTTCATGCTGGAATTTTGCCCTCAGGAGAATTTCACTCTATGCAATATTTGCCTTTCTTGGATTTCCCAAAATTTTTAGATTTGTGAAAATTTACCAGTATAAGAATAAATACTTACAAACAAATGCCACATGCAGATAGACATATTTAATGAACCAATATGAATTATTTCATTTAAAGAAGATACAAATAGGCCGCACAAGGTGGCTTATGCCTGTAATCCCAGCACTTTGGCAGGCCTAGGCAGGCAGATCAGGAGGTCAGGAGTTGCATACCAGCCTGACCAACATGGTGAAACCCCATCTTTACTAAAAATACAAAAATTAGCTGGGTGTGGTGGTGCCACACCACTGAGTAGCTGTAATTCCAGCTACTCAGGAGGCTGAGGCAGGAGAGTCGCTTGAACCCGGCAGGCGGAGGTTGCAGTGAGCCGAGATCACATCACACCACTGCACTCCAGCCTGGGTGATGGAGCGAGACTCCGTCTCAACAACAACAACAAAAAGATAAAAAAAGAAGATACAAATAAAATAAATAGAATCAAATGTCTTGTTTATCACCACATAGGGCAATAAACTATTATGAAACAAACTTCTGGGCACCTTTTATCTCATTGTTTCATTTTATTATGAATTTTTTTCCATAAAATATTCTAGCTACATTGTTACATCTTTTTAAGTGTCCCTATTCTCAAATTCAACTTTCCTCAGCCATGTGAATGTATTGGAAAAACATGCTTCTTCCCCTTTCAGTACTTTTAAAACTTTGAGTTATGTTTGGCAATCTTTTATTGAGCTCTTTCTTTGCCAGACATACTCTAAATACCAATGACTTAAGGATGATTAATAACTGATCATGTTCTGGTTTCTTATTATTTTGCAAGGAAGCGATCTCAAATCATTATATAAATATATCATTATATTATATAAATTATATTATTTAAATCATATAAGAACTAAAATAAAGAATGTGATAAGTAAAATGATAAGGGATTAAAAGGTACAAAATGGGAACTCTTCGCTTAGCTTCAGTTGACCCTGGGTATGCTAGGGGTGCTTCTGGAAAAGGACTTGGCTTAGTCTAGCTGATGTCAACTGATCAGAAGGAGGCCATCATCAAATGCTCCCATTCCAATAAGTATATGCCACTCATTCCAGCCAGAGAGGGAGTTGATTTCCCATCCCTTGGATCCAGTATAGTTCTGAGTCTTGCTTTGACCAATAGAAAGTGGCAGAGGTCATACTGTATGACCTTTAGGCTTAGAAGTTAAGAGGCCTAACAGCTATTCTTTTCTCTTGGAAGGCAGTCATCATAAAGAAGTCTGAATATCTTGGTTGAGAGCTAGACTTTGGAAACAGAGAGGCCCTGTATAATAACAGACTAAGAAGTAAGGAAGACAAGCCCAGCCAGTCCCACAACTATTTCGTTAATACCAGGTAAAGCAACAGACCTGCCAATGAAGCATCTTGGATCCTTTAGCTTTAGGTGAGTTGTCTCAGATTTCACCATGTGACGCAGACATGCATGAACTATGCTTATCTGCCTAAGCTGCAAAATCATGAGCAAATATATTTTTGCCATCTGAAGGAATTGATTGTGATGATTTGTTATGTAACAATAAACCAGTGAAAATGTGAGTATTCCATGTAGGAATAGAGGGAGTAGACAGTTAAGATACAATGATAAAGGGCATTCATTCCAGAGGGAAGAGTGGAAATAAAGGCATAGAAGCATGAAACTACTGTGTATGCCTGAATACATTCCAGTAGCCTATTAGTCAAAGTGGCTAGTGATAAGACGATTAACTTGAAAAGGTTTTTTTTTTTAAAGTAAATTTTCTAGGAGTAAAGAGATGACATCTCATCTCTGAAAATTTAATTGCTAAGATTGTTGCCGATACCACAACAATTGATAGAAATACTGTATCTTGCCAGTGACACGTTTTTGCATGTGTGTGCAAATAATGTAAAACATCCAATTCAGCAGGGATTATAAAGTGTAAAGTGTGGCCTAAAGACTAAACTTCTGGTCCAGTTTGTTGTGTGACTATAAGCAAGTTACTTAAATTTGCTGGTCTGCAGTATGTTTTAATCCATAAAATAAGGGAACTAAAATAAATTGTCCATAAAACCTTAAAGGATCTTTGAGCTCTAAGATTTGAAATCCATATGGGTAACACATGACTCTATACCTAATATAACCAGTTATTTTTTTTCTAAACTATGATCTCTGACTTAATTGGGTAACTTGAACTTGTTTGTCCAGCATTGGAAGACAGGCAAAACTATCTGGCTGTTTTTCTCCGTACATCCTTTTTTGCTTTACATTATAAATGAATTCACTCTAAGACACATCTGTCCTGAGAAATTCCAGGTGTTCAGATAAGGTGGGCTGGAGAAAAATGAAGTGACATGGATTTGCATTCTAATATGTTATCTTGAAAACTAATAAATCTAACCTTTCTAGGCGGATGTATGGAGTTAAAAGTACTAATTGATCATGTTGGCACTAAGGTGTTGTTCATTCTGCAAAGGCCACATTAATTCAAATTGATGTGATTCAAATTAACCTTAATCAGCTTCTACACAGACGGTGATTCCATTACAGGATATATTGCAATTAGACTTCTCCTGTCTTTATCTGCCCCATGGCCTTATGAAAGGGTTTGAAATTTTTATTTTGCCTGTTTTGGTATTAAAAAAAAAGTTATAATAACCATTTGTTTACACATATCCTGTTATCATTGTTGGCTTAAAGATTGACTTTTTGCCTGTTTACTTTTTGGTTCTGTTTGCTCCAAAAATATCAAAATACTTGGGTTAGGGTGACCTTCGTTAATCTTAGACATGTTTTCTTTGCCTGAATGATAGGTTGCTATATGAGAAGACAAGTAAGCAGTAAATTGTAACAGCTCTCATTTTATATTAATAAACTAAATGCACTATGTTTAGGGAGTCCACATAATTAAGAAATGTATAAACTTGAACATAAATAGTAATACGGGATAAATGCACCTTTGAAAACGTGAGTTTGAGCGGGTTAAGATGTATGTTGCCTTAAAGAAGCATAGTTATTTCAATTTAATTATATAAAGTAGACAATATTTTATGTTATTCTTTCTATTTTGTTCTTACAGTAATGTTCTTGTAGTAATTTTGGAAGTCAATACTTTCCTTAAGAATACTAAAGTTTTCTTTTGGGAAAAGAGAAAAACTGAGGAGAGGAAACAAACTGCTCTTATACCTTCTTCCATGATCTTTGGATGAAGGTTAAGTTATGGGCCCCAAAAGTGGGCTAGCCTCATTTGGATAATTCTCCATCCTAAGCAGTATGGTTTTGAATAAGTTGCTGAGACTTTCTGTGCCTCCATTTGTAAATGGTATAATAATACCTAGTTCATGGAATTGTTGTGAGAATGACATAAGTGAAAGTATGTATATTTCCATGTTCTATATAAACTGGTTTTCTACAAATTACAAAGCAACAACTAACCAAGTTAATTGAAATTGAGTACTTTATTCAAGTAATAAATATCTGGTATTTACAAATCAAAATTGAAAATCATAGTACATAACAAAAATTCATATATACAGATCAACAAATATAGTAATTTAAAACACCTTTTCCTTTGGTCTATGTGTCTGTTTCTGTACCAGTACCATGCTGTTTTTGTTACTGTAGCCCTGTAGTATAGTTTGAAGTTGGGTAATGTGATGCCTCCAACTTTGTACTTTTTGCATAGAATAGCCTTAGATATTTGGGCTCTTTTATGGTTCCATATGCATTGTAAAATAGTTTTTTTTCCTAGTTCTGTGAAGAATGTAATTGATAGTTTGATAGGAATAACATTAAATGTATAAATTGCTTTGGGTAGTATAGCCATTTTAATGATATTGATTTTACTTATCCATAAGCACGGGATGTTTTTCCATTTGTGTTATCTCTGTTTTCTTTCAGCAGTGTTTTGTAATTCACATTGTAGATATCTTTTGCATTATTTCTGGGTATTTAATTCTTTTTTTGGCTACTATGAATGGCAGTGCATTCCTGATTCGTCTCTTGGCTATTGTTGATGTATAGGAATACTAGTGATTTTTGCACATTGATTTTGTATCCTGAAACTTGCTGGGGTTGTTTATCAGCTTAAGAAGCTGTTGGGCCAAGACTATGGGATTTCCCAGATATAGAAACTTGTTATCTACAAAGAGGGATAGATTGACTTCTTCTCTTCCTATTTGGATACACTTTATTTCTTTCTCTTGCCTGGCTGTTCTGGCAAGAACTTTCATAGTTATGTTGAATAGCAGTGGTGAGAATAGAGTGCCCAGAAATAAAGCTTCACACCTACAACCTCCGGGTCTTCAACGAAGCTGACCAAAACAAACAATAGGGGAATGATTCCCTATTCAATAAATGGTGCTGAGATAACCGGCTAACCATATGCAAAATACTGAAGCTGAACCCCTTCCTTATACCATATACAAAAATAAATTCAAGATGGATTAAAGACTTAAATATAAAACCCAAAAGGGTAAAAACTCTGAAAGACAACCTAGGAAATACTATATTGGACATAGGAACAGGCAAATATTTCATGACAATGATGCCAAAAGCAATCATAACAAAAACAAAAATTGACAAATGGGATCTAATTAAACTTAGGAGTTTCTGCATAGCAAAATAAACTATTAACAAAATAAACAGACCTACAGAATGGGAGCACATTTTTTGCAAACTATGCATCTGTCAAAGGTGTAGTATCTAGAATCTGTAAGGAACTTAAACAAATGTACAAGAAAAAAATGAACAGCCCTATTAAAAAGTGGGCAAAAGACATGAACAGAGACTTTTCTAAAAAAGACATACATGTGGCTAACAAGCATATGAAAAAAGCTCAATATCACTCAACATTAGGGAAATGCAAATCAAAAACCACAGTGAGATACCATCTCACACCAGTCAGAATGGCTATTATTAACAAGCAAAAAAATAACAGATGCAGGCAAGGTTGTGGAGAAAAGGGAACACTTATACACTGTCAGTGGGAGTGTAAATTAGTTCAACCATTGTGGAAAGCACTATGGTGATTCCTCGAAGAGCTAAAAACAGAACCACCATTCAGCTCAGCGATCCCATTACTAGTTATATACCCAGAGGAATATAAATTTTTCTATTATAAAGACATATGCAAGCGAAAGTTCACTGCAGCACTATTCACAATAGCAGACATGGAACCCGTCTAAATCTCCATCAATGACAGATTCAATAAAGAAAATGTGGTACATATACACCATGGAATACTATCCAACCATATAAAAGAACAAGATCATGTCTTTAGCAGGAGCATGGATGGAGCTAGAGGCCATTATCCTTAGCAAACTAACAAGAGAACAAAAGCCCAAATACTGCATGTTTTCACTTATAAGTGGGAGCTAAATGATGAGAACGCATGAACACAAAGAACAGAACAACAGACACTGGGGCCTTTTGGACGGTGGAGATTGGGAGGAGGGAGAGGAGCAGAAAAAAACAACTACTGCATATTAGGCTTGGTACCTGGTTAACAAAATAATCTGTACACCAAACCTGTGTGACATGAGTTTACTTATATAACAAAGTTTCACATGTAGCCCCAAGCCTAAAATAAAAGTTAAAAAAGAGACACATTTAGGCGTTGTGTAACACATCCCTTTCATTTTATAGAATACATTTTCATAAGCGAAGGCCACTGAAAGTTATTGAACTTCTGTAAGTAGTGTGGGGAAACAATCAAGTATATGAGATTTAGCGAGACCAAACTCCTGCTATGTAGAGAAAGAATGGGAGTCAGCTGGGGTACAAAATAGGGAGCAGGGAGGCATTTGTGGCTCTCACAGTCATCCATCTGCCAAGGGTGGTAGCAAAAAACATGCACAGCAGAAAGGGGTAAATTTTGCAAATGGACTGGCACGTAAATAAGTAACCTAATTCCGCACTGCCTTGGAAGAACAAGGCTCACCAACTATTGCAAGATTCTATTTTAAAGAGTGGTGTAAAGGACATTGGAGACTCAAAAGCGTGGAGGATTGGGGGGGTGGTGAGGGATGAAAAACCACCTATTGGGTACAATGTACATGCTTCAGGTGACGGGTACACTAAAATCCCATATTTTATCCATGTAACCAAAAATCAGTTGTACCTTTAAAGCCACTGAGATAAAAAAGTCTGGCTGGGCATGGTGGCTCACGACTGTAATCCCAGAACTTTGGGAGGCCAAGGCAGGAGGATTGCTTGAGGCCAGAAGTTTGAGACCAGCCAGGCCAACATGGCAAAACCCCGTCTCTACTAAAAATACAAAAATTAGCTGGGTGTGATGGCATGTGCCTGTAATGCCAACTACTTGGAAGGCTGAAAGCAGGAGAATCACTTGAACATGAATCATGCCACTGTACTCGAGCTTGAGCAACAGAGTTAGTGAAACTCCATCTCAATAAATAAATAAATAAATAAGTTTCAGCAATTAATAGCCTCATGTAAATTTTATAATATCTGGAGTTTTAGTTTTGCTCATTCTTAATATGCTTATCTCCCCTTGATGTGAAACACTAGAAAGGTGAATAGTCAATGTTTCATAAATTTCTTGTTTGTAAAGTACTACATTTCATTTAGCATAGTGTAGTTTAGTATTTTATAGTGCAGTTTACTTTTTTAAGATATAAGTATGTCCTTTAATGTTTTTAAGACCCTGGAATAAAGCCTAACCTTGATATTTCCCTCTTAATTTGTTGAGTGAATACCTACTGAGAAAGATACAGGGGGAATACAAACATAATTTGTAACTTTAAGACAGAGTAATTTTGGTGATGAAAGTCCATGGGAGTTTGTAGCTGAAGTAGATGAGGTCTTTGGAGTTGCAGAGTTCAATGAATAAGAAATAAATCATTAGATATCTTGCCCACATGGGCAGCACAGTTAGCAAGAATGAGATGAGACTTATATTGAAAGGGAACATTGCCAGTTACATGCCACTTCACTAGTGAAATGAAGACTGCCTAAGGTGAGAGAGAGGCTTTAGTCAGATAGCCCAAACACCCTCCACTTTGAGGGATACAGGAAAAGCACTCTGTTCCAGGGAGAATCAGATTTAAGTTAAAGTTTGAAGGTAAAAGTCCCACAAAGTAAGGGTAATAAGGATGCAGGACTGAGGTAACCATGGAACAGGGGCTTGGTGGTAAGACTAGGAAGAATCTAATAAGATAATATATATGTATATTGTCTGGCAGTGTGCTATGGGCTAAATTGTGTGCCCTGAAATTTATGTGTTAAAATCTTAACATTCAATACCTCAGAATGTGACTCTTATTTGAAGATAATGTATTTAGAGAGGTAATTAAGGTTAAATTAGGTCACTGGTGTGAGCCCTAATCCAATAGGACTAGTGTCCTTATAAGAAGAAGAGATTAGGATACACACACACAGAGGAAAGATCATGTGAAGATACCCGGCAAATATGACTATTTACAAGGACACACGTCTTCAGAAGAAACTAACCCTACTGACCCTTGATCTTGGACTGCTAGCCTGTAGAACTGTGAGATAAAAGCTCCTCAGTGGTGCAGTACTTTTTATGGCAGCCCTAGAAAATGAATACACAACATAACAAATGCTTTTTGTTCATTAGATGTTTATACACATACCGTTTTACAACAGTGACCTCTCTGCAACTCTCAATCAGCTGCATTCAAGCCTGTACATGAGAAAAAGACTGTGTAGCAGGAATCAACAATTGGAGAACAGTCACTGAGCATACATTTAAAAATTTGCCTCTTTTTAGTTTTCCTTTGATTAAGCAAAACATATCTACTTGAAAATGGTCTGGAAAGAGTTCTCTTCTAATAACTTTGTGCTTCTCTGGATTTCTTCCGGCACCACAATTTTCTAGTTTTGCATTCATCTAACATGGTACCTCATGCATAGTAGGTACTAAATAAGTGATTAATGAATGGGTACTTGAATGAATATATGCCATGGCAATTTTCATAAACTAGAGCACAAGATAAAAGATATTAACATTTTCTCACTTATTTCCACACTGTGCATATGTTTCATTGAAGCTTGTTACTTTTCACTCTTTTCTAGATTATTTGCCTTTCCCATTGTGCCAGTCTTCATCATAGCAATGAGTTGGAGTTTTAATTAAATGAAAAAGAGCATACCAAGTCAAATCTTCTGCAATTAATTGCATGTGGCACACTGTTCAAAAGTGTACATAATACATTCTGCAAATAAACGTGAAAATTAATTATAAAAACACAACTGCAGTCAAATTCAATTATAGCCTACTTAAGTGATAGAATCAAAACTATAATACGTATTTACAAATTAACAAAAATAAATTTATATAATAATAGCATAGAAATATTTTAGACAACATAAAGACAAGGACAATGGCTACATTTGACATAAATTAAGAGAGAGAACCATCCACCAAATATTTTTCAGTTTATTTTTCTAAAAGTAAATAATTTGCAGTTTACAGTAACAATTTTCAATGGTAGTTTGGGTTAAAAAGAAGTGTTCAAACACAAACAAGGCAACAAACATACAAAAGAAACATACTGGCAAATGAGATAAATTCTTTAATAATTTTTTTTAATAAAATTTGCCTTCAAGAGAGCTTTAGCATTTTTTTGGTAGAGCTTCTAGTAATTTCTTGTGACCTACTCAACTTGGTCAATAAATAGAAGAATCTGCTATAAAACTTGTATTTATGTAGTGTGCATGTATATGTATGGATTATATTTAAATTTAAGCAGCATATATATAAGCTTGTATGTGTGTGTATATATATATCGTGTGTGTGTATGTGTGTGTACATATATATTAAGTGCAGTTCAATAGGACTTTCTATGATGAGGACTATTGAGCACTTAAAATGTGCCTAGTGTAGCTGAGTAACTGAAATTTTAATTTAATTTAAATCAATCAAAATTTGAATTTAAATAACATGAGTTAGTGAATATCATATTGGAGAGCAAAACTTATCTATAAATTGGTATTATATATGTAATTATGTATAAAATGTACATATATAATCTAAATTTATGTTGGTATTATATATAATGTATGGTATATGCTTATATGTATATGTGCATATATATATATTTATTTAATTATACTAAACAATATAATCACAGGTTCATGTTATAACAGGATAATGCAAGTCCAGGTTCAGCTGCTCACCACTCAAAAGCCAAACACAAGAGAAGAGAATTAGTGAGAAAATAAAAGCAGTTTTATTCAGAAAGCCAGCAAACCACGAAGATGGTGGACTAGTATCCTAAAATACCATCTTAAGTCAGAACAAATTTTAGGCTTTTTTAATGTTAAGGGCAGGGGGAAGAAGAGGGGGTTGGGATCAAGAGGTGATTGACAAACACAGACATCTGGGCACCAGGGAGGGTCTGAGGAGGCAGGGAACATTTTTGCCCTTGGTCAGGTCACAATGCTCCTATAAGCCTTTCCCAAAACATAGTTGTTTACATACTTCTCCTTTAATCTCAGAGTTAGTTTTAAAAATTACATAATGGCTGTTTTTACATATTATCTTAGTGCTCTAAAATTATACTAGCCTACCTGCAGGAATGAGTAAAGGCCCCTTAGACAAAAATGGAGTTAGTTATTTTGCTGTTTCACTGTTACAAAATCTTACAAAACTTACAATTGAAAAATTGAAATATTTAAATCTTCTATTATCAAATTTGATAAGCTTAATCTCCCTAGGATTAAGTTAGTTCATTAAACAAGTAAATAATTAGACAAAAAGCAGGTGAGTCCAAGCAAGTTCAAGGTCTGCTGCTTTCTGTGGATTCTAATAAAATGAAACATCTAACAAGACTCAATTTTGAAATCCTATATTTCTGTTTAAGATAAACATGGACACATATAAATAAGAATTTCTACAACAAAATTAATCTTCACTTTTTAATTTCATTACTAAATATTTAGATAAGAAATATTTAACAAAATTGGTAGAATTACCAAATTTGTGTACTTCTACTTCTAGAAATAACAAGTAAAAGAAATTTTTGAAGTATTTGCCTAGATGCAACCTTAAATGTGAAAGAATCTCTACCATCTGGGTAACATTAAATAATTAATTTACAACTCTTGCCTCAATTTACAAGATAAGAGGCAAACAGACAAATTTAACTTTAAAGACGATAATCAAGGTAGTCAAACAGATGAATATGTCTGCTCTGTAAAAGAAATGTGTAATACCTATGCAGTGCCTTTGCTAGTATGATGATATAGCTTGATTAAACTTAGCCAACAACATTTCAAATGTAAAATAAACAATGCCTCTAATACAGCATTAAAGTATTGTTTGCCTTGCATTTTTGTACAGTTTCCAAAGCCATATACCCAAACACAAATTTAAGAATAAAACACATAAATATAAAGCATTTTTTTCTGCAAAAAGATGATATTTAAGAAGCACAACACAACAGGATGTGAATGATGATGTAATAATTCACATCCTGGGCTGGGCGCGGTGGCTCACGCCTGTAATCCCAGCACTTTGGGAGGCCGAGGCGGGCGGATCACGAGGTCAGGAGATCGAGACCATCCTGGCTAACACGGTGAAACCCCGTCTCTACTAAAAATACAAAAAATTAGCCGGGCGTGGTAGCGGGCGCCTGTAGTCCCAGCTACTCGGGAGGCTGAGGCAGGAGAATGGCGTGAACCCGGGAGGCGGAGCTTGCAGTGAGCCGAGATCGCGCCACTGCACTCCAGCCTGGGCGACAGAGCGAGACTCCGTCTCAAAAAAAAAAAAAAAAAAAAAAAAAAAATAATTCACATCCTTTGCATGGGTAGACATAAGATCATACTGAACTCCATTTAATGCACAAGGTGTGAATTGTTACCCCATAATTCACACACAGAATAGTTTATTGTGCTTATAAACAAGTCCCTATACAAATTTTTATTAAAAAGAGCTAAATGTTCAATTGTAGTATGTTTTTAAAAGGATATGTGAAGAAACAATGAGAATATGAATTAGAATAACATTAGATGTCTTCAATTTTAAACACAGTACTTTAACCAAAAAAATCAAAATGCATTTTTTTTGCCTTTCTTGACTGATGTTCAGACACAGCAGGTGTTTTAGCAGCCAAGTCAGTTTATGCCATAGTTACCAGAGATCCTCTTAGAATCATCTCTTTTTTTCACCATTCACCTCCCCTGCTAGGTTTTTTACCATTACTTCAGAGCTATATAACCCTCTGAAGTTTCACTTATACTTTTTAAAGCCTGCTAGTTTAGTTCTTGTGCACAGGAAAATCATAAAAGCCTCCTAGGTCTCTTCTATCAAGTTCTAGATAGCATGAAGCTGAAGTAGGTGTTTACCTTTGAACTTGGGATTCCTGGAAATTCTCTTGATTGTGAGCAGTTAACTCCACTGAAAAACAAGCTTTCTGCAACTGATTCTCACAGCTAGCTGTTAAGAAATTTGGTTTATAGTGGGATTTAATGGGCTCCTTTAGATATGGGTCTGTATTAAAAAGTGGAGCTGCATTTGGATAGTAAGCACAGGTTAAACAGAAATCTTATTGAGCAATGGCTTGGAGTAATTGCTCAGATAATTCTAGAAAACTTTCCTGAAATTTTCTTTCTTTAACTTTTATTTAAGTTCAGGGGTACATGTGCAGGATTGTTATATAGGTAAACTTGTGTCATGGGTTATTGTTATACAGATTATTTTGTCACCCAAGTATTAAGCCAAGGACCACTTGTTTTTCTGGATCCTCTCCCTCCTTTCACCCTCCACCCTCTGATAGGCCCCAGTGCGTGTTGTTCCCTGTATGTGTCCATATATTATCATCTCATCATTTAGCTCCTACTAATAAGTGACAGCATGTGGTATTTGGTTTTCTGTTCCTTCATTAGTTTGCTAAGGATAATGGCGCCCAGCACCATCAGTGTCCCTGCAAAAGACAGGATCTTGTTATATTTTTATGGCTGCATAGTATTCCATGGTATATATGTACCACATTTCCTTCATTCAGTCTATTATTGATGGGCATTTAGGTTGATTCTGTCTTTGCTATTGTGAATAGTGCTGCAACGAACATACAGGTGCATGTGTCTTTGTAATTCAATGATTTATATTCTTTGGGGTATATACCCAATAATGGGATTGCTGGATCGATGGTATTTCTGTCTTTAAGTCTCTGAGGAATCACCGCACTGTCTTTCACAATGGTTGAACTAATTTACACTCTTACCAAAAGTGTATAAGCATTCCTGTTTCTTCACAACCTTGCCAGCAGCTGTTATTTTTTGACTTTTTATTAATAGCCATTCTGACTGGTATGAGATGATATCTAATTGTGGTTTTCATTTGCATTTCTCTAATTATCAATGATTTTCAGCTTTTTTTCCCTGTTTGTTGGCTGTATGTATGTCTTCTTTGGAGAAGTTTCTGTTCATGTTCTTTGTCCACTCTTTAATGGGGTTGTTTTCTTCTTGTATATTTGTTTAAGTTCCTTGTAGGTGTTGGCTATTAGACCTTTGTTGGAAGCATAGTTTGCAAAAATTTGCTCCCATTATGTAGGTTTATCTAGTCACTCTGTTGACAGTTTCTTTTGCTGTGCAGAAGTTCTTTAGTCTAATTAGACCCCATTTGTCAATTTTTGCTTTTGATGCAATTGCTTTCAGTATCTTCATCATAAAATCTTTGCCTGTGCCTATGTCCTGAATGATATTACCTAGGTTGTCTTCCAGGGTTTTTATAGTTTTGGGTTTTACATTTAAGCCTTTCATCCATCTTGAGTTTATTTTTGTATATGGTATAAGGAAGGAGTTCAGTTTGAATCTTCTGCATAAGGCTAGCCAGTTATCTCAGCACCATTTATTGAATAAAGAATCCTTTCCCCATTGCTTGTTTTTGTCAGGTCTGTTGAGGATCAGATAGGCATTAGGTTGCAGGTGTGTGAACTTATTTCTGGGCTCTCTATTCTGTTCCATTGGTGCCTGTTTTTGTATCAGTGCCATACTGTCTTTGTTACTGTAGCTCTGAAGTATAATTTGAAGTCAGGTAGCATGATGCCTCCAGCTTTGTTCTTTTTATTTAAGATTGTCTTGACTATTCAGGCTCTTTTTTGGTTTCATATGAATTTTCGTATAGTTTGGTCTAGTTCCATGAAGAATGTCAGTGGTAATTTAATAGGAATAGCATTGAATCTATAAATCGCTTTGGGAAGTATGGTCATTTTTTGATATTTATTCTTCTTATACAAGACTGTGGGATGTGTTTCCATTTGTTTATGTTATCTTTGATTTCTTTCAACAATGTTTTGTAGTACTCCTTGTAGAGATCTTTCACCCTCCCTAGTTACCTATATACCCAGATATTTTATTCTTTTTGTGGCAATTGTGAATGGGATTGTGCTCCTGACTTGTCTCTCAGCTTCACTGTGGTTGCTATATAATAATGCTAGACATTTTTACACAATGATTTTATATCCTGATACTTTGCTGAAGTTGTTTATCAGCTTATGAAGCTTTTAGGCTGAGGCAGTAGGATTTTCTAGATATAGGATCATGTCATCTGCAAACAGAGATAGTTTAACTTCCTCCATTCCTATTTGGATACCCTTTATTATTTTTTTTTATTTCTTGCCTGATTGCCCTGGACCAGCCTTCCAATACTATGGTTGAATAGGAGTGGTGAGAGAGGGCATCCTTGTCTTTTGCCAAGAATGTTTCCAGTTTTTGCCCATGCAGTATGATTTTGGCTGGGGGTTTGTCATAGATGACTTTTATTATTTTGAGGTATGTTCCTTCCATAGCTAGTTTATTGAGAGTTTTTAACATGAAGATGTATTGAATTTTATCAAAAGCCTTTGTTGCATCTATTGAGAGAATTATGTGGTTTTTGTCTTTAGTTCTGCTTATGTGATGAATCACATTTATTGATTTGTGTATGTTGAACCAACATGGCATCTTAGGGATAAAGCATATTTGATTGTGATGAATAAGCTTTTTGATGTGCTGCTGGATTTGGTTTGCCTGTATTTTGTTGAGGATTTTTGTATTGATGTTCATCAGGGATATTGGCCTGAAGTTCTCTTTTTTTGTTGGATCTTTGTCAGATTTTGGTATCAGAAGATGCTTGCCTTGTAGAATGAGTTAGGGAGGAATTCCTCCTACTGAATTTTTTGGAATATTTTCAGCAGGCGTCATATCAGCTCTACTTTGTACATCAGGTAGAATCCCTCTGGTCCTGGGATTTTTTTTTGGTTGGTTGGCTATTTATTACTTACTCAACTTCAGAGCTTGTTTTGGTCTGTTCAGTAATTTAATTTCTTCCTGGCTCAGTCTTGGGAGGGTGTCTGTGTCCAGGAATTTATGTATTTATTCTCGATTTTCTAGTTTATATGCAGAGAGGTGTTAATAATATTCTCTGATGGCTGTTCATATTTTATTGGGTCAGTGGTAATATCCCTTGTCATTTTTGGTTGTGTTTATTTGAATCTTCTCTCTTTTCTTCTTTATTAGTCTAGCTAGTTGTCTGTTTTATTAATTTTTTTTCTAAAAACCACCTTCTGAATTTGTTGATCTTTTGAAGGGTTTTCGTGTCTCTATCTTCTTCAGTTCAGCTCTGATTTTGGTTATTTGTTGTCTTCTGCTAGCTTAGGGATTTGTTTGCTCCTGGTTCTCAAGTTCCTTTAGTTGTGATTTTAGGTTGTTAAGTTGAGATCTTTCTAACTTTTTAATGTGGCCATTTAGTGCTATAAACGTCCCTCCTAAAACTGTGTTGGCTGTGTTCCAGAGATTCTGGTATGTTGTATCTTTTTTTCTGATTAATTTCAAAGAACTTCTTGATTTCTGCCTTAATTTCATTATTTACCCAAAAGTCATTCAAGAGCAGGTTATTCAATTTTCATGCTTTATTAGCACGTGGAATATTTTGGAACAACTCCAAAAATGCTCCTTTTGTGTGGGGTGTTTTATTTTTTGCATTTTTATTATGAGAAAATATACATGACATAAAATATAGCATTTAAAAATTACTAAATATATATTTAAATGGCATTAAGTACATTCACAATGTTGTGCAACCATCACCATTATATATTTCCAGAACTTTTACATCATCCCAAACAGAAACTCTGTACCCTTTAAACAACAACTGCCCATTCCTCCTTCCCCAAGTCCTTGGTAACCACTATTTCACCTTCAGTCCCTATTAATCATTTTGTTTTTTTAATGGTTTGTGAGGCTATACAATTCAGTGTGGGCATTGGAGAAAAAAAATATTCATTAGTCTTCCTATTGATAGCTAAGGCCTAAACTACTCTTTAAAGAATATTGATTGAAATTGTTAATATTGATATGTACTTGTAATATATAAACTTAATGAGATATTAATAGCTCCAAGTAATTGCTACTTTGTTAGTTTTATTAGGAATATTTTTCTACTATTGGTGGGCAATATTATAACAAAAATTGGATGAAGTATACTCTATAGACTTCAACTATTTGAGGGATTGTTGATCTTTTGAAGGGTATTCGTGTCTCTATCTTCTTCAGTTCAGCTCTGATTTTGGTTATTTGTTGTCTTCTGTTAGCTTAGGGATTTGTTTGCTCTTGGTTCTCAAGTTCTTTTAGTTGTGATTTAGGCTCAAGCAACCCTCCCACTTTGCTTCCCAAAGCACTGAGATTACAAGTGTGAGCCAATGTGCTCAGCTTCCATTTGGACATATTTTCTAATAGCCATATCATTTATGTAAGTTTATATATCAGATGGAATCTTCCTATTTTCATATTGGTACCACTCAACTAACATTTTAAAATGATGTTTGTAGTCATTAAGTGTTATCCAGAATGATCTCAAAATGTGAGAAAATGAGTTTCCAATTTTTATTAGGTTTTTATGTGTTACTATTATTTCAGTCAATGAAAGTCTACTTTGTATTGTTTCTGAGTTTTCTAGTATTCTATGGTATTGAAAACAATCATGGTATTAAAAATTTAAAGAATTTCTTCTGCATGAATACGTCTGCCAGTAAAGCTATCTATAAAATTATCACTTCTGTTATTGCATTCTTTAGCTTCAGGATTTCTATTGGGTTCTTTTTATGGTTTCCATTTTTTTATTAAACTTATTTTGCCCATGCATTGTTTTCCTAATTTTATTTAGTTGTTTATCTGTTTTGAGCATCTTATTCAGCTTCAAGATGATCATTTTGTTTTTTGACAATTCATAGATCGGTAGTTCTATAGAGATCTAGTAGAAGTGGGCTGCTAGGATTTTATTGCTTTCCTTTGGTTGTGTGACAGTTGCCTGATTTTTTATGATCTGTGTAGGCTTGCATTTGTGTCTGTGCATTTGAAGGAGCAAACACCTCTTCCAGTCTTTACAGACTGGTTTTGGTAGGTAAAGATCTTTTGGGTCCATAGGCTGATGGGATTACCTCCAGAATAGGGGTCTTATGGGATTGGAGCCAGGTCACATGGTTACTGCTGAGTCTGCAGTGAGGTCCACAGGCCTGTTACCAGGGGTTTGAGGTGGGGTGAATCCTGCCTGGTGCCTGGGTGTACTAGATTAGGCTTCTTGGTACATCACTTCAAATGTAGATTAGGTTTCATAAATACTAGCCAAAAGCACAAAATTATTGTGTTATGTGATCAGATAAGAAAACTCTGATCACATATTTTTTAAAGCCCTTTTAAGATGACATTTCTATATCTTGATAAAGTATATTAATAGGGTTGGAATTCTGACTCCAATTAAAACATTTTTCAGCCTCAATGTCTTCTTAGTAAAACAGGAATTCATAAGCATACTCTGAGGATATATGAACTAATTTATGTAAAGTCCTTGGAACATTATATAGATGTTCCTAGCACATAGGAGGTATATATATTTTCTGACAGCCATATAACTTTTCTAACTTGATTTTTAAGGTGTATAACTTTGATTATTTTTATCTTTATATTAATATCATCCTACTAAAATGTTTTAAAATTAAATATGTAGTCACTATTAAATATCAAGAATTATCTCAAAATATGAAAAAATAGTGTCAAGTTTTTATTAGGATTTCATGTATATTTTTATTTTAGTCAATTAAAACATTTATATTTGTTTTGTTCTCTATATAAATATTATCTATCACCATCATCATTGTAGACTCTTCTAATTTGGTTATCTATTATATATTATTACAATTAAGTTATTAAATTTTCCCTTTAGTTTTCTTTTCAAGTTTAAGACAATAGCCTTTTAAACCAAAATATATTTGAATATTTGCCTTGGGGAAACTGTACTTTACCCTGATATTTGGCTGTTTATAGGTTTGGATGAGGCTGGTGTTAGGTTACACACAATTAGATTTAATACAAAAATATTCGTTTACTGAGTAATACTTGTTGATATAAAAAAAGTCACTAACTTCCATGTTGCCTTTTTAAAAATGTGCTGGCATTAATCTGTGTAGCTGTTGTCTTCTGTACCTAGATCTTTCTGAACATTAAATCTTAGATGTTCCACAAGCAACTTAACTTCAAAAATTACAAAAATTACATACTGTATATCATCCCTTCTCCTCCAGACCTGAAAACCTGCCATTCTGTTTTATTCTTAACTAAACTAGAAGTAGATCTAAGGCTGTTACATATCCCAGATTCTATGGAAATCATCACTATGTCCTTTCCATTTAGTCATGATATTCCCCTGTTTCCACCTCTGAAATACCCCTAGTCATTCTCTGTAATGCCATCCTGGACATGCTTTGATTATATTTTCAATAATTCCTATTAGACAACATTTTCTTAATTATTTTCCCATTTCCCAGAGTATATATTCCTACTTTTTCAGAAAACTGAGTTTATTATGCCTTATTCACCTTTACCCATATTTTATAAAACAAAGTCAGCTAGGAACTGTGCTAAGTGCCAACTAAATGATTATTAACATTGAGTATGATATTCTCATGAAATTTACGTTTTGAAATAGGAATGAATAATTTCCAATGAATATATATTTTAATTAAAACATAGTCAAATTTAGATTGGAATCTTTTGAAAGCAAGGCAAGTCTAATTCAACATGCAGTCTATTTTCTCCCAGTAATATCCGTCCTTAAAAATAAGTGAGTCATGGTTATTGCTTCTATCTGTTAAGTATATATTTAGTAAAACATTATAGTATTTAGTAAAGTTTTATAGCATCCTTTCATGTGCAAAATTTTTACTCACAAATCTCTAGGCCTTAAAAATTAAGACAAAATCTCTGAAATGACTAATTATTAGTTCTCAAGCAACTGGACAAAAGTAAATAATTCATGAAGTTAGAAACCTGAAAAGATGTTCATTTGAGCCTAGTTATTTTAGAAGTGTTTGTGTAAATTCCATTACTTATTTTTAACTATATGTTTCACTAGAAATAGATGTTTTTTCTTTTAATTATTTGAAAGCTGTGGTCAAACTGAAATTTTTGCAAGGTCTGTATCTTTGATCTATGTTAAAAAATGTGGAGGATGGGGATACATACTTCTTTGAAAGCTCCCAGAGAACCTATTTTATGGTGAAAATTATTAAAAACAAAACATTATTGGTCAAAATCATGATATTATGCTTCATATAGAAATATTGAAATACACCCTAGTGAGTTCCCAGCTGTAAATTAAATGCAAAACACATGGTAGGTTATTTTGTAAGAATATCTAACATGTCATAGAATTCTATTATTTTACACTAATTATAAGTACTTTGAAAATTGATATCAAAAGTCCACTTAAAACCAGAATATTTGTCTCTCAAATTGTTTAATAAAGCATTGAAAATGAGTTCTTCTAATTTTTTTAAAAAGATTAATTAAAATATAATAAGGAAATTAAATGGAGCTTATTTTCCCAATTAAAACAGTGCAATTAAAAACAATGATTTTCTCATTTATAGTCTTATGCAATATAGGCAAGAATAATGTTTTGTAGCAGAAGTTATTAGAAAATTTGTCCTGGTTAAATGGAGATATCTTCCTATAATATATTAAAACCATTTTAAAACACTATATTGCCAGACTGATTCTAAATTACATATAGCAAAATCAATATATTTAATAATTCATGAAAGACTTAACTAATATTTTATTTTACACAATTTTGGTATGTTAACATTGGAATATTAGCATTAACCAAGCTAAAATTTTACTACTAATCAATGCTTTATTTTATATTTGCATTTTTCTAAATTAACATATATTTCTCATTCAGTGTTTTGTCTGTTGCATAAGAAGTTCATATGAGCCATTCAGCTTAAAAAATCATAGTGTGAATGTTTTAGCTTGAAGTTTCCTTTTCCTTGCTTTCTCTGAACGTGTATACTATATTTCAGATAGGAAAATTCTTAAATTTTATTATTGGATAAGTCTCTTTTAACACATTTAAAGTAATCTGTCAGTAAGTTACTATAAAAATAAATGTAGGGATCTAATTAAACTAAAGAGCTTCTGCACAGCAAAAGAAACTACCATCAGAGTGAACAGGCAAGCTACAGAATGGGAGACAATTTTTGCAACCTACTCATCTGACAAAGGGCTAATATCCAGAATCTACAATGAACTCAAACAAATTTACAAGAAAAAAACAAACAACCCCATCAAAAAGTGGGCTAAGGATATGAACAGACACTTCTCAAAAGAAGACATTTATGCAGCTAAAAAACACATGAAAAAATGCTCATCATCACTGGCCATCAGAGAAATGCAAATCAAAACCACAATGAGATACCATCTCACACCAGTTAGAATGGCAATCATTAAAAAGTCAGGAAACAACAGGTGCTGGAGAGGATGTGGAGAAATAGGAACACTTTTACACTGTTGGTGGGACTGTAAACTAGTTCAACCATTGTGGAAGTCAGTGTGGTGATTCCTCAGGGATCTAGAACTAGAAATACCATTTGACCCAGCCATCCCATTACTGGGTATATACCCAAAGGATTATAAATCATGCTGCTATAAAGACACATGCACACGTATGTTTATTGCGGCACTATTCACAATAGCAAAGACTTGGAACCAACCCAAATGTCCAACAATGATAGACTGGATTAAGAAAATGTGGCACATATACACCATGGAATACTATGCAGCCATAAAAATGATGAGTTCATGTCCTTTGTAGGGACATGGATAAAGCTGGAAACCATCATTCTCAGCAAACTATCACAAGGACAAAAAAACAAATACCGCATGTTGTCACTTATAGGTGGGAATTGAAAAATGAGAACACATGGACACAGGAAGGGGAACATCACATACCGGGGACTGTTGTGGGGTGGGGGGAGGTGGGAGGGATAGCATTAGGAGATACACCTAATGCTAAATGACAAGTTAATGGGTGCAGCACACCAACATGGCACATGTATACATGTGTAACAAACCTGCAGGTTGTGCACATGTACCCTAAAACTTAAAGTATAATAATAATAAAATTTAAAAATAAATAAATAAATAAATGTAAAGAAGAATAAATAGTCTCTAGCAAAGCGTTTATGCTCTTATCTATTTTTAATTCACATCCACTAATACTACATTTTGAAGTCTGAAATAAATCATTCTCCCTGTAGCACAACCCTTTGGTTGAGAGCAGGAAAAGGAATTACTGGGAAAGTCTGACGAGGATTATTGAGGAAACACAAATACTAATTGCTTATGTTTTCATGCTTTTGTTTGTTCATGTTCAGCTAGCAATAGCTCAAAAGAAATTTTACTTTTTTTAAAGAAGGACTTTGAAATTCTACTGAAACTGCTATTTCTAACTGAAATATTTTGAAATTTTTAATGCAAGGTAGTCTGGAGCAACGTGTTTGTATAATGTTGTCTCATTCCCTTCTTTCAAATGTAATATGCATATGCTCTAACACAGGCTGAACCTGTAGTTGTAAGTTATCTAAGATTTAGAATAACATTTATTTGCTATGATTTTAGTTGTGTTTCCTGAAATCCAATAATAGTCACTCACAATATTTTATATTAGCAACATAT
This sequence comes from Pan paniscus, assembly GCF_029289425.2. NCBI lineage: Eukaryota > Metazoa > Chordata > Mammalia > Primates > Hominidae > Pan > Pan paniscus. The sequence continues at coordinate 132,117,261 of NC_073252.2, read as the reverse complement.
AGAAATTTTTCTGAGAGTAATGCAAAGAATAGTCAATGGATTTGTCACTTAATTAATTTTCTCTAATTTTTCTCCAATTAGAGCAGTTGGTTATTCTTTATATGAAGAGAGACCATTTCTACCTTCAGGTCTTTGCTCTTGTAGTCTCTCCAAAGATGAAGTGCCTTCCTTCCTTTTATCAGCGAATATGTCCTTTAACATCTAGCTGTGTGGAATCTGTGGATTTAGCCCTTATTACTCCAACTGGCAATTGTTTCTGAAATCATCCATTAAAGTTACAATCTCTAGAGCATGGCAATTAGCAGCTCACACTTTTAATTCACATACCCCTAATTTTATTTTGTTTTGTTTTTTATGTCAAAATTTGAGGGAGGGGGTACATATTAATTTTTAAATTTTTAAATTGACAAATAGTAATGGTACCTACTTATGGAGTACAATTTGAGATTTTGATACATATATGTATAATGATAAAATCAGGGTGGTTAGCATACCCATCACCTCAAGCATTTATTATTTCTTTACAGTGAGAACATTCAAAGGCCTCTCTTCTGGCTATTTTGTAATATACAATACCTTACCGTTAACCATAGTAATAGAAAGCGATAAATTATTCATCTTATCTAATTGTAATGTCATACTCATTGACCAACCTCTACCCATTCTTCCTTGTCCCCTTACCCTAGTCTCTGGTAACTAATCTACCTCTATGATATGAACATTTTTTTAAAGATTCCAAATATAAATAAGATCGTGTGGTATTTGTCTATGTATCTGGCTTATTTCACTTAGAATGATGTCTTCCAGGTAATTGTGTATGACAAGATTTAATTATTTTTTATGGCTGAATAGTATTCCTTTGTGTATATATACCACATTTTCTTTATTCATTCATCTGTTGTTGGACACTTAGGTTGATTCATGTCTTGGCTGTTGTAAATAGTACCACAACAAACATGAGAGTGTAGATATCTCATTGGCATACTGATTTCATTTCCTTTGGATATATACCCATTAGTGGGACTTTTGGATCACATGAAAGTTCCATTTCTAATGTTTTAAGGAACCTCCATAATGTTTTCCATAATGGCTGTACTGATTTACAGTTCCTCCAAAACTGTGTACATGTTTATTTTTCTCCACATCCTTGCCAATTGTTTTCTTTGGTCTTTTTTATAATGGCCATTCTAATAAAGTGAGATGGCATCTCTTATTGTGGCTTTAGTTTGCATTTCCCTGATTGTTAGTGATGCTGAGCATTTTTTCATATACCTGTGTGTTATGTGTATGCTGTCTTTTGATAAATTTCTATTAGATTATTTTTGTGCATTTTTTAATTACATAATTTGAAGTTTTTTGTTTTGTTTTGTTTGTTGCTTTTGAGTTGTTTAAGTCCCTTATAAGTTTTGGATATTAACCCTTTGTCTAATGTGTAGTTTGAAAATATTTTCTCTGTAGATCACCTTCTCACCTGTTAGTTTTTCTTTCTTTGTCCGTAACATTGAGATATAGCAATGTTGCTTTTAGGAGGATATTATAATATTTTCATCAAGACAAAGGATGGTTTTAAGCAAAGTAGTGGCAAATAAGATAGAAGTAGGAGCTGATTTGCCAGTGAATTATGGTGAGTGAAGGAGAGAGTGAGAGGTAATAACGATGACTGACACTTATGGCTCTTAAGCAGATGGTCAGATGGTATGATGTATACAGAGAGAGGAAAGGCTGAAAGTACCTAACTTAGGTGGTAAATGAAAACTTTAATAATAAATATGTTAAGATTAAGATGACCGTAATATTTTAAGTGGAATAAATAGAATAGGTTATTATGTATATGTTTTAGAACTCAAAGAAGAGGTCAGAGCTGGAGAGAAAACTTCGAAAGAAATAAATTTGAGATTCATCAATGTATAGCTAAAGGTCTGTAAAATATTAACAGTATTTCTCTCATTTTAGAGATAAGGAAAGTGAGACACACAGTTAAATCATATAGGTAGTCATTCCAGGTTTTCATTTCTTAACCACTATCATATATTATAATAAAAATTTTCTAATAATCATAAGAATATCGTATTTGATATAGTCAAAGAGTTAAGCCTACTGATATTTGCCTCACACCTGTTACAGGGGATATTACCTCCAGAACCTGTAATGCGTTTATTTTAACTTGTAGTAAATTATCTCACATTAACCACTGATTTTTTTCTTTCCCTCAATTTGGGGTGAGTAATATAGATCTGCACCGTAGTTTACATAATGCACCTGTATATAACAAAAGCAAAAATAGCCTTGAACTACACAGCTTCAAACTTTATTCTTAAAAAACTTGTTTTACAATCTTTCAAAAAAGAAAGAGTAGCAACGTCAATTACAGAAGTACTTTGCCCTCTGTGATCAGAAACTTCTAAACTTCTTGGACATGGTAGAAAAATTATGTTATTTATCTGGCTTTTCCCACCCAGAAAATCATAAGATCATTATTTTTTACCTTGATTATATATCTCCTTTTTGCATTTTGTTGTTGTTGGCTTATCACATCGGTAGTTCACTCAGGAACATCTCAGTTGAACTTATGTGCCATCAATATTTTTTTTCCTCTGTGACCTATATCCTGTCTTCTTCTGTTTGTACTATATATATTGTTTTACTACATCTTTGGCACCTACACTTTTTAGAATTTCATTAGTTATTTCAGGGTCATGATGTAAAACTTTGAAAATGCATGAAAAATTCAGTGTGATACAGTGAATGAGGGTAGAGTCTCAGAGTCATGCTGATTGAATACAAATTCTGACCCCAAAACTTACTATCTTGATGTTTCAGGCAAATTATTTAACCTCCATTAAGAGTCACTTTCCTCATTCATAAAATGGGGATATTGAGTAGTGTATAGATTAGGATCACATAAGGTAATTTGTTTGGAGCACTTAACAGAATACCTGGCACAGAGTGAGCACTTAATATGTGCTCAAATGTTGTATACTTCATTTAAATTACTATTAAGATAATTCTTGTATTGTATATTGGTTATTGGTTAATGGTTTTCTAAATTTAATGCATTATGGCTGTTGATTTCAGTTGAAATTGAAAGTTAGATTTTTTTCTTCACACAATTGAATACTTAAGTAATCAATGACATTCTTTTAAGTTAAAATATTATGGCAAAACTGTGATTCTTGTTTATTTCCTGACTTACTTAGGGTTTATAGTTTTAAATATGCATTTTTTCATTTGGGACACTTACAAGCACTATATACTGCACACTTAGTTTTAGGACAAAGTTTTATCAGTTGTCAATATTGCTTTTACTGATTACAATGGTTTGGATATTTGACCCTTCCAAATTTCAAGGTGAAATTTGATCATTTAGGAGGTGGAACCTAATTGGAGATGTTTTGTTCATGGGGGCAGATCCCTCATGAATAGCTTGGTGCTGTCCTTCAGTAATGAGTGAGTTCTCACTCTATTAGTTCTCAAAAAACTTAGCTGTTAAAAAAAGCCTGGCACCTCCCTCTCCTCTCTCTCTCACTTTCTTGCCATGTGATCTCTGCTCTCTCTTGCTCCCGTTTGCTTTCTTCTATGAGTGGAAGTAGTCTGAGCCTCCCACCAGAAGCAGTTGGTGCCATGCTTCTCATAAAACCTGCAGATCTGTGAGACAAATAAAGTTTTTTCTTTACATATTGCACACCCTCAGGTATTGTATTCCTTTTTAAGCAACACAAAAATGGGTGAAGACACCAGAATATGCTAATTTTTGATAACTTTTTGAATTTGTAATGCAATCATTGTCAAAGAGATGATTCACCACTTCTTGCAAACCTAACATCAATTCCTGCCTTCTATGGAGTTTGTAAATACATATTCAAGATGACATCAAACAGCCATGGTCACAATATATTAGTCTGCTTTGTTCCTCTGTTGAGAATTATTTCCATAAGATGAAGTATCATAAAATCCAGACTAAAATTATAGCATATGTCTAATAAATGTCCTATAGTGTTAAATTAATTCTGATTTCCCTAAGAATATTTACTATAGCAGAATTTTCAAGTGCATCAGACTCTCTCTTGCCTTCAAAGAATGTGAAATTGATTGAGTATAATGTTCTCAGAACTTAGCTGTTATCCAAATTTTTTTTAAAGTGATGTGCCGTGAAGTCGAGTAATCTAAGTAAAATCTGATTTGTAGGGAAAAAGAAAGACAAAATAATTTTATTTTCCAATGCTTACTACGTGCCAAAGTCTGTGTAGATGCTTTTTGTATATAGCCTATTATGAGCACAATACGGTGACCTCACATATTAACAAGTGCTATTGTTCCTAGTTCATAGAGGATACTATAATATAGAAAACATAATTAACTTGCCTAATGTAAATCAGCTAGAAAACAATGGAATTTAAATGCAAATACAGGTGTGTTGATTGCAATCTTCATTCTTTCCACTGGTGTATACTGCTAAAGTTTTAAATATTTGGAAAAATATTTGATGAATATATAATATATTCCTGAAATTATTAGTCCTCTGGATCCACTTTCTACCCTTCTCCATTGCTTTAGGTCTAAAGAGGTTGTCTTGTATAGACTGTATCACTTCAGTCTTGCAAAAGGATTTGGCCAACAGAGTCGTCAGATGAATGTAAAAGAATAGATGAACAGTGAGGTCAAGATACATATTTCCTCTGTTCAATTTCTGTCAGGTCACTATTAGTTGACTGGATCTAGGTTCACAGTGCATCTTGAACATCCCTTTCCATATAGCTCCCATTTTTCATTTCTAGTAATCACTTCCCCTTCAAACTTAGGGTTAGTTACAGCTGTCCTCACTCTCCTTATTAGCCCATGAGTACTAAAACATCACCATTGGTGGTTTTTCTAAATGCTACCCATATATTAGATTCATCACTTTATCAATTGCCCTCAATTCTATATTGTTTGTTTAATTATTACCTTGTGGGACATTTAATAAAATAATTAATTATATTATACTATCTTTGATATTTTAACACGTGAGATGCATTTATCATTGTTGTTTATATTGTCATAGGATGTCATTTGTACATAGATGGTATTATGCTACAAATTTCACATAGAACATTTTCTTTCCTTCCAGGTAAATAGTAAAAGAGGGTTGAACTTCATTGCCAAATAAAGTTAATACAGTGTTTATAGTTAAATTATCCCAGAAATCTGTACAGGTGTATACATACTATGGTTTTGGAATAACTTATACAACAAATAGCATTTCTGTTTGATAAATTAAAAAAAAATTGAATCCCAAGAAGTTAGGCAACCCTAAGATCAGAGAGTTAAAGTGGATGTAAATCTACATACCACTGTCTTCTCATTTATGCTTTTTATATTTTCTTTGAATTCTTTTATGGGTTTTGATATTTCAGAATCTCCTGAAATATTGTGCAATAATCCTCCTAATTTAGTTTTAAAAAGTTCTCGCAAGTCTATTTCTATGATTTCTGAAAACATCTTCTATCAGAAGCATGAATAGAGTGAATGCTTCATTTTGCATTGCTGACTTGACATAGCAAAGTGCTCAACATTTTATCTCTTTGTTTCTTTGTTAAAAATATACTTCAGACTTAATGCGATCAAGTCTGTATACACAATTCTTCCTTGAATTGACAGTTTCATTTTTTCTGAGTTCCTTTTCTTCTATATTTTGTGGTAAAATAATGCTTATAGTGAATTTCAGTATTCAATAATCTGATCTCATGAAGCTGGTGACTTGTTACATCTGGTGATCTGTGACTTGTTACTAAGATGTAACTGATATTGATTTTTAAGAAATGTTTATAGTATAAAATCAGTCAACTGAGGAAGTATTGCTTGAGCTTAGGAACTGTTTTTCAAGATTGAAATTTTAAAGTAGGGTGCAAAAATTAAAATGTTATATAAATATTTACTTATCTTAAATAATTAAATTTAGTATATCAGAAATTACAATTATTCCATCTCACATAATAGAGAAAGAAATTCACTTGTAAATTTCCTTTCAAATAAGTCTATAGCCTGTGTATCTGATTTACAAAAGAAATAGATAGATAGATAGATAGATAGATAGATAGATAGATAGATAACAGATAGATAGATAGATAATGAGAAATATATATATATAATGAGATGAATGGGTAAAATTTTTAAAATGGAAATGTATTTTAACATTATAGGCATTCATAATAAAAAGTACTGACATATTCTTGTTAATAATAGTACAGAAATTTCAAATTGGGCATTCAAAGTCACAATAATAATAGCTAAATGCCATTGATTTATTTTCATTTTTAAAAAATTTTACTTTTTGGCTACTATTTTATTTAACAAGACTTAATAGTCAGTCTGAAAGATCTGTGATCTTCCTCAAAGAGCATTTTATCTATGTTCAATTCTTAACTTTTTATGGCTTGTACATCTGATACCTTCCTGATGATTTTAATTTGCTGAACTGATTCAGAATAGATGTCATGAATTAAGCTAAATAAATAAATTTCAGAGTCCTTTTGTTTCTTCTTTCAACAAAGAACACTTTTGAGACAAGATTGTTCTATTCTTAATATAAAACATTTTATGGGAATATTTTATATATTTTGAGATAGCATTAATTGATTATGATTTCTTTCTTGTGTCTCTAAAGTGAGATTAAAATAATATTCAAAAACCTAAAAAATATTTTGTCATTTTACTGTTTTAGTGTTTATCCATATTCAATGGTAATTCAACTTCCATTAAAAAGTAAGGCTATTTATTATAGTGTGTTTAGATACTCTTATTTTTAAATACTACTATCAACGTCTGTGTTGAGAATGTGTGATGCCACTATAAAGTACAAATACATAATTTATTAACTTATCAGCTGAAAAGAAGTCCATAATATACCCAAATTTTAATGGGTAAATGCTTAATATTTATAATAACCAAAAAAACTCCGCTGTTCTTTGATCCCTCATTTGACTCTGTTTTATCTGCACTTAAACCCTAACTCTGAAGTTGAAGCAAAACAGTATATAGTGAAAAACTCAAATTCTCACTTCTTTTTACGTAGGAAAAATATTTCTTGTCATTAAAGATTTTTTGCTAAGGTTTTATTGCCCGCTGGACTCAGAAATTACAGTCAAGACTAAAAATAAAATTCACTGGATCTTTACTACGTTATTATTTCTTTCTTAACTTTTCTGTTTCAAGTCTCTACTCTCCAAAGCCTTTTTTTTTCCTTACAGAAGGGTTGATTTGAGCATCATTTTTATTTCATGTACTGTGCTAGATGCTATGGAAATAAAGAAAACGTACTCCCTGTTTTCATGTTGCTTTGGTCCAATAGCAAAAAAAAAAAAAAAAAGTATATGCTATCAATTAGAATACTTTGTAACACGCTTAATAATAAAAATATGTCAAGAAGAAGTAGTACATAGAGTTAATTATTAATTGCACTGAAGTCATAGAGATACAGGTCAAAGAGATTATGAGTGGTATGATGGAGGTGCAGCATTTTGCAGGATAAAGACGGATAAGAAAAAAAAAAAGTTCCTAAAGACAGATGACTGGTGATAAGAAATTGGGTGTTACTTTTCAGGAAACTCAAAGTGGCTCACCACTGTTGGAAAGCAAACTTTAAGAGGAAGTGATGGGAGCAGGGGCAGGAAAGAAACATAGAGTCCAGGAAAACCAAGAAATCCCATGGTTTTTGTGCAAAGCTAAGGGGTGTGGGTTTTTTTAAATCACTCTTTGAAGGATTTGAAACACAGAAATGATATCATCAGATTACTACTTTGAAAAACGTATTCATATGACAGCATAATGAGTAATTGCTAGAAAGTCATAGTAGATATAAATGACCTAGAAGGTATAGCAAACATTGAAGCTGGTGATGATGAGAGACAGAAGTGGAATTGAATTGAAAGCAGAAATAAATATTGGCTTTTGGGCTGTGAATAAAAAAAAATACTTAAGACGATGGCCTGATTTGTTTTCTGAGCAACTGGATGCTAATCAAAGAGAATGAGTAAGAGAAGAATCTTATCTGGGATCCTGGAAAATGAATCTCGTTTTGGGCACATTGAGGCGCTAGTAAACAATTGAATGTCAAGTGAATATCGTGAGCAAGCTTCCTCAAGAATAACAGACTTTTCAGAGTAAGGAAAAGAATTTGACCACTAATCCTAAATTTATAATGTCTGACATAAGGAGGTATATGAAATAGGCATTAAAAATCTGTAAATGTGTCTAGTCTATTTCCAGAGACCATGGGCAAGAATAAAGTTCAGTGAGAGGCTCTTATCACTTGACTTTAACCTCAACATTGTTGTAAGATACATTTTTGTTATGCAAACTCAGATTATATTGTACCTTGGCTGTTTTATTTTTTTAATGACATGTGAAATACAAACTCTGTGAATTTTGTTTAAATTTTGTTCTTATCGTTCTAAATGCACAGGTATAAATAATGTGGTGTCTTCATAAAATTTAAGTATGAAAACAACACACCAATTTAAGGCACATAATATATACATAGAATACCTTTTAGTAAGTAGTATAGTTAAAATAAAGTGTAACCTATTTATTGTGGAGAATAGATTACAAACTTGATGCAGTAGAAAAGGCACCAATATCATAATGAAACAGAGAAGAATCAGAGGCCGTGAGATAAGAAAAAGAGTGTAAGTTATTTGACTTTTTTGAACAAGAGCATCCTCATGGGTAAATACATTTGTATTTTGCAGGGCTACTATTAGGGCTAAAAAAAAACCCTGTAATGTGACTAGAACATATTTACACTCAACACATGATTGTTATTGTTATTAATGTTTGTTATTATCAATATTATCGGTTCCAGTACCATTGCACTAGCTATGTATATACGCATCTCTTTCTATGTTCATGTATAAAAAATAGGAAAAATGCTTATCCATGGAAAGATTATAAATACAAAATGACTAGCATATCAATTTTTTATATCAAATGTATGTTGACAGTATAATCAGTAGCTTATTTATTTTTTAGTATTTCAAGGAATTTTCATATTTATATTAATATGCAACATCAAAAATTAATAAAATTATTACATATATACACTTGTTTTATTGTAAATCATATTACTCTATGTTAGGAAAGTGGACAGTTGTTAAAATGAAGTACACAATGCTTTATCACCACAAATCTAAAGGAAATTAAATGCCTGTTGGAGAGCACAAGTCTATGTAATGAAATCATCCTTATAAAATTTAAACATTATTCATATGAGACAGTTTCTATTAGCTAGTTTGGTCTTTCGTTTAAAATTTACAAGTAGATAGCTTGAGTAAAATGGCATCCTTATTAGGAAGTCCAAAAGTGCTATCTGTGTCTCTATATATTATAAATTGTCTATCCTACTCCATGGAACTACTGCTGTTGTATCTCAAAAGACTAAACACACAATGACTTCTAATTTATGAAGCCCTAAATCGAAGTTTTCAACTTAGAGATGCTATCAGTTTAAATCCAAACATTTTAATATGATTTTTAAAGAATGACTCATTTAGAGTGTTTTACTCTTATTCTGACCTTTAAGAATTATAGTAATGACCAAATCATTTTACTTAAAACACATTACAGAGTTTTACTTTATCTTGACTTTTTACTTTTTTTTCCTTTCTAATTCAGACAGCAAAACTTGTTCATTGTTAACAATTAGATAATTTACAAAAGTGCACACTAAAAAAAAACTCTACCATTAGTTTTTTTATTTACCATTGAGAAAGTCATGAGTGTTATTATTCTATTTGAAGGAATAAGATAGGTAAACTTTCTAAAATACTTGACTAAAATACTTCACTCAAACTACCCAGGTTTGAACTGTGTGGGTCCACTTACACAAAGATTTTTTTTCAATGAATATATCAACTTTTTGAAGATTTGCAATAACTTGAAAAAATTCACAGATGAATCCCCATAGCCTAGAAAATTTTAAAAATTAAGAAAAGGTAAGATATGTCATGAATACATAAAATATTCGTAAATATTAGCATGTTAGCATATTTTATCATTTACTACCATAAAATATACACAAATCTATTACAAAAAGTAAAAATCAAAACTTGTGCACACGCTTACAGATAGTAATGGTGCCATTGGCTGTTGAGAGAAATGTAAAAAAAAGTAAAAACAATGAGATCACATGGACACAGGAAGGGGAATATCACACTCTGGGGACTGTGATGGAGAGGGGGGGAGGGGGGAGGGATAGCATTGAGAGATATACCTAATGCTAGATGACGAGTTAGTGGGTGCAGCGCACCAGCATGGCACATGTATACATATGTAACTAACCTGCACAATGTGCACATGTACCCTAAAACTTAAAGTATAATTTTAAAAAAAGAAAAAAAAATACTGTATTAAATTATAACTGTATAAAATTAACTATAATAATATTATACTAATGTAATAATTTTGTGGCCACCTCCTGTTATTGCGGTGAGCTCCTGTTGTATCCACTTAAAACACCATGTGATGCTAATCATCTCCCTGTGAGCAGCTTGTCTCGCCAGTAAATTGCATACTGCAGTAAAAAGTGATCTCTCATAGTTCTCATGTATTTTCCATGGTGTTTAGTGCAATACAGTAAACCTTAAATAACACCATGAGATCCACATGCAGTGCCACTAGTGATGCTAGAAGTGCCTCCAAGAAGCAAAGTCATGACTTTATAAGAAAATGGTAAATTGCTTCATATGTACCATAGAATAATGTCTGCAGTTCCAGCAGTTGCCCACCATTTCAAGATAAACAAATTCAGCATTAGGACCATTGTGAAAAAGAATAGAGAATTTGTAAAGCCATTGCTGCAATTACTCCAGCAGGCACAAAACTTTGCACTTCTTGTGAAACATGTGCCTTTTTATCTTGTATTAAAAATGCAGCTTTTATGTGGATGCACATTGCTATAAGAAAGGCATATCTGTAGACTCACAAAATTTGAGAAAAAGTGAAGTCATTATATGACAAAGCAAAAGGAAAGTGAAGGATCTAAAGCTGGAAAATTTAATGCCAGCAAAGGATGGCTTGATAATTTTAGAAAGAGATTTAACTCTAAACAGTGTCCAGATAACAAGAGAAGCAGCTTCTGCTGACCAAGAGGCAGCAGAAAAGTTCCCAGACACTACTAAAGGAATCCTTGAGGGGAAAAGATATTTGCCTCAACAGATTTTTAATGCAGATTAAAGTAGCCTATCCTGGAAAAAAAAATGCCACAAAGGATGTTTATTAGTAAGGAAGAGAAGCGATCACCAGGATTTAAGGCAGAAAGGGATAGGCTAACTCTACTGTTTTATGCAAATGTTGTTGAGGTTTTGATCAACTCAGCCGTTATCTATAAAGCTACTAATTTCCAAGAATTAAGAGGAAAAGATAAACACCAGCTGCTGATCTTTTGTCTATCTGACAAGAGGTCTTGGACAATGAAAACGCTTTCACTGGATTGGTTCGATTAATTATTTGTCCCTGCAGTCAGAAAATACCTTACCAGTAAGGGACTGCATTTTAAAGTTCTTTTAACAGTGGATATTGCCCCTGGCTACCCAGAACCCCATGAGTTCAACAGTAAGGGCATCACAGTGGTCTACTTACTCCCAAACACAGAGTCTATGATTCAACCTCTAGTCCAAGAAGTCATAAGAACCTTTAAAGCTCATTACATATATTACTCTATGACAAGGCTTATCAAGGCTGTGGAAGAGAACCCCAGTAGGGAGAACACTGTGAAAGTCTGGAAGGATTACACCATTGAAGATTCCATCATTGTTATAGAAAAAGCCATAAAAGTCTTCAAGCCTGAAACAATAAATTTCTGCTGGATAAAACTGTCCAGATGTTTTGCATGACTTCACATGATTTACAACAGAACGAATTAAGGAAATTATGAAAGGGATTATAGCTATGGCAAAAAAGTAGAAGTTGAAGTGTTTCAAGATAGACTCCTTAGAAAAATACAAAAGCTAATAGACATCACACCAGAGGAATTAGAAGAAAACAACTTGATGAAAGTGAGTGCTTCCAAATCAGTGTCAGAAGATGAGGAAGAAGATGTAGAAGCAGTGTCATAAAACATACTGGCATTAGAGAATCTGACAGAGGGTTTGATTTTTCAGGATTTATTTTTACTTATTTTATGGCATGGACCCTTCTATTAGATGGATACTAAAATTAAAGCAAATGGTAGAAGAAGGATTGGTACTATATAGAAACGTTTGTAAATAAATGAAAAAAGAAAAAAATCAGACTGAAATTACAATGCATTTCCATAAAGTGACAGTGGCTGTGCTTGCCTCTCCTGACTCCTCTTTTTCACCTCTCCCACCCCTGAGACAACAAAGCCAAACAATCCTCTTCCCCCTCTGCCTTCCCAGCCCATTCAGTGTGAAGACAATGAGGATGAAGACCTTTATGATGTTCTACTTTTACTTAATGAATAGCAAATATTTTCTCTTCTTTATGATTTTCTTAATAATATTTTATTTTCTCTAACTTATTTTGTTATAAGAATACAGTATGTAATACATATAACATTAAAAGTATATGTTAATTGCCTGTTTATGTTACTGGTAAAGCTTCTGGTTTACAATAGGCAGTTAGCAGTTACATTTTTGAGAAGTCTACAATTTTACGCAGAATTTTGACTGTAGGAGAGTGAACTAGGACTCCCACCCCTAACCCCTGTGTTACTCAAAGGTCAATTGTACTTAAACATTGTTGAGGTATTAAATATGGACAAAGGTTCAAGCAGTGTTTATGGATTAAACTACTCGGAAAACTACATGTGAAGCCCAAAATCCAGGTCAGCATATTCTTATTGTTTATCCTTCAAAATTAAATCGAGGTTAAATGTATATTATAAGCAATTATCACCATATATTATTATACAAGTTCTAGCAAAAAATTAAATTTTTTAAAGGGAAAATTACATTTAAAAAATTAATGGTGTCTTCCATGTCGTTAGATTTTCTTTGGAATTTGTTTTAGTAGAATAATGAGGTTTTGTTTATTTTTTAGAACTTAAATTTAATGAAGTTTTGGATTTAGTTATAATAAAAATTACACAATTTTTATATATGCAACTACCATAATACCTATGTAACACCTTAGAGCATACAAATGTGTATTATTATAGTTTTATAGGTGTTTATAATTATTTTCAGATTCGTAACTTTGTGATCTGTCGCTTTGTGTGAACATCACAAAAGTTTTGTCAAATAAGCAAGGGAAAATTTGTTTCTGTGTTCTAAATGAAAAAACTGGAACATACCAAGTTAAATAAAGAGAAGGCAAATTTGAGAGAAGAACTAACGTATGTGCCGAAGTAAGAAGTCAGAACCGAACCATTAGAAAATTTTAGGATGCCCCCAAATTTTCAGAACTAATTTCTCCTAGTGACTCAAGATACTATTTGGGCTATATCTTTCCTGTACTTTTTTTTCTGTCATAGTGTATTATATATAGTTTTGAAAACTGCCAAAAAAGAATGAAGATATAAATTAGAAACCAGGTATCTCAATAAATTCAAAACTTGGACTATATTAATACACTTATGAAAATTTCTAGATTTAAATGTATTTCTTTGTAAAGGCATTTTAAAACATTGAAATTATATGTGAGAAATGACAGGTATTCTTTGGATTTGAATGTTATTGACATAAACAGTGTACTAATGTTAAATAAATAATTTAACAGACAATATTGTCAGAGCTGCTACTGTATAATTTTAGCATAACCAATTATCGCATTGATCTTCTTACTCTTCCATTCTTCGGCACTTCTGAAAAGACAGCCACCCAGGTGCTATCTTAAACTTCTTTCCACAGGTATGAATTTGGCATATTTTAACAGTGTTGGAAGGTACAGATATATACGTTCCTTCTTAGGACTCATGACTCTTACCCATGCTAATTTCTTGTTTTTAAAAAACTGATAAAAGTCATAAGTGTGTCACTTAGCGTATGTATTATTTCTATTCCCAATGTTTGTTCAAGTCATATGGTGGAGCTGGGCCTCTCAACTTTATTACATCATGCATACATGGAAAATGATGCCAGCACCATGTGCAGGGGGAAATGGAGAAGGCCTTTGGTGGCTGGAACAAACAGGCCTGGGGCATAGGCGACAGCTCTAGGGACTGACTGAAGAGAAAAATATTTCAGCATACTTCTAATGTATCAAAGTCACCAGTTCTGAGTTGTGTTTTGTATTTAAGTGTGTGAGGTTTAAAATTTTTTGAGTAGATGCTCACATCCAGGCACAGACACCTACTAACTCTATTATATTGGGTAAGTAACTTCATTTCTTTGACACTCAGTTTTTACATCTGTAAAATGGAGCTGATGAGGATGACTACTTCAGACAGTGTCTATGATTAAATCAAAGTGTTGATTCCTTAGCAAATTCCTTGACAAGTACTCAACATTCAATAAGTTTCATTTTTTACCCACCCCTCATTCCCATTCTACCAAGTTCAGATCTACTTGGAACAGAGTTGGAGAGGGCCGTTATAGGTGTATGGAGCACTCTTAGTCAGAAATGAATTAAGTCATGGAAATAGCGTAAAAACATATGTGAGAAGCAAGCATGTGTCATCAAGGTCCAAATGAAATCTGTTCATTGAATGGAAAGAAGTTATTCATCTGCTTTTTGTCCAGGCTCCTCTGTCAGCTCTCACAGTACTTTGGCAACTGAAAATCAAATCTCTTTCCTCTGGCAATAAAACTTCCCCATTCATCTATCTTTGATAGTTTGACAATGGTGCCCTTGTGCTTCTCATACATATCAATAAAGGAAAGTGTCATTTTGTACCATGTATTTAGTTTTGTCATCTCTGTACTCAGTTTATAACCAACGTTAGCCTTTTAATGTTGAAGAGGATTTGCTACGTGAACTCTATATTTGCAAAGAGAAAGGCAATGCACAGGAAACAGAGAAGACAATATTGGAAATAAATGGAATGATGCAAATTAACTCATTCACTTCCAAACAAGATATTATGTTCCAGACAGAATAAATAATTTGGCAGGGAATGTATAATTATTGAGTGGCAGAACAAGGTCTGAAGCCAGAAATTTCATCTGATCTGTCAGTGTCTTTTCTAAACCATAATTGCCTTCCTATTAGTGAGTATGTTTTCTCCCAAGGGCAGTTGAGGAAAAAGTGTTGCCTTTACAAAGTCTGTCATGAAAGGGCCATGCCCTTGGATATAAAGAGCAGTCACTGGATTATAGGGAGTATCTTCTGCAACATATAGGCATACCTCAAAGATATCGCAGGTTCAGTTCCCAACCACCGCAATAAAGTGAATATCACAATAAAGCAAGTCACACAAATTTCTTGGTTTCCAAGTGCATTTGAGAGTTATGTTTACACTATAATGTTCTCTGTTAAGTGTACAATAGCATTATGTATAAAAAATACATAATTTAAAAATAATGTATTACTAAAAAATGCTAACAATAATCTGAGCCTTCAGCAAGTTATAATCTTCTTGCTAGTGGAGGGTCTTGCCTCAGTGTTGATGACTGCTGACTGCTCTGGGTGATGATTGTAGTAGGCTGGGGTTGGCTGTGGCAATTTTTTTAAAAAAGACAACAGTAAGGTTTTCCATATCAAGCATGCAAGGCTCTTTGATAGCATTCCGTACACAATAGAACTTATTTCAAAATTGGAGTTAATCCTTCAAACCCTGTCACTTCTATTGCATCTAAGTTTATGCAAGATTCTAAATTCTTTGTTGTCATTTCAGCAATGTGGACAGCATCTTCACCAGAAGTAGATTCCATCTCATGAAACCTCTTTCTTTGCTCTTCTCTAAGAAGCAACTCCTCATCCATTTAAATTTCATCATGAGATTGTAGCAATTCAGTTACATCTTCAGGCTCCACTTCAAGTTCTAATTCTCTTGCTATTTCCACTACATCTGTAGTTACTTCTTGGACTAAAATATGGAAGCCCTCAAAGTCATCCATGAAGGTTGGAATCATCTTCTTCCAAACTTTGTTGATATTTGATGACCTTCCATGGATAACAAATGTTCTTAATGGTATCTAGAATAGCTAATCCCTTCCAGAAGGTTTTCAATTTACTTTGTCCAAATCCATCAAAGGGATCACTATCTGTGGTAGCTATTGCCTTGCAAAAGGTATTTCTCAAATAATAAAACTTGAAAGTTGAAATTACTCCTTGATCTATGGGCTGCAGAATGGATGTGCTATCAGGTGTGAAAACAACATTCAACATTTGTACATCTTCATTAGAACTCTTGGCTGACTGGGGGTATTGTCAGTGAGCAGTAATATTTTAAAAGGAATCTATTTTTTGAGGAGTAGGTCTCACTAGTGAACTTAAAATATTTAGTAAACCATGCTGTAACCAGATGTGCTGTCATCTGGACTTTGTTTTTCCATTTCTAGAACAAACAAATACTGACTTTAACCTGAAGTCACCTGCTGCATTAGCTCCAAGCAAGAGATTAAGCCTGTCCTTTGAAGCTAAGCATTGACTTCTCCTCTCTAGCTATGAAAGCCCTTGATTGCATTATCCTCCAATAAAAGGCTGTTTTATCTTCATTTAAAATCTGTTGTTTACTATAGTCACCTTCAGCATTTATCTCAGCTAGATTTTTCTGCATTACTTGCTCAAGCTTTTTCATCAGCACATGCTGCTTTACTTTGCACTTTACATTATGGAGACTGGTTATTTCCTTAAACCTCATGAACCAACTTCTGCTAGCTTTTAACTTTTCTTCAGCTTCATTACCTCTCCAAGCTTCCCTAGAATTGAAAAGAGTTAGGGCCTTGCTCTAAATCGGGATTTGGCTTAAATGAATTTTGTGACTGGTTTGATCTTCTATCCAGGCTATTCAAATTTAGTTCATATCAGAAATAAGGCTGTTGTCACTTTCTTATCATTTGTGTCTTCTCTTGAGTAACACTTCTAATTTCCTATGATAATTTTTCCTTTGCATTTACAACTAAGCTGTTTAAGTCATGAACCCTAGCTTTTAGCCCATTTCTATCTGGACATGTCTTACTCACTAAGCTTAATTATTTCTAGCTTTTGATTTAAAGTGGCTCTTCCTTTCACTTGATGACCTAAATGCCATTATAGGGTTATTAATTGGCCTAATATAAATATTTCAGTATATTTCAATATTGTTATGTCTCAGAGAACAGGGAAGCCCAAGAGGAGGGGAAAGACTGAGGAACGGCTGGTTAGTGGAGCAGTGAGAACATATGTCAATTAAGAACATTTATCAATTAAGTTTGTCACTTTATATGGTCACAGTTCATGGAGCCCCAAAACAATTACAATAGAAATATCAAAGATCACTGATTTCAGATGACCATAACAGATACAATAATAATAAAAACACTTTAATATTTTAAGAATTACCAAAATGTGACACAGAGATGGGAAGTGAACACCTGCTATTGAAAAAATGGTACCTGGCTGGGTGCGGTGGCTCACGCCTGTAATCCCAGCACTTTAGGAGGCTGAGGCGGGCGGATCACAAGGTCCAGAGTTCAAGACCAGCCTGGCCAATATGGTGAACCCTCGTCTCTACTAAAAATACAAGAATTAGCCGGGCGTGGTGGCGCATGCCTGTAATCCTAGCTACTCAGGAGGCTGAGGCAGAAGAAACCCTTGAACCCAGGAGGTGGAGGTTGCAGTGAGCCAAGATCATGCCATTGCACTCCAGCCTCGGCAACAAGAGCGATACTCTGTCTCAAAAAAAAAAAAAAAAAAAGGTACCCATAGATTTGCTCGACACAGGGTTGCCACAAAGGTTCAATTAGTTAAAAATGCAACATTTGGCCAGGTGTGGCGGCTCATGCCTGTAATCCTAGCACTTTGGGAGGCCGAGGCAGGCTGATCACCTGAGGTCAGGAGTTTGAGACCAGCCTGACCAATACGGTGAAACCCCGTCTCTACTAAAGATACAAAAAAATTAGCCAAGCATGGTGGCGGGCACCTGTAGTCCCAGCTACTTAGGAGTCTGAGGCAGGTGGATCACCTGAGGTCAGGAGTTCGAGACCAGACTGACCAATATGGTGAAACCCCGTCTCTACTAAAACTGCAAAAATTAGCCCGGCATGGTGGCATGCGCCTGTAGTCCCAGCTACTCAGGAGGTTGAGGCAGGAGAATCCCTTGAACCCGGGAGGGGGAGCTTGCAGTGAGCCTAGATCGCACCACTGCACTCCAGCCTGGGCTACAGAGCAAGACTCCCTCTCAAAAAAACAAACAAAAAAAAAAGAAAGCAGCATTTGTGAAGTTCAATAAAATGATATGCCCGTATTCTTTAAAAATCACAAAATAGAGCAGATGAAAATGGACATTCTTTACACATTTGAAGTATCATGGATAATTTAAATAAGTTGTACATTTTAATGGAATAGCAATATGAATAGAATATATGATATCTGTTTATTTGGGTAATATAGCAATTCAAGTAGAAAAAAATCAGTGATGTAAGAAATATCTCTATAGCTATCATTTACTTGTACCATTCATTAATCATTTACTATATGTTACTCACTGTATTAAGCTGTTTATACAAATTTCATCCAATAATCACAAGAATCCAATGAAGAAATCTTATAATTAATATCATCTTAATGATGAGTAAACTGAGCCAAGTTAGAGAAGTTAAATGACATGCACAATTCATACAAATATAAGAAGTAAATTCAAAATTTGGACACAAGCCTGTCTAACTACAAGTACATTCCTATCACAATGCATATCATATCACTAATATTAGAATATTTAAAAGAAGCCTCAGCTAAGGGTCAACTTGTCTACCTTTGACTCTTTTCAAGAAACATATTTTGTGTCTTTCTACAATCTTGCATATATGTTTAGATATCTTTTCTTTTGTTCTTTAAATGGCTGCTACCACTCTTAATTCTCAATGAATTAACTTTTACAGATTTGTCAGAGGACTGTTATTGTCTAGCCAACTCAGTCTAGGCAGGGTCATCATGGCCATCTCTAGCCCCTTTATTGCTGTCTCATATGGGTCATCTTTGTCCTCTCAATGTCTAAAATAATCTGTATAAGCATGCCACTCTTAAAGGTAAATGCAGAGAGTCAAAAATTTTATGTCAATAATCCAGACTGACAAGTTTTACAATGCAAATTTACCAGACATGTATGAGAATAACAATGCCTTTCAACACTAGGTGAAACAGTATTTGGAAGTAGTTTATATTATTATTTAAGTTGTGATTGGCTTTCAATGAAAAAAGGCAAGTAAAAAAATCAGCTGAATCTCATTATACATCGAATACTGGAGAATATATGAGAATATGTTAACAATGTTTACTTCTTGTGAAAAGAATTACCATTGGCAGTACCTTCTTCTTTTCTTTTGTATTTTCTAATTTTCTGAAATATTATATTATTATGAATTATATATTATTATATTTATAACCAGTGAAAACAGTTTCATATAACTGTCAAATTTCATTAAAGTTATCCTCTTCTTCCTCTTCCTCCTCTTTCATTTCTTCTCCTTCTTCTTCTATATTTTTTCCTAAAGTAGCTTTATTTTTCTCCTGGCTAGTGGGTAGTTGGAAGGACACGTAACAAAACACATGATAGAGTCATATAACCATAAAAATATGAAAAAAAAATCATAGCCCTAAAATCAAAGTGATAATTTTTCCTTGCTACCATATTAGTACAATGTCAATTATGCTTTTTCTAATGTTTCTAGTAATGATAACATGGCACATATATTACCAAATGTAAACTATTTTTTATTTTTTCCTACAAGAATCACCTCAGGAGAACTATGGCATATTTTAGCCTTATTTAATATGTTTCTGAGTTCCTGTGCAGATTTTTTTTGAAATGTATTCTAGAAGAAATACATGAAGTAGTTTCACCAGATTACATAATAATATTGTAAAATATCAAAGGCAAAGAGCTGCTTGTGAGGTGGCATAAAACCAATAAAATTCAATGCACACTAAGATTGTAAGTGACCAAGTGGCAACAGTTTTACAGTCCTAAGAATGGGTGACAAATTGATTTTCTTTGCCAGGACACTTCTATTCATGAGGAAAAAGAAAAAAAAAGACTTCACAAAGTCCAACCAAACAGTAGTAATGACTAAAATGTAATATACAGAGAACACTCTACTAAGGCAGAAGACAATAAAATTCAGAAGAAATCTATAAAACAAAGTCAACTGTGAGATTTCAGATATATACAGTGAATTGGTTTTGTATAGTCAGGTCATTTTGTATTAATATATTGAAAAGGTAGTACATATTTTGCCTGAATTACAACATTTGACAAATTATATAGGGTAAATTTACCAGGTAATTGTGAGTAACAAATTTTAGTGTCCCTATGAAATAAAATGATTTTTGAAGGAAGGTTTCAGGTACATTTTGTTATCTTTGTTTTCTTTTAATAATGCAGTCATCTTTGGCTTCCAGAGTAAAATGAACAAAAAAAGAAAAAGAAAAAAAAAACACTTACTCTATAGGATCACTATATCTTTGCAGGTTAAGTCAAATCTGAAAAAAATAATAATTTCCAAAGTTTTTCCTCTTTAGGTAACTCTAAACTCAAGGAGAGACTTTTTAAATCATAGGATTTTCATATCTCTAATAGGCACTTCTAATTTGAAATTTCCCAAACCAACATGTTCCCCCACAATCTCTTCCTCATTGGTAAATGATGCAAACATCCATTGAGCTGTTACAAACAAAAAGCTGTAAGTTAATCCTGCCACCTCTATCTCTCTTACCTCCTATACTTCCTATACTGGATTCATCACCAAGTTTCCTAAGTCCATATCACAAACCCCACCTTCTTCATGCAAGGTAATAATAAAGTCATACCTGGAGAACTTTGGTAATAGCCTCTTAAGGTGTCTCACTTCATATGTTCTTGCCTTACTCCTATTTTTCGTATGATAAAATTTAAGCCCTAGGATAGTCCTACTTGAAAATTTGTCACAGTGTTTTCTTTGTACAGAGAATAAAATGAAAACACACTGCAGTGGCCTACATGGTCTTGTCTTATCTGGCACCTTACCAGGTCTGCAAATCGTGTTTAACCCAATTCCTTTCCTGTCTTCATGGCCAACCACATGCTGTCCTCCTTTAAGCCTTCAGCATCTTCAGAACTAGCCAATGTGGCCTCAGGGCCTCTGCATCATGATGTCACCTCAGTTTCAAATTTTCTCTTCCCTCCAATGCCCTTCACCCCCTCATCACTATCTAACATCCTCTTCAATTGACCTTCTCATTGTACACATTAGGTTTTGCTGAAAAATAGCAGTGGTGGATTATAGCATGTCAATTTCTCAAAAAAAAATTAAACATAGAATATGATCCAGTAATCCACTTCTGAGTACCCAAAAAAATTGGAAGCAGAAATATGAACAGATATTTGTACACTGATGTTGATAGCAGCTTTATTATAACCAGAAGGTAGAAGCAACCCAAATGCCCATCAACATATGAATGGACAAAGAATAGCATACACATAAAATAGAATATTATTCAGCCTCAAAAAGGTATGATTTTCTGATATGTGCTACAACATGGATGAGTCTTGAAAACATTGATAATTAAATAAGCCAGACACGAAAGAACAAATACTACACATTTCCACTTATATAAGGTAAATAGAGAAAGTAGAATAGTGGTGATCAGGAGCTGTGTGGAGGAAGAAATAGGGAGTTATTGTTTAAGGAGTAGATAATTTCAGTTTACAATGTTAAAATGTTTTGGAGAATGATAGGGATGATGGTTCCACAACAATGTGAATATACTTATGCTACTGAATTGTACACTTAAAAATTGTTAAATTTATGTTGTATTTTACCACAATTTTAAAAAATCTCCTAAAAATTACAGTGGCACTTCTTTTTTAATTTTCTCTCTCAACAACAGCATTTCCCATATTAAAATTATCATTAAAATTTAACGGTAAAATAATTTGAATTTATCATTGTATATCTGTATTTTTTCATATGATTAGCAAATCTTCGCTATATGAGCCTGTATGTTTCATGAAGGAAGTAAACTTGGTTTCTATATTTTCTTTTCCTTCTTAATTCTTTTTTTGTTTGTTACCCAGCCCAAACTCCTGGCCTCAAGCAATCCTCCCACCTCAACCTCCCTAGTAGCTGGGGCTACAGGTGTGCACCACTGTGCCAAGTTAATTTAAAAAAAATAGAGATGGGGTCTCACTGTGTTCCCCAGGCTGGTCTCAAACTCCTGGCCTCAGGCAATCCTCCTGCCTGAACCTCTCAAAGTGCTGGAAATGCAAGCATGAGCCACTGCACCCAGCTTGGTTTCTGTATTTTCTATGTTACGTAGTTTGGTTTTAATTATCTCACTGCCGACTTTGTGCCAAGTTGAGGGACCAGCACCAGTAGCATTGAATCAATCTCTGCTAAATGAATGGCTAAAGGCTACATCTCTAATACAACAACATATGATAAACATTTGATTTTGGCATATTTTTAGATTTACAACAGTTTTCCATATAGTCTTTACTATTTTCCCTGATGTTGACATCTTATATTACCATGATACATTTTCAAACTAAGAAAAGCAATATTGATATATTGCAATTCAATAAGCTTGAGATATCATTTCAATTCCACTACCTTTTCTACTTATCCCCAAGATCTATTCCAGAACAATGATATTTTTGATGTAGCAATGCGGAGTGATAGTTTTCTGAGTTACCCTAATAGTTTCCAGAATAAGACTGTAATACTTATAGGGAAAATAAATATATATACTTCTTGTCTACACTATTTTATATACATATATAAACTTAAAATGTAAATATATCATTTCATAGCACTCCATTATGACTTTTTTTTGATTAATTACCCAGTATTATATTTTTTTCTTTATTTCCTAACTTGGTGTTTCTTCATTTGTTTACAGAAAGAAAAGAAATTTACGTAAGTAGTTTCCAAAAGAAAAAAAAATGTGTCTCCTCTGGAAATATAGTTTTGTATTCAATTATTGCTTTTTTTCTCTCTTTTTTCTTCTTTTTTTAAAATATTTTTTTTGTGCTCACACATTTTAAATATCCTTTAAACTCTAATCACAGAATGTAGAAAGCAACTATTACAGTGTATTTCAAAGCACTTTTATCCCTATTTTTAAATTATTTATCATTTAAGTATTTGTTTCTATTAATATATATCCATGCATTACATATACTGATGCTCTCAGATTGGCAGACACTTAAAAGAATAAACAGTTGTGGACAGAATCATGCAGAAGCATCTGTGAGCAAATGTCACACAAAACAACATTTTCCAACAGCTGAGCGTCAGTTTGGAGACATCAAAGGAATCACATGAACTCCATATATTTTAGAGACAAATGTTAATTCCAAGTTTCTTTTAAGAAACACAAACAATTCTATCATAATCATCTTCCTTAAGCAAACAAACAAAAAAACCAAAACCAATTGAGCATTTTATATGTAGTTAATAAAGTATTTTGATATAAAAATAGATAAAAAAGATTTCAATGTTCTTGCCTAAGAACACTGGATAAAAATCAAGAACAACACTATATAACTTATGTTAGAATTCATGTTTACTTATATATTTATTGACACACAAACATTTTAATTACGTGAAGGAATGTCTTACGTGTATAGTGTTCAAAGCTGACTAATGTTAATTCTACACATACTTATGTTTTTATTTCATTAAGACATACTAACTTACATGTTTAAATATTTCTTAAACGTTATACTTGCAACAAAATCAACATCCTTCTAGCTGTATAAAATATTATTTTCAAAATGATTTCTAAAAATGTTTCCTCCTAAATGTGTCTAATGTTACGATGCATTTATATTATGTCTTTGATAGTACTAATCCTTTGGCAATGGTTCCAAAATTTTAGCTTGTCATCATTTTGCAACTAAGTAAAAATAATCTGTATTTTACTTCTACCAGCAAACTAATTTATCATTGTAAATCTAATTTTTCATTAACTAGAGCTCACAATATGCACTGAGTTATTCAACAACACATACATTATTTATTCTAAGAATGTGGGAATAAAACAAGTTAATATGAAAAACATATTAAAGAGAGAAATGGGACTGCTTTATCCTGGAATCATTACAGATACTACTCGATATCCTTCGGTGTTTATAGATAAGCAATTAAAAGAAATGATACTTATATTAACAATGCAAGTCAGTGACACCTGAAATTATCCAATAAAAATAAAGTTTGAATCAGCGTATTTTATTTCCTGAGTGAAAAATATATTTTGCACCCACTCTTAAAAATAGTTTAAATTTTAAAAAAGGTATTTGCTAATTCCAGTTTAAAGAAAATATCCCTGCATTCAAGCATACTCATTAACTTCATTACTTATTAGCTGTTAGCCTATTGCTTTGCTCTCAGAAGTAATGGAATATTTTATCATTTTATTCTGTTGATTACATCTTTTTATGTGAGTGATTCTAATTTTAGTTCAATGCATGCCTTCAAGATTTCATGTGTGTATTTATGAACAGAGTGTCATGTAATACCAGAAATAATAATAGGTGTAAGACTCTTACTGTTTTGTGGAAAGTGTTATATTGGAGTAGAATATACTCCAGTGTACTCTACTGAAGTAATAACTTCCAGTAATGATTGCATTTTATTCTATTTGGAGCAAATGAGCAGAAAATGTATACTACTTGGTATTTAGAAATAAAATATATACAGAATGGAGACTTCTATTTAATTTTGTGTTTTAAAGATTTTATTGTCAACTAATTTAGCTCTTAGATTCTGGAAATGTCTTGCAATTTTTCTTTGAGCTTTTCTAGCTTTCCTATGATATAACAAATGCAGTTAAATTAGTGTCATTTTCCACATTTTGTAACTCTCTCTACAAACTAAAGAATTATTAATCCCAATCCCATTACTCTTTTCTTTTGTTATTAAATGGTTAGTTATAGCTGTACTTTAAAAATATCTAGGTACTGGGTCTTGAAATTCTGGATTGAGACATTGCTTTGCTTAATATTTTGATCATGCCTAACTATACAAGGGCAATAGTAAAGTTACCTTAATAATAGCCAGAAGAAATGCCTCCAATCCAATTGGTCACAGAGCAGCTATCACCAAAACCAATTTCTTTATAATTAAATGGTGCTCCCAGGCACTATGAAAACTTGGAAGTTGCCCACGGATTTGGAGGAAGTAGGGGGATTTTTTTTTTCATAGACAGCAACCCACATTGAAGCAATTTCTGAAACACACTGATAAGCTTTGCTTTTGAATTTACATTAAAGAGCTCAATAGTTGCTACCTGTGAGAACAGCTCACGCTGCTAAACTGACTTATGTCCTGTAGAGATTAAGGACAGAGGCCTCTAGAAGATTAGCATGTCACTTGGTTTAAGTGACACCTAATCCATTTTATTGACATGGATTCCATCCTGCAAAACAAGCACTTTTTGACTAAAACATAATGAAAATTTGGAGTGCCTCTATAGACCACCATACAATACGTTTTTACACGTTAGTGCTAGCTAATGTAGCCAGTGTCTGTAAATGAAACCAACAGTCCTCATTATGTATGGTGTGTAGACACATGCCTCAGAATACTAATTTAGTAGAGCATACCAAAGAGCTTTACATTACTTTTTAATTTTACCCAAGTCTTGCTATGGTCTAAAGGTATTAAGCCGTATTCATTGAATTCAGCAGGCTATTACTTTGCATTGTTAGGATTCCTATTGCATCTCAGCATTCAGTTGTGAAGCCAAACAGGCTTTGATTTGATTTCTAATTGTTTGTTTTCAGCAACTTGAACCTGTGTTTTTTGCTTCTGTGTACAGCAGAAAGAACATCAGTGGGCAGGTGAAGAGTTCTCTCATTTTACTTTCAAGGCCATTCTAACACAGATTATGTTCTGGATTCTACCCCTGTTAGGATAGAGCTGCATAACACAGATGTGAAATATGACTGAATTTAAACTGTGCAGCTACATTTGAAAGTTGACATTTTATAATGTGTCTGCCAGCCACTTGGACTCCATTATTATGGGAAAATAAGCCTGTGCTAACACCTTGGAAAATAATGCTACCATGCTTTCTCTTTTGTTTTTGATCTGCAACATAAAAACACTGCATGATCATGGCATTATGTAAAGATTTCACTAAAGAAAGCACATTACACAGCACATGAACAATTATTTTCAAAATTTTCCACAATTTAAAGAGATTTGTAAATTCATTTATAGACGTAGAAAGGAAAAATAAAACATTCAGTACCAGACTTTGTTAATCACTTCAAATCACTTTAACATAAGTTAAAACTGAATAACAATAAAATATTATTAAAAATAAGTTTTAATAATTGAGGTTTGATAGAAAAGCCCTTTCATAAAATACACATTATTTTTACAGTATAATTGTCCACTTTGTTATTTTTCATAATAAAACATATGTTTTGTTTCCTGTTTCACTTTATTTTTTGTATCAACATATAGAAATTTATTCTTGAACCTACTGATGGCCTGAATACTAGCAAGCATCTACTTGTTGCTACTTTTGTTTTAGTCTTATCTCTGAGAACTAAAGTTGATTAGCAGAAAAACTAAATCTGGACAGGTGAGAACAAACTGGTTGAAACAAGTACTTCATATTTAATTGTCCTTTCAGTTTAATCCTTCAAATATAAACACCAAAGATGAGATGGCTATATCTCTCAGTCTTCTTGCGATCTTTCCAGATTTAGGTTTACCTTAAACTATTGTTTGATGCAATTCACTGTTTCTATAGGATTTATCCCATGAGATACATGATTATTTGTAGATGTTCTAGTTCACCAGCATGGTTTTGCTCAGAGGAAATATAAGACCACAGAGGAATTTCAGTTTCACCATAAAATATGTCTGTTATTAGACAGATACCCCAAAACATCTCTGATACTGATTTTCCTGTCTATAAAAACAGAAGATTTCATTATATGACATTTTCAGATAACAAAACTCCATCATCACCCCTTAAGTCTTGTCACAAACCAGATGGAGTATTGTTGAGTACATCAATGAGGGTTAATGTCTTGGCCGCCTCATGATAAGCACCATTTAAAGTTATCTATGCAGTTTATTCCAACAATCTCATCAACCATAAGGTAGATATTCAATTAGTATAAGGGATGATATGGTTTGGCTCTGTCCCCACCCAAATTTCATCTTGAATCATAGCTCTCATAATCTCCACATGTCATGGGAGGGAGCCTGGGGGAGGTAATTGAATCATGGGGGCAGGTTTTTCCCATGCTGTTCTCATGATAGTGAATAAAACTCATGACATCTCATGGTTTTATAAAGGGAAGTACCCCTGCACAGGTTCTCTTGCCTGCCACCATGTAAGAAGTGCCTTTGTTTGCTACCTTCTGCCATGATTGTGAGGCCTCCCCAGCCATGCGGAATAATGAGTCTATTAAACCTCTTTATTTTTAATAAATTACCCAGTCTTGGGTATTTCTTCATAGCAGTATAGAAATGGACTAATACAGTAAACTGGTATTGGTAGAGTGAGGTACTGCTATGAAGATACCCAAAAATATGGAAGCAACTTTGAAACTGGGTAACAAGTAGGTGATGGAACAGTTTGGAGGGCTCAGAAGAAAACAGGAAGTTGTGGGAAAATTTGGAGCTTCCTGGAGACTGGTTGAATTGTTTTGACCAAAAAGTCCAGGCTGAGGTGGTCTCAGATAGAGATAAGGAACTTACTAGGAACTGGAGCAAAGGCGATTCTTGCTATGTTTTAGCATAAAGACTGGTGGCTGTTTGCCCATGCCCTAGAGAGCTGTGGAACTTTGAACTTGACAGAGATGATTTAGAGTACTGGTGGGAGAAAGTTCTAAGCAGCAAAGTGTTCAAGACATAACTTAAAAGCATTAAGTTTTATTCATTCACAAAGATATGCTTTGGAATTGGAACTTACATTTAAAAGGGAAACAGAGCTTAAAAGTTCAGAAAATTTGTAGCCTGATGATGTGGTAGAAAAGAAAACAAAACATCTTCTGTGGAGAAATTCAAGCTGGCTGCAAAAATTTGCATAAGTAACCAGGAATCAAATGTTAATCACCAAGACAATGGGGATAATGTCTCCAGGGCATGTCAGAGGATTTCATGGCAGCACCTCCCATCACAAGCTGGGAGGCCTAGGAGGAAAAAGTGCTTTTATGGGCCAGGCCCCAAAGACTTGTTGCTTTGTGCAGTCTCAGGACTTGGTGCCCTGTGTCCCAATCATGGCTAAAAGGAGCCAATGTACAGATGAGGCCATTGCCTTAGAGGTGCAAGCCCCAAGCCTTGGTAGCTTACATGTGGTTTTGGGCTGATGGGTGCACAGAAGTCAAGAACTGAGGTTTAGGAACCTCTGACTAGATTTCACAGGATGTATGGAAACACCTAGATATCCAGACAGAGTTGTGCTGCAGATTTTCCCTCATGGAGAATCTCTGCTAGGGCAGTGCAGAAAGAAAATGGGTTGGAGCACTGACCGAGTCCCCACTGGGGCACTACCTAGTGAAGCTGTGAGAAGTGGGCCACCATTCTTCAGACCCCAGAACGGTAGACCCACCAGCAGCTTGCACCGTACACCTAGAAAAGCTATACACACTCAACACCAGCCCGTGAAAGCAATCATGAGGAGGGATGTACCCTTCAAAGCCACAGAGTAGGAGGTGCCAAACGCCATGGGAGCCCACCTCTTACATCAGTCTAACCTGGATGTGAGATATGGAGTCAAAGGAGATCATTTTGGAGCTTTAAGATTTGACTGCCCTGCTGGATTTTGGACTTGCATGGGACCTGTAGCCTCTTTGTTTTGGCTAATTTCTCCCATTTTGAATGTCTGTATTTACCAATGCCTGTACCCTTTTTGTATCTAGGAAGTAACTAACTTGTTTTTGATTTTACAGGCTCATAGGTGGAAGGAACTTATCTCAAATGAAGTTTTGTACCATGGACTTTTGTGTTAATGGAGAAATGAGTTAAGACTTTGGGTAATTTTTGAACAGCATGATTAGTTTTGAAATGTGAGGACCTGAGATTTGGAAGGGGTCAGGGGCGGAATGATATGGTTTGGCTGTGTCCCTAACCAAATCTCATCTTGAATTGTAGCTCCCATAATCTCTGTATGTCATGGGAGGGACCCAGTAGGAGGTCATTGAATCATAAGGGCAGGTCTTTCCTGTGCTGTTCTCATGGTAGGGATTAAGTCCTAGAAGATCTGATGATTTTGTAAAGAGCAGTTCCCCTACACAGATTCTCTTGTGTGCCGCCGTGTAAGACATGCCTTTGCTCCTCCTTTGCCTTCAGCCATGGTTGTGAGACCTCCCCAGTCATGTGGAACTGTGAGTTCATTAAACCTCCTTTTCTTTATAAATTAGCCAGTCTCAGGTTTTTCTTTGTAGCCATATGAAAGTGGACTAATACAAGGGAAGACCACACAGTGCAACAACTTCAGGCATTTTTAGGTATATCTTTTGGGAGATGTTTTTCTTTCTTTGACAAGAAAATGATATAATGTAACAGAAATAGCACATGCAGAGACATCGGGAAAATTGCTTAAACTCTCTAAGCCTAGTTTCTCACCTGCACTAGATTTGATTTAAAAATAGCTGTATCACAGGATGTTGTAAGTATTGAATTATATCGGGCATTCAAGATTTTGTGCAGAGTCTAACTTGACTTGTTTATTCCCTCAGCTATTTCCTTACTCTTCCCATCCAAATATTTTATTTTGAATTAGTGGGAATTTGGCAGAAATAGTCTAGGAGCCAAAAGCTGGAATTCTGTCCTTGAGAAGTTCAGAATTGGATGTTCTGAGGGAACTTGAAACTTTCAGAGAAGTGATCCAGAACTGCAATATTTATCTTCCTGTGGTAAGCAATTAAATTAATGGATAATGCTTGTTGTGTTTGGAAAAAAGCATTTTGTTCTGGGGATATCCTCCTATGCCATAAGCTCTTGATAGACCTTTTTCTCCCTGACACACACACACACACATACACACACACACACACACACACACACACACACACACACACACACACACAAGGAAATTCTTCAAGTATTCACATGATTTTGCCAAATAATGAGACAGTAAAATAGAGAGAGTAGGACAGGGAGATAGGATAATGGTAAACATTTGTCATTGTTTCATTAAATGATTTAACACTCTGCCACTGTTAAACACTAAAATTTTAGATGCAGATACAAATGCATATCCAAGATACATACTTGAAGAAAAAACCTTGCAAATTGTTTTTACATGCACTGAAAATTTATGTAACAATACAATAAATTGTTAAGCA
This sequence comes from Pan paniscus, assembly GCF_029289425.2. Taxonomy (NCBI): domain Eukaryota; kingdom Metazoa; phylum Chordata; class Mammalia; order Primates; family Hominidae; genus Pan; species Pan paniscus. The sequence goes on along the minus strand of NC_073252.2, from coordinate 132,086,891 downwards.
CTGGATAATCATAATGTGGTGGAAAGAAAGTGGCTGAGGAGGAAAATATTCACTTCTGATTCTATATCCCTTTAGATAAATGTTAAAATTCAAATAATGCAAGTATCACTTTTATAATTACAACAAAGAGGATATTCTATCTACAAGAACCAGAATTTCTCTTAACTTCTTAATATTTGTTTAGGAAAAGGGTTGCTTTGTGATGGTAAAGTAGACTGTGAACTTGAGCTCTAATAACTCCTCCACCAAGAACTGTTTGTCAGCAGTGGGGGAGTTGCTGTATGGGGCAAGAGGAGTAAATTTTGCTTTTAACATGAAGCATAAATAGAAGGAAAAAGAAAGAGTAGCAGAATCTGTGAGGACCTAGTTAGATAGAAATTACAGCTTGGGAATTTAGAGCAACAATGAAACCTGACAAACTAAAATATGTATACACACACACACACACACACACACACACACACACACAGAGAGAGAGAAGTATATTCGAGTTGCTATAATACAAACCGTTCATTATATCTGTAAGTTTTTATTTAAATCTGAGCTACTCTGGCCTGAAAATTGTCTATCATTTATCTATTTATCTAGCTAGCTACCTATGTATTGATTGATACTAGTGACAAAAATGAGTTTTTTTTCCTCTGCAATGATATGCCACAAAATAAAAATGATGTATGTGATTGTGGAGACTTGAGGCCAGAGTGTATTTCAAGAACATGATTTTTTGTTAATCCAAAGAAATCCAGGAAAGTCATTAACTTCTTCAAAAGAGGCAATTTTAGGCAAATCTATCCATGTTTCACAGGATAAAGAGTATGTATCTCTGTATTAGTTACATTTTAAAAAATCATTAAAATTAAAATTTCATTTAAAATAGAGGAAACTTTGCATGTGATTACTATGAAAATTTGAAAAATAAATTGAACGTAATAAAATACATATATATTATTAGCAGGATATTATCTACTCTGGGATCAGAAAGTGTACAAAGAAGTTATTTCTTCAGCCATTTCTCTTGAGTAAGGGGAAAAAAGTAAAAGGGAACATGGTAAAAAGAATGAAGTAAGAGTACAAACTACCATTTATGGATTTCTGGGAGCTTTTTAGTGCCAAGGTTTTGATGAATAACTTCATTTCTGTTTGAGGATCAAACTGTTTTGCTTGAGAGGCAGAATTTGTTTTGGGATGTGAGAAGAAATTGTGAGCTATATAAGTTTGAATATAAAATAATGAAAAAGAGGAAAAGAATGTTTTATGTGTTCATAAATATATCCCTTTAGATATATGTTAGATATATGTTACCTCACAAGGTACTTTCTTTAGGAATTAAATGAGTAAACCTAGCTTGATAAAATCTAAGATTTCTTCAGTGCTTACGGACCTATGAGAGGTTGTTTCTACCCAATTTAAATACACAAATCAATGATTATAACCTAATTATCAGGGAGTTCACTTTATCTTGGTAGAGAAGAAAAGGGATGCTTAAAAAAACAAAGGGTTATCCTAGAATATTGATTTTTGAAAGTGAAAATGAGTAATTTTGAGTACTCATTTTTAGTGATTTTGGATAAATGAAATAATTTTCACTGTTTCATAGGCACCGGATTTTAACAAAATGTTTTTCTTCCTTATTCTAAACTTCCATACATAGTCTATTTTAAAACTTCTTGAGAGCTCCGCTTTGAAGACATGCCTTCTTCATTCTACAAAATAAAAATATTATATGCTTGCATCCAAAATTGTACTATAAAATATTGTCCAGAGTCTAAAAGTGTGCCAAAAAAGGATTACTGTTTTATACTTATAAGTATTGAAGGCATGAGAGATATGAAGAGAGTTATACATGAATGAATATCTTCAAGATGTATATCTGAAATGGGAATTATGATCTATAGAGTCTGTATGTCTTCTACTCCACAAAACCAATTTTAATATTTTTTCAAAGTGCCTTTAGCATCCTACCCTTTAAGTAATAGTGTATAAAATTTCTGATGCAGTTTCATCAGTGATATCAGCAAGATGGTGAAACAGAAAATGTCCTGGCGTCACTTCCCCAACAAAAATACAATTAGAAACTATTTAAAGACAAAAATATCATTCTGAATAAACCAGAACTCAGGGGAGAAGCCAAGAAAGCTTTTAAGTTCATAGAACTGACAGAAGCCATGAATAGTAAAATAAATGGTCATTTTAAAGTGTGCTACTCTCTCCCCAAAACTGGCATAACACCTCTCACAGAGAATTTCTCTAGACCAGTCAGGCGTGATGGCTCATGCCTGTAATCCCCTCACTTTGGGAGGACAAGGTGGGTGGATCACTTGAGGTCAGGTGTTCCAGACCAGCCTGGCCAACATGTTGAAACCCCATCTCTACTAAAAATGCAAAAAAAGATTGGCTGGGCATGGTGGCTGGTGCCTATAATTCAAGCTATTGAAAAGACTGAGGACCACTTGAACCCAGGAAGCAGAGGTTGCAGTGAGCCAAGATCATGTGACTGCACTCCAGCCTGGGTGACAGAGTGAGACTCCATCTGCAAAATAAAAATTAAAAATGTAATAATAATTTCTCTAGACCTGTGGTCTCTGAGGTGAGAGGAGGGAATTAAAAGTGGAAGTACAATCTTCAGATTGCTCTGTAAATCTTTACAGGAAATCTACTCCAGTCCTGTCCTGTGGAAACTAATGGGAGTGCCAGGAGGCCTAACCATCTGAGGTGAATTGAAAAGAAAAAGCAGTATGCTGATTGCAGTGACTGGTGCATGGATCTCGATGGCTACTCTGTACTGTAGGCAGTGATGACACCCTGTTGAGGAGATTGGTAGGAGCCATAGCAACACAGGAGGCACAATTTTAGGGATGGTTTACATTCCTAGCTGGAGTTTCCACAAAGCCCAGTTGCTTGCATAGAGCCTTACCCTTGCCTATAAACAACTACATGGTTTAGTGTCCCCGTAAAATTTCCCTAGAATGGGAAATAATGTCAGGGCAGCAATACAGTTTGGGACAGTATTTAAGATCTAGTGCTTAGCTTAACATAAGTCATCCTGAGACTGAGAAAAAAATGACAGGCAATAATTTAGTTTCAGTACAGTATTTTAGTTCTGATATTCACTATAAGTCCTTCCCAGGAATTGAAACAACATTCAAGTGTTTAAATTTAATACTAAGACATAACCCCTAACATCACCAAAGAACATCTGCAAAAACTGGAAGAGGTGGGTGTCTCCTCAAATGTGCAGGCATCAACATAAGCACATCAGAATGGTGAAAACTCAGGTAGATATGAAATTACCAAAAGGCATCAAGGAGGCTCCATCGATGGATCCAGAATAATTAAAGATCTGTGAGATGTCTGACAGAGCATTCAGAAAAATCTCTTCCTCTCTTTATATAAATAATGGCTGGGAATTCAGCCATTCCAAATCTGGAGAACCCCTAAAGAAGTTTAGAAAATCACAAAGAAATATGGATAGAAACTAAATAAAAATTAAAAAACAATCAATTAACAAAATGAGAAACTTGAAAAAAATAGAAACAATATTAAAAGTCCAAGGAATAAAAATTAAAATAACTGAACCAAAAAACTCATTAGAGAGCTGTCACAACAGACTTGATCAAAAAGAGAAAAGAATTAGTGAACTTAAAGATGGAATATATAAAATTACCCAATCAGAGAAGCAAAAAGAAATAAATATTTAAAAAGAGTGAAGAAGGTCTATAAGAATTATGGGAAACCATCAAGTAAACTAATCTCCGCATAATTGGAATTTTTGGGGAAGATGAGAGAGAAATAGGCTTATAAACACATTTAAGAAAATAATTGCTGAAAAGTTTTTAAATCAGGAGAAATATGACAGTATCCAGATTCAGGAATCTCAGAAGTCACTAATCAAATTCAACAAAAAGTAGGATTTCCCAAAGCACATTATAATCAATTTAGCAAAACTCAAATACATAGAAAAAAATACTCAAACTAGCAAGAGAAAATAAACATTTTACTTTCAACAGATACTCAATATGGTGTTGAGCAAATTTCTCAGCAGAAATGCTGTAGGCCAGGAGAGACTGAAATGCTATATTCAAAGTGCTGAAGGGAGAAAACAAAACTACAAAACAAACAAACAAATAAACAAACACCCTCTGCCAACCAACAAAACTGTATCTGGCAAAGCTATCTTTCAACCGTGAAAGGGAAATAAAGACTTTCCTAGATAAGCAAAAACTGAGGTAATTCATCAACACCAGAGCTGCCTCAGAAAATGTGGTACATATTCACTATGGAATACTACAAAGCCATAAAAAATAATAAAATTGTGTCCTTTGCAGCAACATGGATGCAGCTTGAGGCTATAATCTTAAGCAAATTAATGTGGGAACAGCAAACTAAATACTACATGTTCTCATTTATAAGTGGAAGCTAAAGATTCAGTACACATGGACATAAATATGGGAACACTAGATGCTGTAGACTTCTAGATGGGGGAAGGAGAGAGGAAGGCATGGGTTGAAAAACTACCTATTGGGTACTATGCTCACCACCTGGGTAATAAGATCTGTATCCCAAACATTAGCATCATGCAGTATTCTCATATAACAAACCTGTACAAGTACCCTTTGGTATATAAAATGAAAGGTAAAATTTTTAAAAATAAATAAATAATAATTTTTAAAAAAGAAATGCTAAAGGGAGTTCTTCCGTCTGAAAGAAGTGTACACTAATGTGTAACAATAAAACATCTGAAGGCATAAAATTCACTGACAAAAGTAAAGAAACAAAGTTAAAATACTATGGATACTGTATTCATGATAAGTCAACCAGTCTTTCTACTTATATATTAAGTGAGAAGACTAAAAGGAAAAACTTTTAAATACAATAATAACTAAAACAATAGGTTAAGAGATGGGCAATATAACAACCTGTAAATTGAAACATTGCTAAATCCAAATGGAGAGGGGAATTGTGTTATAGAGTTTTATTTTCTTTGAGATCAAAGTTATGTCACTATAAGTTTAAAATAACTTGTTACAACTATAGGATGCTTTTGTAAGCCTTATGGTAACCACAAAGCAAAAATCTATAATAATTACACTAAAAATAAATAGCACAGAAACCAAACATAATATTAGAGAAAATCACTTAACCATACAAGAAGACAGAAAAGGAAGAAAGGATCTTCAAAACAATTTTTTAAAAAAGTAACAAAAGGGTAGCAGTAAACCTTTACCTATAGATAATAACCTTAAATGGAAATGGATTAAATTATCCCATTAGAAAACAGAGGGACTGAATAGATCTGTAAGAACCAAACTCAACTATATGCTACCTGCAAGAAACACACTTCACCTGCAAGGAAACACTCAGCCTGAAAATGAAAGGGTTAAAAAAAAAGTAGCTCCATACAAGGAAACCAAAAAAGAGCAAGAGTAGCTATAACCATATCAGACAAAAGAGACTTTAAGTAAAGAAAGATGAAAGTAAAATAAAAAAAGACAAGGAAAGCCATTACATAATGATAAAGGGGTCAGTATAGCAAGAACTTATAACAATTATGAATATATTGCACTCAACCCCAAATCACCCAAAAAATGTAAAACAAATGGTGATAGACATAAAGAGAGAATTTGACTGCAATACAATAATACTAAGGGAGGGACTTCAATACCCCACTTTCATTAATGGGTAAATCATCTAGACAGCAAATCAACAAAGAAAAGTCAAACTGTATCATGGGCCAAATGACCTAACAGACATTTGCAGAACATTTCACCCAACAGCTGCAGAATACACATTTTCTTATCAGCACATGGAACATTTAGACCATCTATGAGGTAACAAAACAAGTCTTAAAAAATGTTTAAAAATCAAAATCTTATCAATTATCTTTTCTGACAATAATTGAATAAAACTATAAACCAATTGCTGAAGGAATATTGGAAACTGTATAAATTTATTGAAATTAAACAACCTGCTTCTGAGCAACAAATGGGCCATTAAATAAATTTAGGAAAGAAATTTTAAAAATTATTTGAGACAAATGAAAATGGAAACACAGTATATCAAAACAAGCAAAAACAGTTCTTGGAAGGTTTTAGCAATAAACATCTACATCAAAAAAGTAGAAAGACTTCCAATAACCTAACAATTCACCTTTTAGAAGTAGAAAAGCAAGAATAAATCAAACACAAAATTAATAGGAGGGAAGAAATAATAAAGATCACAGAAGAAATATATAAAATTGAGACTAAAAGAACAACATGGAAGATCAACCAAACAAAAACTTGATTATTTGAAAGGATAAACAAAATTGACATACATTTAGATAGTTACCATTAATTAGAAAACAAAAGAAAATGCCCGAATAAAATCAGAGACAAGAAAAGGGAAACATTACAACTGGTATCACAAAAATACAAATAATTATTAGCTAATATTATGAACAATTACATGCCAACAAATTGGAAAACCTGAAGAAACTGACAAATTCCTGGACAAGTACAACTTACCAGGATTGAACGACGAAGAAACAGAAAACCTGAAGAGACCAATAAAAACTGAGATTGAAGTAATAATAAAAAAATCCTATAATTAAAAATTATAATTTAATATAATTTAATATAATTTAATCCTATAATTAAAAAATAATAAAAAATAATTATAATTTTTTATTATTTTATTTTAAATATATTATTTTAAATATATTAAAATAATATATTTTATTATTATATAAATATAAATATAATATTTACAATTAATAAAAAATAATTTAAAAATCCAGAGAAAAGCCCAGGACCTTAGAGCTTCACTGCTAGATTCTACCTAACTATTGAATAAAAATGAAAAGTAATTCTACTGTACTGTTCCAAATAATTAAGTAGGAAGGAATACTTTCAAACTTATTTTTTAAGGCCAGAATTACCCTGACACTAAACCCAGAAAAGAAGATAACAAAGAGAAAACTACAGGACAATGTCCCTATTGAACACAGATGCAAAAATTCTCACCAAAATACTAGCAAACTGAATTCAACAACACAATAAAAATATCATTGACCATTAGTTTGTATATCAATATATGCAAACTGTGAATGATACATTATGTTAACAGAATGAAGAAGAAAAAAATCGTAATCATTTCAAATGATGTTGAAAAATCATTCAATAAAATTTAACATCTCTTCATAATTAAAAACTTTCAACTGGGTATAGAAGGAACAGACCTCAAAACAATAAAGTCCATATGTAACAAATCCACAGTTAATACCATACTGAACAGGAAAAAAACCGAAAGACTTTGCTTAAGATCTGGAAAAAGACGAGGATGCTCACTTTCACCATTATTCAACATGGTACTGGATGTCAACCTAAAGCAATTAGACAAGAGAAAGAAACAAAAGGCATCTGAATTGGAAAGAAGGAAGTCAAATTGTCCCTGTTTGCATATGACATGATCTTATATACAGAAAAAACTAAACAGTCTAACATATAACTGTTGACAACACATAAACCAATCCCATAACATTTCATAGTATAGAATCAACATACAAACATTAGTTAATAGTGAACTTTCTAAAAAGATATCAAAGGCACCAACAATAAACACTGTGGAAAGGAGAGTCTAGTGAGGATGCAGAGAAAGGGGGATGCTAGTGTACTGTTGGTAGGAATGTTAAGTTAGTGCAGCTACCATGGAAAATAGTATGGAGGTTCCACAAAAAACTAAAAATAGATCTTTCCAGCAATCCCTACTGCTATATATATATATATATATATATATATATATATATATATATATTGCTATAGTAAAGGGATGTCTGCACTCCCATGTTTACTGTAGCTATATTCACAGTAGCCAAGATATGAAATTAACCTAAGTATCCAACAATGATGAATAAATAAAGAAAATGTGGTATACATACATAATGGCATAGTATTCAGCCATAAAAAAAGAATATAATCATGTCATTCGCAACAACATACTTGGAACTTCAGGTCATTATGTTACCTTTAGTGAGCCAGGCAGAGAAAGACAAATGGTACATATTGTCGTTCATATGTGGAAGCTACAAAAGTTTATCTCCTGGAAGTAGAAGGTAGAATGATCATAACCAGAGGCTGGAAAGTGTTGGGAAGAGAGGGATAAGGTTGGTTAATGGGCACAAAGATACAGTTAAATAGAAGGAGTAAACTCTAGTGTTTGAGAGCACAGTAGGGTGACTATAGTTAACAATAATTTATTGAATATTTCAAAAGATTTAGATGGTTCTCAATATAAAGAAATTATAAGTGTTTGAGGTGATGGATATTCTAATTACTTTGATTTGATCATAACAGATTGTATGCATGTATCAAAATATCATATGCACTTTATAAATATATACAATTATTATGTATCAATTTAAAACTGGAAAAAAAAGAGCTTCTGTTGTTCAACATCCTTTTCAACCAATGTGATAGGCATGCAATGCTATTTCATTGTATTTCATTTTTATGATAAAATTGGTCATTTTCCTACTGTTATGGGCCACTTATATTTTGATTTTTGATGAAATGCTCTGTCAGTTTTCCTTGTCCACTTTTCCATTGTAATATTTACCTTTTTGTTATTTATCTTAGGTGTTCTTCATATTTTCTAAATTTGAATTCATTACTGCTAAATGTGTTTCAAATATCTTTTCAGATTCATAGGGTTTGGTGTTCACTTTGTTTTTATGAGTCTTTTGATGAATGTAAGTACTTAAATTTAATGCATTTCAATGTATCATTTTTTATCCATTAAGCCATGTGAAATTCGTTTTGCTTAAGGTATGAATGTTATTTTAATTTGAAAAATCTATATAATAAAGTAATCCATAAATACTTAAATAGTCTATCCAGTTCCACTGATTTGAACAAACACTTCTGTTATATCCATATTCCATAAATGTATAGGTCTGTAGCTTTCTATTTTGTTCTCCTTTTTTATTTGCCTTTTTTGTACTATTTCCACACTGTCCTAAATATTTATAGCTTTAGAAGAAGTCGTTATATTTAAAACTAGAATTCCTTTTTCCTTGTCTGTTTTCAGGAATTTTTCTGTTTTTCTTGTCCCTTTACTTTTCCAAATAATTTAGAATAAAGTTGTCAAGTAGAAAAAATATATTGTTATGATTATAAATAGAATCACATTAAATCTACATCTCAATTTAGAGACATTTGTCATCTTTGTAATATCTTTTCCTATGAATATGATATAATGTTTTATATCCTGTTTCATTTCTTTCAATATATAATATGGTATAATTTCATTTAAAAAGCTTTTGTAGAACCTTAGATTTATTCATAATTTATTTTTGATACTGTTCTTAAATTTCAGACATCATTTGATTTTTGTATATTGACCTTGTGTATGTCAAACTTGCCTAACTTTATTAATTTTAATTACTTGCTTTTGTAAACTTTTTGTAAACTTGAGTTTTATTTCAGTCTAGAATCATAACATCTGGCATCATTGATATTTTTGTTTTCATTTCTAATGAATTTTATTTCTTTGTATTTTCTTATGTTTATGGCTAAACAACCAATTTTGTGTTGAATGTAAGGGCTGACAAGAAATATCCTTTTATCATTTGTGATATTAAAATGCATTATTTTAAAATAATAAAACATTTTTACATATACATTTGTACATTTTGGCTTTCCTTTTTAAAATTAATTATGTTTATTTTGAAATAACTGTAGACCCATGCAGTTTTAAGAACTAATATAGAGACATTCAATGTATCCTATTCAGTTTTTTCCTATGGTAACACCTTTTAACACCAGTACAGTACCATAACCAGTATATTGACATTAGTAAAATGAACTGATCTTATTCAGCTTTCTCCAGTTTTACAAGTACTGATTTATTTGCACAGTTTCTATGAAGTTCTATGAAATTTTAAAACATGTGCAGGCTTGTGTAGCCACCACCGCAGTCAAGGTGCAGAACAGTTCCAGCACCACAATGATTCCTCTGTCACTTTTTTATAATAAATTCTCATACCATTTCTTTCCTCATCTCTCAGCCCTGTAAATAACTAATATGTTCTTCATTTCTATAATTTGTCATTCCAATAATGTTTTATAAATTGGATTCTACTGTATGCAAAATTCTGATACTGATCTTTTCACACAGCATAATTCTCTAGAGATTCTTCTAAGTTTTTGCATCATTCATCAATTTTTTTTATTGTCGAAGGGCATTTCATGGTAAAAATGTACTACAGCATATGTGGTGTATACCCAGTGTTTGACTATTATGAATAAAGCTTTGATGAACGTTTTTGTGTGAACATAAATTTCTATTTTTATTGGTTTTTGTGTGAACATAAATTTTCATTTTTTTCTGGGTTAAATACTCAAGAGTGAACGTGTTGGATTGCATGAAAATTGATTGTTTCGTTTTGTAATAGCAACTGCAAAACTAATTTTTAGAGTGTCTATACCATTTTATATTCTCACCAACAATATATGAGTGATTCAATTTGTGTCCAGGTAACTTGTAATAGTTGTTATTGAAATGTTAGCTCTAAGGAAAGTAAGCCAATATAAATAACTGACCTGAAATTGCCATGCTATGAAAAGTCCAAGTCCATGAAGAAGTCTTGGAAGAGAAACATCATGTTGAAAAATATAGAGGCCAAGGGGCACGGGAGTGTCAGACTGTCAGTGAAGAAGCCAACTTTGAAGTAGGTCCTCCAGCCCCAGGTACCATGCTAATTTCATGTGTACCAGAGTTGAATATATAGCTAAGTCCTCCTTGAATTCTTGAGTCATGCAATTATGAACAAATTTAAATGATGATTTTAAGTCACTAAGTTGTAGTGTTCCATTGACATAGAAGTTAGAACAGCAAAACACGTAACAAATTTGGTAAATATTAGTTATGATCATTTTTAAGAGCCAATCTTTGATATAATACCCTTTATATTACTAAATTACAATGGATAAGAAAATGTTTAAAAATCAAATATAAAAGTGGACACATGGTAGATACACATAATTAAGAAACAGAGGACCAATAAGCTCATGCTTATTGCTTTTGTCCTAAAATATGGACAAATTTTTCTTTGTGAGGATATGAAAAAATATGGTATATCTATATAGGTGTGTATAGTATATATGCATATTCATAGATACAAACAGTGAAATTAATATGCAATATACTTTAAGATTTTATAGTGAATGACAGATCTTTCTCTTGTTTATATTTTTAATTTTTAAAAAATATCTTAAAATAAGCAAAGCATATATTCAGAAAAATACATAACATTTTGGGGGGTTCTTGATAGAGTCCACATTTATGTTTATTTAATATTTATGTAGTAAGTTTTCACATTTAAACTCAATTTTACTTATTAAAATTTCTAAGTGCTAATTTTAAGCTGATAGCAATAAATGTTTTCAGATGAGAGATTGGTAAATGTTGGGGATTTTTGGTAATGTGAAGGAGCTGAATAATGTGTAAATGGAAAAATATTAAGGGGAACATCACACTCCGGGACTGTTGTGGGGACGGGGGAGCGGGGAGGGATAGCATTAGGAGATATACCTAATGCTAAATGACGAGTTAATGGGTGCAGCACACCAACATGACACATGTATACATATGTAACAAACCTGCACATTGTGCGCATGTACCCTAAAACTTAAAGTATGATAATAATAAAATAAAATAAAATTTTTAAAAAAAGTTTTTAAAACTTGTAAAATTTTCTCTCATTATGAGGGGATTAAAAAAATGTGTTTTCTGGAGGAACAAGTTATAAACCTTTTTCCAGGTAATTACATTAGCAATTAATTACCTGGAAATTATAGTTTTCCATTTCCTTACTCTGATAAGTCTGAAAAAATTCATGTATCTCCCACCTTTGCTGATAGAGAACTGTGTATATTATTTTCCTTAGATTACTTAATATAATACTTCATAGTCACTTTTTGTAGATAGGAACAAATGGAATACAGTATAGTGAACATTTACAAAAATATTATTGGTACATTTACATATTTTATCTAAAGTTAATATGTTTTTCCATTTAAAAAGGCTTTTGGATATTCATCATGTATCATTACCTCAATTTATGCCTCTGTGACCAATATAGCTAGTAATAACTTAAAAGAATTAAAACAGGAGAAAGAAAATTTGTCACCTCTTTAAATTTTAAGTCTTCCTTCCTTTATTATAAATATTTGTTATTAATTATTTTCTTTTCATTTCCACTTTCTTCCTTTCTTTTATTCTTGTGGTATTGTGTATATATCTTAAATGCAAAACTGTTTACAATACATAAAAATGGTAAAAATTTTACTTCTCTCCATTTGCCTTTATTGTAATTATTAATTATTGCATATTTTATTCTATTTTAAAACAAATTACACACAAAACAACACCTTCACCAGAAAAGAAAGAAAATAAATTTAGTTCTATCTGGTGCCATTGTTTGAACAATACTGTTTTTTTCCTTTACTCAGCCATTCTTTTTTTCTTTCATGTTGGAAATATTTATAAAGTTCCTATCATGGATGAGGCACTAAACTAAACATTTGTTGTATGGTGCTGAAGAGTAGAAAAATAAATTCATGCTCCAATGGGAGCTTACATTTCCACAGAGTACTAACTTTAAGTAAATGTTTTCATAATTATGTCATTAGAATTTTGATAAGCAATAAATGTGTTTGTTATGTGTGTTTTATGCTTACGATTTATTTATTCAACAAATATTTATTGGTCACTGCTCTGTTCCACCGTGCCCACTGTTGAAGAGAATGGAGTTTTTAGAGGGATTATTTTGAATACGGGGATGCTGCCTCTCTTTCCTCTCACGTGAGGTTAATTTGCTAAAATTAAATTGCTGTTGCTGCCTGTGTGAAATTTGTCCCTGATCTTCAAAGGTCATATGATAACCAAAATGAGGACTACAGCAAACAAAGTTGTGGAATAATCCTATTTACCCACTGAAAACACCCTAAACGTGTTCTCCATATCTCTCACTATTCTCAAACTCACTCCATTCTTCCAACCTTGAATATCTTTTTCTTTCTTACCTCAGCATGATTATACAAATTACATCTACTCTAAAAGTTTCAGAAGAATTATAGTTTCAGAAGAACCTCAATAAATATTTCTTGGCTACAGAAGTCTATAGTATTTTTCTTATGAACGTGGGTAGAATTCTAGCCTATATGGTTGTTTGGCTGTTATTAATTTCCTTCCTTATATTAGTAGTTTTAATTTTCAGTTAGTATGTCTTGCCTGCCCTAGACATCATAATCAGAGTACAAGGTTCATCATAAAATCAACTCGCCATTGTTCTTCACCTTCAACTCCAAATGAGTCTCTTAAACATAATGTGTTAATGAATGCAGTGAACCAACTTTGAGTGAAGCACACTGTTTTATTATGGTAAAACATCTTTGAGGTAGACATTTAATTCAAGTAAAATGAACTGTGCTTTTACTATATATAAACATGATGCAAAGCACCCTAGGCCGCAGACTTCACCTGGAACTGTCAGCCCAGCCCCGAGGCTTCAGCCCATCCCTGGCTTGAAGGTGGGGCTTCACCCAGGACGGCCCCTTCCCACCCAGGAACCGGCCTGCCTCCTGCTGCTATCCATCATGTGGTCCATTGGGTCAAGGCCGTTCATGCCGAGGGCCACCTGCAGGCTGGCACTACGCTGCCGCCCTCAGTCCCCCTCAGCCTCCCTTCTGTGCTTGTTGGTGCCCAAAGTCCATAGGGGGCTGAGGCATGGGGGGCGGGAGGCTGGCGTGTCAGCACCACCCCCAAGCACACGGACACCCAGCCAGGTTGCCGCAACACCCAAGCTTGGCTTCAACTTTGCTCCAAAATTGGACTGGGCGCCAAGAGCAGGGAGAGGCCAAGCAGTGGAAACGGGCACTTCCGAGCCTGCAGGGGCAGGTGGACTTCCTGGGCCCCTAAGAGCACAGAATGCTGGGTCCGCAGCTGCAGCTGAGTGGCAACTGACTGCCAACTCAGAAGGGGGCGGGACTCTCGCCTGTTCCTGGCTCCCACTTGCTTCACAGAGCATGCAGCCCCAGCTGCGCCTCCCATGCTGGAGCTGGCATCCTGCAGTGGATGCACCAGAAGGGCCGCCGCTGCCTTCACTACCTTCTGCATGCTTTGGGCATGAAAAAGGTCTTTAAGGTGAGTGTCAACAATTGGCAAACTATGCCCAAATCTGGTCTGCTGCCTACTTTTTGTAAATAAAGTTTTATTGGAACTTGGTCATGGACATTTATTTATGTATTGTCTATGTCTTCTTTTGTACTAAAATGGCAGTTGAGTAGCTGTGATTGAGACCATGTGACTTAATAAGGCTTACATATTTAACATCTGAACCTATACAGAAAAATTTGCTAATGCTTAACTTTAGTTACTGATTTAAGACTTTTCTTCTTTTCTAATAAAGATTTAATGCTATTATTTTACTCCAATTACTGCTAAACTGCATCCCTCAGATTTTGGCATGGGCATTTATATTTTTATTCAGTTCAATTTTTTTGTTTTTTTAATATTTCTTTTTAAGTCATTTTATTTGAAGTTTTTAAAATTTTAAAATATGTGTGGGTTTTTCAAGATCTGTCTATTACCATTTTCCAGTTTAATTTCATCGTTGTCGGAAAACATAATTTGTCTGACAAACCTTTTAAAATTTGTTGAGATTTGTCTTGTGTCTCAAAATATGATTTATCTTGGCAAATATTCCATCTTTTGCACTTGAAGGAATTCAGGTCTGCTGTTGTTTTGTATAGTGTTCTACAAATATTTAAAAATGTCAGTAACCTCAAGTTTGTTGATAGTGTTATCCAAGTCTACTATATTTTTGCTGATTTTATGACAGCATAGTCTGTCAATTTTTGAGAAAGAAGTATTTGTTAACTGTGAATTTGTCTAAATCTTCTGCAGTTCCATTAAGTTTTTATGTATTTTTAAGTAATGTTATTAAAGGTGTAGGTGTTTACAATTGTTATGTCCTTTTGATTAGTTGAAACCTTTATTGTTATGAAATGACTTTTATACCTGGTCATATTATTTTTACTCTGAAACATACTTTGATATTAAAATGTAAGTTATTTTATACTTGTACTTTAACATCTCTATATCATTATATTTAAGGTATATGCATTGCTTTTATTTTTAAATCTAATCTAATAATATATTTTATTTGAAGTTTTAGACCATTTGTATTAAATATAACATTGAAATATTGGATTTAGCTTTGTTTTCTGTTTGTATCCTCGGTATTTTGCTCTCTTTTCTGCCTTTTTTTTGATTATTTGGATATTTTTCATAAACGATTTTAACTATCTACCGACTTTTACAATATCTCTTTGTATAATTTTTTAATGAATGTACTAGGGATTGAAATACACATAAGTAATCTTCCACATAGTTAATGTTTTACTACTTTACATAAAATATAGAAGAGTTACAATGATATTATTCATTTTACTACCTCCTCTTTATGTTATAGTTGTCATAAGCATTGTATCTACATACATTTTAAACCTCCCCCTATTTGATGATATAATTTATGCTTTAAATTGTTCTACATATTTTAATAAACACTTCTGGAAAGAAATCATCCACCACATCTGTTCAATATTTATCATTTCCTTCATTATTGATGTTTCTTTCTGGTAACATTTCCATTTTGGTTGAAGAACCTTCATCAGCACTTCATTAAAGCATGTCTCCCAAAAATTTTTCATCCTTAAAAAATACCTTTATTCTACTTTTCTAAGTAAAGGATCTTTCTTCTGTATATAGAATTCTGGGTTGACATTCTTATATGTCAGCCATTTGAACATATTATTTCACTGTCTTCTGGCCTTTGTGGTTTCCGATGAGAAATTGCAGATTTTCATGTCATTGTTGTCTTATATTTAATGTCTTGTTTCTCTCAGGGTATTTTCAAAGTTTATTTGATTTTTCAGCAAATTAGTTACACTCTGTATGAGCATAGTCTTTCTGAATTTTTCTTCTTTGGCATTCACCAAGAAGTAAATCTGTAAATTGTGTCTTTCACCAGGTTTTGGAAATATTAGGCCAGGTTTTGCTCAGGTTTTGTTGTTTGTTTTTCTGCCTTAGTCTTTTTCTCCTCTTCATCTAGGTTTTCAAAGTCGCAAATACTATATATTTTATGCTGTCCCATTGGCTCCTGAAGCTTCATTTATGCTTCTTTTTCATGCATTTTCTTTCTAATCTTCAGATTTGATAATTCCTATTAATCTTTCTTTGAGTTCACTGACATTTCACTGTGATCATCATTCTGATATGGTCCTCATTCAATAATTCTTTACAAATATTAGATTTCTTTTTAGTTCTAAAGCTACCATTTGTGTTTTATAGTTTCTAACCCTCTGCTGAGAACTTCTGTTCTTCCATTTATTGTAAGATTATTACTTTTATCTCAAGGAATATGGTTATTATAGCTGCTTTAAGACTTCATTGATAATTTCAACATCTTATTTATTTTGGGGTTGGGGTTTGTACTAGTTATAGCTTTTCCTCTTGCTAATAACTTTGAAATAAATAACATTTTTCTTGTTCTTTAGACCTTGAGTAAATTTTAAAACTATGTTGTGAGATTATTGGTCCTGCTAAATTCTCTGGAGAACTGCTGTGGGGTTTCCTGGTTTTGTTTAGCAGGAAATCAACATTGTTCAACTCAGACTGCATACACTGTTTTGATGTTTTGCTATTTGTGTTTCCAATAACTTTACAGTTTTTAAAGTTTTTCCTGTGCTGCTTTCTGTGTGTCCCATACTTGTTCCACTCAGGATTAATCTGAGATATTGCCAGTAGTCTATGTCATAGTTGAGTTCTCCAAGCCTTTGCTATGCTGCTTTGGCCTTGTGTGTCGTTTTACTTAATCTTCAAATCTGTTCCATGGAGTAGGTATTAATAGTCTCACTTTAGAGGTAATAAAAATGAGGCTTAGAAATATTAAATTACTTGCCCAAAATTTCTCATCAAGTAAGTGATTGATACAAGATGGAACTCAAATCTGACTCTGTGAATACTCATCGCTTCTACACTATTACCCCAAAATTTCTTTCTCTCTTTGTGCTTTGTTAAAAAAATTGATTAAGATTTGCATACTAATACATACTTCCCTTATTTTCAAGATTTTCTAGTTTATAATTCTATTCTCTACTTCAGTATTCTAAGTCTTTTGAGAGACTGTGTCAAGCCCTAGAAAGTATATATAATGTTTATGTGTAGTCAACTCTGAAATTAAATTGCATAGGTTCAAATCTGTTTTATATCACTTCTTGCTATGTGATCCTGGACAAATGACTTACCTAAATCTCAGTCTTCATGTGTGTGAAGAAACAGGCTTCTAGTAGAGTGTCTGATGTAGAATGGAAAGGAATAGGTAAAAGCTAATCACCACTAGTACAGAGTTTGGTATGTGTAGGAATGTAATTTATGATTTGTGAGTGACTAAATGAATAAACTATAAAATGCCAGAGTGATTTGTTCAAACATATACTGGCCTATAAGGTATATTCTATTTAACACTTTAATTCCATGCAGTGATTTGCAATAAAATACATTTATTCCCCCCAGAATTACAATAAAATAAATTAGGACTTTTTTTCTTTTCATCTGAATTCATAAATTAAACAAGAAATTCCGTCCTAATACTGTATGTTGACACAGTATGTTTTATTATCTCAAATTATGTTATTTACTTTTATTCTTTATTTTTATTCATTCAGATTGTAGTTAATTAAATTCAGCCTTTAGTGCATTCAAATTATTTACACATATCAAATATTCAAATGTTACAAAAGGTAAAATGCTTTAGCTTTGAAAACACTCCTAAAATAGTTTCTAAAATACTTCAAAACACATCAAGGAAAAGCAAAAATCTTCTCAGGTCATGTATATTGACATACAAAATATTCATGTAGTGTATAATTCTTAGATGTTTCTGAAAAAGCCAATAAAACTTTATTTACTTACATTATGCCTATGTATGTGTGGTTCCATGGAATACTAACTTTTTTTTGTTGTTTGTTTGTTTGTTTGTTTGTTTGTTTTTGAGATGGAGTCTCACTCTGGCACCCAAACTGGAGTGCAGTGGGGCGATCTTGGCTCACTGCAACCTCTGCATCCCAGGTTCAAGCAATTCTCATGTCTCAGCCTCTCCAGTAGCTGGGACTACATGTAATACTAACTTTAATCTAGAAATGGATCTTTATAAAAGCTTATGTGAGAATTTACTTGTTCCATATTTTCTGGGCTTTTTAAGACATAATTTCCTGTCCTTTTATTGGTTTCCTTTTTGCATTCAGCAGATCAAATGATAACTACTTTCCAATAAATACCAAGTTTCACTTGTGTCTTAATTCTATCATACCAATATTACCTCATTCAACCCAGTCAGACTTATTTAAACAGATATGGGCTCTAAAAATGACAAGCTTCTTGTTAATCTCCTCTACATATTTACCTTTACTAAATATGCACTTTCAATAACCCTTGATTAAAATTAAAAAGTGATCATTTTACATTTTAAAATACTGTGTTTTCACAGTATTGATTCTACCCAACCATGAGCATGGGATGTGTTTCCATTTCTTTGTGTCATCTATGATTACATTCAGAAGTGTTTTGTAGTTTTCTTGTAGAAGTCTATCACCTTTTTGGTTAAGTATATTTCTAAGTATTTTATTTATTTTGCAGCTGTTGTAAAAGAAGTTGAGTTCTTGATTTGATTCTTAGCTTGGTGGCTGTTGGTGTATAGCAGGCCTACTGATTTGTGTACACTAATTTTGTATCCTGAAACTTTGCTGAATCCATTTACCAGTTCAGGGAGCTTTTTGGATGAGGATTTAGGGTTTTCTAGGTATTACAATCATGTCATAATCAAAGAGGGGCAGTTTTTCTTCCTCATTAGCAATTTGGATGCCCTTTATTTCTTTCTCTTGTCCGATTGCTCTGGGGAAGAACAGCAGTTGTGAAAGTAAGTATCCTTGTCTTGTTCCAGTGCTTGGAGCGGGGAATGCTTTCAAATTTTTCCCCTTCAGTATAATGTTGGCTGTGGGTTTGTCATAGATGGCTTTTATTACCTGGAGGTATGTCTCTTCTATACCAATTTTGCTGAGGGCTAATCATAAATAGATGCTGGTTGACCATACTGCCAAAAGCAATCTACAAATTCAGTGCAATTCCCATAAAAATACCACCATCATTCTTCACAGAACTAGGAAAAAAATTCCTAAAATTCATATGGAATAAAACAAGAGCCCACATACCCAAAGCAAGACTAAAAAAAGAACAAATCTGGAACCATTACATTACTGGAGTTCTAACTATACAATAAAGCCATAGGCACCAAAACAGCATGGTACTGATATGTAAATAGACATATAGACCAATTGAACAGAATAGAGAATCTCAAAACAAAGCCAAATACTAACAGTCAACTGATCTTCAACAAAGGAAACAAAAACATAAAGTGGGTAAGCGACATCCTATTCAACAAATGGTGCTGGGATGATTGGTAAGCCATGTATAGAAGAATGAAATTGGATCCTTATCTCTCACACTATACAGAAATCAACTCAAGATAGATCAGAAACTTAAATCTAAGACAGGAAATCATAAAAATTATAGAAGATAACATTGGAAAAACCCTTCTAGACATTGGCTTAGGGAAAGACTTCATGACTGTGAACCAAAAGCAAATGCAACAAAAGCATAGATAAATAGATGGGACTTAATTAAACTGAAAAGCTTCTGCACAGCAAAAGAAATAATCAGCAGAATAAACAGGCAACCCACAGAGTGGGAGAAAATCTTTGTAATCTATATATCTGACAAAAGACTGATATCCAGAATCTACAAACAACTCAAACAAATCAGCAAGAAAAACAAACAATCCCATCAAAAAGTGGGCTAAGGACATGAATAGACAATTCTCAAAAGAAGATATACAAATGGCCAACAAATGTTAAAAAAATGCTTAACATCACTAATGATCAGGAAATGCAAATCAAAACCATAATGCGATACTACCTCACTCCTGCAAGAATGGCCATAAATAAAAAAATCAAAAAATAATAGATGCTGGTGTGGATGTGGTAAAAAGGGAACACTTTACACTGTTGGTGGGAATGTAAACTAGTATAACCACTATGGAAAACAGTGTGGAGATTACTTAAGTAATTGAAAGTAGATCTACCATTTGATCCAGCAATCCCACTCCTGGGTATCTACCCAGTGGAAAAGAAGGTACTATATGAAAAAGATAACTACACACCCATGTTTATACCAGCAGAATTCACAATTGCAAAAATATGGTACCAGCCTACATGCCCATCAAGCAATGAGTGGATAAAGACAATGTCATATATATGTGACATATATATATAATATATGCACACACACACACCACGGAATACTATTCAGCCATAAAAAGAAAGAAAATAATGGCATTTACAGCAACCTGGATGGAATTGGAGACCATTATTCTAAGTGAAGTAACTCAGAAATGGAAAATCAAACATCGCATGTTTTCACTCATAGTGGGAACTAAGCTACGAGGATGCAAAGGCTTAAAAATGATACAATGGACTTTCGGGACTCAAGGGAAAGGGTTGGCTACGCGTTGGGTACAGTGTACACTGCTCGGGTGATGGGTGCAGAATCTCAGAAATCGCCACAAAACAACTTATTTATGTAAACAAACTACCTGTTCCCCAAAAAACTATTGAAATTAAAAAAAAAAAACAATGTTTTACAAATTTTATTTGTTAAGCACATACCTCAAAGAAGAAATGAGTGTAAAAAGTCTTGGGCATATTATCTTCATTTACTTCTTATAAGTCACCTTAATTTGAAGGAAACCTACAGAAATTCATTTTTTGAATATCATCATTTTGTCCAGTGATTTGAACCTGTCCTGGCAGCCTTTTTACTGTTTCCCACAGTTAATTTTAATATGTTTAGGTTACTGCCATGTGACCTGTGAAATGATACCAGTCAAAAGGTTTGTGTTAGTTCAGAGAGCCTGAGAGTAAAGTTCTCTACAAAGCAACCATTAATACACAACCTTAGAGTTCTTCATTTAGAAAATGTGAAGAACAAATGTTTCTTTTTGTATTCCTCAAGGAATAGCACACTACTCATACACCACTGTTAAATCCTCACTATGTGCTAAGTATTGTGCTAAATGCTTAAAGTTTCATATTATTAAATTGTTTTGCTTACTTAAAAGAATTATATGGCTGGGCGTGGTGGCTCCTGCCAGTAATCCCAGCACTTTGGGAGACCAAGGAGGGCAGATCACAAGGTCAGGAGATAGAAACAATCCTGGCTAACACGGTGAAACGCCATCTCTACTAAAAATACAAAAAGTTAGCCGGGCATGGTGGTGCGTGCCTGTAGTCCCAGCTACTTGGGAGGCTGAGGCAGGAGAATCGCTTGAACCCAGGAGACAGAGGTTGCAGTGAGCCGAGATCGTGTCACTGCACTCCAAACTGGGTGACAGAGCAAGACTCCGTCTCAAAAAAAGAAAAAAAAAAGAAAAAAAAAGAATTATACAATGCATGTATTAAGAAAAAAATGAGATAATTTCCCTGTTACCATCTTCAACACATAGTCTCAAATCTGAGAGGACACCATCATTTTATTTTTGTAGTTTTTTATTTTATTTTCAAACTTACAAAGAAGATTCAAAAATAGCACAAGGAAATTCCAGGTATCCTTCACTCAGATTCATCAATTCTAACTCTTCGCAACATCGATATTTTATTATTCTCTATGTATATATTTATACAAAGATAATATTCTTTTTTAACTATTTGATATTAATTTCAGGATATTGTATCCTTTTACATCTTAATATACTACTTTACATGTATTTTTTATCAGCAACATATTCTGATATAGAGGTACAATACAATTATCAAAATCTAGAAATTTAACATCAATGCAGTATTATCAAATTCACAGTGCACATTCTCAAAGTATCTACCTACAAATTTCTTATTACTTACAATAGGGAGTGATTTCACAGTTGAAAACCTTAATTTTTACCACCCTAAATAAGTGATTAAAGTTACAATCAATAATATTGCAACAAATTGTGCACAAATTTAACATTACTTCCTAAAATGATGACATAGTATTTCTGGGGAAATTCTGCTAAAAATAGTACCTGAATCTAAATATGAGGACACATCAAATAAACCAAAATTAGGAGTCATTCTGCTTAATATCTTGCTGTATTCCTCAAACATAAAGGGGTTAAGAAGACAAAAGGTAGTGACAAATTGTTCCACATAAAATACTTCTTTTTAATATTTTAAGTAGTAATTCTTATAAGTACAAATATGATATTTAGTTTTCTCTTCATTTATCAGTATATTATTGATGTCTTCATCCCTTATTTTGTTTTGACAAACTTTGCTTCTTTTATTTACTATCTTTATTAGTGTATAAATAATACTTTACATACTTGTCTTGATTTATGTAAATGTTAAAGATTACATTGATTCTCAAATATGAAAGAGGGAGATATTTAAAATTTTACTTCTTTCTGTTTGTACTATATTATTATTACTATTTTACTTTTTAAATACAGGTTACAACATTTACATTCTGTGCTTTACCTATAATTAAGTTCATCAGGATTTTTCTATATGTTACATTTGAAAATTAAAAATGGATAAGTAGCATTTACTTTATTAGAATTATAAAAATATTATTAATTGTAAAGGCTAATTAGATTAATTGGATCAACTACCATCTGCCTTTTTTCTGGGAATTTCTCCAAACTTTTGTATTTTCTTATTTTTTTGTGCTTCATGATTTTTTACATTTACTTACTTAGTTCTTTTTACGTATTTTCTATGACTTCAACGTGACCTTTTACAAATGGAAGTTACTTATAAGTCTGCCAGTTTAAACCAGAATCCCTCTCTATATATTATGCTATTTAATTTTTAGAATTTTTTCAAAATCTCAGTAATTCATCTGCAAAGAAGCAAAAACTTAGGCTATGATATTGTTTCTATTTTGCCTTTATAACTCTAATACTTTTATTAATCTACCCCGCCTGATAATGTAATACAAAAAGGAAAATCAGAATGTAATTTAAAATTTATTCATTTGATATATCTTTTATAAAAAATAATGATTCAAGTAAAATCCCTATAAGGTATCTAAAATGCTAAGGAGTATGTTGCTGACATTGGGTCTAATGTTCTTCATTAAGTCTACAAATTTGGTCAACTTCTTATTTTTCAGCTGTTGCAGACACTAACTCTATCTCTGTTTCCCCCTCCACTTGTTCTCATCAATTCCTAAAGTATTTAAGATTTTCTACTAGGAGAACCAGCAAGTGAGAAAGTTAGAAAAAGAAATGAGAGAGCAATGTAGGGAGGGAGTGAGGGAAGGCAGGGTAAACAGATAGATAATTAGGAAAATAGTAAATAGGCACAGATCTGTATGTCCAGTGGTTCACCACCACTCCATTAAGCTGTTCAGCTTTAATACAGATTTAATGTGATGGATGATGGCACCCATCCAAAACTCGAAAAGACTTAATGATGATTTAAATTTTTTTATATATTATAGACATTCTTTAAAAAATTAATGATAGTGACAATACTTCCTTGGCAATATTGTTCTAAATTTTTTTTATCTCTAATAGAGATTCATTGGGATAATGATTAAGCCAGAAGAAGAATTAACATCATGCAGAGATAGATATTTTTATACCTTTTGATGGTAACAGTTCATTTGTCGGAGAATCATCACATCTTGTTAAATAGAAACATGAAGTAAATACTGGATGGACGTTTTATTATGCTTGTAGGAATATCCATGTATAGTGAATAATAGGGAGATGTCCTAGACCAGGTATTTATCATCACCTCTATCTGCTCGGTAATGCTGGAGCGTTGACTTTCTGTTAGGTTTTGCCAGTAAATGGCTCTCAAAAAAGAAAGCTGAGAAGGAGAGAAGGGACTTTCTCCTTTCCACTTAATGTTCCTCTTAGTGTTGCCTTGGCATTAGCAATTAGAGTCTAACTTATTTTGGTACTCCTAGAAGCACCCTATCCTGTCTTTTCAGAGATACCAACAGTTGGATAGCATCCTATCCTCAGAAGTCTGAGCCTCAAGCCCATAGGGATTGTTCAAATAGTTTTTTCTCCATTTGTATAAAGTTATTCAAAGAGCAATAATTAATTATTTTTAATGTTTCATATTACATATATTTTTCAAACAGTAATAACCCAGCACCTACATTCCCTTAGCAATACCATGTCTATATTCTTTGAGTAATTTGACTCCAAATTAGTTATTTAACTCAATATAACAATTTAAAGCCAGTTCAAGAGTTCAAGACCAGCCTGGCCAATATGGTGAAACCCCCTCTCTACTAAAAATAAAAAAAAAAATTAGCCGGGGATGGTGGCGGGTATCTGTAATCCCAGCTACGGGGGAGGCTGAGGCAGGAGAATTGCTTGAACCTGGGAGGTGGAGGTTGCAGTGAGCCGAGATCGCACCATTGCACTCCAGCCTGGGCAACAAGAGTGAAACTCCATCTCAAAAAAAAATGAAAAAGATTTAAAGCCAATTCTTCAAAGGTAGAACATTGTATGGAGACAAACAGTTAAGTTATGAAAACCAAGGTCAAACCTCTGAATTGAATTGCATCTTAAATCTGTAGCAAGAATGGTTTGAACATTGATCGCTCTCATTCCGGGTCATCTTGAAAATTCACATATTATTGAAATATTTCTATGGAAGGTAAATGAACAAATAAGTTCAGAGAATTATGTTTCTGAAATTCTGAATTGAAACTTCCTGGAACAAAGGAAAACTTACTATAAAACAACATTTCTGGCCTATTTTATCTAATATAATTCCCTATAAACTATACTACAACCAGAATATTTATTTATATATAATTTTGAGTAGATTGCTCTGTAAGGTAGTCATTTTACAAAGATGTAAGCATTGTTTGGTGATATTTTAGTTAATCTATTTGTGATATATTGTATGCTGTTTTTCTTTCTGTGAAAACATTGTTAAATAAAATCTTAAGTGAAAAAAAATCACTAGAACCACTTTAAAAATTGAAAATATATACTATTACTTGAATCAATAAACTGGCTCTATTTACAGAATAAAATAAATATTTTCTATGCTTCCTAAAACTTCTACTCAAACTACTTAGTAAATCATATATAAGGACCTATAACATAATCGATTCTAGAAAAAAATGTGTAAACAAGTACTTAAAGCAGTTTTACAAAGTAAAGTTGATTGAATTTTGAAGCACTAGGTTGGTTGTGTAAAGCATAAAAATCTCCTCTAAAAGCAATCTAAACTCCTTAAAATTGGAAACATATTTAATCAACTATACTTTATACCATTCCACAAAAAATATGATGTGGTTTACAAAAAATGTACACAATAGAAAAATATGAAGTTTCTGATGAGTCAGAATAAATAAATCCAGTAAACCAAGAGGTAAAGTTAGCACCTAAGGATTCATGGCTTAAGGTCCCATATGGTTTGCTAGAGATAAGGTGCTTATTTTATTGAATTTTCTGATTCTTGAACCTTGTTTTCCTTTTAGTGTTATCTGAGCATATCACCTCCTTATTCCAATTAATCTGAAAATTATGTTTTATGTTGTCTGAAACAGATACCCTACTTTTACAGAAATTGCTTGCTAGTTGTAAAACACCATTGGCTCCTATGTACTACACAGTTTATTAGAATATAAAAAACTAAACCAGTAATTATTTGGTGTTTTAGAAGAGTTTCCACACTTTAAGTTAGCATGGAGTGATGTTAGACTATGTAAATAGTTGATATTAAAATTGTAAGGATATTTTATTTTCTGGCTTGCCTTTTTTCTCTTTGATCACAAATCAACCTAAGAAAAATGTGGGTAAAATTTTGAAAATAAATATATTTGAATATTATCCAAAATATATTGAATAATACCTTCTTCCCATCCCCTCCCTCAGTCCAACAAATCAAAATGTCAGCTTCATAACACATTTTTAAAGTTTTAAGAATAAATAATAAAAAGATCACTCTCCCAATGTTATATTGCTCCCTCACTTAATAAAATACTAAATTCTGAAATTTGATTTTTATTTTATATTCAGCATGGAGGAAAAGAAAAGGAGGGCGAATATTTAGATACATTATATAGAGGCAGAATTATGTGAGTATTCAAGAATCAATACCTCTCTCCTTTAAAGTTTTTACAAACTAAAACTGAATACTAGGGCAGAATATTGAAAAATATACAGGTTAATGACATTAATACACAATGTAAGAGCTCAATAACACTAAAAGTACAAGGGCTTTCCGTTATAGCTAAACTGGAGAATGCAGTTTGGATTCTACTCAAAAGAAGAACTTCCTTCAATGTATATGTTCTCCTACCAAATCGTCAAACCCAAATGAATGAAATCATGGAATTATCTTCTTGGAAAATGTTGGGCCTGAATAGCAGACACTTGCCTAGACAACTATATGAAGGATTTCAGCAGCTAACAAAAGTAACACAGCAGAAAGCACAGAAAAGGAAAGAAGAAGCCTGGTGGGTTCCTGTCAGAGTCCTAGGAGGCTCCAAAGACTTGATGCATACAATTTCTGGTGGTACTGTAGAGCAAGAAACAGAGTCAGGGCTGTTTCTGCTGTTCAGACAAATTGTAAATTAGTGTCCATAGGTATGCACACTATTCATGTAGTGATATGCGCACTACATAGCATGGGTATGACTCAGTGGATATCAGTGTCTTGACAATTCCACAATCAGATAAATAATTTCTCTTTGCATAAGAGGAAATAAAGGAGAGTGTGGAAAAGGAATAGAGAATACCAAGCCTGACATGGCACCACCCTGAAGAATGGCGTCTACTCCCCCTACTCCAAACGATAAAGGTGATAATTGTTCCCCACCCCTACCCCCACTTACAACAGCATGATGCTCTAATCAATTAAGTGTTGTTATGGAGAAAATGCTACTTTAAATTCTTTTCAATATTAATATGTTATCTTAACCAAAAAAAAAAAAAAGAGAAAATCCAAATAAGCTCAACTAAAAAGGAAACAGGAGATATTACAACTGACACCACAGAAATACAAAAGATTATTCAAGGCTACTATGAAAACCTTTACACACATAAACTAGAAAACCTAGAGGAGATGGATAAATTCCTAGAAAGATGCCAGCCTCCTAGCTTAAATCAGGAAGAATTAGATACCCTGAACAGACGAATAACAAACAGCAAGATTGAAATGCTAATAAAAAAAATTACCAACAACAACAAAAAGCCCAGGAATCGATAAATTCACACCTAAATTCTGCCAGACATTCAAAGAAGAACTGGTACCAATTCTATTGACACTGTTCCACAAGATAGAGAAACAGGGAATCCTCCCTTAATCATTCTATGAAGACAGTATCACCCTAATACCAAAACCAGGAAAGAACATAACCAAAAAAGAAAGCTACAGACCAATATCCCTGATGAACATGGATGCAAAAATCCTTAATAAAATACTAGCTAATGAAATCCAACAACATAACAACAAGATAATCTACCATGATCAACTGGGTTTCAGACCAGGGATGCAGGGATGGTTTAACATAAGCAAGTCAGTAAATGTGATACACCACGTAAACAGAATTAAAAACCAAAATCACATGATCATCTCAATAGATGCAAAAAAGGATTTGACAGAATCTCTTTGTGATTAAAACTCTCAGCAAAATTGGCATACAAGGGACATACCTCAATGTAACAAAAGCCATCTATAACAAACCTACAGCCAACATTATACTCAACAAGGAAAAGTTGAAAGCATTCTCTCTGAGAACCAGAACAAGACAAGGGTGCCCACTTGCACCACTTCTATTCAACATAGTACTAGAAGTCCTAGCCAGGGCAATCAGACAAGAGAAAGAAACAAGGGCCTTCCAAATTGGTAAAGAGGAAGTCCAACTGTTGCTGTTTGCAGATGATATGGTTGTATACCTAGAAAACCCTAAAGACTCCTCCAAAAAGCTCCTAGAACTGATTAAAGAAATCAGCAAAGTTTCTAGATACAAAATTAATGTACACAAATCAGTAGCTTGTCTATACGCCAACAGTGACCAAGCTGAGAATCAAATCAAGAACTCAACTCTTTTTACAATAGCTGAAAAAAAAATACTTAGGAATATACCTAACCAAGGAGGTGAAAGACCACTACAAGGAAAACTACAAAATACTGCTGAAAGTAACCATAGATGACACAAACAAGTGGAAACACATTCCATGCTCAAGGATGGGTAGAATCAATGTTGTGAAAATGACCATACTGCCAAAAGCAATCTACAAATTTAATGCAATTCCCATCAAAATGCCATGATCATTCTTCACAGAACTACAAAAAACAATTCTAAAACTTATGTGGAACCAAAATAGAGTCCACATCGCCAAAGCAAGACTAAGCAAAAAGAACAGGCCAGGTGCAGTGGCTCACATCTGTAATCCCAGCACTTTGGGAGGCCAAGGTGGGCAGGTCACAAAGTCAGGAGATTGAGACCATCCTGGCTAACATGGTGAAACCCCGTCTCTACTAAACAACAACAACAACAGCAACAAAAAAATTAGCCAGGCATGGTGGCGGGTGCCTGTAGTCCCAACTACTCGGGAGGCTGAGGCAGGAGAATGGTGTGAACCAGGGAGGCGGAACAAATCTGGAGGCATCACATTACCTGATTTCAAACTATACTATAAGGCTACAGTCACCAAAACAGCATGGTACTGGTATACAAAAAGGCACATAGACCAATGGAGCAGAATTGAGAACCCAGAAATAAACCCAAATTCTTACAGCCAACTGATCTTCAACAAAGCTAACAAAAACATAAAGTGAGGAAAGGACACCCTATTCAATAAATGTTGCTGGGGTAACTGGCTAGCCACATGTAGAAGAATGAAACTGGATCCTCATCTCTCACCTTATAAAAAATTCAAGTCAAGATGGCTCAAGGACTTAAATCTAAGACCTGAAACTATAAAAATTCTAGAAGATAACATCGGAAAAACCTTTTAGACATTGACTTAGGCATGGATTTCATGACCAAGAACCCAAAAGCAAATGCAATAAAAACAAAGATAAATAGCTAGGCAATTTGAAAGAAAACACTTAAAAAAAACCTTAATCTTTACTTATTTAAAATAAAACCTGAGATCGAGACCATCCTGGCTAACATGGTGAAACCCCGTCTCTACTAAAAATACAAAAAATTAGCCGGGCGTGGTAGCGGGCGCCTGTAGTCCCAGCTACTCGGGAGGCTGAGGCAGGAGAATGGCGTGAACCCGGGAGGCGGAGCTTGCAGTGAGCCGAGATCGCGCCACTGCACTCCAGCCTGGGCGACAGAGCGAGACTCCGTCTCAAAAAAAAATAAAAATAAAAAAAAATAAAACCTGACATTTTAAAAAATGTCATTCAATTTTAAAATTGTATTCAAATACTAAATAGAAATTCTAAAGTATTATATTTTAATAAACATGCTTATTTTAGCAAGCATATTCCAAACCAGAATGTTAACTTTTTAAACTGATGTTGACAAAAGCATCCTATCTTGAACTTCATTTTGTAATTAGCTGTGTAGTTAGAAAATGTATAGGCAGACTGCTATCACACCACAATAAAAGCATAAGCATCATAGGACCTGGATTCTTTGTTCTGTAAAACTCTAGCTAAGCAATGTAAAGAAAGGCATAAAAAAATTGGGCTTAAGTTTTATTATTATTTTCACATAGTTTTGTTTTAATTTAAAAAAAAAAAACAAGATGCAGATATTCTTTGACTTAGTTCCAGTTCTGACACTTGGATTGGCATGTGATCATTATTACACAGTGTTTCATGGCTTAATTTTTTCAAGTATATAAAAAAGTATAAAATAAAAATAAAACTGTCCTCTTTCTAGACTTATATATAGACTTATTTATACCAACACTTTATTCCTAGTATTACAACAGAGGTATGGATCTGAAATGCATTTTCTTTTTACTTACTAATAAAATGTGTATTTTTCCTTATCTATCATATGAATGGATCATGTTTCATGCAAACATCCTTTTATTTGCAGATATCTTAGTTATTTCTAATTGTTTAATAGTATAAATTAAGCAGGAATGAATATTCTTATCAAATAGTTTTCACAAGATTTTCAAAAATTGTTTTTCATGAAAATGTATAATCTAGCTATTGATATACAGAATTGCTCAGTTGGCCATATTCTTCCCATAACTAGACAAGGTGAGATTTTCAAAGCTGTGCAAGTCTTATTAGAAGAAGTGACATCTCATTGTAGTTTGTTCTCTACTTTTTACTGTTGAAAAGTTTAATCATACCTAAAAGTAATCAAATAATAAAATGAAATTTTATAGATCTAACACCTGAATTCGAGTTATTTTGCCATATTATTTTTATTTTTAAAGCATTTGAAAGTTAGTGCAAATTTATAGAACTTCATCTACAAATATTTCAATATAACGTTATAATAATCAGGATTTGATTTCAGTTCAATTACAAGAGAAAATGAACAATTACACCATTTTTAAAATAATTTCAACTTATTTTAAATTCGTAGGGTACATGTGCTTGTTTGTTAAATGCATATATTGTGTAATGCTGAGCTTTGGAGTACGATTGACACCATTACTCTGGTAGTGAGCACAGTACCCAACAGTTAATTTTTCATCACTTGCCTCCCTCCTTTCCTCCTTTTCTAGCACTCTCCAGTGTCTAGTGTGGTCATCTTAATGTCCATTTTTACCAATATTTAGCCCTAACTTATAAATTAGAACATGCAGTATTTGGTTTCTGTTCCTGCATTAATTTGCTTACAATAATGTCCTCCAGATGCATCCATGTTACTGCAAAGGACATGCTTTGGTTCTTTTTTATTGCTGCATAGTAATCCATGGTGTATATGGACCACATTTTCTTCATTCAATCCACTCTTGATGGGCACCTAGGTTGATTCCTTGTCTTTGCTATTGCAAATACTGCAGCAATGAACATATGCACACATGTGTCTTTGTGGTAGAATGATCTATATTCTTCTGGGTATATACCCAGTAATGGGATTGCTGGTTCAAGTGGTAGTTCTGCTTTTAGCTCTTTGAGGAATCACCGTACTGCTTTCCACAGTGGCTGAACTAATTACATTCCCATCAACAGTGTGTAAGTGTTCCCGTTTCTCTGCAGCCTCACCAGCATCTGTTGTTTTCTGACTTTTTAATAGCAGCCATTCTAACTGGTATAAGATAGTATCTCATTGTAGTATTGATTTGCATTTCTCTCATGATTAGTGATATTAAGCATTTTTTCTATGTTTATTGGTCACTTCTATGTCTTCTTTTGAGAAGTGTTTGTTCATGTCTTTTGCCTACTTGTCTTTACAGAATTGCTCAGGGTTACTTGTTTTTTGCTTGTTGAATTGTTTAAGCTACTTATACATTCTGGATATTAGACCTTTGTTGTATGCATGGTTTGTGAATATTTCCTCCCATTTTGTAGGTTGTCTGTTTACCCTGTTGATAATTTCTTTTGCTATGCAGAAGCTCTTATTTGAATTAGGTCTCACTTGTCAAATTTGGTTTTGTTGCAATTGCTTTTGAGGGCTTGGTCATAAATTTTTTTCCAAGGTTGATGTCCAGAATGGTATTTCCTAGGTTTTCTTCTAGGATTCTTGTAGTTTGTGGTCTTACATTTAACTTTTTAGTTCATCTCATGTTAATTTTTATATATGATAAAAGAGGGGTTCAGTTTCATTCTTCTGCATATGGCTAGCCAGCTATCCCAGCACCGTTTATTGAATAGGGAGTCTTTCCCCATTGCTTATTTTTGTAGACTTTGTCAAAGGTCAGAGGTCTGTAAGTGTGTGGTTTTATTTTGAGGTCCCTGTTCTATTCCATTGGTCTATGTGTTTATTTTTTACTGGTACCATGCTCTTTTGGTTACTGTAACCTTATAGTATAGTTTGAAGTCAAATAATGTGATTCCTTTGGTTTTGTTCTTTTTGCTTAGGATTGCTTTTGCTATTTGGGATCTTTTTTGGTTCCATATGAATTTTAGAATAGCTTTTTCTAATTCCGTGAGAAATGATGATTGTTTGGTAGGAATATTGTTGAATTTCTAGGTTGCTTTAGGCAGTGTGGCAATTTTAATGAGACTGATTTTTCCAATCCATGAGCATGAAATATTTTTCCATTTGTTTGTGTCAAATCTGATTTCTTTCAGCAGTGACTGTATTTCTTCTTGTAGAGATCTTTACCTCTTTGGTTATATGTATTCCTAGATTTTTTTTTTAATGGCTGTTGTAAATGGCATTGTGTTCTTGAGTTGCCACTCATTTTGAACATTGATAGTCTATAGAAATTCTGCTGATTTTTGTACATTGATTTTTATATCCTTAAACTTTACTGAAGTCATTTTTAATATCAAATCTATATTGAAAATATCTATTTTTTCCAAAATAATATTTTATAGCTGTATAATTTTAATGAGGGTCCAATGAAAGTTCATGTAACATATTCACCTGTGTGCCTTCTTTGTCTTTTTTGATGGAAAAAAAATCCTTTTAGCTTTTACATTTTTAAAATAACATTAACTCTTTGAAAAGTCCTAGCCAGTTTTTCTATAAAATGCCTCACACAGTGAATTTTAGTAAGTGTTCCCTTGTGATGTCATTCCGTGTTCCTTTAAAACTTTATTCTTGTAAAGTAAAAGTTATGCCTCAAGGCTTTACTGGATTCAAGTTAAACATTTTTTGCATAAATATTTCATGTGCAATGATCCCTCTTCATTTTGCAACACAATAGGAGACGGACATAATATTGAGTGTCCTTTTATTAGTGCTGTTAGGATTATTCATACTAACCTCCAAACCTCTCTAATTTACAGATACAGTGTTTCACTTTGAATTTATTAAGAGAAGTGTGAGGTCTTACTTTGGAACTGAACATATATTGTTTCCCAACAGCATAAGCTACTCCTTTTAATATTTGTTTGTATTCCTTGCCTGAATCTGTCATTGAAATGCGAATATTCCTTCTGCTTTTATTAGCAGGTATTTTCTGTAATGGAGTGTTTCTCCAACAATGAAGATAATTTACAGTTGGTCCTAAAAGGCAGAGAAATTATTGATTTTTTAAAATTACCAAGTTTAAGGGGAAAATATTGTAATAATTATCTCTACTGGATGTTTTGTTTCTTTTTGTTGTTGTTGTTGTTCATATTTGTTAGTTGATTGTATTACTGC
Organism: Pan paniscus; assembly: GCF_029289425.2. Classification (NCBI taxonomy): domain Eukaryota; kingdom Metazoa; phylum Chordata; class Mammalia; order Primates; family Hominidae; genus Pan; species Pan paniscus. The sequence continues at coordinate 132,053,534 of NC_073252.2, read as the reverse complement.
TCACCAAAACTGATATCTCTCCTTGCTGGAGGATTATATATGTTCTCCCTGTGGAACTCATACAGAGCTATATTATTAGTTTTGGCCAATGAAATATGAGCTAGTGCCATATTTTTACTCAGCTGAAGGAATCATTATAGAATGATCTAGGTCGAGGCCACTCTGTCAGATTCACCCAAGAATGAAGACAACGTAAGACAACTGATTTACAGTGGATATTTTGGGTTATCTGGCCTATTGTTAGTAATACAATATGGACTCATAGATTTTAATAGTTTAGCTTCACTTAATTTCATTCAGTATATATTTATTGATCATATTTAATAAATTAGGAACAAATATGTTTAAAAATACGTTTTACTACAGGTAGGAAAAAGGAAAAGAAACCAGAAACAGAAACTTGGGCAGGAGGAATGGAAAACAATGTGTGAAATGCTGCTGGGAGACTGAGGAAAAGTAAAATTGAAAACTGACCATAGAATTTGTGTGATGGAAGTATGAAAGCCTTTAAAAGGCAAAAGGCCAACTGCTACTACCAACTACTACTTTGTTGTAGTGAAGTATTCAGTGATTTAGGAGAGTGAAAGTGAAGACAGTTTTTACAAACCATCCTTTTTTGAGCATTTTTTTATGAAGTTGAGAATATTTACAATGGCTAGAGTAAGCCCTGTGAAAGGATAGTTTTTTGTTGTTGTTGTTTGTTTGTTTGTTTTTTAATTTAGAAACTTAGACAATGTTGCTGGCAGTATTAGTGAGCACATTCACCAAGTATATACAATTTTCTTTAAGTTTTGACTTGGTTTTCTTACCCTGATAGATGAAAAAAGAACATGTTTCAAGTTTATTTATAAAGTACAATTACTGTGATTTTTCCATCCCCCTGGTCTCCTGACTATGTCCCAATTGTTGTACAGCTTCAATGAAATCCCCATAAATCATCTGGTCCGTCAAGGTCATTTCCACTTCGCTCTATCATTGTTTTCCTCACTTCTCCTTCTCCTCTTTCTTCTTAAATTTATTTTCTTACCATTTCTCTCCCTTGTAAAGACAGATATGCACCTTTCATTTTATGTTATTTTTTCTATAAGAAAATAAAAATAGTGGAATTCTGAATAGATTCTTACTCTGTTTGTTAGAGAAATCCAAGTCCTAACTCACTGGTGTGAAGTGTAGCCAGATAATTAGGCTGACATTGATAAAATTACCTCACTGTTTGCTTTCAGTAAAGACTCCTAGTGCCTCTACTATATGTACCAAGCAGTCAACATGTTGTTAGTCACTGTACTTAACTGTTGTGTGGCTAGAGTTTCAGTGAGAGTATGGGGTATGAGGCACATTTCAAGTAAAAAGGATTAAATGAAACATATTGATATGTGTGTGTGTGTGCTTGTGTAATGTTATATATATAGTATATATACTTGTGAGCTATGTAACCATTGGCAAGTCACTTTACTTGTCAGCCTCACATTCTTAATTTGTAAAATTATGATAGATTCAGCCCTTCCTATCTCACACACTAAGTTTGGTATATACATATGGATGTGTGTGTGTGTGTTCCTATATAGCATTACACAGACACACACATCTATGTATCTATAGATCTATAGACATAGATCTATAGATATAGATATATAGATATATATGCCAAACATAGTGTGTGAGATAGGAAGGGCTGACACTAATCTAATTTTACAAATTAGGAATGTGAGGCTTACAAAAGTAAAGTGACTTCCCAATGGTTACATAGCTCACAAGTGTTGAGCTGAGTTTCAGACTAAGAACTTTTAAGAACTTTTAGGGTTTCAAGTCCTTTAACTTCTGAAATGAACCTCCAAAATACCATGTCTTCTTTTTTTTCTCCTGCCATAAAAAGCTACCTATTGGCAACAAAGCATATTCAAAATCTTGAATATACTTATTTGTTTCTGATAAGAGCTGAATAGTTAAATTAGTTAATGTACGAGAGTCAGCAATTGAGAGAAAATAAATTAATACACAAATCCCTGCTATTTTGTGGACATTTTGAAGCCTGCTTTTTTGACCTAACAGTTTATCATTCAGGGAAAACAAAACACATTTTTAATTAAATTGCTTGGGAAGTCACAAATTTTTGTTGCCACAATTTCATCACCCCTCATATAAGTTATTTTTAACTTTTTATGTTTCTGTCAATGTTTGGAATCTTCAATCTTTTTATAAAATAAATATCAGAGGGCTATGAAGAGACAATTTCAACAGAGTGGATTGGGGAAATGTGCTGGAGGATAATAGATTTCCATGGCAATAGAAAGAATAATATTTGGAATTTGTTGTTTGTTTCTCAGCCAGAGTTAGCTACTGTAACTTAAATCCATTCATGTTTCTTTGCTACAGATAAGCTTTCATTTTCTTATTCTATGTAAGATAAACTGCTCAAAATTCTTTTCAATTAATACTGTACTACATTGTAGCTTATGGGACTAATTTAGTATTGCAGAACAAAAATTTTTATAGGCAAATCTAAGTGTCCTCCTTAAGAAACCTGTTTTTACCAATACTTTGCAACACATTAACTGATCAAACTACATTATTTATTTATTTTTATTCACTAATACTCTTTATCAGCTTTGCTGAATATAAAAAAAGGTACAACTTGAATAACTTAGCTGTTCATTTAATCAATAATTTTACTTAGACATCTACTTTGCCAAGGTTACTCAATTAAGCACTGATTATTACAATAGACAAATACAAATGGAAGCATATTAAACCATCTGTGAATGGGTGATAAGTACTACTAATTAAGAAATATTAATTAATATTTTATTATAATTTATTTATTTAGATATTTATGCCTGTTTCCCTCCTTTCACTAGGCTATATGTACCTGTGGGTAAGAATTGTGTCTAGCATCATTATTTTCCAGTATTTAATACAATTCTTGACAAGTACCAAACATTGTTAGAAGCACTCCTGAGTTGATTACTTTACATATGTGTTAAAAATCACTTTAAATAGCATATCCTCAAATAACAGGGGATTTGACATTCAGGTACAGTTGTATATTTCCTATTTTTTACCCTGTTCAATGTAAAAATATACACACAAACATAGCTATATAACACATAAATATCCATGAATGCAAAAAGTGCATATACATTTTGGAAGACTTTTGCTCTTCTAAATCCAGAATCTATACTTGAGAGAAGAAATATACTAATTGTCCTTGCAAAAATCAAGAATATTTACTCAAGTAATCTGAAGATATTTAAATGCAGGTTCTGAGAATTATAGATGTTGATATTCCTTCCTGGTATATCTGAAAATGAAGAAAAAGTAGAAATAAAATTTTGCTACCATATTTTAATTTTAACGATAGTTATTAATGCTATTGTTTTTATAGATACTTTAAGGAAAATTATGAATATGCATCTATAGCTAATCTTTACTAAAAAGACATAAACAGATAAGTAGGTATAATTAACAACAAAAAACAATATGTGCTGATTACATACTGAACATTCTTAAAAATATCTTTCTACTGCAACTATTCAAAACATCATGTAGAAATGAATCATCCCTGTACACAGTTTAAACTTCCACAAATTTTGGTCGATTCTAATTATTTCATATCATGCCTCTACGACATTGTAAAATATGTCATGAATAATAAAGTAGGAATCAATCTCAAAGATTATCTATTTAGCCTCCCACAAAGGTTTTCCCTTTGTCATACTTCTGCTATATGTTTATACGGCTCAAATATTTAAACTTACTACAAAAAATCAGCTAATTTTCATTTTTAAACTCTTCTAATTTTTAGTGGTTTCTCAAATTATGCTATAATGTTCCTCATATAACAGTTACTAGTTCTGTCCTTTAACACCAAGATATTAAGTCGAAACTTATTTCTCAAGACAATTGTAAAATTACCCATTAATCTCCTGTTTTTCAAGCTAAAATCTCTTGTTCCTCTAAATTTGTTTCTTATGATAAGCCCCATTTTTATCTTGTTCTACTCTCAATTAATAAGTCATAATGATTAATTAATATTTCTAAGAAGAAAAATCTCATCACTATTTAATGCTAAAAAAGGGCAAATATCAATTGCAATAATTAGACTATGATTTCCAAAATTGTGCTTTTTTGTAGAATTTTTGAGCTTCATAACAGCTAAATGAATTGTTATTGCAAAAAGCACTTAAATAAGATACAAAACATAGTTCAGAAATAGAGAAAGGATAGGTAATTTTATGATTGTTAGCAAAATAAAAATGTGATAGGAACCATTAGAGAATTTCTCTTTGAGCTGAGTTACTAGAAGGGTTTTACGTCTTCACAAATGAGACTGTGGCATACAGGATGAGTGAGGTAAGTCAATGATCAGGTAATGCATATTATTGTTTGTTTGTTTGTTTAAGTGAGTAGAAATAAAGAACAATTTAAAACAAATACTCTAATGGTCATAAAAGGATTAAAGTATCAATAAAAGAAAAAGTACCTACTAATAATCAATAAAGGAAGATAAAATAAAGTGCAGTTTTCAAGAGGAAAAGTAAGAGGTTGAAATGCTTTTAAAGACAAAATACATCAGTGAAAGATGAGATGGAGGGTTGTTGATGACATTTTAAAATGCACACGACATAAAAAAATCAATACTCTCGTTTAATTAAAAAAAAGTTGTCACTGCTTAGAATGTCTGCCAACTGAAATTGTGTCTGTCTGTAAATCTTCTAACTACCCATTTCTACTGTGCTGTAAGAGGACCTGAATGTCTGGCCTGGCAGTGTTTATTGTTTGCATTATTTTTTGCATTATTGTTTGCATGTTTATAGTTTGCATTGTTTATTGGGGTGGACAAGGGGGATGAAGATAATGTAGATAAAATTGAAACTCAGGAAGTAGAGAGCAATGAATGTTGAGCTGAAGTGAGTTAGATGGGCAAAGGGCAGAGAGGATGGCCCTTAGAGAAGGAAACCTGGTGTCCTTAAGACCAGGGCAAAAATTCAGTGGCTCTCCAGTGTAAGAAAGAAGACCCCAGTCAAATAATGGGTGTCAGAATATTAAAGAGGGTTTAAAAACCAGAGAGAGGGTAGAAGGCAAATAGGTAAGTAAACTAGGTAGGTTCTGTGTCAGAGCCTGTTAGCTAATACTGGTTAAAGTGTAAAAGAACCAGGGGCACAATGGACATTATCACTGCCCTACCTCTCCAGAAATAGCCATTAAGAATGGCCAATCAGGCCAGGTACAATGGTTTACACCTTCGATCCCAACATTTTGGGAGGCCAAGAGGGAAGGGTCGGTTAAAGCCAGGAATTCCAAACCAACATGCACAACATAGAGAGACCTCATCTCTACAAAAATAAAAAGAAACAAATAGGTGTGGTGGCATGTGCTTGTAATCCCAGCTACTCAGGAGGCTGAGGTGGGAGAATCATTTGAGCCTAGGTGAGGCAGCAGTGAGCCATGATTGTGCCACTGCACTGGCTCTAGCCTGGGTGATAGAGTGGGACCCTGGAGTCCACTCTTTAGCCTCCCACAAAGGAATTCCCTTAAGATCAATTCCCTTGTGAGAAAAAATAAAATAAAATAAAATAAAATAAAACAAAAACGAATGGCTGATCAGCAGTGTCTGAAGTGAAAGGTTAACTGCTATGACATTTCTCACCAATGATGCTGAGCAGAGAACTGAACCTGGAGTAGGACTATTGAGGTTATCCATATAACTTAAGGCAGGTTATTCAAACTCTCTGAACCTCACTACCTGCATCTGGAAATGGAGCTAGTAATAGTATTTACCATATACTATTTTATAAAACATTAAATGAGATAATTTATGTAATGTGCTTATAAGACAGTATGGTTCCTAGTAAGTATTCAGTAATTGTTGGCTTTCATAATTATACCAGGTAATTCTACATTAATATACGTGTCATAATTTCCTTTTCACAAATGCAAAAAAAAAAAAAATCCCAGGGAAGTTCATAAACATGATTAGCCTTATATCACTAGAGAAACAACCTTTTTCCTCAAGTTCTTCTAAAATATTTCATGTCCATTTATTATATTTCTGGAACATGCCCATTTGTTCTAAATTTTTCTTCCCTCACACTCTTTCTCCTTCTGGATCATCTCCTCTGAAATTTTCCTGAGTAGAGGGCTTTTTGTGGGTCATCTAAAGTTAGCCCATATCTCTTCTGGGAACAGAACAGCTGGAGAGGATTTCAGCTGTATCCATATGTGCATTCCAAAGGGTCAGGGAGATCTCTAAGGACTTTATTAGCTCAAAATGCCTGTCTATCAAAGTGGCATGTCTTCCCAGCATTTCCCTACACCTCATCCATGGCCTCTAATGTCTCCTTGACACACTGTCTATTGGGAACTCATATTATTTAGTCTTGCAAATTTTTAATTAGCTATCTGAGGAGAGGGAGAGATGTGTTGTCAAGATATAAGAGGAAGATAAATTAGAGAAATGCTGAGAATAAAGGTATAAAGAATAAATACAGGACATTGTAAATGACAACTGGATTGAGTCAACAAGTGGGAATACAAATCAGAATTGTGGCAGAAACTATGAAAATTACTTGAAACTTTGTTTATATTGGCTTTGTTGTAAAAATGTCTGCTTAAGCAGCTTAGATATTGTTAAAAAATAGAAAGACATGTTCACTGAGCCATCAAAGGTATTCTTAAAGTGAATGCAGTATAAACAAAAGCATGAGTATGAAAGCATGATTTTGGAAATTAGAGAGACATAGACTAAAATACTCACCTTTTTTAAATATTCTGATTACTTGGACAAGTTAAAGTTTCTGAGTCTAATGTCCAAATCAAAAACAGTTAGACTAAAATCTCCTCTTTAAGATTGTTGCCAGAAATGAGTAGGCATCACTATGTAAAACTGATATAACAATATAATAGTGTTTTAATAGTGCTGTATGAGTGCTTACTCTGTGTTTAATACTTTATATTACAGTGTTTGGGACATAGATGATGTTCATTAGGTTGTTGCTCTTATTAGTTAAATACTACAACTTTAGCAGCATAATTTTAGGAAGCAAATTATAACTTCAGATTATATACCAGTTTGAATTCTTGCATATGCAACCCAATTATTTTATTTCCCATTGCTACTGCCTTAATTCAGGCCTTTATCTATCATTATCCAAATGACTGTGTGGTTGGCCCAGGTTCTATATCTCTTTAGGATTTTGTTCTTCCCATCCTCACCCCGGTAGGGTGGAGTCTTTAACAATGAAGAAACATTGTGTTAGTCTAAAAAATATTATAATATTAAGAGTAAATCAACATTAGCATGAAAAAATTTGTTTTGTTTTACATGCGTTCCTCCTGGAGGAATATCAGGATCCAGGCACAACGGGTTTTTCTGGCCCTGACAAACAGTTGTACAGGATAAACCAGGGATTCTGAAGAAATAGAGATAGATAAGGCATAAGAGAGAGAGATCAGTGAGAAAGTCAACTTCTGGCTTTCCTTCTGAGACCGACTCCGTGTTTCCTGAAAGGCGATTATCATTGGTTATAGACAAGACTGCATTTTTTCTGGTAATATACTGGATTTGCACATAGTTGCAGACTTTGTATGACATAAAGGCAGGCTGGTATTTGTCCAGTCTCTCTTTTGGGATTGTTAAACTCTGATGCAGTAAGTGATTGCCCTGAATCTTATTACAATTGTTAGAAACTATTACAATAATGATGCATAGGATGAGGTGTAGATTTAGCCTTAGAAAGTATGATCCCTGATGCTTTAGGAAAGAGGAATCTAAAAAAGCAGATACCTTAGCACTAGGACAGTTGTAGTTACATAGATTTTAAAAAAGGATTTTCTAACTAGATTTTAACTAGAAAGCCAGCCAAGACTGTACCTTTTAGTTTAAGTTTATTAGGATGAGCCATAAAGCAAATTTTCTGCATGACATATTAGGAGAGGGAGCCCAGGATGAGTAATGCTAAGACTACAGACATTAAAGACATTCCAATGTCTCATTACTGGGAAAAGAAACAAGTGACATGTAGGCAATGATAGAGCTAACGGAAGGATTCCAGTCAATCCTGGATTGTACCCCATTCGCCAAGGGATCATTTGCTATCAGTGCTAGGAAGGAGATAGGATAAGCTGGCCAGACATTCTTTTATGTCATCAGATTGCAAAAGTCCAGAATTTTTATAAGGCTTATTAGCAGATATGTGGCTTTAGAGACTGAAATGAAGTGTTCCAGATACCATAAAACAAGAATGTTATGGAGACTTTCAAGTCTTTCTCTGAGATTGTTGTAGACACCTAAACATCATATTTGACTGCTCTAATGTAAGTTTTTGATGAAGTAGAAAACGCCAAGAATGTTCTCTAAATCCAATTTGTTTTTAATTTTGTTGTCAGACTAAAGATAATTTTACTAAGAGCAATAGCAACAAAGGAAGCTAAAGAAACCTAGTGAAACTTGTGACATGGGGAACTTACAAAATAAAAAGGGATAATAGGCTGTACACCAGGCAGCTTCCTGTGTTACTGATAAAACCTTAAGTCCATTACTACTTCCATAATTGAGGATAGAGGAGTACTGCCAAGTGTAGTATGAGGATGTGGAGATATACCAGTAATGCAGAAGAAAGAGAAAATAATACCAGTAAAATAAATGTGATCTTCTTTCAAAGTCATGAGATTTCTGCTCTAAACATGAGAGATTATCCTTAATTCATTCATTTATTTGTTCAATGTCAAGAACTGTGAAGACTTTGATATTTTTACCCTACTTACAAACTACCAAGTTAGCATGGATACTGCCAGGAGACATGAGACTTCTGAGTCAGAGACAAAGGACTTCATCACTCACAACAACAACGGGAGCCAGAATATAAACATTTTCTTGTGTCAGTTCCTCAAGCACAATTTTCAAAAGGCCATGTGAAGAGAGCCAGATGACACCTATCTATTCAGTATGTTGCATTAAGAGAGGGAAACCTAAGTTTAGGGAACACAGATCTTTTATAAGGAATAGTAAAAATATTTGCTCTTTCTTTAGATGGAGACACCATCAATCTTTCCAGACTGTTTACCATGAAACCATCTTAGAAAAGACAATCTGAAAAAAAAAAGAAAGTCAGTGATTCTGCTCATAAATCATACAGAAACACAAAAGAACCATGGAGAATTGTTCCCTATTAATACCCACCTCTTATTTCTACATTATCTTGTATTTTGGCAAATTTTCCTAGGAGTATACCACTCTGTTGGCCATTCTAAGCAACAGAAGCAGGGAGAAAATTGAGGCTGCTCAATTTGTCCCATATTTATTGTTGGTAGAAAGGCTACTATCAACAGGACTTCAAGTAACAGGATGAAGTAAACCTATGGTATCACTTTCAACCTTGTATACCAGGGTTCTAGACCCAACCAACTCAACAACTCCTTAAAAGCATCAGGGTCTACCTGAGATGAAGAATGAATTTCTTTTTATTTTTATTTTTTCCCATATTGACCTTTCCACCTGGCCTGAGGCACTAATCCAAGTGCAATAGAATATATTTGAGATTGCACAGAAACTGTCTTGGTTTTCAAGCACAAAGTGTAGAGTAATTATTTCTTCCATAACAACTTTGGACAGTGAAGTGAAGCCTGAATAACTTTCAGGGCCGAAATAGTGTTACTGGTTACTTCAGACAAAATCAGGAGCAAATTTCATATTACTATTTCAAATTGTATGACTTCCATTATAGGGATAATTGTATACAGGTTTCACATGAATAAGTCACTTACCTCTGGAAAAATCACCAAAGGGTTGCCTCATTTCAGGGAACTCTCCATAGTTATTTGAAAGCTACGTGTTATACTGATGTAATTTTGTTAAATACTTGAAGATATTTTATGGTCATTCATAAAGGGCAAGTTACCATGTCTTCAGAGGGTAGTCAAATTAATGCCTGGCTTGTAAGCAGAAGTGCAATCTCACAGATCTACATAGTATCCATAGAGAAAAGTATAATTACAAATTTTGTGCCCCACATGGGGCTTATATCATGAGGGTCACAGGTTGATAGTGCCTATGATGTGTCCTCCCAGCTAGCTGGCACATTTTAGAATTCCCAATTCAGTTCAAATAGAATGTTTCTTGAGGGATTGCCTGACACGTCACGACAACTTACAGTATTTTGTCTGTGCCAACAGCAAGGTGGCATTCATCTACTATATGAAATAACTGAATAATATCTGTGGAAAGTGGAGTGCGAGAAACATCCCAAGGTGCTGACAGTTATTTTGCATGGGATATGCAGGAACTGAGGGCATCCTCTGCTGTTTTCCAGTTGACTTCACAGTGAATTTTAGGAAAGCAGCATTCAAATCGTGGTCATATTTCCATGTGGTAGAGGATGAAAGACTCTGCTGTCACTTAAATTGAAAGCACTTTCCACAGTTTGGGAGATGCACACCAAGGAGTTTTTTTTCATCATGAGCAGCTCTTCAGGGTGATTCTGAAAGACAATTATCATTGATCTTCCTTTCTTCACCATAATTTCTGAATTCTGAGATAATTCCCGGGTACTGAGTTTGTTCTTCTCTTTCCTTTGCTATGGAATTGCTGTGTATCGATTCTGGAGCTAAAAATTCACCTTTCCCCAATCATACTCTACTTGAACCCATAACTTTAATCCATAAGGGCCAGGGACATAAGAGACAAAACTACATCCATATGTCTGCTATTTTGGTCGGCGTGGGCAACAATACAGGGACTGAGGGAGTAATATATTAAACAAATGGTCATTATTGTTATGACACAGGAATATGCCAATCTAAGAAGAGTATCCAGGTGGTTGAATTACAATAGAATTTAAATCCTTTGAGTCTGTATTGGCCAGTCTATTCCTTGGAGAGCACACCAGCCAGTCCAGCATGGTGATGACATTAGGGAAAAGAAAAGGTATCATGATCAAGAATGAACAGGGTAGAATGCCAACTGTTCATAATAGATCTATGTAACCCACTCTTTTTGTCCTGATGATTACCCAGGAAGTAGCCAAATGAGATAGCCACTTTCTGGGGATAACCACTGAACTCTCTTGCTAAAAGCTGGGGACTGAGAGGTTTTGAGGGATATAGACTCAGAATCCTTTCGAATTGATTTTTTTATTTTTTTATTTTATTTTATTATTATTATACTTTAAGTTTTAGGGTACATGTGCACAATGTGCAGCTTAGTTACATATGTATACATGTGCCATGCTGGTGTGCTGCACCCATTAACTTGTCATTTAGCATTAAGTATATCTCCTAATGCTATCCCTCCACCCTCCCCCCACCCCACAACAGTCCCCAGAGTGTGATGTTCCCCTTCCTGTGTCCATGTGTTCTCATTGTTCAATTCCCACCTATGAGTGACAACATGTGGTGTTTGGTTTTTTGTCCTTGCGATAGTTTACTGAGAATGATGACTTCCAATTTCATCCATGTCCCTACAAAGGACATAAACTCATCATTTTTTATGACTGCATAGTATTCCATGGTGTATATGTGCCACATTTTGTTAATCCAGTCTATCATTGTTGGACATCTGGGTTGGTTCCAAGTCTTTGCTATTGTGAATAGTGCCACAATAAACATACATGTGCATGTGTCTTTAAAGCAGCATGATTTATAGTTCTTTGGGTATATATCCAGTAATGGGATAGCTGGGTCGAATGGTATTTCTAGTTCTAGATCCCTGTGGAATCACCACACTGACTTCCACAATGGTTGAACTAGTTTACAGTCCCACCAACAGTGTAAAAGTGTTCCTATTTCTCCATATCCTCTCCAGCACCTGTTGTTTCCTGACTTTTTAATGATTGCCATTGTAACTGGTGTGAGATGGTATCTCATTGTGGTTTTGATTTGCATTTCTCTGATGGCCAGTGATGGTGAGCATTTTTTCATGTGTTTTTTGGCTGCATAAATGTCTTCTTTTGAGAAGTGTCTGTTCATGTCCTTCGCCCACTTTTTGATGGGGTTGTTTGTTTTTTTTCTCGTAAATTTGTTTGAGTTCATTGTAGATTCTGGATATTAGCCCTTTGTCAGATGAGTAGGTTGCGAAAATTTTCTCCCATTTTGTAGGTTGCCTGTTCACTCTGATGGTAGTTTCTTTTGCTGTGCAGAAGCTCTTTAGTTTAATGAGATCCCATTTGTCAATTTTGGCTTTTGTTGCCATTGCTTTTGGTGTTTTAGACATGAAGTCCTTCCCCACGCCTATGTCCTGAATGGTATTTCATAGATTTTCTTCTAGGGTTTTTATGGTTTTAGGTCTAACATTTAAGTCTTTAATCCATCTTGAATTAATTTTTGTATAAGGTGTAAGGAAGGGATCCAGTTTCAGCTTTCTACATATGGCTAGTCGGTTTTCCCAGCACCATTTATTAAATAGGGAATCCTTTCCCCATTGCTTGTTTTTCTCATGTTTGTCAAAGATCAGATAGTTGTAGATACACAGCATTATTTCTGAGGGCTCTGTTCTGTTCCATTGATCTATATCTCTGTTTTGGTACCAGTACCTTGCTGTTTTGGTTACTGTAACCTTGTAGTATAGTTTGAAGTCGGGTAGCGTGATGCCTCCAGCTTTGTTCTTTTGGCTTAGGATTGACTTGGCGATGCGGGCTCTTTTTTGGTTCCATATGAACTTTAAAGTAGTTTTTTCCAATTCTGTGAAGAAAGTCATTGGTGGCTTCATGGGGATGGCATTGAATCTATAAATTACCTTGGGCAGTATGGCCATTTTCACGATATTCATTCTTCCTACCCATGAGCATGGAATGTTCTTTCATTTCTTTGTATCCTCTTTTATTTCATTGAGCAGTGGTTTGTAGTTCTCCTTGAAGAGGCCCTTCACGTCCCTTGTAAGTTGGATTCCTAGGTATTTTATTCTCTTTGAAGCAATTGTAAATGGGAGTTCACTCATGATTTGGCTCTCTGTTTGTCTGTTATTGGTGTATAAGAATGCTTGTGATTTTTGTACATTGATTTTGTATCCTGAGACTTTGCTGAAGTTGCTTATCAGCTTAAGGGGATTTGGGGCTGAGACAGTGGGATTTTCTAGATATACAATCATGTCATCTGCAAACAGGGACAATTTGACTTCCTCTTTTCCTAATTGAATACCCTTTATTTCCTTCTCCTGCCTAATTGCCCTGGCCAGAACTTCCAACACTATGTTGAAAAGGAGTGGTGAGAGAGGGCATCCCTGTCTTGTGCCAGTTTTCAAAGGGAATGCTTCCAGTTTTTGCCCATTCAGTAGGATATTGGCTGTGGGTTTGTCATAGATATCTCTTATTATTTTGAGATACGTCCCATCAATACCTAATTTATTGAGAGTTTTTAGCATGAAGGGTTGTTGAATTTTCTCAAAGGCCTTTTCTGCATCTATTGAGATAATCATGTGGTTTTTGTCTTTGGCTCTGTTTATATGCTGGATTACATTTATTGATTTGTGTATATTGAACCAACCTTGCATCCCAGGGATGAAGCCCACTTGATCATGGTGGATAAGCTTTTTGATATGCTGCTGGATTCCATTTGCCAGTGTTTTATTGAGGATTTTTGCATCAATGTTCATCAAGGATATTGGTCTAAAATTCTCTTTTTTGGTTGTGTCTCTGCCCAGCTTTGGTATCAGGATGATGCTGGCCTCATAAAATGAGTTAGGGAGGATTCCCTCTTTTTCTATTGATTGGAATAGTTTCAGAAGGAATGGTACCAGTTCCTCCTTGTACCGCTGGTAGAATTCGGCTGTGAATCCATCTGGTCCTGGACTGTTTTTGGTTGGTAAGCTATTGATTATTGCCACAATTTCAGAGCCTGTTATTGGTCTATTCAGAGATTCAACTTCTTCCTGCTTTAGTCTTGGGAGGGTGTATGTGTCGAGGAATTTATCCATTTCTTCTAGGTTTTCTAGTTTATTTGCATAGAGGTGTTTGTAGTATTCTTTGATGGTAGTTTGTATTTCTGTAGGATCAGTGGTGATATCCCCTTTATCATTTTTTATTGCGTCTATTTGATTCTTCTCTCTTTTTTTCTTTATTAGTCTTGCTAGCGGTCTATCAATTTTGTTGATCCTTTCAAAAAACCAGCTCCTAGATTCATTAATTTTTTGAAGGGTTTTTTATGTCTCTATTTCCTTCAGTTCTGCTCTGATTTTAGTTATTTCTTGCCTTCTGCTAGCTTTTGAATGTGTTTGCTCTTTCTTTTCTAGTTCTTTTAATTGTGATGTTAGGGTGTCAATTTTAGATCTTTCCTGCTTTCTCTTGTGGGCATTTAGTGCTATAAATTTCCCTCTACATACTGCTTTGACTGTGTCCCAGAGATTCTGGTATGTTGTGTCTTTGTTCTTTTTGGTTTCAAAGAACATCTTTATTTCTGCCTTCATTTCGTTATGTACCCAGTAGTCATTCAGGAGCAGGTTGTTCAGTTTCCATGTAGTTGAGCGGTTTTGAGTGAGTTTCTTAATCCTGAGTTCTAGTTTGATTGCACTGTGGTCTGAGAGACAGTTTGTTATAATTTCTGTTCTTTTACATTTGCCGAGGAGAGCTTTACTCCCAACTATGTGGTCAATTTTGGAATAAGTGTGATGTGGTGCTGAGAAGAATGTATATTGTTGATTTGGGGTGGAGAGTTCTGTAGATGTCTACTAGGTCTGCTTGGTGCAGAGCTGAGTTCAATTCCTGGGTATCCTTTTTAATTTTCTGTCTCATTGATGTGTCTAATTTTGACAGTGGGGTGTTAAGGTCTCCCATTATTATTGTGTGGGAGTCTAAGTCTCTTGGTAGGTCACTCAGGACTTGCTTTATGAATCTGGGTGCTCCTGTATTGAGTGCATATATATTTAGGATAGTTAGCTCTTCTTGGTGAATTGATCCCTTTACCATTATATAATGGCCTTCTTTGTCTCTTTTGATCTTTGTTGGTTTAAAGTCTGTTTTATCAGAGACTAGGATTGCAACCCCTGCCTTTTTGTGTTTTCCATTTGCTTGGTAGATCTTCCTCCATCCTTTTATTTTGAGCCTATGTGTGTCTCTGCATGTGAGATGGGTTTCCTGAATACAGCACACTGATGGTTCTTGACTCTTTATCCAATTTGCCATTCTGTGTCTTTTAATTGGAGCATTTAGTCCATTTACATTTAAAGTTAATATTGTTATGTGTGAATTTGATCCTGTCATTATGATGTTAGCTGGTGATTTTGCTCGTTAGTTGATGCAGTTTCTTCCTAGTCTCGATGGTCTTTCCATTTTGGCATGATTTTGCAGCGGCTGGTACCGGTTGTTCCTTTCCATGTTTAGTGCTTCCTTCAGGAGCTCTTTTAGGGCAGGCCTGGTGGTGACAAAATCGGTCAGCATTTGCTTGTCTGTAAAGTATTTTATTTCTCCTTCACTTATGAAGCTTAGTTTGGCTGGATATGAAATTCTGGGTTGAAAATTCTTTTCTTTAAGAATGTTGAATATTGGCCCCCACTCTCTTCTGGCTTGTAGGGTTTCTGCTGAGAGATCCGCTGTTAGTCTGTTGGGCTTCCCTTTGTGGGTAACCCGACCTTTCTCTCTGGCTGCCCTTAACATTTTTTCCTTCATTTCAACTTTGGTGAATCTGACAATTATGTGTCTTGGAGTTGCTCTTCTCAAGGAGTGTCTTTGTGGCGTTCTCTGTATTTCCTGAATCTGAATGTTGGCCTGCCTTGCTAGGTTGGGGAAGTTCTCCTGGATAATATGCTGCAGAGTGTTTTCCAACTTGGTTCCATTCTCCCCGTCACTTTCAGGTACACCAATCAGACGTAGATTTGGTCTGTTCACATAGTCCCATATTTCTTGGAGGCTTTCTTCATTTCTTTTTATTCTTTTTTCTCTAAACTTCCCTTCTCGCTTCATTTCATTCATTTCATCTTCCATTACTGGTACCCTTTCTTCCAGTTGATCGCATCAGCTCCTGAGGCTTCTGCATTCTTCACGTAGTTCTCGAGCCTTGCCTTTCAGCTCCATCAGCTCCTTTAAGCACTTCTCTGTATTGTTTATTCTAGTTATACATTTGTCTAAATTTTTTTCAAAGTTTTTAACTTCTCTGCCTTTGGTTTGAATTTCCTCCTGTAGCTTGGAGTAGTTTGATCATCTGAAGCCTTCTTCTCTCAACTCGTCAAAGTCATTCTCTGTCCAGCTTTGTTCCATTGCTGGTGAGGAACTGCGTTCCTTTGGAGGAGGAGAGGCGCTCTGCTTTTTAGAGTTTCCAGTTTTTCTGCTCTGTTTTTTCCCCATCTTTGTGGTTTTATCTACTTTTGGTCTTTGATGATGGTGATGTACAGATGGGTTTTTGGTGTGGATGTCCTTTCTGTTTGTTAGTTTTCCTTCTAACAGACAGGACCCTCAGCGGCAGGTCTGTTGGAGTTTGCTAGAGGTCCACTCCAGACCCTGTTTGCCTGGATATCAGCAGCGGTGGCTGCAGAATAGCGGATTTTCGTGAACTGCGAATGCTGCTGTCTGATTCTTCCTCTGGAAGTTTTGTCTCAGAGGAGTACCCGGCCTTATGAGGTGTCAGTCTGTCCCTACTGGGGGGTGCCTCCCAGTTAGGCTGCTCGGGGGTCAGGGGTCAGGGACCCACTTGAGGAGGCAGTCTGCCCATTCTCAGATCTCCAGCTGCGTGCTGGGAGAACCACTGCTCTCTTCAAAGCTGTCAGACAGGGACATTTAAGTCTGCAGAGGTTACTGCTGTCTTTTTGTTTGTCTGTGCCCTGCCCCCAGAGGTGGAGCCTACAGAGGCGGGCTGGCCTCCTTGAGCTGTGTTGGGCTCCACCCAGTTTGAGCTTCCCGGCTGCTTTGTTTACCTAAGCAAGCCTGGGCAATGGCGGCTGCCCCTCCCCCAGCCTCGCTGTTGCCTTGCAGTTTGACCTCAGACTGCTGTGCTAGCAATCAGTGAGACTCCGTGGGCATAGGACCCCCCGAGCCATGTGCGGGATATAATCTCCTGGTGCACCGTTTTTTAATCCCGTTGGAAAAGAGCAGTATTCGGGTGGGAGTAACCTGATTTTCCAGGTGCCGTCTGTCACCCCTTTCTTTGACTAGGAAAGGGAACTCCCTGACCCCTTGTACTTCCCAAGTGAGGCAATGCCTCGCCCTGCTTCAGCTCACGCACTGTGCGCCGCACCCACTGTCCTGCACCCACTGTCTGGCACTCCCTAGTGAGATGAACCCAGTACCTCAGATGGAAATGCAGAAATCACTCATCTTCTGTGTTGCTCGTGCTGGGAGCTGTAGACCAGAGCTGTTCCTATTTGGCCATCTTCGCTGCCTGATCTACATCTCAAACTGATTTTTTTAAGAAGGACATTCCAATTTTCAGCACAACCTGATTTCTACAGATAGTTTGGCATAAGGAAAGTCTATTGAAGTCTATCTTGATTATCAAGGTGTTGTAGAGTGGGTTTCATGATAGAAGATATTCCGTTGTCAGACTGTCAATATTTCTGTTTCTAAAAACTAAAAATGTAAGACTTTCGTTCCAAAGGCCACAATAGTGTAGCCGCAGTGGGCTGATAGAATTTAAACCGTAACACTGCAACCTAAAAATGGATCAATGGTGGTGGGACAGCACTGATAGCCTCAAGAAGTGTTATCCCAGTAGAGCTTTCCAGGAGTCGTCAGAACTCAATGCCATGTAGCCTTCCTTGCCTCACAAGCAAGTCAGAAAATGTATGATATATTGATGGACACAGTTAGCAATGGTAGCAGTCTGAGTGGTGCGAGGTCAATCTCCAGCTCAATTACTATCTTATGAGTGAATGACCCTTAATATGGCATCTACATGAAGGACCAAGATGTTTCTATAAGGGATAGCAATTTATTTCCACAGTTCAGTGCCCTAGAATCTGCCAATTTGTAGAAATGTATAAGCATCTAACATATAAATTCCTATTATAAATTTTGTTGTGAAATTGGTTATAAATCAGTTGTAAAATAAGTAAAAATGGTACATTAAATTGGTCCAATGAAGCAGCCCACAAGGTCCATTTAGCTTCTTTCCCTACTGTGAACATTGTCTAAACCCCATCAGCTGGATTTGGGCACTCTCACCTGCCAGGGAACCAGGCAGTATTATAAGTTGGGTATCAGTATCTAATAAAACCACTGAAATTTGACGCTATTTCCTGAAATATAATACCTCAGTATGCTTACATAGATCTGAATAATGTTATTTATCTTTCTCTTAAATAGGTCTGAATGATGTTATTCTCTTATTTCTCTTAGGAGCCTTGGCCCTATCTCTAATTATCTTTCTCATTGAAATGACTGAGTTTGTGGTGGGGGACAGAGGAGGATCAGGGGATGTACATAAACGAAGCAACCTTTTATCATAAAGTAAGTCTTCACATCAGTTTCTACTGGTGTGATGACAGCTTGGGATTCAAGTAAATGAATTTCCATTGTTTTTATTCTGCTCAAAACTGTATATCAGGTGATATGTGATGATTGACACCATCTATTTCAGCCTTGGGGGACATTTACCTTTCATCAAGATCTACTAGCAATCAAGCATTACTATTGCCATATAGAGAAAGGTAACTCTGAAATGTAAATCATATTCCTCATTCTCAAGAAATTAACAGTATATTTGGGTAAGAAAAACAGAACAAAAAACACAAGCAACAACAACAATAACAAATAACAACTGGAAAGAGATTATTGTCAAAAAAAATGAACCAAATAATCTGAAAGATACAATATTATACTTTGTAGTAAATTGAACATGGTAGTTTCATAATACAACAAAAACAAGTTTTCTTTATTTAATTACTATGTATTAAGGCAATAAAGACCATTTTGAACTCAAATAACAAAAATTTTATTAATAGTTGTCTACATCAGAACAATGATTCAAGACTTCAGAAACTAATTTTACCTAATTTAGTATGAGAGATTTTTATTTTAAAATGCATTTCCATACTCAAAATAGCTACTTATTAATATCTTCATGATAAATACCAAAATAAACAATAACTTCCATTGCTGTGAATATCAGTGAGTAGAAATACTGACGGTTTTCCTGCCATTTAAGCAAAACAGCAGTCTCATCCTCTCCTAATTCTGTGAGCCACCCACACAACAAACTTGTACATTGGAGGGCAATTGAACTAAATAACATAAGGTAGGCAAAATTACAATTTTTTTTCAAGATTGGGCAATCTACTGTCTATTTTCAAGAGACTCAATTTTTTAGCTCTCACATATGAGTTAGAACATGCAATATTTATCTCTCTGTCCCCGGCCTTTTTCAATTAACATAATGACTTCCAGTTCCAACCATGTTGCTGCAAATGACAGGATTTCAATCTTTTTTATGGTTGCATAATATTCCATTGTGTATATATACATATATATATGCATATATATACACACACACACACACACACACACACACATTTTATTTATTCATTCATCCACTGGTGGACACTTCAGTTGATTCCATAAATCTTGTCTGTTGTGAATAGTACTGTAATAAACAAGAGAATGCAGATAATCTCTTCAAATATATTGCATTCCTTTCTATTTTTAAAAGAATTAACTGCATGTACATATAAAACAAGCGAGGGATTAGCTTGACAAGAGAAAATATATGTAGTTACAATGATATTGATCTTGCAGTCTTTGGTGTCATTTGCTATTTTTTTACTAAAATGTTATGAAAGAGAGATTAGTAAAATTATTCCAGTAATAAAATGCAACATGGACTGATATACAGACAGCCCGAATCAAAGAAGGTGAATGAATAAGACTCATGCAGTAATATACAAGGAAATGAAGTAAAGGCAGTAGCAAAGGGAAGGGAAAGAAAGGGCAAATGTAAAGGACACCCCAAGTGAAGAAATTATTCACTGAACACAACTGACAAAAAGAGGAGATTTAGTGAATTAAAGACAAGGAAGAATCATAGTTACTTAAAAAATGCTGTATTTGTTAAAATATAAAAAGAAAAACACCATAACTAGAACAAATAGGAAGATGTATAATAATTAGTCATTTAACCAACTGAGGTTTGTACCAGTTGCCTGTAAGTTGATTAGAGAATGTAGGACTAAATTCTAAATTTGGAAATTCTTCTCATTTTTCACAAAATGTTGAGTGAAGATCACACTAAGGTAAAATGAAAAACCCACAAGTTCTTGAAATATTTTGGTATCTTGTTATAGCTGAAGTACCGTTGTATTCAAACAACACAAAGAACTGATGAGATCTAAACTATATTTTTTAGAAATTAAAAATCTTAAGACTAAATTCTTAGGGACTACACACTTAGGAGCTTTCTTAAAAAACAAAAACAAAAAACTCCTGATAATATTGAACATAGTAATCACTGTTTTATTTATGTTAAACAACACCAAATAGCATCTAAATTCTTAAAGTATGTACTGGAGTACTGCCCAAATCCATTAATGGTATCTACAACTATGTTGGTGATCTCTTTTCCTTTTTAAAATTGCAGATTTCAAGACAGGCTGAAAGAAAAGATTACTATATTTATTTATTTGAACAAATGATGCTACAGGAACAACACATATTGAAATAAATTTTACAAACAGCCAGGCACAGCGACTTATGCCTCCAATCCTAGCATTCTGAGAGGCTAAGGCAGGAGGATCACTTGAGCCCAGGAACTGGAGATAGTCCTGGTCAACAGGCAAGACCCTGTCTCTACAATAAAACATAAATAAATAAATAAATAAATAAATAAATAAATAGCCTGTCATGGTGGCATGTGTCTGTTGTTCCAACTCTTAGAGAGGCTGAGGTGGAGGGACTGCTTGAGCCCAGGAAGTCCAAGGTGCAGAGAGCCCTGTTTGCATCACTGCACTCCAGCTTGGCTAACAGAGTGAGACCCTGCCTAAAAAAATTACAAACTAAAACAAAACAAAACAAAAAAACAAAAACAAGAGAAAAACAAACAAGTTCATGTGTAATTTAGCATATATATTTTATACTCTCATGTACATATAAAATATTTTATATGTACATGAGTATGTATATTTTACATATATTCTCATGTATATATAAAATATATAATGAGTAGTTCTCAAAGAGGTGACTCACCTCTTTGGTGAATTTCAGATTATATAGCACCTTTTTCTTCTAAGTAAATACTTAGAGAAGTGGTAAAACAAACAAAAAAGGACTTTAAGTTGTTATGGGCAGCAACTTGGGGGAAGGTGAATCAATGGTAGATAAATGCTAGTTATCTTGTTAAAATTTGTTAATATAGATTCCTCTCATACCTTCTCCAGGCTGATAGGGTCCAAAGTTGTCTTCAGTGGCTAACATTTGCGAGTGGGTTTGGGGAGGGCAAGGTAACATTTTTCATTATAACTCTATCATGCTTTTAGGCAAGTAGATGGAGGGCAGTGAGCTTTCCTGCATCTGCTTCTTCTTAATTATCTTCAGCTCAGTAATCTCTCATATTTTGGAGTGGCATCTTCTCATCTCCCACATAGGAAATTTTAGATAGATTACAATCAATTTGGATTTTATAGTGAAAATCATGCTCCAGTTTTATTTAATGCATTTCTAAGAATGAATTTTGCTAGAGTATTATTATTTTCTGCAAGTTAAACACATATTTTTAGTTTTCCAGTTCTTACATTAGAAAAGATCCCTCTAAATGAGGATTCATTTAGTCTTGCTACTCAGTGTGGTTCAGAGACCAGCAGAATTTGCATCACTTGTTCGAAAAGTTGAATCTCAGGTCCACCTCAAGCTACTGAATCAGAATCTGCTTTTTCAACAAGAGCACTAGTTTTTTCCTATGTCCAGTAAAGTGAAAAAGTACTAAATTTGCCTTACATTAACTGATCCACCCAATTCAGATTTGCAGGTAATGTTCCGCCCTGAAGAGGGGTTGTTTTACCCCAATGGGTACTTTACCTGCCTGTTGCCATTGAGACAGTAGAAAGACGGGAGGTTCTGTTAAGCAGAGCAGAAACTTTATTTGTTGTTCAAAGAGTAGAGAAGGTGAGCTTCCCATTCACCTTTTCCCCAGGTGTGTGCAGAAGGGGGATTTTCAAGGTCTCTTAGAGCATGAAGGTGGAGACTAAGTATGCGAATTCCTGGAAAGAGGTGGGACTTTCCAGAGAAAACTAGAATGTGTGCAGTCTTGTTCTTTCTTTTGCACTGGGCACTTACTATATGTGCCTAGCAAAGGGCATCTCTCCCCACTGGGCAGAGATTTTAATATGATAAGGAAATGAGGATTCAGGTCTGTCTGAGTAGCACTGCCAAGCTGAGTTTTTATCTCGTGGCTTGTTTGTGGCTACTGGCATCCAGCCCGGCTTTTGTTTCTGTAAACAAGTACAACTGAGACCACAGGTTAATTTCATAGGTTCTGGCACTCTTGGAGAATCAAGGTCATGCTACCGTGACAGTAACTTATTGACTCTCTAAGATGCATTATGATTCAAATTTTAAGGATTCATTAGATACTAAAGAATTTTATTTAATGCTAAAGAAAATGAAATCATTGTTACTGGAAACCACTTATGTATCTGATATTGTGTTATCCATTTCCAAATCTATTAACTCATTTCACACGTAAAATACTCTCTAAGATAAGTGCCACCGCCTCCATTTAACTAGATGTGAAAACTAACCTGAGGCTAAGATTTGTTCAATAAATACTGCACATCCCTTGTCTGCAAGTCCCTGAGAATAAAGTGCACATGGCTTCTATTGTTACGAAATATGCAATATTTTGTAATTAGACAAAAGCCAGGCAAGTACAGGGTAGTGTTAGAGTTTCTAAGAGGGAAACCTAAATTGTCAGAGGGGTTTAGAAAAAACATCTATTTGGAAAGAGCATTTTAACTCATTTCCGAAGAACACATTTTTATAAAGTTGGCTCTGAAAAACGCTAGTGTGTCTTGGAGTTTTGTAAGGGGAACTAAGCAGCAGTTGAGGCTGGAACATTTCAGGAATCCTGCAGAACTTTATAGAACAAGGTGCGGATGTTGGACCTTATCCAAAAGTCAAAGGAAGCCACTGGAGGGTTTGAAGCCAGGAAGTGACAGGCCCTGATCCACATTTGGAAAGGCTCCTTCACTCAGACCCATGCAAAGCCCTGCGGGCGGGTGGGTTTATTGGGGCCACTCCCCTCGGCTGCCTTTCTCCACCCCAGTCACCGCCTCCTGCTTCTCAGCTTAGCCATCTGAGGAGGGTGGGAAACGTGTAATAGGGGCGGGGGGAAGAAAAACGTTCTTAAAAAAAATATTAAAAAGAAAACATCCCACTTGGCAGCGAGTGCGCGGGAAGTTCAGCGCGCGAGTTCCGGGCTTCCCGCCCGCCCGCAGACGACCGCCGGTGAGCCCCCAGCCCCCGCCTGGCCGCCCGCTTCGCCGCGTCCGTCAGTCCGTCGGTCTGTCAGCCTCCCCTTCCCCCACGCCTCCTTTCTCCGGGCGCCGCGCGGGTCGGGAGGTCGGAGGGGCCCCCTAGGTCTTCAGGACGCCCTTGGCCCGCGTCGCTCCCGGCAGCGCCTCGGCGGCGGCGCCTGCAGAACCCGGTACCTGGCAGGTTCGGGTCTCTGCCGGGCAGAACCTCGCAGCCCATACTCCACGGCTGGGGCCTCTGACGCCTCCGCTTGTGGAGTTCTTCCCTGAGCGGCTGTAACTTTAAACCACTCTGAGCGAGGCCTATTTTTATTCAGAAACCAGCGACCAGGGCGTCTGTGGAGAATGCTCAGATGGAGGGCCAGCCCGCCACTTGAAGTTTTCTCACAAATCTGAGGGGAAGGAACGTCTTGTCCTAATAATCTCTCTTTGCGATTTCACAGTTCTGTTGCCGCGTCCTAGGAGGGCCAGATTGGTGGCTGTGGGGACTTTTGGATGAGGGTGTTGCCTGAGCTGGGGGAGACGTGTCTGAACTCCATTGCTTGGCCTTTGGTGATCCCGAGGCCTCCACACTTGAACCGGGCCAAAGCTGTGACCTAGTATCCCCCCACAGGGATTGCTCAAAGAACTCCAGGGGACAAACTCACAGTGGCAAGGACAAGGAGATGAATGTAGCAGCCAAGTACCGCATGGCCTCCCTGTATGTGGGTGACTTACATGCAGATGTCACCGAGGACCTGCTGTTCAGGAAGTTCAGCACTGTGGGGCCTGTGCTGTCCATCCGCATTTGCAGGGACCAGGTCACCCGCCGCTCTCTGGGCTATGCCTACGTGAACTTCTTGCAGCTGGCTGATGCCCAGAAGGCGCTGGACACAATGAACTTTGACATCATAAAAGGCAAATCCATCCGTCTCATGTGGTCTCAGCGCGATGCCTACTTGAGGAGATCTGGAATTGGGAACGTATTCATCAAGAATCTGGACAAATCTATCGATAACAAAACCCTTTATGAACATTTTTCAGCTTTTGGAAAGATCCTTTCCTCCAAGGTGATGAGTGATGATCAAGGCTCCAAGGGCTATGCATTTGTGCACTTTCAGAACCAGAGTGCTGCAGACAGGGCCATTGAGGAGATGAATGGAAAACTACTCAAGGGCTGCAAGGTGTTTGTTGGCAGATTCAAAAACCGAAAAGATCGTGAAGCTGAACTCAGAAGCAAAGCCAGTGAATTCACCAACATTTACATCAAAAACTTTGGAGGTGACATGGATGATGAGAGATTGAAGGACGTTTTCAGCAAATATGGCAAAACTCTGAGTGTTAAGGTGATGACAGATTCCAGTGGGAAATCCAAAGGCTTTGGCTTTGTGAGTTTTGATAGCCATGAGGCTGCCAAGAAAGCTGTTGAAGAAATGAATGGAAGGGACATAAATGGGCAGCTGATTTTTGTAGGCCGGGCTCAAAAGAAAGTAGAGCGACAGGCTGAGTTAAAGCAAATGTTTGAGCAGCTGAAAAGGGAACGAATTCGTGGGTGCCAGGGGGTAAAGCTCTATATTAAGAACCTTGATGACACCATCGATGATGAAAAACTACGAAACGAATTTTCTTCATTTGGATCAATTAGCAGAGTTAAGGTAATGCAGGAAGAGGGGCAGAGCAAAGGGTTTGGCTTGATCTGCTTCTCCTCTCCTGAGGATGCTACTAAAGCAATGACTGAGATGAATGGCCGCATCTTGGGCTCCAAACCTCTTAGCATTGCCTTGGCCCAGAGACACTAGGAAAGAAAAACGTACCTTTCCAGCTAGTATCTGCAGCAGGTGGGGGAATGATAGTGATCTCTGCCTGAATTGACCTCAGTAAATTTCATATTCCACATGGTGGGTGCTTAGTTTAGTAAACTTTATGATAAAACGTTTTTTATACAAAGCCATTTTTTTTCTTTTGTGGAAAAATAAATGGAGCTTAGTTCATTTTACAGAGGCACATTTTCTAATTTTAATATTGCACATTTTTCTTATTTTGATATGTTCATAGCAATAAGTATAAATAGATATATTTTTATTACATTTGAACCAAATGAAATGAGGTAATTATTTGAATTTGTTGCATATTTATTATTTTAGTAATATTGCTAGCTTTAATTTCTTCTATGAAAATATGCTCAAAATAGTTCTTACACCTAAAGATTCCAAAGTATTTTTAACAACAGAAATTTTCTAATTTTTCATCCAAGTTTTGAGAAATCAAACTTTTAGAAATTTATAGTACGAATTTAAAGATCTAATTTCATTTTGAATTAATGCTTAAAGTACTCAGATATAGTTGAATTTCTTTTAAATTTATATCCTGACATGCTTGTTTTTCGGATGGTTTAAATTAAGATGATGGAAGTTTTTAACGTTGCCTAAAAACTGGCTTTCTGTGTTTTGTTCTTTCCATTAGTTGACTATAATTCAGGTACTTACTAGTTAATCTAAATTGTAACTTGCACTGTAAAACCTTAACTTCTACATTCCTTAAGTTATAAATCTGTTATCAACTCAGGTGATCCAAAGTTGGCCTGGTCTTAAATCTCTTCATACTTATATGGCTTAATATATTATCTTAATTTTTACCAGATGCTAATATTATGAAAATCATACATACAGATTATAGAAATTCTGTTTAAAAACTTTTAAAATCTCTTTTAT
Source organism: Pan paniscus (assembly GCF_029289425.2). Classification (NCBI taxonomy): domain Eukaryota; kingdom Metazoa; phylum Chordata; class Mammalia; order Primates; family Hominidae; genus Pan; species Pan paniscus. Next base: position 132,027,473 of record NC_073252.2, on the reverse strand, counting down.
ATTGTTTTGTGTAGTGATTTTCTCTTAGGGTTCAGAAAAGTAAGTTCCTCTATTTTTATGTACTCACATCTCCTTTTATTAGAATGTGGCAGCTATGGAACCCATTAAGGTTCACTTTTAGCCTTCATTTATCAGAAACACTGATTGATTTTCTGATGAATTGAAGTTACATCACTTATTCTGTTTTCTAGCATAATTTTTAGTTTAGAACCATTCCCCTATTTTCCTTTCTCTCCTGCCTTTCATCTATATTCCTCAGCTTTTTAAAATACTTTCTAAAGGATTTTTTTATGTTGGCTTTTAATATGTGCTGCTTCAAATCCATTTGGAAATCGAGGCAAGAGTTATTTAATTACATTTAAATAATTGCTTTACAAATTCTGATTCATACCAAAGGTATCTAGCAAGCAAGTGCTTTTGTTTTTACTGTTTTCATATTTTTACTTGGCTTAGTTTTTTCTCGTAACTATTATTCACATTCTCTATTTCATATATTACTAATATAAAAGAAATAGTAAAATATTTTTTGGCAATACCTCAGCTTATGAATGAGAAAAATTTGTTGCCTTTTATTTTTATAGAAATTATATGTATATTCTTTGCACATTTTCTAAAATGAAAATCTTTTAGTCCATAAAAAATTATGGACAATGAAAAAATTAAAAGAATTTGCATATAATTGTATTATGCAAACCAATTCCCTATTATAATTTGTTACATATTTTTCTATTTTTTTCTCTCTCTACATATATACACCTAGGTAATTTAAGAAAAATAGGATAATATTACAAATGTTGTTTGAAATTGCTTTCTTAATTAAACAATATGCTATGGTCAACTTTTATGCTCACAATAATTATTTGTCTTATAATCTGAGTGACTTTTATGTTTTGTTCAATGACTGTACCAAAATATAACTAATTTCTTATTGATAAACTTCTTGTTGCTAGATAATTTCTTCCTTTTTTTCTTCCTCTGTCATAAATAACTTGGAGATTAACATCCTTGCAAACTTATATATGCAAATATATCTATTTTCTTAAGAAAATGTTTAGAAGTAGAATTAATGGTTAAAAAAGAATCAATTTTAAAAAGTAATTTTGATAAATATTGCTTAAATGCTGTCCAGAATACTTGTGGCACTTACATTTCCATTGTCATTGTAGGAGAATGCCTATTTCCATATGCTCCAAGAAACAAGGGTTTTTTTTAAGCTGTTGGTCAATTCAACATGATATGTAAAACAAACCATTTCATCATTGCTTTATTTCACTTTTGTAAATTACAAAAGTTGAACAGCATTTGTGTACTCACTGACCATTTGTATTTTCATACTTATAAGTTAATGTCTCATGATCATAATTTATTTTCCTGTTGGGGTGTTTTTTATTTACATGAATTTTTAGATTTCTTTGCATATTATGACTACATTTTAGACTTTTCCCCCTGATATTTCACTGTCTTTATAGTTTTGAAGGTTATTCCAAAATTGAATGTTAAGCTGGAAAGTTTTAGTATTTTACTGAAATGGCTTTGATGTCATGCTTCAAAATATTTTGAACACTTTAAATACATATATTCACACAAATATATATACACCCACACAATTTATCTGTATTGTGTTTATGACTTTCAGAATTTCATATTCTCAATGCTTCTAACTAAAATTTTGGTTCATAAAAAGTATCTTATATAAAACCTATAGTAAATATTTTAAAAATGTGCTTTTCCATTTTTAATAACATATATTTTGGTAAATACTTGATTCAGAGAGCCAATGAATTAGAGTTGGCATATGAGTTTCACATAGATTCTTATACTAGGTAAGTATTTACCAAAACATGTATCAGAAGCAGAAAGTTGTTAAAAAGGTTTACCAGACAACAAGACTGGAAAGTGTATTAAGTGTGCCTGGCCTTGACATCTTATTCTGGATAATCTAGTCTACATCTTAATTTAGGAAAGCTAATCTGTAAAACTGTTCAAATATTTGAACAATATTTGATAATGCTTACATATATTTTCAAGATAATATCAGGAAACAGAGTTCTTTCATGTATGTAAGTAGTTAATAGGACATAACATCAGATGTCTAGATGAATTATAGCTATGGCTTAATTACACAATAATCTGCCTTCTTAGTAGAAATTGCTTATTTCCAGCATTTGCTGTAAAAAAATAAAAAAGACAGTCAGTTTACAAAAATATACAATCCTATGGATTTAATTTATTTAAATTTTGTTCATTCTAATTTTTTTTGGTGCGTGATAATAGCAAGTTATCTTAGTTGAAAATAGAGATTCATTCATTAAAGAATATTAAATCTTTTGTGCCCAAGTGCCTTAATAAATAAGTAGAATCTTAACTTTTCTGATAAGCATTCCAGTAAAAGCGAATGTACATAGATATGCCTTGAGCCACTGTTTCTACTTTCACCCTTCTCTCCACACATATTGCCACGTCTGCTGTGTAGTTGCCTGCTTACATGTACAGCCATTTCAATAAATGTATTCTTTTAACATTTTATCTTTTAAATTTCAAATAGGAATTTGTAGTTGGTAAAAATAAAAATTTTAAAGTGATTTAATATTGTCATTTTCATGTTCTCAATATTGTTATAGATCCACTGAGAAAATGTCAAATAAAATCTAATATTTCAAAGGTGAAAGCATGTTTGAAAATGATTTTTATTTATTATAAAGTATTTCTGATTTTCCAAAGACCAGTTATCTTAAGAATGAACTGAAAATTACTTGTGTTTTTAGTGAAATACTTGTATTTCAGGTTTTCAAGGACAATTTCTTTATGAACTAGTATTTCTTTTTTAAGTTACTCATAATTATGAACTCACAGTTGAAAACAAAACACTAACAAGTTTTAATGAGGAATAATTAACTATTTTAAAGACATTTCTGAATTTATTGTTAAATTCAACTAACCTGTCAAGTGCTTAGAATTGACTTACTCATAGTACATTTGGAAATATGCCCCATAATGTAATATTAAAAATATATATAATAAAACAATAGAGTAAAAATATAATTTTAAAAAATCTACACTTTCAAAAGTAGAACAAATTAAATACCCTCACGATACTTTTGACATATATGTATCTCCCAAGTGCATGTGTACTCAAATCTGAGTTACACGTACATTTGGATCTGAATTTGTTAAAGTCAGATTATTTTGCAGGTTTGCCCAGAGGAAATATGTATAATTAAGTGTTGGTTTTGTCTCATGGTCTTGTCATATTTTAGAGTTCACAGAATGCCCTGAACTAAATTGTAGTTGCCCTGAATGAAACAATTGAATCCAAATGAGAAGGAAATTTATCTTCTTAGTGGCATTCTTAACTGTAGTAGAGAAAACACCTTAACTTCTGAGAGAGATTCATAATTTGAACAATGATATTCCATCAGATTTTGTTAACCCATTTATATTTACATCACCTTAGATATTTTAAAAATCCTTATTTTAAAGTTTTGCCAAACACTAATAGCACATTTGAGTTGCGAAGGCAATATCACTGAAGTGGCAGATATAATTATTGTTTTTTTTTGCATTCAGTGAATATCAGTTATAATTCATTTTTTGTTTTTACAATCAGTATCTCCAGTGGAATTTTCTTATTTCAGGAAGCCATGTCTAATGGTATTGTAGGGCATCAGAATTTTGATTTACATTTAATTTCAACTTTGTACATGTGCTAGTGGCAGCCAATATTAATTCCTTGAAGTTAAACCTTTATAATAGTAGTTCCAGCAAATCTTTGTTAATCAAAGACATGCCTCAATTTGAATGCAAGGCAAATCTTAGAATTATAACTAGATTGTTTTGACACATTATTATTTTACTGAATTACCATAGGAAGCATTAGAAGCCTAGTATTATTCACCACTCTAGTCACTAACATTTTATATATAGTTTGTATACAAATGACATTTATATTGTATAGATTGCAATTGGCAAAAGGCCATCAGTTATATGGTAATCCAAGTTTTAATATTTATTTTGATTTTAACTAAAAAGATATTGGTAAATGCCTATTTGATCATATCATTCTTCTCCTTAAAAACCTTTCATGGCCTTCCATTACTCTTAAAATCAGGTATAAATCTTTACTGTGTCCTAGGATTCCTTGCATTCTGGTCCTTGTGTATTCTTTAAATCTTTTCTTGTGCTACTATTTCCCTTTGTCAATATACTGGATATTAATTGGTCTTGTTTCAACTCTTTTAAAACTGTCAGGATAGTTCCTGCCTCACTAAAAGCTTTAACCTTTTAACAGATAGAAGGCTGTGTACTGTACAGGTGGAACAAATCTTCCAACTGGTTTATGAAAAAATATATGGTGAAAGCATTTAATTACCTCCTAGAAAAAAGATATTATAGGTATAGGTAGCCAGGAATAGGTTTTTGTTTCAGAATTCTCAGTGTAAGTTTTATTGGTTCTGTTTATGTGATGTTCTTTTTCTTAACCAATCACTGTAACCAAGGTAATGAGATTTGCTGATTAGCTGGGGTTAGGTAACATATTCAAACGTTAAGCAAAAATATCCTTGACCGAGAAAGGTAGAGGTTGTTTTTCAAGGAAAAATCAAGATACAAGTGCCAGAAAAAGTGTGAATTGCTGTAGAATGAAACTTCCCACCCCAGCATCTGCAATATATGAGCTATTATAGATAAACTATTCTCAGTGCCTAGAATACTCTCCCTTAATTTTAATCTGACTGATTCTTGCTTATCTATTTTCAAGCACAGTCTTTTGAACTCTCAGTACTCCCATTTCCCTCTCTACTTTACTAGCATAGCACTTATTAGAGGAGCAAAATAAAACTCCTCCACCCCCAAGGCAGGCAACATAACTCTTCTTTTTTTATTAGTAGCTGGCTCATTAATTAATCCTTATTTATCAGTTGACAAACTTATTACACATAATTACCTACTCTTTTCTCTTTCTTAATACATGTGACTGGACTACTAAGCCAATATATCGCCTGAAAAGTTCTGTCTCTTTCAGGTATCTTTCACTATACAGGTGACTATAAAAGCATGAAATTCCAAATTAAGTTCAGGAAGTGATAGAAGAACATTCTTAAGTTTCAAGATCTAAGCCACAGTTTTTATCCATGTTTTTTAATTCTCTAAAATTTATTTTATTGAACATTTATATGGATATAACTAACTCCTTTTTTTCTATCAGTCTAATGTTCTAATGTTTCTTTTATACCTCTCTCTAGGGACCCTTGTGGAGAGACAAGGTGTTTGGGCAAGATCTAGATATTCTTATGCTTCTGGACTTGCTAATATCAGAAGCCATCCAAACCAGACTAGATTAAATATTGATGCCCAACATGGACTTGGGCTCATATACACAGTATAGAATTTGGGAGCCAAATTGAAATATGTAAATAATCTTCTTTTCAAAATGGAAATACTTTTCTTTCTTTCAAGAGACAGGAAAGTCTCCCTATAGGATGTTAACCTACAAAAACTGATACCTTTTTTCAAAATTAGATCACATATGGTGTTACAGGGAGAAAAAGAGTAAGTCTGTTGGAAAAGCTGGGGAGGATCACCTTCAAATATTTATATTTTTTAAAAATATATTATTTTAAGTAATAGCTCATTCTTCACATTTCTGCTTTTTTGTATTTTAGGATATAGGATGGGTATATTTATTTGTGGGATATCTGATCTTATTCTAGAAGGACCATTTGAAAGAAGCTCTGTTGCATAATAAAAAAAAAAGTAAAGTAAGTTTCAACTCTTTAAAAAGATGAAGTAGGGGACAGGGAGGAATATTCAGTAGAAAATCACTGCTTCTTACTGAATCTTTTATCGGGTATTGGCTTACAAAGTGCATACACTACGGCAGCACAAAACTAGAACACTATAGGCAAAAACAAAGTTGGGCAAATCAACATATTGATGAGGGACATTCATTTAGGTAATTTTTATTATTTAGAACTTATGTTAAAGAGGTAATATCCACAATAGAAAATTGCAGAAATTTTAAGCATATAACTTAATGAATGATTGAAGTATGTATTTTTTGTAACTACCACTCAAGTCAAGAAATAGAACATTACCTGTACCCCTCCAACTCTCTCCCAAGCACTTGTCTATCTCACTTATTCAAATATAAACTCTATCTTGACTTCAGATTCTAAAGATTAATCTTGATTACCTTAAACTTTATTCAAATTGATTCATACAGCATGAATCCTCTTGTGTCACATACTTTTACTCAGCGTATTTTAGTGAGATTCATTTCATACCACTGAGTTTAGTAGTAGTGTACTTATTGTCATCATCATATTCTTCTGTTGTGTGACTGTATGACAAATTATTTATTCTTTCACCATGAATAAACATTTGGGTTGCTTTTGTGTTAGAACAATAACAAGTAATGCCACTATAAAAATTATCATAGATGTCTTTCTTTTTGATTGAGATATAATTCAGATAGTATAAATTTATTTTCAAGTATAAATTTACTGGTTTTTAATGTACTCACAAGATTGTGCAGAATCACCGCTATTTAATTTTGGGACATTTCCATCACCTCACAACAAAACTTCAGGCCAAGGAGCAGTCGCTTCCCAGTCTCGTCTCTCCATAGCCTCTGGCAACAATAATATAGTCTGTGTCTCTAGGGATTTGTATATTCTGGACCTTTCATATGTACATATATATAGTATAAGTAGTATTATATAATATATGATCTTCTGTTTCTGCCTTCTTTCACTTAATGTTTTAAAGTTTCATCCATGTTGGAGCATGTATCAGCACTTAATTTCTCTTTATGACTGTATAATATTCATTTGTGTGAATACACCACATTTTGTTTATTCATACATCACTTGATGAACATTTGGAATGTTTCTACTCTGGCTGTAATGAATAATACTGCTATGAACATTCAAGTACAGGATTTTATATGAATAAATGTGTTCAGTTCTCTCGGTTATATTAATAGACAAAGACAGTTTCTCATTGTCATTATCAATTTTATTCATCTTCTCAAAAAACCAAGTTTTGGCTTCATTCACTTTTTCTATTGCTTTTCTAGTCTTAATTTTGTTTGTTTCTGATGTAATCTTTACCATTCCCTTTTTATTTATTTATTTATTTATTTTTGCTTGCTTTGGGTTAGTGTCCTTTTTTATGTGTATTTTCTTAAGATGAGAAGTTAGGATATTGATTTGAAAATTTTCCTCTTTTTTAATATAGATATTCACAGCTATACATGCCCTTCAGCACGGCTTTAGGGTCAACCAATATGTTAGTGTGTTGTGTTTTTGTTTTCATTGATCTTAAACTGCTTTGGTATGTGTTTTGTTTTCATTGAAACCAAAGTATTTTCTAATTTCCCTTTTGATTTCTTCTTTGACTCATTGGTGATTTAGGAGTTTGTTTTTAACTTCTATATATTTGTATATTTCCCAAATTATTTCCTGATATTAATTTATAATACCATTCCATTGTGGTTGGTGAGCATACTTTGTATTATTTCAATCCTTTTTTAAATTTATTGAGACTTACTTTATAGCTAACATGTGGCATATTCTGAGGAATGCTTCATGTGTACTTGAGAAGAACTGTGCATTCTGCTGTTATTGGCTGGAGTACTCTATAGATATGTGTTAGGTGTAGTTGGTATATACTGTTGTTCCAGTCATGTATTTCCTTTTTAATTTTCTGTCTGGTTGAAACACATAGAAGAAGCAAGCAAAATATCAGTTAAGATATAGAGTAGGACAAATGGATCCAATTGGTATATATTGAATCAAGAGAAAACAACTGCAGAACACGTTAGTTTTATGTATAAGTGGAGTATTTTCAACTATATACCCAATAATAAGCCATAAACATAGCCACAATACATTTCAAGAGATGAATATCATACTGAATATTTCTACTGACAATTATGCAATTCAACTAGGGATCAAGAAGAGTATATAAATAGAAAATCCTTACAGATTCAGAAATCAAGAGATACACTGAAAGCACAGTGGACATTTAAAATATTTTGAATTGAGGCTGAGTGCAGAGCCTCACACCTGTAATCCCAGCACATTGGGAGGCCGAGGTGGGCAGATTACCTGAGGTCAGGAGTTAGAGACCAGCCTGGCCAACGTGGAGAAGCCCCATCTCTACTAAAAATATAAAAATCAGCTAGGCGTGGTGAGGTGCACCTGTAATTGCAGCTACTGGGGAGGCTGAGGCAAGATAATGGCTTGAACCTGGAAGGCAGAGGTTGCAGTGAGCCGAGATTTCACCACACCTCTCCAGCCTGGGTGACAGAGCGAGACTCTGTCTCCAGATATTCATATGTATATATATATGAATTGAGTATTGTACAATGATTATATAAACTATCCAAACTTATGAGAAGTATTATAGTCATGCTTTATGATTTATTTGTAGTCTTAAAATGTATATATTAGAAAAGAAAATGTTGAAGAAATGAGCTAAGTGTTCATCTCCAGAAATTGGGGAAAGGACAGGAATTAGAATAAAGTAGAAGAAAATTAAGAATAAAAATTAAAGAATTAGAAAAAAGAAAGCCCCAAACCACACAAGAACTGAAGGGTACCTATACAAGTCTGTTAAAAACATGAGAGATTCTAATTCAATCTGTAAGTTGCTTCAGAGTTACCACATTATTCTAACAACAACTAAAAAACTTAACAGACTGAAAAATCAACAACTCTTAGATATGTCAGAGAAGTATGTGTCAGGACAAACCACTATATCCAAAATTAGAGAGGCAGATAGACAGATAAAGAGAATCACAGTTTAGCAGAACAGAGGCTCACAAGCAGAAACCTGTATGGTAACCAGTACTCAAGTAGGAAAATATAAACTGTAACTGTATTGCTGATGGCTTAATGCAGATAAGCCTGAGAGATCAAAACTGCAGGCAGACAAAGTCCTTGGGGGTTCCCACACTTTTGTGAGTTTTACTTTCAGGAGCTTTCCCAGGAGCAGTCCCAGTTTCTCACAGTGAAAAACAGAGTAAAATTATTTTATGGTTCTTACCAGGTAAGGGGAAGACAGTATTTTGTTATACTTAATAAGGCCTACCCTCAAGAGAAACTATTTTCCCAGAGCCTAACCTAGGGGGTTTTGTTAGACCTTGACCAAATCAGGGGAAAGTAAATACACAATTCCAGTCAACTCTAGTTATTCCATACGAAGGAAGGGTTTGAAAAATGAAAACAAAACCAACAAAAAGAAAAATGAAAGCATTTATGAAGTTCATAGTGCAAGAGCACAGACTCACTAAAAGACAGAAATCTAATCATAAGACTACAGGATGCTTCCCTTCCACCCACATCTTACCACTTACATTACTAAAGGCCTAGGTACCACAGTTCTTTTTACCATGAGTGTGTAAAAAGAATACACACACACACACATTATATATGTAAATATATATACACATGGTAAAAGAAACTGTATATATATACACACATATACACCATTTATACCATGTATATATGTATGTACATGTATGTATACCATGTATATATGTATGTATACATATATACCATATATACCATGTATATGTGTGTATGTGTGTGTACACACATCTGCCTGTCAACAAAAAAGATATATACCTGCTTGTCAACAAAGCTGTGAAATATACTAAGTGGCAAAATGCAATTTGAAGAGATACAGCAAGCATCACAACCAGACTCAACTATGACAACAATGTTGGTATTATCAAATCATGAATTTAAAAAACTTTAGTGAATATGTTAAGGGCTCTAATGGAAAAAGTAGACAATATGCAAGAATAGATGGACAATGTATGCAGAGAAATGAGAATTCTAAGAAATCATCAAAAAGAAATTCAAGAGTTCGAAAACACTGTAACAGAAATGAAGAATGCCTTTGATGGGCTCATTATTAGTAGATTGGATAAGGCTGAGGAGAAAATCCCTAAGCTTGAGAATCTGTTAACAAAACTTAAAAATGAAAAACACAGTGAAGAAAAAACCAAAATAAAATTATCCAAGAACTATGGAACTACAGAAGGTGTAACATACGAATAATGAAAATATTAAATGAAGAAGAAAGAGAGAATGAAACAAAAGAAATACCTGAAACAATAATGACTAAGAATTTTTCAAAATTAACATCAGACAACAGATTCTGGAAGCTCCGAGAGCACTGAGCAGGATAATTAAAAGCAATACAAAACTATGCCTGGAAGTATCGTATTCAAACTGCAGAAAAATAAAGACAAATATAAAGTTTTGAAAAAAGTCAGAAGAAAATGACACCTTATCTATAGATGAGTAACTGAGTTCTTAGTAACCAAGCAAGCAAGAAGTAGAGTGAAGATTTAAAGTGTTGAGAGAAAACAAAACAAAACCAACAAACAACAACTTCTCCATCCTAGAATTTGTATTCTGCAAGATTATTCTTCAAAAGTGAAGGAGAAATGAAAACTTCCTCAAACCAAAAAAAATTGAGAGAATTTGTTGCCAGTACACCTTCCTTTCAAGAGATGTTAGAAGTTCTGCGGAGAGAAGGGAAATGTTATAAGTCAATAATTAACATCTACATAAAGAATGGGAGAGCATGGTGAAGAAATAATTGAAGGTAAAATAAAAATATGATTTATCTTCCCTTTAATTGATCTACCAAATAAAAGTTCATCCAAAGTAATTATAAAAATAATGCATCTGATTATGTATGATCATGAACTGGGCATTATGGATATTACCCACTTCATGGGCATACACTTGCCCTTGTATTACACCAGAAGTGGTAGTGTTGTTGTTGTTTTTTTAATTAGTGGACATGGATTAGTTGGAAAGTATATGGTAATCTCTAGAGCAACCACACACACACACAAACACCCCCGCACACACACACATGAAAAATTAAAGAAGTATAATGGATATGCTAAGAAAGAGAGAAAATAGAACTATGTAAAATGCTTGGTTAAAATTATAAAAGTTAGAAAAATTCTGGAAGACATAAAAAAGGAGGGAAATCATAAGCACTAAATAAAAAATAAAAACATCATCTATATTAATGCAACTAAATAAAAATTACTTTAAACATCAGTGGTCTACAGACACCAATTAAATGACAGAAATCAGATTATATCAAAAAACAATATATCTTGTATACAAGAAACTCACTTTGAATATAAAGTCACAGGTAAATTAAAAGTAAAGGAATGGAGCAAGTAAAGAGATGAAATCTGCTAGCACTAATAAAAAGAAAGAGGGAGTATCTACATTAACATCAGACAAAGCAGACTTCAAAGTAATTTATCAGGGAAAAAAGAAGGGCATTACATAATAATAAAGGAGTCAATTCTCCAAAAATACATATTGATTCTTACTGTGTATGTGCCTGAAAACAGAGTGTCATTTACATTAGGTATATCTCCTAATGCTATCCCTCCTCCCTCCCCCCACCCCACGACAGGCCCTGGTGTCTGATGTTCCCCACCCTGTGTCCAAGTGTTCTCATTGCTCAATTCCCACCTATGAGTGAGAACATGTGGTGTTTGGCTTTCTGTCCTTGCGATACTTTGCTTAGAATGATGGTTTCCAGCTTCATCCATGTCCCTACAAAGGACATGAACTCATCCTTTTTTATGGCTGAATAGTATTCCATGGTGTATATGTGCCAAATTTTCTTAATCCAGTCTATCATTGATGGACATTTAGGTTGGTTCCAAGTCTTTGCGATTGTGAATAGTGCCACAATAACCATACGTGTGTCTATGTTTTTATAGCAGCAGGATTTATAATCCTTTGGTTATATGTCCTGTAATGGGATGGCTGGGTCAAATGGTATTTCTAGTTCTAGATCCTTGAGGAATTGCCACACTGTCTTCCGCAATGGTTGAAGTAGTTTACAGTCCCACCGACAGTGTAAAAGCATTCCTATTTCTCCACATCCTCTCCAGCACCTGTTGTTTCCTGACTGTTTAATGATTGCCATTCTAACTGGTGTGAGATGGTATCTCATTGTGGTTTTGATTTGCATTTCTCTGATGGCCAGTGATGATAAACATTTTTTCATGAGTCTGTTGGCTGCATAAATGTCTTCTTTTGAGGAGTTTCTGTTCATATACTTTGCCCACTTTTTGATGGGGTTGTTTGATTTTTTCATGTAAATTTGTTTAAGTTCTTTGTAGATTCTGGATATTAGCCCTTTGTCAGATGGGTAGATTGCAAAAATTTTTTCCCATTCTGTAGGTTGCCTGTTCATGCTGATGGCAGTTTCTTTTGCTGTGCAGAAGCTCTTTAGTTTAATTAGATCTCATTTGTCAATTTTGGCTTTTGTTGCCATTGCTTTTGGTGTTTTAGTCATGAAGTCCTTGCCCATGCCTATGTCCTGAATGGTATTTCATAGATTTTCTTCTAGGGTTTTTATGGTTTTAGGTCTAACATTTAAGTCTTTAATCCATTTTGAATTAATTTTTGTATAAGATGTAAGGAAGGGATCCAGTTTCAGCTTTCTACATATGGCTAGCCAGTTTTCCCAGCACCATTTATTAAATAGGGAATCTTTTCCCCATTTCTTGTTTTTGTCAGGTTTGTCAAAGATCAGATGGTTGTGGATGTGTGTGGTATTATTTCCAGGGACTCTATTCTGTTCCATTGGTCTATATCTCTGTTTTGGTACCAGTACCATGCTGTTTTGGTTACTGTAGCCTTGTAGTATAGTTTGAAGTCAGGTAGCAGCATGATGCCTCCAGCTTTGTTCTTTTGGCTTAGGATTGTCTTGGCAATATGGGCTCTTTTTTGGTTCCATATGAACTTTAAAGTAGCTTTTTCCATTTCTGTGAAGAAAGTCATTGGTAGCTTGATGGGGATGGCATTGAATCTGTAAATTACCTTGGACAGTATGGCCATTTTCACAATATTGATTCTTTTTATCCATGAGCATGGAATGTTCTTCCATTTGTTTGTGTCCTCTTTTATTTCTTTGAGCAGTGGTTTGTATTTCTCCTTGAAGAGGTCCTTCACCTCCCTTGTAAGTTGGATTCGTAGGTATTTTATTGTCTTTGTAGCAATTGTGAATGGGAGTTCACTCATGATTTGGCCCTCTGTTTGTTTGTTATTGGTGTATAGGAATGCTTGTGATTTTTGCACATTGGTTTTGTATTCTGAGACTTTGCTGAAGTTGCTTATCAGCTTAAGGAGATTTTGGGTTGAGATGATGGGGTTTTCTAAAGATACAATCATGTCATCTGCAAACAGGGACAATTTGAGTTCCTCTTTTCCTAACTGAAACCCTTTATTTCTCTTGCCTGATTGCCCTGGCCAGAAATTCCAACACTATGTTGAATAGGAGTGGTGAGAGAGGGCATCTCTGTCTTGTGCCTGTTTTCAAAGGGAATGCTTCCAGTTTTTGCCCCTTCAGTATGATATTGGCTGTGGGTTTATCATAAATAGCTCTTATTATTTTGAGATATGTCCTATCAATACCTAGTTTATTGAGAGTTTTTAGCATGAAGGCTGTTGAATTTTGTCGAAGGCCTTTTCTGCATCTATTGAGATAATTATGTGGTTTTTGTCTTTTGTTCTGTTTATATGATGGATTACGTTTATTGATTTCCCTATGTTGAACCAGCCTTGAATGCCAGGGATGAAGGCAAGTTGATTGTGGTAGATAAGCTTTTTGATGTGCTGCTGGATCCGGTTTGCCAGTATTTTATTGAGGAGTTTTGCATCGATGTTCATCAGGGATATTGGTCTAAAATTCTCTTTTTTTTGTTGTGGAGAGTGACATGACTATTTAGATACCACACCAAAGACACAATTCATGCAAAGTAATAGATAAGCTGGAATATATTGAAAAATTCTGCTTGACAAAATATATTGTCAAGAGAATGAGAAGACAAGTTACACAATGAGAAAGACACCTGATAAAGGATTATTATCCAGAATATAGAAAGAACTATTAAAACTCAACAATAAGCAAGTGAATTACCTGATTTAAAAAATAGGCAGAAGACATCTCAATAAAGGAGATATACAGATGGTGAATAAGCATATGAACAGCTGTAAGTAGAGACTCACGAATAAAAATAACAGTGCAGTATCATTACAAACTTATTAGAATAGCCAAAATCCAAAACACTGAGAACATCAAATTCCGAAAGGGATGTATAACAATAGGAACTCTCATTCCTTACTTGTGAGGATGCAAAATGGTACAGCCATTTTGTAAGAGAGTTTTGTAGTTTATTCCATAACTAAACATATTTCTACCATATTATTCAGAAATCACAATCCTTGGTATCTACACAAAGGAGTGAAAAGTTATGTCCACACCAAGGTGCCCTTCAGTAGGTGAATGGAGAAATACACTGTGGTACTGTGGTGATACATGCACACAGTGAAATATTCAGCACTAAAACAAAATGAGCTGTCAAGCCATGAAAAGATATGGAGGAATCTTAAATGAATATTATGAAGTGAAAGAAGCCAATCTGAAATGGCTATGTACAGTATAATTCCAACTATATGACATTCTGGAAAAGGTAAAAGTGTGGAGATCAGTGGTTGCCAGTGGTGGTGGGGAGGAAGCCCAGTCTGTTGCTTGTCTTTCTGTGATCTCTAAAATCATATTTTACATTTAGATATACAATCCACTTGGAATTTTTTTTGTTATGATGAAATGTCAGAGTGGTGTGTCTTACTTTTTCTATTTAGACATTCAGCAGATTCAGTACTGTTTATTGAAAAGTTTCGCCTTTTCCTGCAGTATCCCAAAATGATATAGTGCCATAAATCAGATCCCCCTATTTGTTCTATGTTTGGGTCAGTCTCTGGTTTCTGTTCCATTAGTCTGGTTAACCAGTCTATCCTCTGCCAGTGTCATACGCTCTTTATTACTTGATAAGATGTCTTCATTTCAGAGAGTGGGAATCTTCCATCTTTTTCTTCTTACTTAAGATTGTCTTGATTATTCTTGGCCCTATGAATATCCATAAATATGATGAAATCAACTTGTTAAGTTCTACACACACACACACACACACACACAATCTTGTAGGGATTTTATTGCAATCATGGCTTTTTTTGATACATTTAAGGAGAATTAAAATCCTTAAAATATAGCCTTCTAATCAATGAAAATAAATATCAATTTATTGGTCTTCTTTTTCAACAATATTTTATAGATTTTGTGTAGAATTCTTGCATATCTTTATTAGTTTTATTCTTAGATGCATGATATTTCTAAGTTTCTATAAAACACTTAATACTAATTCCTGTTTTTAACAAATATATGGAAACACATTTACTTCTAACTTTTATTTTAAGTTTTGGTGTACATTTGCAGGTAACTTCCAGGTGTGCATGTATAGGTACATATATAGGTAAATGTTGTGTCTCAGGGGTTTGGTGTTCAGATTATTTTGTCACCCAGGTAATAAGCATGGTACCTTATTGGTAGTTTTTTTTTTTTTACCCTCTTCCTCCTCCCACCCTCCACCTTCAAGTAGGCCCCCGTGTCTGTTGTTCCCTTCTTTGTGTCCATATGTACTCAAAGTTTATTTCCCACTTATAAGTGAGAACGTATGATATCCGGTTTTCTGTTTATGCTTTACTTCACTTAGGATAATGGCCTCCAGCTCCATCTATGTTGCAACAGAGGACATGATCTCATTCTTTTTTATGGCTGCATAGTATTCCATTGTGTATAGGTACCATATTTTCTTTTATCCACTCTACCATTGATGAGCATTTGGGTGGATTCCATGTCTTTGCTATCATGAATAGTGCTGCAGTGAACATTTGCATGCTATTGTCTTCGTGTTAGAATAATTTATATTCATTTGGGTATATACCCAATAATGGGATTGCTGGGTTGAATGGTAATTCTGTTTTAGGTTCTTTGAGAAATTCCCATACTGCTTTCCACATAGCTGAACTAATTTACATTCCCACAAGCAGTGCATAATTGTTCCCTTTTCTCCACAGCCTCACAAACATCTGTTATTTTGTGACTTTTTAATAATACTCATTTTCACTGGTATAAGATGCTTTCTCACTGTGGTTTTGATTTGAATTTCCCTAAAGATTAGTGATGTTGAGCATTTTCCTATATGCTTGTTGGCCATGTGTATGTCTTTTTTTGAACAGTGTCTCTTTATGTCCTTTGCTCATCTTTTAATGGGGTTGTTTAGTTTTTGCTTGTAAATTTGTTTACATTATTTATAGATTCTGGATATTAGACCTCTGTTGGATTAGTAGTTTGCAAATATTTTCTCCTATTCTGTGGGTTGTCTTGTCTGTTATTCTGTTGATAGTTTCTTTTCCTGTGCAAAAACTCTTTAGTTTAATTACATCCCATTTGTCAATTTTTGTTTTTGTTGCAATTGCTTTTGGTGTGTTGATAATGAAATTTTTGCTAGGTCCTATGTCCAGAATGGTACTTCCTAGGTTATTTTCCAGGGTTTTTATAGTTTTGGGCTTTACATATAAGTCCTTAATCCATCTTGAGTTGATTTTTGTATATGATGTAAGGAAAGGGTCCAGTTTCAATCTTCTGCATATGACTAGCCAGTTATCCCAGCACCATTTATATAATAGAGAGTCCCTTCCCTCTTGCTTAATTTTGTTGAAGATCAGATGGTTGTAGGTGTGTGGTATTATTTCTGGGCTCTCTATTATGTTCCACTGGTCTATGTGTCTGTTTTTGTACCAGTATCATGCTGTTTTGGTTACTATAGCCTTGTAGTATAGTTTGAAGTTGGGCAATGTGATGCTTTCAGCTTTTTTCTTTTTACTTAGGCTTTTATTAAGGCTCTTTTATAGTTTAATATGAATTTTTAGATAGTTTTTTTGTTTTTGTTTTTTTAGTTCTATGAAGAATGTCTTTGGTAGTTTGATATGTATAGCACTGAATATGCAAATTGCTTTGGGAGTTTTTTAATTTTTGTTTTTGTTTTTTTACTTCTGCGAAGAATGTCTTTAGTAGTTTGATGTGTATAGCATTGAATATGTCAATTGCTTTGGGCATTTTAACAATATTGATACTTCCTATCTATGAGCATGGAATGTTTTTCCATTTGTTTGTGTTATCTGTGTTTTATTTAAGTAGCATCTTGTAATTCTCGTTGTAGAGATATTTTACCTTGCTGGTTAGCTGTATTCCTAGGTATTTTATTCTTTTTGTGGCAATTGTGAATGGAATTTTGTTCCTGATTTGGCTCTCAGCTTGGATGTTTCTGTTGTATATGAATGCTACTGATTTTTATATATTGATTTTGTATCCTGAAACTTTGCTGAAGTAGTTTATCA
The DNA here is from genome assembly GCF_029289425.2 of Pan paniscus. Lineage (NCBI taxonomy): Eukaryota > Metazoa > Chordata > Mammalia > Primates > Hominidae > Pan > Pan paniscus. The sequence goes on along the minus strand of NC_073252.2, from coordinate 132,010,173 downwards.
TATCTAGGAGCTTTGGGGCAGAGACTATGGTGTTTTCTAGGTATAGAAACATATTGTATGAATTACAGGGATAGTTTGTCTTTTTCTCTTCCTATTTGGATGCCTTTTGTTTCTTAGTCTTGCCTGATTACTTTGGCTAAGATATCTAGCACTATGTTGAGTAGGAGTGGTGAGAAAGGGCAAACTTGTTTTGTTCCAGTTTTCAAGGGGAATGCATCCAGCTTTTGCCATTCAGTATGATGTTAGCAATGGGTTTATCATAGATGGCTCTTACTGTTTTGAGGTATGTCCCTTTAATGCCTAGTCTGTTGGGGGTATTTAACATAAAGGGATATTAAATTTTATTGAAAGCCTTTTCTACATCTGTTGAGATGGTTATGTGGTTTTTGCTTTTAGTTCTGTTTATGTGATGAAGTATATTTATTGATTTGCATATGTTGAACCAACTTTGCATCACTGGGATAAAGCCTAACTGATCCTTGTGGATTAACTTTTTGAATTGCTACTAAATTTAGTTTGCTTGTGTTTTATTGAGGATTTTTGCACTTTTGTTCATCAGGAATATTGAACTTCTGTTATTTTGTTATGTCTCTGCCAAGTTTTGTATCAGAATGATGCTGACCTCGTAGAGTTAGGGAGGATTCTCACCTCCTCAATTTTTTGGAATAGTTTCAGTAGGAATGTTACCACCTCTCCTTTATTTATCTGGTAGAAGTGGGTTATGGATTATTCTGGCCCTGAACTTTTTCTGGTTGGCAGGCATTTTATTACTGATCCTATTCTGGAACTTATTATTGATCTGTTCAAGGATTCAATATCTTACCGGTTCAAACTTGGGAGGCTGTATGTTTCCAGGAATTTATCCATTTTCTCTAAATTTTCTAGCTTGTGTACACAGAGGTTTTTATAATAATCTCTGAGGGTTTTTTTGTGTTTCTGTGAGGTCAACTGTACATCCTCTTTGTCTTTTCTGCTTGTATTTATTTGGATCATCTCTCTTTTTCTCCTTTATTAGTCTAGCTAGAGGTCTATCTATCATTAATATTTTGAAAGAATCAGCTCCTAGATTCACTGATCTCTTGTATGATTTTTTGCATCTCAGTTTCCTCTGGTCAGCTCTAACTTTGGTTATTTCTTGTCTTCTGCTAGTCTTGGAGTTGGTTTGCTCTTGTTTCTCTAATTGTGATATTAGGTTGTCAATTTGAGATCTTTCTAACTTTTTAATGTTGGTGTTTAGTGCTATAAACTTCCCTCTTAAAACTACTTTGGCTTTGTACTAGAGATTCTGGTGTGTTGTATTTTTTTTTCTGATTAGTTTCAAATAATTCTTTGAATTCTGCCTTTATTTCATTATTTACCCCAAAGTCATTCAAAAGCCAAGTTTTTAAGTTTCCGTATTATTGTATTGAGTGATTTTCTTAGCATTGATTTCTATTTTATTGCACTGTGGTATGAGATCCTGGTTGGTATGATTTTGTTTTTTATGAATTTGCTGAGGATTGTTTTATGCCCAATTCTGTGGACAATTTTACAGTATGTGCCATGTGGCAATGATAATAGTGTATATTCTGTTTTTGGATGAAGAGTCCTGTTGATGTCTATTAGAACCATTTTGTCTGGTGTGGAGTTCAGGTTACAAATACCTTTGTTAGTTTTCTGCCTTGATGATCTGTCTAATACTGTCTAATCCTGTCAATAATGTGTTAAAGTATCCCACAGTTATTGTGTGGTTATCTAAGTATCTTAATAGGTCTTCGTAACTTGTGTTATGAATCTGGGTGCTCCTGTGTTAGGTGTGTATATGTGCAGGATAGTTAGGTCCTCTTGTTGAATCAAGGCCTTTACCATTAGGTAATGCATTTTTTTTTTGTTTTTTTTTATTTTTGTTGATTTAAAGTATCTTTAAACCAATTAGAATAGCAGCCCCTGCCTCTTTATGTTTTGCATTCACTTGCTAGATTTTTTTCTATCCCTTTACTTTGAGCCTATAGGTGTCATTGCATGTGAGATGGTGCTACTGAAGGCAGCATGCTGTTTGGTTTTCCATTTTTATCCAGCTTGCCACTCTTTGCCTTTCAATTGTGGCATTTAGCTCATTTACATTCAAAGTTACCATTGATATGTGTGAATTTGATTCTGTCATCATGTTGTTAGCTGGATATTATGCAGACTTCTTTGTGTGGCTGTTTTATAGTGTCACTGGTCTATGTACTTAAGTGTGTTTTTGTAGTGGGCAGTAATGGTCTTTCTTTTCCATATTTAGCACTCCCTTCAGGATCTCTTGTAAGGCAGATCTGCTGGCAATGAATTCCCTTAGCATTTACTTATCTGAAAAGGATCTTATTTCTTCTTTACTTGGCTGGATATGAAATTCTTGGTTGAAAATTTTTTTTCTTTTAAGAATGCTGAATATTGGCCCCCAGTTTTATCTGGCTCATAGAGTTTCTGTTGACAGGTCTGCTGTTTGCCCGATGGGATTTCCTTTGTATGTGACCTGCCCCTTCTTTCCAGTGCTCTTTAACATTTTTTCTTTCATTTTGACCTTTGAAAATCTAATGACTATGTGACTTGAGGATTGTCTTCTTATTTAGTATTTTGAGGGATTCTCTGTATTTCCTCAATATTTGAATGTTGGCCTCTCTAGTGAGGTTGGGAACATTTTCATGGACAGTATCCTGAAATATGTGTTTTAAGTTGCTTAGTTCTCTTCTTCTCTCTCAGGGATGCCAGTGAGTCACAAATTTGGTGTTTTTACTTAATCCCATTTTTTTCTCAGATGTTTTATTCAGTCTTTATTGTTTTTTCTTCATTTTTTTCTTCCTGAGTTATTTCAAAGGATCAGTTTTCAAGCTCTGAAATTCTTTTCTCAACTCAGTTGATACTGCTGTTAATACTTGCGACTGTTTTATAAAATTTTTCTAGTGTATTTTTCAGCTCTTTCAGAACTGTTTAGTGCTTTCTTATAATGACCATTTGATTTTTCAACTCCTGTATTGTTTTATTGTAATCCTTAGATTTCTCGGTTTGGGTTTCAACTATCTCCTGTATGTTGATGATTTTCATTCCTGTTCTTATTCTGAATTCTATTTCTGACATTTTAGCCATTTCAGCTTGGTTAAGAACCATTGCTGGTGAACGAGTGCAATCATTTGGAGGTAAAAAAACATTCTGGCTTTTTGAGTTGCCAGAGTTGTTGTGCTGGGTTTTTTCTCATTTGTGTGGGCTGATGTTTGTTCAGTCTTGAAGTTACTGTCCTTGTGGGGATTTTTTTTTTTTTTTTGCTTTTTTCTTCTTTAATACCCTTGAGGGGTTAATTATGGTATATGGTGTGTTTGGTTTACTCACTTCAATTCTAGTTCATTCCTGGTCTTGGAGGAACCTCCTCCACTAACTCTCCATGCCCACATTTCTTATGTGGGGTGTTCTGCTTCGTGAGTTCTCACAGGCAGGGGCCTGAGTTAGCAAACAAGCTATATCCTTGTGAGGTCAGCCCTAATCTGCTATATGTATGCCTCCTGGGGAAATACAAGGTTGTGCCTGCCCTCAGACAGAAGTAGGCAGAAGTAGGACCACTGGGCTGGAAGCTCTAGCAGGCATGGCTTTCCTGGCTACCAGAAATAGGGATGGGTGGGGATGCCTGCCCTGCTGTCTAGGCCTTTCCTGAGACACAGGAAACTGTGCCTTCTAGCTGAGTTTACACAGAATCAGGGTTGCTAGGCTGGAAATTCTAGCAAGTGTTGCCTGCTTGGCTATTAATGGTGGGGGAGGGTGGGGTCATGAGCCCTGCACTCTGGGTGTTTCCTGGGACAACAGGAGGCTGCATTCATCAGCTGAGTTCATGCAGAACCAGGAGCACCATGCTAGAGGCTGTGGCAGGCCTGCCTACCTGGTTACCACTGGTAGGGCCAGGTGGTGTCATGTGCTCTGACATCTGGATGTTTCCTAGGGGACAATATAAAGATGTGCTTACCAGATGAGTTCACATAGAAGTGGAACTGCTGGGCTAGAAGCTCTAGCAAGCATTGCCTGCCTGGTTACCAGTAGTGAGGGCCGGTGTGGTCACCAACTCTGTTGTCTGGGTGTTTTCTGAGACAACAGGAAGATGTGCCCTCCAACTGAGTTCACACAGAAGTGGGACTGCTGGGTTGGGCATGGTGGCTCATGCCTGTAATCCCAGCACTTTTGGAGGCCGAGGTGGGCAGATCACAAGTTCAAGAGATCAAGACTATCCTGGCCAATATGGTGAAACCCCGTCTCTGCTAAAAATACAAAAATTAGTTGGGCATGGTGGCATGCACCTGGAGTCCCAGCTAGTTGGGAGGCCAAAGCAGGAGAATTGAACCCAGGAGGTGGAGGCTGCAGTGAGCCGAGATCCTGCCACTGCACTCCAGCCTGGTGACAGCTAGACTACGTCTAAAAAAAAAAAAAAGAAAAAGAAAAAAGGGATGGCTGGGATAGAAGATCTAGCAGGGGTTGTCCATGTAGTTATCAGTGGTGGGGGTGTGGCAGGAGTGGGCAGGCAAGTTTGGGCCTAAGCAGGACCACTGGGCTGGAAGCTGCCACCAAGCCCTATCCGGAAAGGGCGGTGCAACAATCTCACTGCTCCAAGTCACCACAATTGGTGCCTCTATTGGGGTTGTGGCCACCAGTATAGGTCTGCTGCAGGGCTCAAGGCTTGTAAAGTTTCCCTGGACTTGTGAGTTGCCCCTGCAAAACATCCAGGTGGCTCTTTGCCTCAGTTTAGAAGTGCAGTGGGGGTATGGGGGCGCCAGGGGGATTCTCTTATTCCCAGTCTTACACAGGTCCCTGTGGAGAGCACGAATCACCCTGGGCACCCTTACTTACCCTTTCCCATGTCAGAGAGGTTCTCCTGGCTTCGTGTTGAGCCCAAACATGCTAGCACCCAGCTTTTCTCCTCTCTGTTCTGTGTCCCCCTGCTGCCTTGATGGATCCCGATGTGGTTTTTCAGATGATCGGCCTGTTGGGTTAGTGTTCACTAGCCTTTTTGTTTCCTCTCCATGAGAGAGGCACACATGTGCTGCTTCTAGTCTGCCATCTTGGCCTCACCCTAAATCTGATTATTTTTAAGTGTTTCTACATTTGCTTATTATTATTGTTATTATCATTATTATTATTTGAAGAGGCAGGGTCTCACTGTTTTGCCGAGGTTGGTCTCCAACTCCTGCGCTCAAGCAATCCTCTCAGAGGGCTGGGATTACGGGGATAAGCCACCACACCTGGCCCTACATTTACTTTAACATAACAACCAATTATCCAACATCTTTATCTTTTGAGCAGGTAGACATAACTTATTTCTATAAATGATATAAATCATAATATAGCTTATAATCATTTATCTATTAATATAACTTGAGTTTTCTATTAATTATAATATGAATAAAAATTTAATACATTCACAGCTTCTAATATGCTGACATTTAACATGTATTTAAGAGAATAATTAACTTTAATGTTAAAGAAATAGTTTATGCAAGATGTTATTTTCTTTCTGATTTACCTCTTCAAACTGTGACCATGAGATTAGCTGAAGATTCTAGGTCACCATTGATTATGTATAGTTTCTTTCCAAAATAGTAGTAGAAATTTATCCTTAGCTTAAACATCTTTGTAAAAGCTTTATATTCTTTTCAGGAATCTGAATTTACTTGGAAAGAGTCTGCAGTTAAGACAAGACTATTTTACATTTGCAGTTTTCCATTCAATTTTTTTCCTTCTATTTGTTATATGCTCTTGCAGGTATTTTCAATTGCCTATTACTCTGCAGCCTAGGATTAGTCTCCTGTTTTCAAATTGTTTAAGGAAATCCATTTTATTAATTGCTTCTTTTAAAACTGTCAGATCAGACCAGGCACAGTGACTCACACCTGTAATCCCAGCACTTTGGGAAGCCAAGGCAGGTGAATCACATGAGGCCAGGAATTCAAGAGAAGCCTGGGCAACATGGCAAAACCCCATCTCTACTAAAAATACAAAAATTAGCCAGACGTGATGGCACATGCCTGTAATCCCAGCTACTCAGGAGGCTGAGGCAGGAGAATCGCTTGAACTCAGGAGGCGGAGGTTGCAGTGAGCCGAGATTGTGCCACTGCAATTCAGCCTGGGCGACAGAGCAAGACCCTGTCTCAAATTAATTAATTAATGATTGATTAATTAATTAATTAATTTTAAAAATAAATTAAATTAAATTATTAAAAAAAGGTCAGATCATTTGGGTGGCATCATAATAAAACAAACCAAAACAATAACAGCTTAAATCTACAGAGGCTGACATAGCACACATGTAATTCACATTTTAATTATTTATTCTTATTTCTGTAGACAGCTCACAACTCTTCAAACAAATTTGATTTCATGCTTTTCAGATTTCATACTTTTTATATCTGTTAAGATACTCAAAGCTACTTTTCGCGGGTACTTATATTTTGTCCTTAAAAGGACATGGATATGCGTGGAATTATAAAAACTATCACTGTCATGTTTTACTATGTTCTGAAGATCTGATCTTACCTCTTGCTCCCTCAATTCTGTTCTGAATGAAGGTATAGGTAGTTCCCTATGTATGTGATGTGGCCAAGCATTAAACACATGGCCATAAAATAATAAATAGGATTGCATTCTTACAATGAAACCATACTTAAAGGACAGATGTAGGAAACATGAAAAATTTACCCTACTATTTCAAAACCCGCTAAAGATTTAGAGAAAATGAGAGAAATTATAAAAACAACATCAATCAAATTTAGAAAAATCTGTAAATAAAATTAGACAAGGTGATATAAAAAATTTCTGGTCATCTTAGAAATAAATGAACTCTAAAAGGAAAAAATATATAGAAATGAAGTTTAAACAAAAAGGAAAACAATAATGAATACTTACGTAGATAATGCCAAAAGGGAAAAACCGCAGACACATATAAACATATATACACACATGCATGCACACAAATACAAACATAAATACATATACAGTCATGTGCCACATAATTATGTTTTGATCAGTGTTATATCACATGTACAATGGTGGTCCCATAAGATTCTAATAAAGCTGAAAAATTACTATCACCTGGTGTCATTGTAGCAGTCATAACATGGTTATAGCGGTCATAGCACAAGGCTTACTCATCTGTCTTTGGTGATGCTGATGTAAACACACCTACTGTCCTGGCAGTGGTGTAAAAGTATAGCACATACAATTATGTACAGTATCTAATACTTGATAATAAATATGTTACTGGTTTATGAACTTACTATACTATTTATTATTCATTTGGGATATACTTCTACTTACTATTTTTTTTAAAAAAGGTAACTGTAAAAACAGCCCAGCGCAATTCCTTCAGGAGTTATTTCAGAAGTAGACATTGTGATAGGAGATGATAGCTCCATACATTTGATGAGATATGAGATGAGATATGGAAGTGGAACATGTTGATGTTAATGATACTGACCACGTGTAGGCCTAGGAAAATGTGTGTTGATGTCACAGATTTTAACAAAAAAAAATTAAATAGTAAAAGAAAAATAAAATGTTTTTAAAAAGAAAGAAGCTTATTGAATAAGGATATAAAGAAAGAAAATATTTTTGTACAGCTGTACTAAATATTCTGTACAATGTGTTTGTGTTTTAAGCTGTTATTACAAAACAGCACAAAAGTTAACAAATTTAAAAGTTTAAAAGTAAAAAAGTTACAGTACCATCAGGTTAAATTTTATAAAAACATTTTATTTTTAATTACTATGGATATACAATCATTATCAATATTTATGGGGTACATGTGATATTTTGATAAAAGCATAAAATGTGTAATGTTCAAATCAGGGTAATTGGCTTATGCATCAATCACCTCAAGCACTTATCATTTCTTTGTGTTACAAACATTCCAATTTCACTCTTTTAGTTTTTTTGAAATGTACAATAAATTGTTAACTATAGTTGTCTTATTTTGCTACAAAACACTGGATCATATTTCTTCTATCTAACTGTATTTTTGTACCCATTTACCATCCACTCTTCATCCTCCCTGCCAACTACCATTCCCAGCCTCTGGTAACCATCATTCTATTTTCTATCTCCATGAGTTCAGTATTTTTTATTTCCCACATATGAGTGAGAACATGTGATATTTGTCTCTTTGTGCCTGTCTTACTTAACTTAATGTCCTCCAGTTCTATTCATGTTATTGAAAATGACAGGATTTCATTTTTGTGATTATATTGTGTATATGTGCCACTTTTTAAACCCATTTATTAACTGATGGATACTTAGGTTGATTCTGTATTTTGGCTATTGTGAATAGTACTGTTACAAACATGGCAGTGCAAATATCTCTTTGATATACAGATTTCCTTTCTTTTGGATATATGCCCACCAGTGGGTTTGCTGGATCGTATGGTAGTTCTATTTTCAGTTTCTTTTTTTTTTTTTTTTGAGGAATCTCCACAGTGTTCTCCATAGTAGCTCTTCTAATTTAAATTTTCATCACCAGTGTACAAGAGTTTCTCTTTCTCCACATCCTCTTCAGCATTTGTTATTGCCTGTCTTTTTGATAAAAGCTATTTTAACTGGGATGAGATGACATCTCCTTGTAGTTTTTATATGCATCTATCTAATGATTAATGATGTTGAACATTTTTTCATAAAACTGTTGGTCATTTGTTTGTCTTCTTTTAAGAAATGTCTGTTCATACCTTTTATCCATTTTTGTACTATAATTTGAAGTCAGGTAATGTGACACCTGAAGCTTTGTTCTATTTTGCTCTGTAATTCCATATATATTTTAATATTTTTTATATTTCTGTGAAGAATATTATTGGTATTTTGATGGAGATTGCATTGGATCTGCAAGATTTCATTGAATAGTACTGACTTTTAAACGATATAGATAGTTTTTTTTACTGTGCAGAAGCTTTTTAGTTTAATTAGGTCCAATTTGCCAGTTTTTTGTTGTCGTTGCAATTGTTTTTGGCATCTTCATCATGAAATCTTTGCCAGGACTTATGTCCAGAATGGTATTTTCTAGATTATCTCCAAGAATTTATATAGTTTTAGGTTTTACATTTAAGCCTTTTATCTATTGTGAATTGATTTTTGCATATGGTGTAAGGAAGCAGTCAAGGTTCAATCTTCTGCATATGGCTAGGCAGTTATCCTAGCATCATTTATTGAATAGTCCTTTCCCCATTGCTAGTTGGTCAACTTTGTCAAAGATCACATGTTTGTAGGGGTTTGGATTTATTTCTGGGCTCTCTATGCTGTTTTAGTAGTCTATATATCTGTTTTTGTACCAGTACCATGCTGTTTTGGTTACCGTAGGCTTGTAGTATAGTTTGAAATTGGGTGACGTGCTGTCTCCAACTTTGTACTTTTTGCTTAGAATTGCTTTGGCTATGTGAGTTTTTTTTTTGGTTCCATGTGAATTTTAGAATACTTTTTTCTAATTCTGTGAATAATGTAATTGGTAGTTTTATAGGAATAGCACTGATATGTAAATTACTTTGGGCAATATGGCCATTATAACAATATTGATTTTTCCTATCCATGAGCATGGAATGTTTTTTTCCATCTGTTCATGTCATCTTTGATTTTTTTGAGCACTGGTTTGTAATTCTCATTGTAGAGATATTTCATGCCCCTGTTAGGTGTATTCCTAGGTATTTTATTCTTTTTGTGGCTATATTGTGAATGGGATTGTCTTTCTGATTTGTCTGTCAGCTTGGATGTTGTTGGTATATAGAAATGCTACTGATTTTTGTACATTGACTTTGTATCTTGAAACTTTGCTGAAGTTCTTTATTAGATCTTGGAGCTTTTCAACAGAGACTATGGGTTTTTCTAGGTATAGCATCACATAATCTGCAAACAAAGACAGTTTTACTTCCTCTCCTCCTATTTAGATGCCTTTCATTTCTTTGCCTGATGCTCTGGCTAGGACTTATAGTACTGTATTGAATAAGAATCATGACAGTGGGCGACCTTGTCTTGTTTTACTTCTAAGGGGAATGCTTCCAGCTTTTGCCCATTTAATATGATGTTGGCTGTTGGTTTGCAAACTATGCACCTGACAAACAGCTAGGATCCGGAATCTCTAAGGAACTTAAACACAGTATCTAGCAAAAAACAACCCCATTTAAAAGTGGGCAAAGTACATGAACAGTCACTTTTCAAAGTAATACATATGGCCAGGCGTGGTGGCTCATGCTTGTAATCCCAGTACTTTGGGAGGCTGAGGCAAGTGGATCACAAGGTTAGGAGTTCGAGACCAACCTGGCCAACATGGTGAAACCCCATATCTACTAAAAATACAAAAATTTGTCAAGTGTGATGGCATGCACCTGTAATCTCAGCTACTTGGGAGGCTGAGGCAGCATAATTGCTTGAACCTGGGAGGTGGAGGTTGCAGTGAGCCGAGATTGTGCCACTGTACTGCAGCCTTGCTGACAGAGCCAAAAAAGAGTGCATACAAGTGGCCAAAAACATATGAAAAAATGCTCACCATCATTAATCATTAGTAGAAATGCAAATGGAATTCCAAACCACAATGAGATACCGTCTCACACCAATCAGAATAAGTATTATTAAGAAGTCAAAAAATAAATGCTGGCAAGGTTGCAAATAAAAGGGAACACTTATACACTGCTGGGGGAAATGCAAATTATTTCAGCAATTGGGGAAAGCAGTGTGGTGATATCTCAAAGCACTTAAAAGAGAAGTACCATTTGATCCAGCAATCTGCTTATTGGGTATATACCCAAAGGAATAGAAATCATTCTATGATATTGTCTGAATCTGTGTTCCCACTAAGTCTCATGTTGAATTGTAGTCCCTAGTGTTGGAGGTGGGACCTGGTGGGAGGTTCTTGGATCATGGTAATGGATTTCTCATGATTGGTCTATTGTCATCCTCTTGGTGCTGTTCTCGTGATAGTGAGTTCTTACAAGATCTAGTTGTTTAAATGTGTGCAGCACCTCCTCCCTCATTGTCTCTGGCTCCTGTTTCCACCATGTGAGGCACCTTGCTCCCCCTTCACCTTCTGCTATGATTTTAAATTTCCTGAGATCACACCAGAACCTGAGCAGATGCCAGCATCATGCTTCCTGTACAGCCTATGGTACCGTGAGGCAATTAAACCTATTTTCTTTATAAATTATGCAGTCTTGGGTATTTCTTTATAGCAGTGCAAGAATGGACTGATACATTCTATCATAAAGACACATGTACACCTATGTTAATTCCATACTATTCATAAAAAGGAAATACATGGAATCAACAAAAATGTCCATGAATGGTAGACTGGAGAAAGGAAATGTGGTATGTATACATTATGGAATACTACACAGCTGTAAAAAATAATGAGATCATGTCCTTTGCAGCAGTATAGAGGGAGCTGCAAGTATTATACAATGGTATACAATTATACCAAGCCAAGTAATGCAGGAACAGAAAACCAAATACCACATGTTCTCACTTATAAGTGGGAGCTAAATGTTGAGTTCACATGGACACAGTTCTACTTGGGAAAAACAGACACAGGTCTACTTGAGTGTGGAGTGTGGAAGGAGAAAGAAAATAGAAAAACTACCTATCAGTTACTACAGTTACTGTGCTTATTACCTTAGTAACAAGATTATTTGTATACCAAACACGGGTGACATGCAATTTCCTTATGTAACACACTTGCATATTTAGTCCTGAACCTAAATTAAAAGTTAAAAAAAATTAAAAAGTAAAATGCATAAGATAATAACAAAACAATTTTTATTTTTCCTATCCATTACCATAGAATGTCTTTACTTTTTTTGTCCTCTTCAATTTCTTTCATCAATGACTCATAGTTTTAAATGTAGAGAGCTTTCACTTATTTGGCCAAGTATATTCCCAGGTATTTTATTTTATCTTTTGCTATTATAAATGGAATTTTTTTTTCTTTTTCAGATTGTTTGCTGTTGACATATTGCAGTGCTACTGGTTTTTGTTGGTTGATTTTGTATCCTGCAATTTTACTGAATTTGTTTATTAGTTCTAAGTCTTTTTTGATGGAGTCTTGAGGTTTCTCTAAATATAAGATTATATCAGCAGCAAACTGGGATAATTTGACTTCTTTCTAATTTGGATGCCTTTTATTTATTTCTCTTGTCTGATTGCTCTAGCTAGGAATTAGAGTACTCTTTTGAATAACAGTGATGAAATTGAGTATCTTTGTTGGGTTCCAGAACTTAGAGGAAAGGCTTTCAGTTTTTCAGTATGTTAATATTCGTGGGTTTGTCTTATATGGATTTTTAGATTTTTGAGATTTGTTCCTTCTACACCCAGTTTGTTGAGAGTTTTTATCATAAAGAGATGTGGACTTTATCAAAAGTTTTATCAGCATCAGTAGAAATGACCATATGTATTTTACTCTTTATTCTTTTGATGTGATCTCTCACAGTTTTTGATTTGCATATGTTGACTCATCCTTGCATTTATGGGAAGAATCCCACCTTTTATGGTTAATGGTCTTTTGAATAGTTGTTGAATTCAGTTTGCTAGTATTTTGTTGAAGGTTTCTGCATATATGTTGATTGGTGATATTGGTCACCAAACCAACAACAGTTTGTTGCTGCTGTTTTATCTTTGTTGGATTTTGACATCAGGGCAATACTGGTCTTGTATGATGAAATGAGTTTGAGTTTATGAAATGAGTTTGAGAGTATTCCCTCATTCTCAACTTTTTGGAATAGTTTTTGAGTAGGATTGATTTTATTTCATCTTTTAGTGTTTGTTAAAATTCAGCTGAGAAATCATCAGATCCTGGGATTTTCTTTGATAGAATATTTTTTATTATTGGTTCTATCTTGTTTGTTATCAGTCTATTCAGGTTTCTGATTTTTTTATGGTTCAATCTTGGTAGGTTTTATGTGTCTAGGAATTTACACATTTCTTCTAAGTTTTTTAATTTATTGGCATATAGTTGCTCATAATAGTTTTTAATGATCCTTTTAAATTTCTGTGGTATCATTTGTAATGCCTTCTTTTTCTCTTTGATTTTATTTATTTGGGTATTCTCTCTTTTTTTCCTAGTTACTCAGACCAAAATGTTTGTTAATTTTGTTTATCTTTTCAAGAAACCAACTTTTTCTTTCATTTGCAATTTTTTTGTATTTTTTGTCTCAATTACATTTATTTCTGTTCTCATTGTTACTATTTCTCTTCTACTAATTTGAGGTTTGGTTTGCTCTTGCTGTTCTACTTCTTTAAGATGCATCATTAGTTATTTAAAGTTTTTCTACTATTTTCATGTAGGCATTTATTGCTATAAACATTCCTTTTATTACTGCTTTTTCTGTATCCCATAGATTTGGGCATGCTGTGTTTTTATTTTTATTTGTTTCAATATTTTAAAAAGTTTTCTTCTTAATTTCTTTATTGTCCCAATGCTCAGTCAAGAGAATGTTGTTTAATTTACATGTGTCTACATAGTTTTCAAATTTCCTCTTGTTATTGATTTCTAGTTTTATTCCACTTTTGTCAGGAAAGGTACTTATTTTGAAATTTACAGGACTTGTTTTGTGGCGTAACACATATACTATCTTTGAGAATGTTTCATGTGCTGAGGAGAAGAATGTGAAGTTGGCTGCTGTTATATGAAATGTTCTATAAGTGTCTATTAAATCAATTTGTTCTATAGTACAGAATAAGTCTTGTGTTTTGTTGTTTATTTTCTGTCTAGATGATATATCCAATGCTGAAAGTAGAGTGTTGAAGTTCTCAACTGTTACTGTATTGGGGCCTATCTCTCTCTTTACCTCAGATAATATTTGTTTTATATATCTGGGTGCTCCAGTATTGAGTGCATATATATTTACAATTGTTATATACTCTTAGTGAGTTGACCCCTTTATTATTATATAATTATTTTTCTTTGTCTCTTTTTACAGATTTTTGTCTCGAAGTCTATTTCTTGTGATATAAGTATAGCTATTCCTGCTCTTTTTAGATTTTCCTTTGCATGGAATACAGTTTTCCATTTGTTTATTGTAACTCTATTATATGTCCTTATAAGTGAATTGAGTTTCTTATACACAGCATATACTTGAGTCCTGTTTTTCTTTTAACCATTCAGCCACTCTATGTATTTTTATTGGAGAATTTTGATCACTTACATGCCATATTATTACTTATTTATTATTATTATTATTGCTTTGTTTTTTATTTTATTATAATAGACTTTATTTTTCAGAGCAGTATTAGGATCACAGCAAAACTGAGGTGAAGGTACAGAGATTTCCCAAATACTCCCTGCTACCACACATGCACACAGGCTCCCCCAGTATCAATATCCCCCCTAGAGTGGCATATTTGTTGCAATGAATGAACCTGTCATAATACATCATTAACACACACAGTCCATAGTTAGCATTAGGGTTCACTCTTGGTGTTGTACATTCTGTGGGTTGGGACAAATGTATAATGCCATGTATCTAGCACTACAGTGTCACGCAGAGCAGTTTCAGTGTCCTAAACATCCTCTGTGTTCTCTCATTCAATTGGATTACTTTTTAGGATAGGAATGGTCAAAAGGGACATCTTTGAAAAAGAAACACTTAAGCCAAGAACAGAAAGCCAAATAGAGTTTAGCCAGGTGAAAGAAGTTAGACAGGACAGATGATTGAAGGGTGCTTGAAGCAAAGAGAAGAGTGGTATGGGTTAGGTAAGAATCCAATATATTTAAGGAAAAGAAGAAAGTCCAGCATGCCATGTCAGTGAATGAAGGGCAGAGGGTGGGCATGAGGCATATAGAACACTAAAGGGTTTTAAGTTGGGCACCTCTGGATCTAAGTGGCTTTTTCTCAGAGTCCTCTGGAATGAATAGGAAGGGACAAAAATCAAAGCAGATATACTGGCTTAATTTGTGATCTGTTTCTTTACTTTTCTTTCCACATGCCTCTGTTTGATCCTCCAGAAAATCAGCTCTGTTACATCTGCCGCCTCCTGTGAGCACAAGGCACAGAAAGTAGACCCTGTAACCCTCAGAGGGCCTGAAGGAAAGTGATGCTGGTGTGACCTGCCCAAGAGGGTGGTGCCCAAGGCAGAGCATTCTAGACCCTCATAGGCAACAGAGCCAGGTCAGTAAGATCAAGTTTCTTCTGGGACCTCTGCAGGCTTAGGGGCATTTTCTCTTTTGAGAACTGGTCAAGATGGGGAAACCTAAGCTTTCAGGAAGCAGATAACTATTTTCTTTTATTTTTATTTCTATGGTATTGATTTATTTTCTATATTTACATCTATTTATCTATCATCTATCTACATATATGTTCATTTATTTATTTATGTCAACAGCTTTGGGGGTACAAGTGGGTTTTCCTTACATAGATGAACTATATACTTGTGAAGTCTGAAGTTTTAGTGCAGCCATCACCTGAGTAGTGTACATTGTATCCAGTATGTAGGTTTTTAATCCTCACCTCACTCCAACCCTCCTGGCTTCTGCCTCTGTGGTGTCCATTGTACCACTCTGTATGCCTTTGCATACCCATAGCTTAGCTTCCATTTACAAGTGAGAACATATGGTATTTGGTTTTCCATTTCTGAATTATTTCACTTAGAATAATGACCTTCACCTCCATCCAAGTTGCTACAAAATACCTTATTTCACTCTTTTTAGAGGCTGAATAGTATTCCATGATGTATACCACATTTTTTTAATCCACCCATCAGTTGATGGGCACTTAAGTTGGTCACTAACGCAATTGTGAATTGCGCTATGATAAGCATACATGTGCAAGTATTTTTTGATACAATGACTTCTTTTCTTTTAGGTAGATACCCAGTAGAGGGATTGCTGGATTGAATAACAGATCTACTCTGAGTTATTTTGGAAAACTCCAAACTGCTTTCCATAGGAATTGTACTAATTTACATTCTTACCAGCAGTGTGTAAGAGTTCTCTTTTCACCACATCCATGACAACATCTATTGTTTTTTGACTTCTCAATAATGGTCATTCTGGCTGGTATAAGGAGGTATCTCAATATGGTTTTAATTTGCATTTCCATAATGATTAGTGATGTTGAGCATTTTTTCATGTTTGTTGATCATTTGTGTATCTTCTTTTGAAAAATGTCTACTCATGTCATCTGCTCACCTTTTGAGGGGTTTATTATTTTTATTATTGTTGCTTGCTGATTTAAGCTCCTTATAAACCCTGGATACTAGACCTTTGTTGGATGCATAGTTTGCAAATATTTTCTCCCATTCTGTGGGTTTTCTCTTT
Organism: Pan paniscus; assembly: GCF_029289425.2. NCBI lineage: Eukaryota > Metazoa > Chordata > Mammalia > Primates > Hominidae > Pan > Pan paniscus. Next base: position 131,993,903 of record NC_073252.2, on the reverse strand, counting down.
ACTATGATGATTACTTTTCTGCTGTGCAGAAGCTTTTTAATTTAATGAGGTCTCATTTATTCATTTTTGGTTTTGTTGCATTTGCTTTTGGGATATTAGTCATAATTTCTTTGCCTAGGCCAATGTCCAAAAGAGTTTATCCTAGGTTTTCTTTTATAATTTTTATGGTTTTAGGTTTTAGATTTAAAGCTTTAATCCATCTTAAGTTGATTTTTGTATATGGTGAGAGATGGGGATCCAGTTTCATTCTTCTGCATGTGGCTGCTACCCAGTTTTCCTGGCACCATTTATTGAACAGGGAGTCCTTTCCCCAGTTTATGTTTTTGTGTACATTGTCAAAGATCAGTTGGTTATAAGTATTTGGCTTTATTTCTGAGTTATTTATTCTGTTCCATTGTTCTATGTATCTACTTTTTTTATTTTAACCAATACCATGCTATTTTGGTAACTATGCCCATGTAGTATAATTTGAAATCAGGTAATGTGATGCTTCCAGATTTTGCTTAAGATTGCTTTGGCTATTGGGGCTCTTTCCTGATCCATATGAATTTTAGCTTTTTTTTTCTAATTCTGTGAAAAAATGGTGGTGATGTTTTGATAGAAATCGCATTGAATCTGTAGATTCTTTTGGGCAGTATGGTCATTTTTAGAATACTTATCCTTGCAATCCATGAGCATAGGATGTATTTATATTCGTTTGTATAGAAGATGATTTATGTTACCACACTTTTGTATTTCTCCTTGTAAAGATCTTTCACATTTTTTAAGAATATTTCTAGGTATCTCAATTTTTTTGCAGCTATTGTAAAAGGGATTGCATTGTTGTTTGATTCTCAGCTTGGTTGCTGTTGATGTATAGCAGTGCTACCGATTTGTATACATGGATTTTATAGCTTGAGTCTTTGCTGAATTCATTTATAAAATCTAGGAGTCTTTTGGAGTTGTCTTTAGGATTTTCTATGTAGCCTATCACATCATTGGCAAACAGATGTCCTTTATTTATTTCTCTTGCCTGATTGCTCTAGCCAGGACTTCTATTTTTAACAGAAGTGGTAAAAGTGGGCATCTCTGTCTTGTTCCAGTTCTTTGTGGGGATGCTTTCAACTTTTCCATGTTAACTATGATTTTGGCTGTGGGTGTGTACTACAAGACATATTATGTTTATGTATGTTTGTTCTACACCTAAGTTGTTGAGGATTTTTATAATAAAGAGATACTGGAATTTATTGAATGTGTTTTCTGTATCTATTGAGATGATCATATGGCTTTCGTTTTAAATTCTATTTGTGTGATGAATCACATTTATTGACTTGCATATCTTGAACCATCCCTTCTGGGCTGAAACCCACTTGATTATGGTAATTATCTTTTTTATGTGCTGTTGGATTCAGTTTGCTAGTATATTGTTGAGCATTTTTGCATCTATGTTCATCAGGGATATTGGTCTGTAGTTTTCTTTTTTTATGTTCTTTCCTGGCTTTGATGTCAGGGTGATGCTGACTTCACAGAATGAATAAGAGATGATTTCCTTCTTTTCAGTCTTTTGGAATATTTTCAGTAGGATTCATACCAATTATTTGAATGTCTGGTAGAATTTGGCTGCAAATTCATCTAGCTTTGGGCTTTTTTGATGTCATTTTTTTCATTACTGATTCAGTCTCATTGCTTATTATTGGTGTATTCAGGATTTCTGTTTCTTCCAGATTAAAGCAAGGAGGGTTATATTTCTCCAGGAATTTATTCATTTAGTATAGATGGTCTAGTTTGTATGTATAGAGGGGTATTCATAGCAGTCTCAAATGATCTTTTGTATTTCTTTATTATCAGTTGGAATGCCTCCATTTGCATTTCTAATGGAGCTTATTTGAATCTTCTCTCTTCCTGGTTCTTCTAGCTAATGGTCTATCAATTTTATTTATTATTTATAAGAACCACCTTTTTGTTTCATTGATCTTTTGTAATTTTTTGTTTCAGTTTCATGTAGTTCTATTCTGATCTTTGTTTCTTTTCTTCTGCTGGCTTTGAATATGGTTTGTTATTGTTTCTATAGTTCATTTTAAATGAGATATTGGATTTCCAATTTGTGATCTTTTCAGACTTTTTGATGTAGGCATTTAGCACTAAAAACGTTCCTCTTAGCATTGCTTTTATTGTATCCCAGAGGTCTTTATACCTTGTCTCACAGTTAATATTCATTTTGAAAAATTTTTAAATTTTTATCTTGATTTCATTGTTAACCCCCAAATCATTCAAGAGCAGATTTGATTAATTTCCATGTATTTCTATAGTCTTGAGGTTTCCTTTTGGAGTTGACTTCTAGTTTTATTTCACTGTGGCCTTGAGAAGATACTTGATAGGATTTTGATATTTAAAAAATTATTCAGACTTTTGTGGCATATCATATTGTCTATCTTGAAGAATTTCCATGTGCTGATGAGAAGAGTGTACATTCTGCAGTTCTAGAGTAGAGTGTTCTGTGCATATCTGTTAGTTCTGTTTGTTCTAGAGTACAGTTTAAGTCCAGTGTTTCTTTGTTGACGTTCCACCTTGACGATCTGTCTACTGCTGTCAGTGGAGTGTTGATGTCCCCTATTATTATTGTGTTGGTGTCTATCTCTTTTCTTAGGTCTAGTATTAATTATTTTATGGATCTGGGAGCTGCAGAGTTAGGTGCATATATATTTAGGATTGTAATATATTTTTGTTGAACTGATCTTCTTATCATTACATAATAACCTTCTTTGTTTGGTTTTACTATTGTGGCTTCAATGTTATTATTGCTAGCGAAGGACTTATTACTGTCATTTTGTTATTCCTTTTCTGGTTGTTTTGTTGTTCTTCCCTTTCTTTTCTTCTTCCGCCTTATTGTCTTCCTTTGTTTAAAAGTTATTTTCTCTGGTAGTATTTTTTAATTCCTTGCATTTTATTTTTGTGTCTTTGTTACAAGGTTTTTGCTTTGGGATTACAATGAAGCTTATAACCAATTATTTTAAACTGATGAAAACTTAACTTTGATCACTGAAAACAAAAGAAAAAAGAAAGAAAAGAAATAAACACACAAACAAGAGAAAGCTAAAAAGCTCTATAACTCCATCCCCCCACTTTTTAATTATTTGTTGACTCTATTTATATATTTGTACAGTCTCAACAAATTGTTGTAGTATTATTTTTGATGGGTTTGTCTTTTGTTTTTTCTATGAAATATATGAGCTTTTTTACTTACTGCAGCTACAGTGCTAGAGTATTCTGTATTGTCTGTGTACTTACTTTTACCAGTAAGTTTTATATGTTCAGTTAATTTATTTTTGCTCATTAATATCCTATTCTTTGAGACTGAAGAATTCTCTTTAGCATCTCTTGTAAGACAAGTCTGCCGTTGATGAAATCCCTCAGCTTTTGTTTGTCTGGTAGATCTTTATTTCTACTTCATGTTTGAAGGATAATTTTGCTGGAAATAACATTCTAAGTTGGGATTTCTTTTTTCTTTCACCATTTCAAATATCTGTCCTGATCTCTAAGGTTTTTACTGAGAAGTCTGCTTCCAGATGTATTTTTACTCCTTTATATTCTATTTGTTTTCTTCTCCTTCTGCTATTAGGATTCTTTGTTTATCCTTGTGTTTGTAAAGTTCTGTGTTATTACTTCCTTGAATAAGATTTGTATCCCATTCTCTCTCTCTACATCCTCTTTATAACCAATAACTCTTAGATTTTTCTTCTTTAGGCTATTTTGTAGATCCTATAGGCATGCTTCATTCTTTTTTTTTTCCTTCTCTGACTGTGTATTTCCATGTAGCCTGCATTTAAGCTTACTAATTCTTTCTTCTGCTTGATTAAGTCTGCTGTTGAGAAACTCTGATGCATTTTTAAGGTTGTTAATTGAATTTTTCAGCTTTAGAATTGCTGCTTAATTATTTTAAATATTTCAATCTCTTTGTTAAGTTTCTCTGAAAGAATTTGGAATTCTTTCTTTGTGTTAACTTCAAGCTCATTGAGCTTCCTCAACACAGCTATTTTGAATTAATTGTCTGAGAGGTCACGTATCTGTCACTCCAGAATCGGTCACTGGTTCCTCACTTAGTCCATTTGGTGATGTTATATTTTCCTGGAATTTCTTTCTTTTTTCTTTTAAATTTTACTTTATATATTTTTTTGATTTTACTTTTTTCTTTTAAATTTTACTTTATTTTTACAGATGGGGTCTCACTCTGTCCAGCCTCAAACTCCTAGGCTTGAGCAATCCTCACACCTCAGACTCCTGAGTAGCTGGGAATACAGGCACATACCACCTGGCTAATATTTTGAGAGAGATGGAGCCTTACTATGTTGCCCAGGCTGTACTCTAACTTCTGACCTCAACAATCCTTTCACATCAGCCTCCCAAATAGCTGGGATTATAGACAGGAGCCACCACATCTAGGTTTGGATGTTTTTGATGCTTGTGGACATTTATCAACGTCTTGGCATTGAAGAATCAGGCATTTATTACAATATTCACAGTCTGGGCTTGTTTGTACTTATCCTTCTTTCCATGAATTCAATGGGGCTTGAGTGTTCTGACTTAATCCTGTGGTCACTGCAGCTCTTTCAGCACTGGGGCGTGTCTTAAGCATAGGAACACTGTGGCTCTTGTAGACTCCTAATTACATAGCCTCGGGTTACCTGGAGGAGGGTGTATTATCTGGGATACCAGGCAAAGTCTCTTGCTCTCTTCCCTCTCTTTTCTCCAATCAGAAGGGATCTCTCTCTGCACTGGGCTGCCTAAAGTTTGGTAAGGGGTAATATGAGCATCTTCATGGCCACCACAGCAGACATGGCCCTGGGTCACATCTGTAGCCCATTGTTTTCCAGATCAGCAAGGTACTAAACCTTGCCCAAGGCTTGTGGCCACTAATGCCTAGCTGCCACTCATTTTTATTCAAGGCCCTGGATCACTTTAAGCAGCAGGTGGTGAATCCTTCTTGGATTGGGTCCATTCCATTAGGGGAGCGAATTCCCAGGGTGGGTCTATAAACACCATGCAGGAGTAAAAACCCGGAATTGGTGCTTTATAAATCTGCTTGGTGATTTATTTTACTGTGTCGGAGTTTATACTCAAGTTTCAAGACAAAATCTTCTCTATTCTTTCTTTTTCCCCTAAAAAGGAGGCTGCCTGTGAGCTGCTCATCCTGCAATTGGGGGAGGGTTGATGCAGGCACTCTCATGGCTGCGGGCTTCTGCAGCTGGTGACACTCTGGGTCTCACTCCATATCCACTGTCTCCAAAATCAGTGCAACACCAGGGCTTGCCCAGGGACTGCAGTCTCTGTGGCCTTACTGACACTCAAATTTATTTGGGGCCCCTGGCCACGTTAGTCAGCCCATGGTGAAACTGGCTGAGACTCAAGTTTCCTCAAGTTAGGGTGGAGGATTCCTCTCTGGCCCAGTGTTGGTCTAAATGCTCCCTTTAAGTGTGCCAGCAGAATTCTGCCCTATGATAGGGTAGCACTGAGCTTTAATGCAAAGTCCCATGCTTACTCTCCCTCCCCAAAGCACACAGATTCTCTTTGTGCTGTGCTGTCTGGGCTTGAGGGAGGGGTTCTGTAGGCAATGTAAGACTGTCCTGCCTGTCACCTTCAATGCCTCTTTTGTTGTTATTCTGTTACAGCCGGGTACTATGATTACTCATCTGATTTTCTGGTTCCTATGAAGGCGATTCCTTGCGTGGATAGTTGTTTAATTGGGTGTTCCTACAGGGGGGTGGTCACTGTTTGGCCATTGTGCTCTGCTTCTCCTGTAGAATTACCTACGTTTAATTTATTATTGAAGAAAAATTAATAGATTTAGTGTAGTCTAAGTGAACAGTGTTGTAAAGTCTACAGTAGTGCACATTAATATTGTAGGCCTTTACATTCACTCACCACTCACTCACTGAGTTGCCCACAGTAACTTTCTTTTCTATAAGCTTCATTCATGATAAGCGCCCTATACAGGTGTTCCATTTTTTTTATCTTTTATGCTCTATTTTTACTGTGCTTTTTCTATGTATCAATATGTTTAGATACACAAATACTGATCATTGTGTTACAATTACCTACAAGTATTCAATATAGTAACATGCTACGCAGATTTTAGGCTAAAAGCAATAGGCTATATCATATAGCCTGGGTGTGTTATAGGCTATACCATCTAAGTTTGTGTAAATGCACTCTATAATATCCCCAGGATGACAAAGTTGCCTAATGATGCCATTTTTCAGAACATATCCCCATCATTAAGAGGCACATGACCATATTTATATTCTGGTACTTAGTAAAATCAACCTACAGTGGATGACATCTAGCACCTAGATATAGTCTAGCAAAGCTATTATACTTTAAAACAAAGGAAAAAACATTCTTTGAGTATCCAGGCAAGAAGTTCAAGTCACTTATAAAACAAATAAAATAAGACTGATATTCAGCCTTTTCATCTGTAATGTTTTTTGCCAAAGAAAACTATTAATATGCTTAAAGTTCTAAGGAAGAAAAAGCATAACAAAAAGATTTTATGTCTGTCTAAATTGACCTTCTAGTGTAAAGGTAGACTTTAAGAATATGTCAGAATGCAAGGAATACTGTTCCATAACTCCTACCTAGAAAATTATCTGTAGAATATAAAAACAATTGAGCTTAAAATCTGGTGCTAAACATTGAATATATGTTTATCTATAGAGAAATGACTAACAGATATAAAGAAGACAATAAAGTATCTGTAGGTTAAGTATTCTGACATTTTAGATAAAGTAACATAATCAATAGTGGTTTACAAAATTAAGAAAGTGTATGGAAAGGATAATCACTTCACTATTTACTGATAATAACTAGGAGTGAAAGATATTACTTCAAATCAGATTTGTAGGGAGATGGGGGAAGGGAATAAAAATTTCCCAGTAAAATTTAATTTCACTTACAGAGGGAAACAATAGAACTTGAAAAAGTTAGAGGACTAAGGATATTCTTCAAAAGCATTAGTATAAATGTTATAAATATAGCCATTAGTCTAGAATTGCAAAACTTTCTAAATACCAAAATATATGAGGAGAGAGAGAACAAATAAGTGACCACATAATGACATACCTTGTGTGCATAAAACATTAAAAATATAAGAGAATGGAGGCCAAATATATTAATTCTAGTGTAATGAAATGAACTTAAATCACCAGTAGAAAGAAAATTGTTTTATTGAATAAAAATGTAAAATCCAAAATTTCACTTTATATAAGTGACAGACCTGAAAAAACAACATTAAAAAGTGATAAAAATAGAAGGATGCACTGATATGTACTACTCAAATGCAATTGAAGTAAAGTAGGAGTTAAAATCTTGATATCCAAAAGTACAAAATTGATGCCAAGTAGATTATATAATGATGAAATATTTCATAAATTTAAAAACAATATTTCTCAGTGAAGCTGTAACAGCCATTAATTTGTATGCCAATAGTAATACAGCAGTGACTTTCTTTAAACACCAACTGCAGCTGCAAAAAGAACTGTACAAGGAAATTAATAAAAATAAAAATCAACACATTCTTCTTTAATCAAGGTGAATCAAGTGGACAAAAGTTTCATAAAGATATTGAAGTACTGAACATCTGTCATCAATAATTTAGATATTATATTAATATATTGAAACCTTAACCCAGATGATACTATACTTGTCTTAAGTACAGCAAAGTTATTCATAAAAATTCATCATTTTATACCACAAATGAAATATTAATACTAAAAAACAAAACTAAGAGCATTCTGTGAATTTTGAATAAAACAATAATTTGTAACAAATTTGAAAACAAAAAATTCTTCCACATGGTATTAAAATGGACAGTGTTAAACAACCCTGGGATCAAACTGGAAACAAATAAAACTACACTATTTCTCAAAATTAAAATGGGGCTTATCAGGATTTATGGGATACAGCTAAAGTAAGAATCAGAGAACATTTGACAGCATTAAATATATGCACTAATAAAAATTAGAAAAAGAATTGAATTAATATCATTTTTAAAGTTATTTTTAAAACCAACAACATATTAAACCTAAAGAAAACAGAGAGAAGAATTTGAGGGAATTGTCACCTAAATTAGAGTGTACCTCAGCACTGTTTTACATTAGTGGACTAGAGCTGTTTAAATAAACAGTATTGCTGCCTTCATGGAGCTTTCAGACGATTTGAATTTTAAAAAGGACTGGTTTGGAAAGGCAGGTTGATTACTTTTCTCTCCAGAGTTGTGTTATGGGATAACAATTTGTAACACAATATGGTCACAGTTAGACTATACAAATGCAGACTTTATTACTGAAATATTTAAGATTTATATATAGATCTAGTATTTATTAACAGGTACCCAATAAATACCCCATTCTAATATAATTTCCTTATATTTATAGTTTACACTATATTTCAGTAATTTACAGTATGTTTCAGAAAACTAATTGTTTCTCTTTCCAGAATCTATTGAAATATTATTTTTTTCCGTGCATCCACATTTGTAAGAACACTGATGGATATGATGGTTTCTGTTTCATCAATATTAATTTAAAGCTGCTGAATATCCTTGGAGAGCTAATCAAGAAGGTAGAAATTTTTCCACATTAATGTTGTCAAGTGACAGTAGATTTAAGAGGTAACGAGCACTATTTACTTAAAAAGAAAATGTTTTCCCTTATGCAATTACTGTTAGAAGAATCGTTAGCCACAACAAAAGCTCTATGAGTCAGTTAAACATATGTCTCATTCTATAATTTATACTTCTTCTTAACAGTCTGTGATCCCTTAGGTCGAGATTACTTTAGAAATACAAAGAGGACCTTAAAACTAAATAATTTCTATTATAAAATGAACATGTAAATTATCTGCTAAATTACTTGTACTTAATTAGTAATTTTGCATAATGACATACATTCTCTTTGGGTCTCTTCAGGCTCCGACAGATAACACTTTACAAATGTTGCTTAAGTTCCAATTACAGCACAAACCTTGTAGAAATGTACTATTAATCTAAATATGCAAACGTGAGCAATACTAGCATTCCTTAGACAAACTGTAATTCAACATTTCTGCTAAAGGGTACCTTGGCTCATTTTGAATTCAATGTTTTTTATGTTATTGTTTCTTACTTAGAAACTAAGAGCTATCCATTTTTAAAAGTTTGTAGGTGAATAACATAGTGTACAATTATTAGAGTTAGCTCATTTGACTTTTAGTGTAGAAATTCAGATTACAAAAATATTTATCTTCTGATTTAAATGCTGTGGTTTTTTGGTAGTTAATGATAAAATAACCATGGAAGACAGCTACTAGTACTATTACTGCAGTGTTCTGGCTGAATTGTTCTAATCTTGTCATAATAACTTTGGGTTTTAAATGATTATATGTAATTCACTTAGAGGAACAGTACATTTATTTCAAATAAAATGATGAAAATAAAAATTATTTATTTCTTTAACAAATATTTATTGAATAATTACAATGTATAGAGGATAGAGCAATGGGGAAGATAGACATAGATCTCTCTCAGAAGTTTACATTCAGACTGTGTGTATATGAGAGCATGTTTTGTACATGACTCTGTGTGTGTGTGTGTGTGTGTGTGTGTGTGTGTGAATTGGGAGAGAAATAATGATTAGAAGTTGATTAGAAATAGATAATGTGTGTTGGGGGAGAGAAAGAAGGAATAGGAAAATAGACAACCTATTATCAGAGTTTGTAAGAAAAATAAAGTTATGTAATAGACAAATGACTTGAATAAGAAGTCTACTTTAAATATAGCCTTCCATTTTACACAGAAATATAAAATAAATTTTACATAGCTTTCATCCCTGTCAAATTAAAGTACTGGATAAATTATATGGAGATTGTATTTTGCTTTCTTTGAAATGTAATCTAGAGTGGTTCAACGTTTTGGAAAATCATGTCACCTCTGGCAATACCATTTATGCCATATGAATTGTCATTTCAGCTTCTACGCTGACATCACTAGCATCATTTTGTGATAGCATTTGTATAATAATGGTGATTTTGACTCTATTTAAGAATGTTAAATATAAAGAAAAAACATCTACAATATTCGGTTGAAGTTTTGCTATAGTGTTTTATCACTTTACCTGAAAATTAATATCATGAATGTAATCTACCAACTTCTTTTTCAAATTAAGCAACAAAAATGTTAAGATTAAATGCAAAGTTTAAAAAGAAGTACAGTAGCTCACATAATCCTGAAACTTAAGAAATTTTAAAAAATTTTTAAAATTAAAAAATTCTACTGTCATTAGAATGTTTAAAAACACTTAAATTCAGAATGAGCAAGGTTTCTTTTATATATAAAGTACAAATAATGCAAAATATTAATATGATGAACCACACAACACTGGAGAAAAAAATAATCTTACCAGCCAAATGTGAAGTTTTAAAAGGGAGTAATTTATTCTTCTGATTGTCCAAAGGCAATGTTTATAGAGGAATCAATGAGAAGGTAAAATATTAGGTATATAATAAACTGCAAATCATATGTAAAATTCAAAAGGATAGGGGAGATGTTATTTATTTATTTTTTAAACAGAGTCTGGCTCTGTTGCCCAGGCTGGAGGTCAGTGGCAGGATCTCAGCTCACTGCAACCTCTGCCTCCAGGGTTCAAACAATTCTCGTGCCTCAGCCTCCCAAGTAGCTGGGACTACAGGCGTGCGCCACCACGCCTAGCTAATTTTTGTATTTTTAGTAGAGATGAGGCTTTGGCGTGTTGCCCAGGCTGATCTCAAACTCCTGAGCTCAGGCAGTCTGCCTAAATATGGATATAGGTAAGATTGAAGTAGAATTTCTTATAAAAAATATTTCATAATATTTTATTTAAAGATACCAATTTTCTATGGAGTCAATGTTTCCTATAAGAATACATTTAAACTTTCAGATAGATAATAAAATAGATTATCTTTACTGAGTGATTTTTCTTGGTTCCTTGATCCCAATTTAGCTCCTTTAGGGACGCGTTTCATTTATAAAGACAAGACAGGATTCACCACCTTCCTTTTTCCTCTTTGGAATTGTTTGAAATTTTAAAATCCTCTCCTAATTTATTGTGTAATAATCTTAGCTATGTAGCCTTTAAAACATGCAGAAAGTAGCAAAAGCTCATTAAGAGTAAAGATATTTGTAAAGTGAGACCCTGTCTCTACAAAAAAAAAAAAAAAAAAACTAGGCATAGGGGCACATGCCAGTAGTCCCAGCTACTCTGGAGGCTGAGGCAAGAGTATTGCTTGAGCCAGGAGTTCAAGCCTGCTTTGAGCTAGCATCACACCACTGCACTCCAGCATGGACTACAGATCAAGACTCTATCTTAAGAAAATAAAAAAATAAAGAAAGAAAGAATAAATATGCTTGTGTTTAAACAAAACAGAATACTGAATGTGGGGAGGAAAAGTATCCAAAAATATACGGCCTTTAGCTAAGGTGACCCTTATTCACATTAAATAAATAATATCACATGAACAATGAAATAAATTTTGAAAATAAAATCTTTCACTGTCAAACTCAAAATTGTGATTTGTTTTTGACTTAGAGTAAATATTATTTCTTGTAACCTTTATGGGCATTTGCATGGAAAATATTCTTGGTCTATTGGTATATTTAAAATATATATATATATATATACACACACATACTTGAAAAACCAGCATCTGAACATTATATCCAAGCATTAACAGTGATGACTCGGCAAACTAAAACACTATGAAGGCAGAATGACAGAAGAGTGATGAATTTTATATTGCGATTAATACCTTATTTATACTCAATATGAAAGACACAGTTCTAAAAAAATAGAGACAAGCTATAATGAAAATGAGTTGAAAGGAATTCCATTATGTTTGGATGTTTATCCCCAATGTGATCACTCTCAAATGTGATCCCCAGTGTTAGAGGTGGAGCCTCATGGAAAGTGTTTGTGTCATGGGAGCAGATCTCACATGACTAGATTAACCTTTCTAGTGTGAGGGGTGAGTGAGTTCTTGGTCTATTAGTTCCTTCCAGAGCTTGTTGTTAAAAATAAGCTAGCATCACCCCTCTCCTACTCTCTTGCTTCCTCTTTTACTATGTGATCTCTGCACACACTGCCTCCCCTTTTCCTTCTACCATGAGTGGAGGCAATCTGAGACCCTCACCAGGAGCAATTCTGATGCCATGCTTCTTGTACATACTGGAGAAGTGTGAGCCAAATAAAACCTTTTTGCTTTATAAATTACCCAGCCTCAGATATTTCTTTATAGCAACATAAAACAGACTAATGCAGTAAATCTGTACCAAAGGAGGGATGGTGTAAAGATACCTGAAAATGTGGAAGCAGCTTTGAAACTGGGCAATGGGGAGAGGTTGGAAGCGTTTGGAGGGCATAAGCTGTAAGCCCCTCTGTCTTCCACATGGTATTGAGTCTGCAGATGCCCAGAATGCAGGAGTGCTGGAGGCTTGGTAACATTCACCTAGGTTTCGGAGGATATATCCTCAGGCAGAAGCCTGCCACAGAGGCAGAACCACTGTAGACAGTACTCACCAGGGCTTTGCTTAGTGGAGCTGTGGAAATGGGGCCACTGCCTTAAATTTTATTAATTTTAAACAGTCAATTTTTCCATATATTTAAGAAGGAAATCTCCAGGATCTTACATGAAATTATTCAAAAAACCTAGAGTTACAATATACTTTCCTAACATACTTTATAATGTAACATATTCTTAACACTAAAACCTGAAAATAATATTGAAATATATTAATAGTCAATATCTCTCATAGCTATAGAAACTAAAAGCTTAAACAAAAATATTATTACAACAGGAAGTTCATTTTTATCAAAAGAAACATTAAGAAAAAAGAGTGTAAACCACAGGAGAAAAATAGTTACAATGAATATCTCTAACAAAAGACCTGATTTCAGATTATATAAGGCACTTCTATAAATCAATAAATAAAGGAATGACAATCCATTAGAAAATCAGACAAAAAACTTGAAAAGCTGCTCAAAAATAATAATATCTAAATTGATATGGACATAAAATGGAAATTCAGTAAAAATATAAAAATGTGTTACATTATTTTTTGCAAAAAATTTTAACTGATAATATAGTTTTTAATTTCATGATGGGAATTTACCAGGAATATTCTTATATTATAATAAGCTTTAATTAACTTACCATTTTACATATTTTTCTGTTGTCCAATTTTTGCTTTGTCATTTCTAAGTATTTTAAATTTGCTATGAAAATGGTAACATATATTATATTCTAGAAATACATGATAAAATTTTACAACTTTGATGTGTCCCCACTAATAGTTAATTCTATTCTCTTTATTTTGAGTTAATAAAATAAATAATTGGCAAAACATTAGAAAAGATAAGATGAAATGTACTATTTAAATGTAGGCATTCTGACAATTTTGTATGTGTTGATGGAGTAGATAGATATTGTTAGGATATAAATGACTTTATATTATAAGTTACCGTTCTGAAATAAAATGATCAGAAAGAATATTTAATGAACATTGTTTATATCAGGAAAAGTTTTCCACACCTCTCTATTCTATTCTTAAGACATTATAATATGATCGTTTTGATGAACAACACCAACAAAAATTTAGTAAAGCAATATTTACGAAGTGCTGAGAAAATTGTAACCATGTTTTGGGATATAATGGTTAGCATGTGCAACTATGAGATTTTAATTTTGTGTTCTTTTTATTTTTTATTTTTAACCATAATACATATACAGTAAAGTATGTAGTGTATACAGTGCTCCATGTTTTTAACATAAATGCCTGTGTAATCACAAACAGGTCAAGAACAAGGGATTGCCTGCCTTTCAGAAATTTATTTTATTTCCCTTCCAATTCTAGCCTCCCTTTCCCCAAAATAAGCACTATCTTGAATTCTAACACAATACTATACTTCTGGCTACTTTATACTTTATGTAAACTGAATTATATAGTATGTATTCATTTGGGTCTGACTTCAGTCACTTTACATGTTTGTGTAATCCATTCTATTTTTGTATGAAGTTTTACTTTGGTTCATGTATTTTCATGGCTGTATCATGTTTCGTTTATTAATATACCAAAATTTGTATGTCTTTTTAACTGCTGATAGACATTTGAGATATTTTGAGTTTATACTAGCATAAAAAATGTTACTAAAAACATTCTGGATAGTGAACTTGTTATGTATCTGCATGTGCTTCAATTGTGTGAGGATTTAATTAATTAATCAAACTCCATTGCTAACTTTAACACAAATCCCATGAGTTGAAGAATGCCAAGGGTGGGGGAGGTTTCATATTTTGGGTTGGAACGTGGAAAATCTTTGTACCAGGAGTCCAGGTGAACCTAAATAGCATGGCCATTATAGCATGATCTTTCTTGAAATTGGCTTAATCAAATTAATTGATCTTTTCATACACCCACAAAGTAGGAATCTAATTTTTTTAAGTGAAATTTGCATTCTCTATCAAAATTACCAGCAATGTTATCATCACATGTATATTTGACTCAAGAACTGAAGTAGAAATTAATACTACAGATATATCTGGATAATTCAACAAAGACATACTCCATATTTATTAATTATAGCATTGCTAAAAATGCCATATAATATGCAGGGCACGGTGGCTCATGCCTGTAATCCCAGCACTTTGGGAGGCCAAGGCAGGTGGATCAAGTGAGATCAGGAGTTTGAGACCAGCCTGGCCAACATGGTGAAACCTTGTCTCTACTAAAAATACAAAAATGAGCCTAGCGTGGTGGTGGGCACCTGTAATCCCAGCTACTTGAGAGGCTGAGGCAGGGAGAATCGCTTGAACCCGGGAGGCGGAGGTTGCAGTGAGCCGAGATCGTGCCATTGCACTCCAGCCTAGGTGACAGAGTGAGACTCTGTCTCAAAAAAAAAAAAAAAAGACATAATAAAACCAAGAACCAAAAATGATAAAAGAATAAAAGAACAGAAAACAGCAAAAATGGTCTGTCCTTGGTTACTGTAGAACCAAGCAGAACTGGTAAATATTCCTGGGCCCAATATGGATTCCCTCTTCCTGCAATAGATATTGCCATGCCTGAATGCTAACCAATTAGCAGTAGAGAATAAACTTTAGCCCTAAGTATTGCTACCATCCCTTGAAAAGCTCACCTAGCCACTGTGTGATATATTGATTACATTGGATCCTTTTCACCCTTAAGTAGTAAATAATTTACCTATACTGGATTCATATATTCACATACTCTTTAAAGTTCTCCTTAGCTTGACTAAATTTTAGATGGATTTCTTTCTTGTGACTATGAACACCTGACTTGCCTAGTCGTATAGCATTTGCTGCGGAAACCTTTCCATTGTGTATTCTTTTCCTGTCACTTTGAAATGTATGTAAATCTCCTGACCCTTGCCAGTTGTATAATCCAAGAAATGTCTTTTTCAAGGACCTGGGAACAATTTCTTTGAAATGTAAACATCAAAGGAGCTGGAACCCCTATCTGCTAATCTCCATGGGAGGGTAGGAGCCTGTTTTCAATGGGCAACGATTAGTAAACCGATAGCATAATCACAGAGAAAAATATTTAGAAACTCAGGAATAAATCAATGTGCTAGACACATGCCGTTGATCAACCCCAGCCTCAAAGTCCTCCAATATTTTTTCGCTAGTTCATTCCAGTGTTTAAAAGTTCTCCCATCTTTTTTACAGTGGAGTTCAGCTTCCTTTCTTATTGCAATCTTCTTGAATTAAACAGTCTTCTTTGCGTGTTTAACTTTATCTGGCTTAATTTTTGCTTTGACTTGGGAACAGGTATGTGTTTTCCTTCTCTTTCTGCAGTGCCTTAACCAGCAATTTTACTCAAAGGCTAACACATTGACTGATTAATTATCTTGAACAGTGCTTTGGAACAAGCAGTACTCAATATAGCAAAGGTAGTGCAACAATGAATAAAATGTCCCTAGAATCCTTTGGACTGAATATATTTCTGATACATAGAATGCCTATGGCTCAGTGTTTTCTCACCATTGTACCCAGTGATGCAATTGAGAATATTTTTGCTTTTTTGAGCAATTTTTGGCCTTCTGGACCTCTTCTAGGTCTTTGTTATGAGGGGAGGGACACTTTTACCCAAGAACATATTAAAGATACTACCAAAAAAAATTATTCATTCAACTAATTTTGAGCTCCTTATGTCATTCAACTTATTTTGAGCTCCTTATGTCATTAAAACAGCACACAAAAAAGGAGTTAGTATACTGGCAGGGATAACAGACCATAATTTTTATGAGAAGGTGGGGTTGTTGCTGTGCAATGAGGGTAGAAGGAAATATGTCTGTAGTTAAAACAATTCCTTGGGTTATCTCAGTGCTTCCATTAAATCAAAATCTTAAATGGCAATTGCATAAGACACAATCTGACAAAGCAATTGGTAACCAAAGGTTTGGAACCTTCAGGCATGAAAGTATAATTTGTCACACTGGGAAAGTACTCTGGACTAGCTGAACTGCTGACACAAGTTGAGGGAAATCTGATAGGAGCAGTAAAAGATGGATATAAAGAATATCAGCTGTGGCCAGACTCAGGACCCACTAAAAAAGCAGAGCTAAAGCTTGACCTACTCTCCATCATCCTGTAATTTGTTGGTTTTGTTTGTGTTTTAAAAAATTTTTGACCATCCCTTAAAAAGGGATATTCCATAAATAACATTAAGGGATATACCATAAATAACATTAAATAAACTATGAATTTAATTTAGAGCCTGAGGGGGTTCTGAGCAATTTAACGTAAAGATAGGAGTATTCATAGCAAAGCCTTGCCCAAATACTTGGAATGGTTCAGTAAATTATGGCTAATTTCCAAGTATCAATCTCTGTGTTTCTGTGTCTGATGACTTGTTCTGACAGCACAGAAGGCTGCTCTCTGTGCATTGTGAGTACTGGGAATGAATGGGTTATGGAATTCACACCACTCTAGGAGCAGTCTTCAAATAATCATCTTGGGAAATAATACATAAATATACCAGCTCCTGTGCCTCTCAAGTGAGATTATGAAGTGTGACTTTGTGCCATTTTCCAGAGTTTCTCAATGGGACTAAGTTCCAGGTATCCACTGTGATAGCTGATTGTAATGCATCCTTTATGACTGCCTTTTCTTCCCTATCATTTTTCCACATCTCCAACAATGACATTTGAAATTCAAACCAATTAATTGCATTCAAACACTTATTTTAACATCTTCTTCTAGGAAAAAGCAACAACAACAACAACACACACACACACACACTGTAATTTCTGACCATTGACTAACAAAAGAGGGGGTAATTTCTAAATCCTCATGTTATGGACAGTGGTAGTCATCTGTATAATTTGTTTTAAGATAGAATAGCATTTCAAGAATAAATTGAATTTACTTGTCTTTCTTTTAGTTCATGAATATATGTAATGAATGTGTGGTTTATAAGTAAATTTATACAAATGTTATCTCCTATACAATAAACCCCTTGATTACACATTTGACTTCAGTTACCCAGATAAATTTCACACGTCTCCTCAAAAATAAATATTAGCAAAATAGTTAATTTTTTTGATAGTTTTTGTAGGATCATCTTTAAGTTAAATTAAAGGAAGTTTAAACATCATGCAGGATTTGTTGATAAACATTGCCTTTACTTTAAATCCAAACTGAAACTAAGACTCAAGGGAGAATATTTTCTACTTATTATTTCTATAACATTTAAAAAATTAAAATTGACAAACAATTGAGTTCAAATTTTTAAATTTGGCCAGCATGTGATTAAAAATACAAAACTATGAGTTGTTGCTTTCTAACACAAGCTGAAATTTGTAGTTTAAATATGAATGAAATAAACAGCTCAAATCAGTTATCTGAGAAATGCTGATGTATGGAAAGAAAGTGTATTATTTTGTTATGATAATGCTTTCCTTGTATTTCTATCAAGATAAAAATAAAGTACACTTCACTGATTGGATTAACATGTTTCTGGCTTTTGATAGTGACAGGAGACAGACAAATTCCTAAGTAGACAAGACTGGGTCCCCAGTGAAACTCGACCTTCAAGCCAAGGGTAGATTAAAGCCTGAAAAACTGAGGTGCCTGTTCCAGATACAGTCCATGACTTGAGTGAGAACTTCCATCGCCATCTTACTCACTCTCTCTAGATTGGTTCCTTCTGAATGATGCCTTGTAACCAATCAAATGGTGCTTTTTCCAAGACCACCCATGGACCAATCAGCACACACTCCCTTATTCTAAGCCCATAAAAACCCTGGACTCAGCCTCACAAACAACTATTGGGTACCCTCTTGATTCTGAGAGCTTTCTTTCTGTCACCCAATAAAATTCTACTCTGCCTTACTCACTCCTCAGTGTCCATGTACCTTATTCCTCTTAGTCACAGGACAAGAATCCAAAACTCACCAAACTGCAGGAGCAAAAGATCTGTAACACTCCTGCTTGCTGAGCTGCTGGCGGTGGTAGTAAAAGAGCTGAAATATTTCCTATTGCTGCTTGTCAGGCAACAAGAGAGAAGAAGCTGCTGGGCGCCATTTTTTCTCATTTTCCAAACTAAGGGAGTGAAAAAGCCATATCATTTGTATTTGATAAATTATTATTTTGTAATCATTTCTTATATAGAAAAAATCGTTAAAAATCACTGTATTGAATTTTTTATTCAAATTGCATCTTTTATTCACTTTATATTTTTATTATTCTATCATAAGTAATATGGACATTAGACATGAGAATGTATAAACTTGAAATATAGATATTCTCATTATATTATTTTGCTAATAAATTTAGTATGTTAATAAATGATACACAAAGCCAAAATAAACCCAAAACAAAAAGTATCAGAATTTTGTTCAACATGAGTAAATAAAATATACATGTACATTTTACTAATTTTATTATCCAAATATAAAAGCATTTGTTTAATACAAAACAAATCCACAACTATATATTAATATCTTATAAAAGGATAGATACTGACTTGTCCATAACTGGATGTATAAATATCAAATTACCACTGCCATATTCAACACATAGTGAGGTGAGCGTTTAGGACCATTTTTAAAATAATTTTTACAGTATTCAGTTTAAACTTTCAAGATTAAATGTTATCAAATGTCTAATAGCAGGGATATGCTTGTTTGATATAGTGGGTGTAATGAATATTTATTATAGGCCTCAAGAATTATATTGCCTGTGAAATTCTAGAAAAACATGTTATTTATTTTATATAAACATTTTAGAGAGTACTAGGAATCTTCTTTTCATCAATATTAGTGTAATTTTCTAGCAAGTCTCAGAGACCAAATGAAAAACTTTATTGTGGCCCTTATGTACTTTTCTCCCATGACCTTTAGAGACCTCTCTGATTACTAGCATAACATTTTCTCACCTCTTAGGTCCCATTTACCCTTCAATAGCCTCATTTACATTTCACTTACTCACTCAGCAATACTGAAGAGCTTCATAGAAAGAAAATAGACCGTATATGGACAGAAAAACTAAGCAATAGTTCTAGATTTGTCTGTGTGTGGGAAGCGGGGTTTAATATCATTATTTTCATTCATATCAACATCCTTCTGAGGCTTACCACTTTTCTTTTATTCGCTGTTCATGTTAGCCTAGATTTCTCATAGTTTTTATTTCCCAATCTTTTTCTTTTCCAAATAGGAGTAAAGTCTGTAATTAGTTTTATTTGGTTTCCTTTCTTTCTAAATCTTTTGTTACATTCAAACAGTATTTATTTATTGTTATAAATAACAGAATATCATGGGAATCATTTTGCTAACATCTTAAACTGACTGTCAGATAGGTTCATCAAGTCACCAGAGTGTAGTATTATTTTCAATAACAAAAACTGCAATTACTTTTGCACCAACCTATAATTAAGTACTAATTACACTCAGGAAAGACCAAGCAATTTACTTATTTGGGTCTGCAAACACTTGAACGTACTATAGAAAGTTACATCACTGATGTTGGAATCATTTCAGATAACTTCAGACTGCCTCCTTGTAGTTATTTCATGTTTTGTCCTTCACAAAAGTTTTAATTAGATGGATGAAAGTTGGTTCACAAATCATAAACAAGGAAAAAGAAGTCAGCATGAATTTTTACACAAATTAGGGCAGAATGATTCAGATTGGAAAAGGAAATAAATAACTAAAAAATGCATTTTAGATTAAAAATAATTTTAATGTAACTGTATTGAGATGTGCAAATATACTTTGAAAACTGTCTGATGAAAATAGATCTAAAGGCAAATCCTGAATAACAGCAGGGTCCCAAGTATAATAGAAAAGTCAATGAGAAAAATAATTATAGCTGTAAATCCACTAGTTTATAGTAGGTTTAAAGAAACATTTCTTTCACATAAAAAGACTGAACGGTTTTTGTTTTTTTTTTAACCTGGTAGGCAATGGCTTAGAGAAAGCTCATTAAGCTGTTTTATTTTTTTCTGTGTCCCTGCTTCAGTCAGATGACAATTTAATTATGAATATGATTTATGACATCAATAGATACATATTAAAAGTAAATTTGTGTCTTTTAAAGTGTAGTTTGTAAAATGGATTGGTTTGATGGTGGGTGATAAATACACAGAGATTATTTAATAGATGTGTTTGCCTATTGAAAATCCAAGTAAAGATTGTATTTCATCTGCTAGAAAATAGATAGGTATAGGGAATAATGATAAGGAAGTTAATATTTTGCCTACCACAATTATTCAGTTGAACTTCTTTCTTTCTTTTGCAAAGGTATTGCTAGCTTGTGTCAACTGATTCTGATGGTCAAATATTTTTATAAATACCTTCAGGAGATTTCATAGTGATCTTAAAAACTACAAAGAAAAAGGTACTATAACAAGTTTTTAGAACAAGTAAGTCTTGAATTCTGATATGACATGGCATCCAAATCTTGTACTATTTCAGCCTTTGACTGAGTGGTTACCTTAAGGGATTAAGGCATATGATCTTTTCAAAATAAAATCAATTGTCATCAGAAGATCTATTTTGCATATTTCTTTTAGAACATTTCAGTTGTCATAAGTAAAATATGCAGGTGAAATGTATAAATAATAAAAGTAGAGACATTAAAATCCAAGCCTTTCTATTTTCATAGTGGTAAAAAACAGAGATCACTATAAAATAGAAATTTAGCCATGTCTGTAAAATTCCAGGAAAGTAATTAAAGTTACTTTAAAAAGTTTCATTTTTTTATCATAATTATTAAAAACGTTTGAAGTTTTTCTTATAATTTAGGTGATTAATACATATTGTTCTTATAAACTCTAATTGGCTTAGAACTGAGTTATGGGGATTGCTTTTTTCCTTACTGTTGATTTTATTTAGTTTATTTGTTTTATCTCATTTAAAACACTAGAGGATGGAAAGACGTGAGGAAATTATGCCTGGGAATGTTTGTTTAGAAATAAAAATATAATCAGTAACTTTAGATGTGGTGATCTTAACACATTGTGACATAATAAGAAATATATATTTGGTCCTTTCCCCCATTTCTTGACACAGACCTCCTAAAACTTTTGTAATTTTCTGAGTAATGGGGATAATAGGTGCATCTTACACAAAGGTCCTAAATCCCTTGGAGCTTCCTGTGTGATGGGAATGTCTTTTGTCCTAAAGACATAACTCCTGGTGGGCTCTTAGATAACTCAAGATAGGGGTTAGACACTAGAAGAACCAAGCCTTTCATAGCAGCAGGAGGCAGACAAATCTTAGGCAGACAGAGGCAGGTCCCCAGTGAAACCACACCTTCAAGCCAAAAACAGCCTGAAGCCTGAAAGCCCAGGCTGCTGGTTCCAGATGAAACCCACGACCAAGAGTGAAAATTTATATTTCTGTTTGCCCACTCTTTCCTAACTGGTTATTTCTGACTTAATGCTTTTCAACCAATTGAATGTTACATTTCCCAGTGCTTCCTAGGCCGGCACCTCCCCCATTCTGGGGCTATAAAAACCTCAGACTTAGCCACATTTTGGGGAGGCTACCCGACTTTTGGTAGGGGATGCCCAACTCAGGTCCACCTCTCACTGAGATCTGATTCATCACTCAATAAAACTCTTCATCTTGCTCACCTGCCAGATGTCAGTTTAACCTTATTCCTCCTTGAATGTGGGACAAGAACTCAGGCCCCTCCAAACAGTAAGTGTGAACAGAGCTATAACCCTGTACCACTCCCCTCTTGCTGGTGGAGCAATGGGAGATTGAGCCGCTGGGCACCATGCACCCTCATTTATAAGGCTGCAGATGGCTGAAAGAGCTGTTAACACTCTGTAACACCTGCTTTGGGGCTTCAGGGTGGCTGGCATCCTCGAGGTTTTCAGGCTTAGAACTTTTAGCTCCAGCACCATTCTCTAGGGAAGAGTGATAGCCTGAAGATTGAATTGATAATCCATCATACTTATGTGATAAAGCCGTCATAAAAATCCCAAAGCATGGGATTTGGAAAGCTTCTGTATTGATGAATGCATCTCCATGATGGGTGGTGGCATATCCCAACTACACAAGAACAGAAGCTCCTGTGTTTGGGAATTTTGGACCTCATGCTATGTACCTTTTCATCTGGAGGTCATTTATATCTTTTTATAATGTACTTTATGATAAACTGGCAAACATAAGTAAAGTGTTTCCCTGACTTTTATGAGCTATTATAGTAAATCATCAAAAATGAGGAGGGGATTGTTGGAAACCCCAACTTATAGCCAAGTCTGAAAAAAGTGTGAGTGTCCTAGTCAACCATTTCTAGTGACTAGAATCTGAAATGGGAGAAGTAGTGTGGCACTATGGAATCTACACTGACTCTGGGTGGTTAGTGGCAGAATTGAACTAAACTGTAGGACACCAGTTGGTATCCACAGAAAAAAAATTGGAGAATTGCTTGGTGCAGAAAACTCACACATTAGAAGTATTGAAAATGGATAAACAGTTTTAATTTACACATTCTTCAAGTTGGAAAGTTAAGGTTATCTGTTTTCAAGTGGTCTTACTCATGACTGTGTTTTCAATAGTTCTTTAAAAATGAGTGAGGACCTGGCAGGAGGGTGCATCATTAAAAACAATAATGGGTGATATTTTTAAGAACTGTTAAAAATGTAAAAACATCCCAGGAAAATATACATGCAAAATAATATGTATACATGTTTTTTTCTCCTTTATAAACAAGAAATCTGGTCGCATTATTTAAAATTCAGATGAACTAAAGTCATTTTATTTTAAAATGCAATAAATGGAAAGATTATAGTCTTGGTTACATCTTATGTAAACAATAAAATAAAGAGGAATAGAGGAATTAAAGGATGAAAAGAGCACATTGAGTATTCTCCAGGATAAACCAAAGTTAGGGTACAAAGAAACTTTTAATACATTTTTACATTTTTAAATTAAAAATGATTAAACATTTTAAAATATTAAAATTATACAAATTATCTTTTCCGATCACAATGAAATGAAACTAGTAGTTAATATTAGAAGAGAAATTGAAACATGCATAAATATGTGGAAATTAAACAACACTCTCTTAAATATCCAATGGGCCAAAAAGAAAGCACAATAAAGATTAGAAAATTTTTATTGAGAGAAATAAAAATTTAAAATAACATATGAAAATTTATGAAATGCAATTAAGAAGGAAATTAGTGCCTAAAATACTTACATTGAAAAAGAAGGATATCCAGTCAAAAATCAAACTTTATACCTGAAGAAACTAGATAAAGAACAAACTAAATACAAAGCTAGTAGAAGAAAAAAAAATAAAGTTTAGAACAGAGAGAAATAATCTAGAGAAGAGAAAAACAATTTAAAAAATCAATCGCATCAAGAATTGGTTCTTTGAAAAGACATGGAGAATCTTTTAGTTAGATTGTCTAAGAATAAAAGAGAGAAGACAAAAATAATTAAAATCGAAATGAAAGTGGTAATACTACCACTAATTATACAGATATAAAAAGGATTACATGATATTACTACAAAAAAATCAAGCACCAACAAACCATATAGCCTACATGAAATGACCAAATTCCTAGAAACACACAAACTAACAATATAAAATCATGAAGAAATAGAAAACCTGAATAGACCTATAACTAGTAAAGGAGAATCGATCAGTAATAAAAAATTTCTCCACAAAGAAAACTCAGGACAAGATTGCTTCACTGGTGCATTCTACCAAACATTTGAAGAAAAAATAGTGTCAGTCCTCAAACTCTGAAAATATTGAAGAACAGGAATACTTTTTAATGCCTTCTGTGTAGTCACCATTACCCTGATATCAAAGCTAGACAAACCACTACAAGAGAAGAAAACTATTGACCAATATCCTGGATGAATATCAATGCAAAAATTCTTTAAAAAATACTAGCAAAGGGAATTCAATAGCACATAAAAGAATTATACACCATGACCAAGTGGGATTTTTTCCTAGTATGCAAGGATGATTCAAAATATGAAAATTGATCAATGTAATACATAACATTAACAGAATGAAGGGGAAAAACACATAGTCATCCAAATGCATAGAAAGCATTTGGCAAAATTCAACACTCTTTTATGACAAACACATTCAACAAACTAGGAATAGAAGGAAACTATCTCAATATAATATAGAACGTGCAAAAAATCCACACTTAACATACTCAATGGCGAAAAACTGAAAGCTCTTCTTCTGAGATTAAGAACAAGAGAATAATACATGCTTTTGCAGCTTTTATTCGACATAGTACTGGAAACCTTAGCCAGAGCAATTAGGAAAGAAAAAGAAATGAAAGGCATCCAAAATGGAAAGCTAGAAGTAAATATACCTTTGTTCATAAATGACAGCACCTTCTATGTAGAAAACTCTAAATATTCCACAAGAAAGCTAAAAACTAATAAAGTTCAGCAAAGTTTCAGGATACAATAAACAACATATAAAATCAATTGTGTTTCTATACGCTGAAGAATTAGAAAAAATAGCTAAGAAAACAGCTTCATTTACAATAACATTAAAAAGAAAAAGATACTTACATACTTAGCCAAGGAGGTAAAACAATTGCCCCCTGAAAACTACAAAGTTTTGCCAAAAGTTATTAAAGCACACACAAATAAATAGAAAGACATTTCATGTTTATGGATGGCAAGAATTCTTTGTTAAGATCTCAACATTATTCAGTGATGTACAGATTAAATGCTATCCCTACCAAAATCCCAATGGTGTTATTTTTGTAGAAAATTAATAATTCATTGTAAAATTCACATGGAATTTCAAAAACACCGCAAATATCCAATACAGTCTTGAAAGCTGTTTAGTATCATTGAAGCTTTGAAAAATATAAATAAGAACCACAATGACATTCCACTTCACACCTATTACAATGAATATTATCAACAACAGAAAAAAGGATGTGAAGAAATTTGAACCCGTGAACATTTCTGGTGAGAATGTAAAATAGTGCAGCTGCTGTGGAACACAATGGCAGTTCCTCAAAAAATTAAAAATGAAATTGTCATGTGATTTTGCAATTCTACTTTTGGACATACAGCCAAAAGAATTGAAAGCAGAAACTTGAACAGATACTTGTACATCTATGTTTATAGCAGCATTAGTCACAATAGCTCAATGTGAAAGGAACTCAAGTGTCCATTGATGAATAAACAAAATGTAATATACATGTACAACGGAATATTATTCAGCTTTAAAAGGGGATGATATTCTTATTCATGCCACAACATGGAAGAATCTTAAAAATATTCTAAGTTAAATAAACCAGATAAAAAAGGACAAATACTGTATGATTCCACTTATATTAGGTACATAAAATAGTCAAACTCAGAAAGACAAAAAGTAAAAACGGTGGTTGTCAGGAGCTGTGGGAAGAGGAGAATGGAGAGTTACATTGTTTAATGTGTACTGAGTTTCAGTTTTGCAAGACAAAAAGAGTTATGAAGATGGATGCTGGTAATGGTTACAGAATAATGTGAATGAACTTAATGTCAGTGAAATGTACAATTTAAAATGGTTAAAGAAGTACATGTTATGCATATTTGACCATACTAAAATTATTTTTTAAAAGAAAGAAAAGGGATAAAATGAAGATAAAGTAAAATTATAATTTGTGAAGAAGAAGGGAGAAACCAGTGAATGGAGCTACAAAATGAAAAAGCAAAATGAAATTAAAGAGGGGACAAACAATAGGAGAAAGCGTGAGTTAGAATTCAAATAGAAACAAATTACGGAGAAAAAAAAGAACAGTGGTTTAAATAAATATTTTCCCCCAGTTGTTAAAGTCCAGAGGTAACAAATCTAAGACTAAGAAATTATGTCATAGCACACTCAGGCACCCAAGCTCCTTCCAGCTTTCAGCTTTAGTATCTCTATGTGTGGCTCTACTACTCAGCGTCCAAGATGAGTTCCAGAAATTACACATTCCAAGCAGCAGTACCAATAAATGGAAGAAGAAAGGGACAATGTGCCCCAAATATCACTTCAGGATATTTCTCAGAAGGGCTATGCAACTTCCACTTACACCAATTTGGTTGAAACTTAAACACACGAACATATCTATCTACAAAGGATACTGGGGAAGGTGCTTTTTTATTCTAGTTGATCATGTGCTTACCTAAAATTTTTATTACTTTGGAAAAAAGGAAAAGCTTTATAAATTACCCAGTCTGTGGTATTCTGTTATAGAAACGTAAAAGATACTAAAGCAAGTATATGCTATGCAATACATGGGTAATTCTTATAAAAAATGTATAAAACATACTAAAATTAAAAAAACTAAACCTATTTATTATTAATCTGAAATTCAAAACTTACTGAGTGTTCTTTATTTTATCTGGCAACACAAACTATACTTTTTCAATTCATAATTGTTTGTTTATATTATTATTTATAGATTGTCTGTCTTTCCTGCTAAAATGTAAATTTCCTGAGGACCAGATCAATATAATATTTCTTGGGTAAGCTAAACTTAGTAAATATTTATTGAATAAATAAAATAAAGCTGCACCTCTGTTTTCCACTTTTTTTTTTTTTCAGAAGGAGTCTGGTTCTGTCGCCCAAGCTGGAGGGCAGTGGCGCGACCTCGGCTCACTGCAAGCTCCGCCTCCTGGGCTCACGCCATTCTCCTGCCTCAGCCTCCCGAGTAGCTGGGACTACAGGTGCCTGCCACCACGTCTGGCTAATTTTTTGTATTTTTGGTAGAGATGGGGTTTCACCATGTCAGCCAGGATGGTCTTGATCTCCTCACCTCATGATCCTCCCGCCTTGGCCTCTCAAAGTTCTGGGATTACAGGCGTGAGCCACAGCGCCGGGCCTGTTTGCCACTTTTTAACGTTGCTCAGAAGATTTTAGACAATCTAAGACAATATAACAAAATAAAATAAAAAATACTGGAGTTGATATTCAGAATCTATAAGAGAAAAATACAACTGAAAATGACATTATGTAGAAAACCAAGACATTCAAAAATATTCAAAATTTAATATATCACTTGCATCAATTACTGACAAAATAACAGTTAAAATTTACTGGATGTTTAGTCATCTTTTAAGTTACTTCAACTTACTCACTTCCCCAGGTTCTTAATTTTCAAATAAAATGCACTCAAATACTTCTATTAAGGATTTCAAATGTAAAATGGTCACACTTTTCCCTCAAAGGCTTTCTTCTATTTCCTGTTTCTATTAGGTGTCTTCTGTAGTAAGATATTGAAAAGCGTTTCTACAAAATTTTGGTGAGGAGGATTTTAGTAAAGTTTGATTATTTTATTTTACTAAGCAAAGGTTATTTAAAAATAATAACTCAATATACTAAATGGAATAATAGCAATGCACATGAACTGAATTTTTCTTTTCAGGCTATAAATTGAACCACCTCATTACGTTTTACTTCATATTATATAAATGTCAATTAAAATTATACAGGGCTATCGACTTTTTATTATCTTTGCCAATTTTTATGTTTTCTATTAATTTTATTTCAATTTACTTTATGCCAATAAAATAAAATTCAACTTCAGCAGAAATCTACAGTATGCTCATGTATTAGAAGAAAATTATTACAAAGATATGCCTTTATCTTAATTTTGTGTATTAACATAAGTTCCCTAAAACTCCAAATGAGTATTTATTAATATTGAAAAATATCTTAAAAATCTATGTGAAACAACAAATAAGAAACAATGACAAAGCAATTTAAACAAGAGAGTAATGAACATACTGGCACAGTATGATTTACCAAATGATTGTAAAGGTGTAATAATAATAAAGTTTTGTAGGTACAGAATAGACAGATTAATGGAATCAAATAGAAATCTCAGAAAGCAACGTTGGCACTTATATGAAACAAAGAAAATATGTTATCACCTATGACATTTTTTAGAAAAATAGTTATGAGAGCAATAACAATTTATATTTTCTAGTAGGCCCTGCGTGCTTCCCTGGATTAACACAGAAGTCATATTGAGTGTCTAGAAAATGTCATTAGGCTGATGAGTGATGTTCTATAAAGAATCATAAAATTCTGTGTTGGGGATCAAGAGCACAGGAGGATGGGGAATATGAGAGAGATATCTTAGTGTCTTCTTTGAGTGGAAACACTTAAGAATGAGGGGCTGAATAAATAGGATGCTTAATGAGGTTCCATGATTAAAAGGATAAATCTTAAGGAGATTTAGGGTAAAGCTCGTCATTGTTCATCAAGCTTTCTGGTTTTGATGACTGTATCTTTGAAAACAATATAAAGATTGGGTCATGAGGACACCAAAGTTCAAATTATATTACATTATTTAAAATATGATTATTTAAACAGGCATTTTTTCAAATAGTTGTAGAAAACTAAGTGTTTCTCAGGTTGTTCAAGACACTGGGTAATTTTGAGGAAAAAATATGTATTCAAAATTTCATGTAACACCATCAACAAACACAAATCCCAGAAAAGTTGGAAAGTTAAATAAGGAATATAAAGATACAAAGCCAGAAGTAAACACAAGTGAATATTTAAGAGTTATAATATAAGAATTTTTTTCCTGAGAATCAGAGAAACATATAAGGTGGATATAGAAGTGATTGATATATTCAACTAGCTAAAAATTTAAAATGGTAGTTGTATTAGTTCGTTTGTGTTGCTGTAAAAAACCTCTTCAGCCTGGGTAATTTACAAAGAAAAGAAATTTATTTGACTCACACTTCTGCAGACTGTACAAGCTGCATGGTGTTAGCATTAGCTTCTGGTGAGGGCCTCAGGAAGCTTACAATCATAGAGGAAGGTCAAGGGGGAGGAGACATATCACACGAAAGAGATGTAGCAAGAAAGAGAGGGAAGAGGTGCAAGACTCTTAAATAACCAGATCTCATGTAAACTCATAGAGTGAGAACTCACTCATTACTGTGAAATAAACACCAAGCCACTCATGAAGCATCCTCCCACATGATCCAAACACCTTCCACTAGTCCTACCACCAACACTGGAAGTCACATTTCAATATGAAATTTGAAGGGGACAAAACATCCAAATGATATCAGTGGTATTAAAAATATATGAATTCCAAAACAAATAACACACTGGAGACCATAGTTTAGAGCATATAAATCTAACATTAAATAAGTAACAAATAATCTCAATATATTGAACAACAAAAACAAGACTATATACCCTAATATTAAATATGGCCTGAGAAAGAATAATAATTTTATAAAAGAAAAAATACAAATAGCCATTATACATACAACCTTTTGGTAAACAAAAATAAGTCAGTTTAAGAAAGAAAGAAATGATCAAAAGATAAAAGTTAGAAAAGATGGAAAGTTTACAAATCTGAGCATTCTATGTTAACACATGTGTTAACATAGACTGTTATCTGACCGTTCTCTTTATGGCTGAATAAGATAAGTTTGAGAAACTGGTATTATATTTTGTACATTCTTGTTGTGAAATTGCAGTTACAATTGCCAACTATGTTATATCCAGGAGCACAAAATGTTTCTGACAACGTTACTTCTTCTAGTGAATAAGTCTCTATATGTGTGCCCTGAAAAAAAATGAATACACACACACAAGCACACACACACACACACACACCTTTACCAGTGTGTTGTTTATTATAGTGAAATCTTGAAAGCATCCTAAATTTTCTGGAACAGGTAAATTGTAATTAATTATATGCATGAGACCAGAGGTTTCACTAGCCTAGAATCTTTGTTAACATCTGGTCATGATTTCTTTAACCAAACTAGAAAAATTGAAATTAACAAGTTACATTTGGAGTGCATATTATGCTTTCTCTTCCACCAATGTTTCTTACTTCTAACCATACCATGTTTTTCTAATACAATTTAGTTTTCCCAATGCCTCAGTTTACCTCAAAGCAATGATTTCCCAGCTCCTTGAAACTTCTGTGTCTCTAAATCTCACAGTTTCAGTTAAATCTTATGCGTTGACCTTTGGGTAACTAAAAGGCCCATTACAGTAGTTTTATCTGAAAGAAATTACCTATTCTTAACAATAAATTAATTGTTGTGCTTTATAAGAAAATGCTGAAGACTTCAATATTGCCACATCTTCATCTCATTTCTACAGTGTTTATTGATATTTCAGAACCCTAAGAACCGTATTTTTTTTTTACCCAAAACCCTATCTGTGCATACTATGTGCTTTGTGCTACCAAATAATCTTGGAGATGATAGTGGTTTATTGTCCTCACAAGATCTGGATATAAGCATACACTTAATAATATTTTCCCAACCGAAAATCTCTTCATTATTAATATTCAGCATCATTCTTAAATCTGAGATAGATGCCTTGCCCTTAGCCTTGTACTTAAAATTTTCTTCTCTCTCTCTCTGTCTTTCTCTCTCTCTCTGTCTCTCTCTCTCTCTCGTTTCTCTCTCTCTCACACACACACACACAGACACACACACACACACACACACACACACACACAATTTAAAAAGCACAGGACTTCAGGACTTCTGCTTTTCTACAACATGTAAACAGGATGGATGTTATCACTCCCAACCTTACAACAAGAGAAAAGCTAAACAAAATAAAAATCAATGACATTTCTTAGAACTACCAGACAATTCAAGTCACAGGAAAGACCGGTACCCTGGAAACTGGAGATACAAACAGTTCCAGAGAGACAGAGCTGAGGTCAGCTTACATGGAGCAGAAACCAATGGAAACATGAAGTGACAGAAAAGCTTGAATAGTGATTTTGATGAATTGTTGGGGATAAGTGTAGACTAGAATAAAAGAAAGAAATACCTGGGAACCACAGTTTTGTATGTGTGTGGTGTTGGGGGCTGGATAGGGAAAGGAACTTTTGTGGAGTTTTTGCTTCAGGTACCATACCAGGTCCTCAGAGTTAAAAGCCAAGCAATATACCCCAATATTTTTGGCAGGATCAGGGGAACATAACCACTTTGAAATATGGCAAATTTTCTCCATAACAAAGACCTACTCTGCAAGAAGAAAATCTCTATCAGAGCCTTATGGATCTGAGAGAACAGCACTCAGCCAACGTCATCCCTATAGCCCTCTTGTTTCATCTGGCAGTTAAAGAAACACTTGTAAGGGTAACAGGTCTTCTAAAAGACTGAGAGTTAAACAAATGATTATAAAACACTTGCCCTCCCCATACCTCCACATCAACAGGGCTCCAGTGTTATAACAATGGATTTGCAAGGAGCAGATTGCACTAAAGGAGTTCTAAAGAAAACTCAAAGACAACAGGGGAGAAAAAATATCTAAGACGTAAGAGAAAACTAAACTTCTAAACTAAACACGGCCCCAGCCCTAGTCAGGTTAACATAAAATTTCACACTAAAGACTACTTTACCTGGTTTCTATTCCCTGATAAACCACATACAGCTTTCAACAAAATTTACAAGGCAAGCTAAAAAGCAAGTAGAAACATAGTCTGAATAGAATTGGAAATACCTCGTAATAAGTTACTGGACTATATATAAAATGGTATAGTTTTATTTAAAAGTAGACTTAGAATGTTTGTACATGTATGTTTCACATTCTAGGGGCAACAAGAAAAAATGATTTAGAAAGAGGTATAACTGATATGCTAAGAAGAAGAGAAAATGGAATAAGAAAATGGTTAGTTAAAACTGAAAAGCAGTTTGCAGTGAAAATAAAAGAGAAGCAGAAAATGAGAATAAGATAATAAAAGAAAGCAGGAACAAGTACAGCGAATACAAATCAATTATAAACATGGTTGATATTAATCCAACTATACAAATGATCATTCTAAATGTGCATACTCTAAATACATGAACTAAAATTGATGGAGTGGGTAAAATAAAGCAATACGTGACCCAACTACATATTGAAGATTTATAAGTTGTTATTTATTAAATATTAAATAAATAAATCATTGGTATTTTCTAGTGTCATGTAGCTATGGAAGGTCAGCCAATATTATTATTTTAAAGTAATTCATATTCACTTGTAACTCCTTTAGCTCCATAAGAAATAAATGCATTTTCAGTTCATGTAAGAGTATTGCAGGCCCAATGTCTCATTCATTTATATATATGAATATTATATATGAATATCATACATATGAATATATATACACAATTACATATGTGCATAAAATATTACATAATATGTATTTATGGTATAAACATAGTTAATATAGTAAATATTACATATGTACACACATAATATTTATTATATTTAGTATGCTTGTTATTAAGATATTAAGATATATATCTTCTCAATAATATCTACAATGTATCAATACAATAGAATTTTTACATAATAGTAAAATAGTACAATAGAGCTTGTCATACAAACTCTGAGGTTTTATAATATATATTTTGAGGGAAATAGTCATGCATTTCATTCATTTGTGTGTATAGTTTCTAAAATACCAGGAGGTTTGTAGTATTTTATGGTGAAAGATTCCCTGACTGCCATGTAAAGAGTTCAGTGAACTGTGCCAAAAAATTATGTCAAATTGATAAAGAGAGAGCCACTGACTAGACTAGACAAGGCCCCATATCCACGGCTCCACAAGGACTGAGATAACAGAAGTAGAACCAACTGGGAAGAAATACGTTAAGCGCTATTGCAAAAGCTTTATGCTAGCTTGTCATTTCTTTTATATAAGTGTCTTTTCATTGTTAAATTTTTCCTGTCTGCACCAAAACTTCCTGCTGAAGGAATTCTTACTGATTCAGTAAGAGGTATGTTTGAGTGTTCATATTAGAGACACTAAATTCCTTCTTCTAAGTACTCCTGCAGCTTATATATCCCTTAATTATACCAATAATCATTTGGCAGGCAGTATTTTTAGTTGTGGACATGTCCTATATGTCTCATTAGATTGTATTTCTTGACAACATGGAACATGTGATATTATATTACACATTTAAAAAAAATTTATATGAGGCATAGACTATTTCCTTATAAATACTACAAGACCAATAGATGTTTCTTTAGTTGTGCTATTTTTACATATCAATCCTAAAGGCATCGGATAAATTTGTCACTTTTGATAACTGCCAACTAATTAATATTTTTATGAATATTCTTCACAGAGTTCCCACGGATTTATAAGAAGTTTCGACTATGTTTTTCCTGGATAAAACGTGTCTCTTTCCCTTTCATTGCCATCTGCTGGATGACAATCCTTTATTCTGATACAGTCATCTTTACAAATGACTAACCAAAGGAGGTCTGTTTTGAAAGATCAGCAGAAATAGGTATTGTGATTATAATTTTAAAAAATTACAGTGTTTTTTAAATCAATGATCTGTTGTTGCTACTGCCCAAGAACTACTAATCTTTGAAAAACTTGGGACTACTTAGTTCAATTGATATTTCTGAGAGCTTCCTGTGCCATATAGGTATTTTTTTTCTCATTTACATCTCACTATTCATTTATTAGAAATTCACTTTTTTTCCTCTGCATAAACATGAAATACACCTTTCAATCCATATTGTGTATCTTTTGCTTTTACGAAGGCAATTGTCAGTGTGAGGAAAGACAGATAAGCCAGACAGTTATTTTTCAAAGAAAGAAGTGACAATCTTTTGTTCTGGAATGCTATTTGCATTTATGAGATTTTTTTATGTGTCTATCAGACCTAGTTAGCAGTACAGTGCTCAATGTTTCAGAATGTGCCTGCATTTTCCATCCTTGATGACCTTTTGACATGGCCTCTATGTGATTTAAAGGAAAGGCTCTCAATCTCTCCATCACCCTAGTGGCTGACATTTATAAATATATGAAAATATAGAAAAGATAAAAGTGAAAATTAAGGATTTGTGCAGTGAATTTTGGAAAAGGAAGATAATATGAATGAATAAGGCTTAATAGCTTTAAGATCTAAACATTGATTAGGAAGCCTGTAAAACTTTAACAATAACACGACATTAATTGCCTGAAACATACAGATTACTCACCTCTAAATTCATCAGACATTAAAATATTATAATTACATATAATAATTATAATATAATACATAGTTATATGTATTTTACATATATATAGAAAGAGATCTATTTACTTTCTTTTTCTCATCTTTGAAAACTATAGCTCATCAAGGTGATGAAAGGAAGCATACATTTTTTTTAAAATTTTTATCCAAGTTTGTGCTTTCACTGTTTGGTAGCTTTAATTACTGGGAATAAATTTTGCTTACCAATTCTCTCTTTTCTACCAGACACATTTCAGAAAAGCCACAGGGAGTAGTTTGCATGCTCTGTCCACAGGGGTGGTGGTACTGGTTGTTTTGGAGCTGCATGACTTGGACTATCTACAGTTGTAGTAGTTTCATAATTGCCTATTTTCAGGAAAAGCATATCATTCTAAGGGTTATTTTGCACTGATTGTACAATGTAGTTTTCCATTAGCTCATTCTCTGATTGTATGAAAAATGAAGTAAATAATTTTATTCTAGTTTTCTTCCTCATGAATAAAATTTGCACATCCTAATTTCAAATCTATACATATTTGTTTTACTACAAAATTTCAAATACTTATGATAGAATCAAGTATTATACACTGAAGCAGAATGAGCCCTAAGAAGATTTAGGAAATCTGGGTCATGTTCTAGTTTAATCTACATTTTTTTTCCCTAAGGACTTATTTTATTTCCAACAATCAATGGTCACATATCCACTACTACCATCCAGTCACCTTGCAAGTGCATTCCATTGTCCAAAACTATGCTCAACATAATCAAACTAGTCAAAACTCCTACATATCTTTACAAATAGGAGCATATACATATTGTATCTCCTATAAATTATGTATAAATGTAGATCAGGGTTTGAAAATATTCAATTTGATTAAAAATCCCTACATTTATCTACTCTTATGTGAGACAACTAATTAAACAACATTTTACTAACATTAATTCCACCGTACCTTATTATACATTACAGTAATAAAAGCAGTAAAGCCAGTATGGCTGACAGCCATCATTGTGTGCTACACACCATCCTATTTTAAATGTATAAATGGTTATGAAGGCATGTCATATAAAATTGTATAAATATTTGATGAGAAATTCATTTAAAAAACAATTCTTTATTATACAAATATTAGAATGTCACCTTGGACTTCAGTCTCCCAAGTTATTTTTAAATTTACTTTTATTGCATATATTTAAGGTATACATCATGATGTTTTGATATATGTATATATAATGAAATAATTACCAAAGTCAAGCAAATTACCATATCCATCATCTTACATAATTACTTTGTGTGTGTGTGGAAAAGGTACTTAAAATCTATTCTCATAGTAAATTTCTAGAATACCATCCAATACTGTTAGCTATAGTCCTCATGCTTTAGGTTAGGTATTTCAGTTTATTTATTCTACGTAACTAAAACTTTATATTCTTTGACCACAGGGGTCTGAATAGCACTTCAGAAAAAGTACCAAAATAGCTTACAGAAGCTTTTGCTACTAAAATTATCTATTTCATTTTAAACTCCCTTATGAACCAAATAACAAAATTAATACAATGAAAAATGTATTACTTTGTATGCTTCCTGTTTAAATGCATCAACATAAACAATTTCTGGTTGTCCTGCTACTATGACTGAAAATGCACTATTTTATGGGAAACATCCTTCATTCTCAAGAGATCAAATATTCCATGTTGCAAAAATGCTAGATAAAATTATTTGAAACTTTTCACACCATAGAAATTTTGTTTGGGCCTAGGTGGAAGGATCACTTGAGGCCAGGAGTTTGAGACCAGCCTGGGCATAGCAAAGTGTTGTCTCTCCAAAAAAAAAAAGTAAAAAAATAAAAGAATGAATGTTAAGCCAATAGAACATTTCTTGTAAAACATACTTTTGCACCTTAATTATCTATGACTGTACATGTATCTATTTTGTTTTACTTAGATGACACTTGAAAACTAAAATAGACCTTATTTGGAAGCATTATTACAGAGTATAGTTATGAAATCTGCCCTTTGATTAATGAATAGGTCCAATGTTTTAGGTCTTGTAGCTATTTGTGACTACCTTTTCACTTATAAGCTGGTTGACACATTTGTTCAATTACAGCTACCTTGTTTCTAATTGCTACATGTCACTTTGATTGATTGTTGTCAATTTCTCGCAGTCAGCAACAATGCTTCATTGCTTCATGTCACGAATCAGTACATATTTACTTGATTTCTCCTGCCTACCAGAAAGTGGCTGCTTGGAAATTCTATTATCATGAGCCAATCATTATCTAGCTCAGTTGATCTGAGATTGAATACATATCACTTCAAGGTTAGGGATCTAAAGTAAGTAGGTTTAAAATTCATATTTTCAAAGCTAACTAAATATTGGACCGTTAGCAAATTTTAGTTGAATTGATAAAACATATTCTAAGAAGAGTGTATTTGTGAGCCTTTGTGTTGAGTCACTTGCTTTCTTTGTATGAAGTATTTCTCTACAGGACTTTTTTAGGATTTAATGATATTGTAAATGAAATAGGCTTGACATATAGTTTGCCATACATTAGGTGCTTAGTGAAACCTATTTTCTTATTTTCTTTCACTAGCTGATATTTGTCAGTTTGAATATTTAGACAATAGAGATTTGATATTGAAAATCCAATGTCTGCAGCAAAGTTAGTTGTAGTATGAGCACAAAGCTGATTCAGAAATTTATCATAATATCTTCCTTGAAAAAGAGTTACAGCTCTTTAAAGGGCAAGAGGACTTTATTATTTCTTTTAAAGGACACATATTATTGAATATACATAATAGGTTACAGAACACATTACTTACACACATATGGGTTTAAATGTAGCTTTATAATTTCAAAAAAAATTAAAATTAGAATGCATAATAAAATTGAATATCATTTGGCCACTGGAAAATACATACAACTCTAAAGCAGTGAATTCTAGATCCCCTACCACTGAAAAAGCATTTATATAAGAAGAAAATATTAGGCAAAAAAGTCCCAAAATGCTTCACCTATACTAAAATGAACAGTAATTAAAAATAGTCCTCCTTTTTCACGCATAAAATTATTAAGTAATCACTAGAGTTACTGATTGAGAGAAAAAAGAAAGTTTTCCTTTTTTTGCAATATGACACTTAGATATCCCAATAATTTGACTTCCAGTGAGAATAACTGAGTTGTAAGAAAAGGGATAATTTCCTTTCATTTTATTTTTCTTCCCAATTGATCAGGGTTCTTAACATTAATAAATGTGTAATGAGTAAGTGTAGTTATTCTCATTAATATTCTAGTACGAAATATGTTTACTAGGTTTTGGTAATAAGTCAGAAAGTAGATAGGGCAACATTTTTTTTTAATTCAGGTATCTAATTTTAAAAGCTGATTTTTTTTTAAAGATATAGACTTTAATGCTGTTTTAGATGTAGATTTTCATAAAGCATTTTAAATCTTAACTCTTTGAAAATGGAAGCATCCACCATGCATATACTGGCTTAGATATCATATAAATAAATGGAAAAATACTTAGAGTAGTGGAATGGGTACAGTAATGGAATTTCTCACATATGGGCTCAAATCCCAGTTCTGTCCCTTGTTAAGTGAGTAATTTGGGAAATGTTCTTAATAACACAAAAGCCATATATTTTATAATATTTTATAATTAGAGAAGATAAATTTTGTATAATGGGTATCAGTAAAGGCTTATTTCTTCATTATTTTAGAAGGACAGGGTTGGAATTCTAGTTAAGAGGTTTGCATAATAGTCCATTATAGAAAGAATGTAGGATGGAACTACGAACATACAGTTCAGAGACAAAAAATATCAAGAGCCATCAAGGTTTTCTCGGCTTAGAATTGATGTACTTTGATGGCTGATTGGATTTTTAGAGGAGCAAGAATAAGGAATAAAAAAGAACTCCAGGGTTTTGAATTTTTGTGACTAGAAAAACTGTGATATCTTCAGATCAGCATAAATAGAAAGCTGATTGGAAATTCAGGTTAAGAATGCTGTTTGAAACTAGTCTCGGTATTTGACCTTCCTGAAATCCAGTGAAATAAGCTAAACATGGTAAGATCAAATGAAATAAAGCAACTCAAGTGATAATTTTAAAAAGGAGAGTATTCTAATCTCTTATACTTGTAAACATTGGATTTCACTGTAGAAGATCCTTGAGTAAAGGAGAAGTATGCTTCTCTACACCTTGGTAATATAGAATTGAGTTTACAGTATCCCAGATTCTTATTAATATTATTTCTAAATCTGGAGAAAAACATATCATTTGCTTTTTCATTTTTTGTTAAGAATTAGTGGAAAGAACTTATGCAAATATGTCTGTATACTGGGGAAAACAAATGAAGGAAATTTTTGTTTTTTCCTGAACAAGGTAAATCCTTCAGGGCTATTCTTAAACTGGGTAAATAATTGAGATCACATAAAAATTGGTCTTCCTCCCTTGCTCTTGACACTTATGAGAATCAACTCCAGTGCAGATATTTTTACAACTATCAGAAGAAAAAGCATAGCCCATTTGTTCTAAAATAGACCACAGCGTTATCAACGCAACTAAGAATTTTCACCTCCTCTCATCATCCATTCTAAGGGATACTTAGCCTCAAACTATAGCTCAGAGGAGAAAATAAACTGTCCTCAGTGGGAAGGATGACAAGAATTCTTACATAGTCAGAGCAAATTTCAGTGTCAGACAATTTGAACTTTAAAATTAGAAAGAAAAATAAAGAGAAGATAAGCCACTAAAAATCTAATCACTGTCACAGTGGAAAGGCTTGAGATGATCATAGTCGCTGCAAATACATTTAAAAACAAAACATTTAAACAAATAAAGGAATATCGTAATATATTTCTAGAATGCAGATGTCCAAAGTGAACAATAAAAAGTATTTTCTTAAAATGAAGAAAAAACTGCACATAAATATCTAAAAAGAATCCTAAAGAATGTAATAAAACTGAGAAATTTAACAAATGTAAAGGAAGTTAAATTGTTGAAAACTTTAACAAAATTGAGATTGGAGAAAGAAAAAAAAATATTTGGCAATCCAGGAAGGAAAACAAATTGCTCCATGGGTAAAAATTATCATAGTTCTTTCAAATCTCTTTAAAAACAAAACAAAACAAAGCAGACTAACAGAAGGAATGTCAGAAGACAATGTGACAAAGTCTACAATGTCTGAAGGAGAAAATACCTTGTAAAGTTTATAACCAGTATATGGGCCTTGCAGGAATAAAATAGACTGAATGACTGGCTCAACATGAACAAGCTCAATAAATACAGCACCTCTGTGCTCTTCTGGGTGGGATGGGAGATTGTCTACTTAACCACTACATCTATTCAGATAAAAGATTAATTAAATATTGAATTTGGTAAAGCTGTGGTTGTGTTAAAGAACTAGTGGTAAGGTTTGAATCTATACTATTTCTCTGCAATGATACTCAGTGTTCCTGATTTGGGTCATGGGATTCGATCTGATATTTCCCTTTTATCCTCATACTTTTTGAAATGCTTGAAATATTTATAATGGAAAGATGCTATTTTTATAAAAAATAATTGAGGAGTTATGCTTAAAAATAAAAAAGTGGTAAAAACCATACCACAGTACTTGTTGTGATTCAATCGAGTGATAGGGAAATGGGTATTGTACTTTTCTGCTGTGTTTTATTTTATTTATTTATTTATTTTTGAGACAGAGTTTTGCTCTTGTTGCCCAGGCTGGAGTGCAAAGGTGCTATCTCCGCCCACTGCAACCTCTGCCTCCCTGGTTCAAGGAATTCTCCTGTCTCAGCCTCCTGAGTATCTGGGATTATAGGCATGTGCCACCATGCCCAGCTAATTTTTTGTATTTTCAGTAGAGATGGAGTTTCTCCATGTTGGTCAGGCTGGTCTCAAACTCCCGACCTCAGGTGATCTGCCCGCCTAGGCCTCCCAAGTGCTGGGATTACGGTCATGAGCCACCACACCGGCTGTGTTTTATTTTAAGAACATCCAATTTTTTTTTCAAAAATTAGTGGAGGATATGTAAGATTGAGTTGTCTTTAATATACTTTAATGGAGATGCTTATCAGGCATTTGGGAACATGAAGTTCAAGATGTGAGATGCAGATTTGATAAACATTTGACAGGAAGTGAAAATGCAAGAAAGGGTGTACAGACTGTTTCAGAAAGTACCAGCAAAGGACAATTTGAGTATTTGAGAACAGAGACCTAGGTCATTGCTGCATTTAAGAAGCAGATGGTAGAGCAAAATCAGAAAATACCAGAAAACTTGCTCACTTACCCCTTAAAATCATGAACAGAAAAAAATCATAAACGGTAGCAGAGCAGCTTGTTTTTCTAATGTAATGTATTTTCTACATCAAGGGAATGTATTTCTTCTTTATTAATTAGTGTGTCTTATCAATGATTAGCCTAATCTATTGAGGTTCAGTAGGGCAAATTCCCTTTTTGCAAACATTTTATTGTTTAGTATATGTATTAATTCGTTAGTTCTCGTTGCTTTCTGGATGGTGTTCTTTGCTTCAATAACTGTTTAGAGTATTAAATTTAACACACAGATCTTTCTTCTATTGATTTCTGGTTCCCACACTTGAAATTCCAAGTTCTGCCCTTGAATTTACTCCCACTCTGTTATACTGGGTTCTCAGTAAATTTATTCAGCTCACTCTCAATCCAGTTTCCAGCAGGAAATTGAAGACACAAGAAAGAACCACTTTCTGTTTGTTTTCATATATGTAGATAAAGTATACCATATTTGTATTATATATTTTATTTGATATGTTTAAACACATAATATATTAAATAAGTTTTACATCTAAAATATATATTATATATTACAATTATTTATTTACATATAAAATTGCTATTTTGGCTG
This sequence comes from Pan paniscus, assembly GCF_029289425.2. Lineage (NCBI taxonomy): Eukaryota > Metazoa > Chordata > Mammalia > Primates > Hominidae > Pan > Pan paniscus. Next base: position 131,952,536 of record NC_073252.2, on the reverse strand, counting down.
ACTAGATTATAATAATGAAGATGAAATAGATTGTATTGTATAAATTTACAGCTCACTTAAACTTTAACTAACATTCTCTATTTTAGTTATCTAAACATGATATGCCACAAATTGACTTAAGATTTTATTTAAGAGTGTATTTCCTTTAAAAAAATTACTTTGGTTTGTTTAGTAAAAAGTCCTTATTAGATCTGAACACATCTAAAATTATCTGATGTCTGTTATATTGGTTTTTAAATAAAGCCATTTTATTACTGAAATCATCCACTTTTTTAATCTAAGTTCTTACATAACAGATAAATATATGCAACTAGTCATTATATTAGGATACATTTGTTTTACTGTTTGGAAATCAGACTAAAATTTAAAGTAGCTTTTATTGGAAAGCTAGCACTAAACTGTAGGCTTCAACAGCTAAGAATGAATTTTAAACTCATATTGTTACCTGGATAGTTAGAACTTAAAATCAGATGATTCAAAGGAAGGAATATTAAGTAACTCTCTTTTATTCTAATGTATGAAAAAACTATTAAATTATCATCTAAATTCTATATTTAAGTTTCCAATACTTTTATATTGTTGAAATTTATTTATCAATGAGTATGTGTAATGGCTTAAATAGGCAAAATAGTTTTTTTTCTTTCAATGTAATATTAAGTTAAAAATTGAGAATAGCATCTCTTTTACATGGTTAAGCAAACACTATTTTTTAAAAATCAGTTTGACAACCTTAATAAAAAGCACAACTAAAACTTACATTCAGATACTCATATTATCAATGACCTAGTCTCAGTCAAATAAATTCTAATTAAAAAAAATAATTTCAATACGTTTTGGGGAAAATGTGGTGTTTCATTACATGAATAAGTTCTTTAGCGGTCATTTCTGAGATTTTGGTGCACCCATCCCTGTACCCAGTGTATAGTCTTTTGTCCCTTACACCCCTTCCACCCTTTCCCCAGAGACCCCAAAGTCCATTGTATCATTCTTATGCCATTGCGTCCTCATAGCTTAGCTCCTACTTATGAGTGAGAACATACAACGTTGATGATTGGGTTTCCATTCTTGAGGTACTTTGCTTAAAATAACAGTCGGCAATTCCATTCAAGTTGCTGCAAATGCCATTATTTCATTCATTTTTATGGCTGAGTAGTATTCCACAGTGTATATATAAAATATATGATATCTTATTATATATTATATATTTAATATATACATATAATATACTATATAATAATATATAATATTTATTATTATATATTATGTATAATTATATAACAATTATATATAAGATATGGTTATATATTATATAAAGTTAAATATATCATTATGTATTTGTATATAATTAATAATATATTAATTATATATAATAAATAATTTAGTATATTATTTATATATTAATTATGTAATATTAAATATCTAATATACAATATTAGACATTGTATACATATATAATTACACATTACATATAATCATATATGTGATATGATATATAATATATAATTATATGTAATATATAATTATATAATATATAATTATATGTAATATATAATTATATAATATATAATTATATGTAATATATAATTATATAATATATGATAAATTATATATACTAAATAATATATATAATGTATGAAATATATTATATATAGTATATACTATCATATAGTATATATCATATATATTAATTATATACATAATATATAATATTTATACATTCTACATAATGTTTATATAATGTATAATTTATATATAATATGCAATATATAATATATAATATTTTAATACATTTATATAAAATATAATATATATATCTCATATATATACCATTTTCTTTAACCACTTATTGATTGATGGACATTTGGGCTGGTTCTATACTTTTGCAATTGCAAATAGTGCTGCTATAAATATGTGTGTGCAAATATCTTTTTGGTATAATAACTTATGTTCCTCTGGGTAAATAACCAGTAGTGGGATTGCTGGATCAACTGGTAGATCTACTTTTAATTCTTTAAAGAATTTACACACTTTTCCATTGTGGTTGTACTAGTTTACATTCCCACCAGTAGGGTTAAACTGTTCTCTTTTTACCACATCTAGTCCAACATCGATTTTTTTTTATTCTTTTATTATTGCCATTCTTGCCAGTGTGAGGTGGTATTGCATTATGGTTTTGGGTGCATTTCTCTGCTCATTGGTGATGTTGAGCATTTTTTCATATGTTTATTTGCCATTTGTTCATCTTCTTTTGAAAATTTTCTATTCATGCCCTTAGCTCACTTTTTGATGAGATTGTTTGTTTTGTTCTTGCTCATTTGTCTGAGTTCCTTGTAGATTCTGGATATTAATCTTTTGTTGGATGTCCAGACCGCAAAGATTTTCTCCCACTGTGGGTTGTCTGTTTACTCTGTTGATTGTTTCTTTTGTTGTGTAGAAGCTTTTGAGGTTAATTTATTCCATCTATTTATTTTTGTTTCTGTTTAATTTGCTTTTGGGTTCTTGGTCATAAAGTCATTGCCTATGCCAATGTCTAGAAGGGTTTTTTCTGATATTATCTTCTAGAATTTTTATGGGTTCAGATCTTATATTTAAGTCCTTAATTTAATTAAGGACTTATATTTAAGTCCTTGAGCTTATTTTTGTACAAGGTGAGAGATTAGGACACAATTTCTTTCTTCTACATGTGGCTTGCCAATTATCCCAGCACCATTTGATGAACAGAATGTCCATTCCCCAATTTGTTTTTGTTTGCTTTGTTGAAGATGAGTTAGCTGTAAGTATTTGAGTTTATTTCTGGGTTCCTTAATCTGTTCCATTGTTATATGTGCCTATTTGTACAACAGTATTATGCTGTTTTGGTGACTATAACTTTACAGTAAAGTGTGAAGTTGAGTAATATAATGCCTCCAGAATTGTTCTTTTTTCTTAGTCTTGCTTTGGCTATGGAGGCTCTTTTTTTTTTTTTTTTTTTTGGTTTCACAGGAATTTTAGGATAGTTTTTTCTAGCGCTGTGAAGAATGATGGTGGTATTTTGATGCAAATTGCATCAAATTTATAGATTCATTTTCACAATATTGATTCTACCCATCCATGAGCATGGAATGTGTTTCATTTGTTTGTGCTGTTATTTCTCTCAGCAGTGTTTTGTAGTTGTCCCTGTAGAGGTCTTTCACCTCCTTGGTTAAGTATATTCCTAAGTATTTTATTTTAATTTTTTTTGCAGCTATTGTAAAAGGGATCGAGTTCTTCATTTGATTCTCAGCTTGGTTGCTGTTGGTTTATAGTAGGGCTACTAATTTGGGTACATTAATTTTGTTTCCTGAAGCTCTGCTGAACTCACTTACTATTTCTAGGAGATTTTTGGATGAGTCTTCAGGATTTCCTAGGTATATGATCATGTCATCAGCAAACAGCAACAGGTTGACTTCCTCTTTATTGATTTGGATGCCCTTTACTTTTATTTTTCCTGTCTGATTGCCCTGGTTAAGACTTCCAGTACTGTTCTGAATGCAAGTGGTGGAAGTTTGCATCCTTGTCTTGTGCCAGTTCTCAGGGGGGATGCTTTCAACTTTTCCCTATTCTACATAATGTTGGCTGTGGGTTTGTCATAGATAGCTTTTATTACCTTAAGGTATGTCCCTTCTATGCTGATTTTGCTGTGAGTTTTAATCATAATGGGATGATGTATTTTGTGAAATTATTTTTCTGTATCTATTGAGATGCTCGTGTGATTTTTGTTTTTAATTCTATTTATGTGGTGTGTCACATTTATTTACTTTTGTATGTTAAACCATCTCTGCATTTCTGGTATGAAACCCACTGGATCATGGTGGATTATCTTTTTGATATGCTGTTGGATATTCTTTTTGATATGCTGTTGGATTCAGTTAGCTAGTATTTGGTTGAGAATTTTTGCATCTATGTTCATAAGGGATATTGGCCTATAGTTTTTTTTATGTCCTTTTCTGGTTTTGGTATTAGGGTGATACTTCATAGAATGATTTAGGAAGGATTCTTTATTTCTCTATGTTTTGTAATAGTGTCAATAGGATTGGTACCAATTATTTGAATATCTGATAGAATTCAGCTGTGAATCTCTCTGGTCCTGGCCTTTTTTTTTACTTGGCAAATTTTTAATTACCATTTCAATCTTGCACTTGTTATTTGTCTGCTCAGAGTTTCTATTTCTCCCTGGTTTAAACTAGGAGGGTGATATATTTCCAGGAATTTGTCCCTCTTCTCTATGTTTGCTAGTTTATCTGCATAAAGGCATTCATAATAGCCTTGAATGATCTTTTGTATTTCTGTGGAATCAGTTGTAGTGTCTCCCATTTTATTTTAATTGAGCTTATTTGGATCTTCATTCTTCTTTTTTTGGTTAATCTCATGAATGGTCTATCAATTTTAATTAACTTTTCAAAGAATCAGCTTTTTGTTTCATTTATCTTTTATTTGTTTTAATTTCATTTAGTTCTGCTCTGATCTTGGTTATTTCTTTTCTTCTGCTAGGTTTTGGTTTTGTTTGTTTTTGTTTCTCTAGTTTCTTGATGTGTGACCCTAGATTAACTATTTGTCCTCTTTCAAAGTTGTTTTTTTTTTTTTTTTTTTTTTGAAGCAGAGTCTCGCTCTGTCACCCAGGCTGGAGTGCAATGGTGTGATCTTGCCTCACTGCAACCTCCACCTTCTGGGTTCAAGCGATTCTCCTGCCTCAGCCTCCTGACTAGCTAGGATTACAGGTGCACACCACCACGCCTGGCTAATTGTTGTATTTTTAGTAGAGACGAAGTTTCACCATGTTGGTCAGGCTGGTCTCAAACTCCTGACCTTGTGATTTCCCCCGCCTTGGCCTCCCAAAGTGCTGAGATTACAGGTGTGAGCCACCGCACCCAGACTCAAAGTTTTTGATGTAGGCATTTAATGCTATGAACTTTCCTCTTAGCACCACTTTTGCTGTATCCCAGAGGTTTTGATAGGTTTTGTCACTATTATCATTCAGTTTAATTATAATTATCATTCAGTTTAAATTTAAAAATTTAAATTGAATTATTTAAACTTAAATTTAAATTTAAATTTTTAAATTTCCATCTTGATTTCATTGTTGACCCAATGATCATTCAGAAGCAAGTTATTTTATTTCCATGTATTTGAATGGTTTAGGGGTGTCCTTTTGTAGTTCATGTCCAATTTTATTCCACTGTGGACTGAGAGAGTACTTGATATAATTTTGACTTTCATAAATTTGTTGAGACTATTTTGTGGCCTATTATATGGTCTATCTTGGAGAACGTTCTGTGTACTGATGAATAGAATGTATATTCTGCAGCTGTTGGGTAGAATGTTCTGTAAATATCTGTGAAATCCGTTTGTTCTAGGGTATAGTCTAAGTCTATTCTTTCTTTGTTGACTTTCTGTCTTGATGACCTGTCCAGAGCTGTCAGTGGAGTATTAAAGTCCCCCACTATTATTATGTTGCTGTTTATCTCATTTCTTAGGTATAGTAGTAATTGTTTTATACGTTTGGGAGCTCCAGTGTTAGGTGCGTATATATTTAGGATTGTGATATTTTCCTGTTGGACTAGTCCTTTTATCATTATATAATGTCCGTTTTGTCCTTTTTAACTTCTGTTGCATTAAAGTTTGTTTTGTCTGATATAAGAATAGCTAATCATGCCTGTTTTGGTGCCCCTTTGCATGGAATATTTTTTCCCACCCCTTTACCTTAAGTTTATATGAGTCCTTATGTGTCAGGTGAGTCACTTGAAGACAGTAGATGCTTGGTTTGGTGAGTTCTTATCCATTCTGCCATTCTACATCTTTTAAGTGAAGCATTTATGCCATTTATGTTCAACAATGGTATTGAGATGTGAGATACTATTCTATTCCTCATGTTATTTGTTGCCTGAATACCTTGTATCTTTTTTCATTGTGTTATTTCTTTATTTTTTATTTTTTGTAGATCCCATGAGATTTATGCTTTAAGAAGATTCTAGTTTGGTGTATTTTGAGGATTTGTTTCAAGATTTAGAGCTTCTTTTAGCAGTTCTGGTAGTGCTGGCTTGATAGTGCTGAATTCCCTCAGCATTTTTTTGTCTGAAAAAAGACTGTTATCCTTCCTTCATCTACGAAGCTTAGTTTTGCTGGATACAAAATTTTTGGCTGATAATTGTTTTGTTTAGAGAGGCTAAAGATAGGACCCAAGTCTCTTCTAGTTTGTAGGGTTTCTGCTGAGAAATCTGCAGTTGATTTTCCTTTATAGGTTACCTGATGCTTTCGACTCACAGCTCTTAATATTCTTTCCTTTGTCTTGACTTCAGATAACCTGATGCCTATGTGCCTAGGCAATGATCTTTTTGCCATGAATTTCCAATGTGTTATTTGAGCTTCTTTTTAATTTGAATATCTAGATCTCTAGCAAGGCCAGGGAAGGCTTCCACAATTATTCCCTCAAATATGTTTTCCAAACTTTTAGATACATTTTCTTCCTTGGGAGCACCAATTATTCTTAGGTTTGGTCGTTTAACATAATCCCAAATTTCTTGTAGGCTTTGTTCATTTTTTAAAATTCTTTTTTCTTTGTCTTCGTCAAATTGGGTTCATTCAAAAGCTTTACCTTTGAGCTCTGAAGTTCTTTCTTCTACTTGTTTGATTCTATTGTTGAAACTTTCCAGTGTATTTTGCATTTCTCTAAGTGTGTCCTTGATTTCCAGAAGTTGTGATTGTTTTTTATTCATGCTTTTTAAATCATTGGAGATTTTTTCATTCATATCCTTTATCAATTCTTCTTTTTTTATTTCTTTAAGTTGGACTTTACCTTTCTCTGGTGCCTCCTTGATTAGCTTAATAATAGACCTTCTGAATTCTTTTTCTGGCAATTCGGAGATTTCATCTTGGTTTGGATCAATTGCTGATGAGCTAGTGTGATCTTTTGGGGGTATTAAAGAACCTTGTTTTATCATATTACCAGAATCATTTTTCTGGTTCTTTCTCATTTGGGTAGACTATGTCAGAGGGAAGATCCGGGACTCAAGGACTGCTGTTCAGAATCATTTGTCCCACGGGTGCTCTTTAAATGCAGTCCTCTACCTTTTTCCCTAGGGATGGGGCTTCCTGAGAGCCATACTGATGTGATTGTTACTTCTCTTCTGGATCTGGCCACCCAGCAGAGCCACTGGGTTCTGAACTGGTAATGGGGAGTGTCTGCGAAGAGTCCTGTGATGTGAGCCATCTTCAGGTCTCTCATTCATGATACCGGCACCTACTCTGGTGGAGGTAGCAGTGGAGTGAAGTGGACTCTGTGAGGGTCCTCATTGTTTTTTTGTTTAGTACACTGGTTTTGTGTTGGTTGTCCTCTAGCCAGGAGTTGGAGCTTTGAAGAGGGCATCAGCTGCAGTTGTATAGGGAAGATACAAGCTTGCCCTAGGGTCAGGTGGGGGGCGGGGCCATTGAGCTTCCAAGAGATTATGTCCTTTGTCTTTGGCTACCAGGGCAGGTAGAGAAAGACCCTCAGGTTGGGGCAGGGTTAGGACTGTGAGCTGACTCTCCTTGAGTGGGTCTTGCTGCTGCTGCTGTGTGGGTGGGATAGGGGTGTGGTTCCCAGGGAATGGAGTTATGTTCCCAGGGGGATTATGGCTGTCTCTTCTGTGTCAGACAGTTCACCAGGGAAGTCAGGGAAAGCCGGCAGCCACAGACCTAACCCTGCGCCCATACGGCTCTCAGCCAGAAAGGCCAGTCTCACACCCATCATGCCCCCAACAACAGCATAGATTTTATTTTCATACAGCCAGTGAGCAGGGCTGAGAACTTGCCTCAGGCTACAAGCCTCCCATCTTAAAAAGCAATCCCACTCACAGTTCCTTAGCTGTCCCACAGAGTCTGCAGTGGAAATCTACCTCCTTCAAAGAGTCTGTTTCTCTGGGCTTTCCTCGTATGTTTCTGTGATAGTTCTTGGAATAAAAGTTCACAATGTGGGCCTCTTCACACTGCTCTGTCCATCCAAGTGGGAGCTGCCTCTACATTTTTTAAGGAAAAAAAAATTGCAATTTGGAAATTTTATAGGATAGAGGAAAAAATAAAAACCAAAAAAAAGACTAAAGGGAAATGTGACTGATGTGACCAGAAATTCAGTAAAATACATCTAAATGCCTCTGATAACAAAGTATCCCGCAGGGTCTCTTTAATAAGCATGGGAAGTAACACCAATCTTTGAAGAAGTCAAGAATTTAGTGCCAGATAAAGATCCAGATACATAATCTGGAGACTCAAGGCATATTCAAAAGGACTCTGATAAGTGAGGATGTTGATTCTACCAGCTGAGACTAAGAAATAGTCTCTACAGTCTTTGCAAGTCTGGAAGTTGAGACTTAGCCACTGAAGCCCAGTAGTTTGACAGCGGAGAAAGATATGTTAGTTCAAGTTGAATTCTCACATGTCCCCAGGGGCACATCTAATTCAGCTGTGATGTTTGTAAGTAGGCAAATGATATGAGCCAGGAAATACAGGACTGTCATATGATGCATTCTCTCTCTCTCTCCCACACTCTCCTGTATTTGAGTGCATAGGAAATAAAATGATAATGTTATCAATTTACTTATTAAAGAATATAAGTCCTACAAATATCAAATATTTTCAATATTCAGAAGTCTACTCAAATGTCGTCAAATCCTACTGACCTGAAAGTTACCTGCTATTCCCCAAGGCACCACACCCTGCAGCTCTAGAGTATGTGTGTTTAACCCAATGTGCACTTCTAAGAGTTAATAGCTCTGTGTGTGAATGTATATGTGTGTGTGTGAATAAACATCACAATTCAACAGTTTTTTTAAAGCATCAAATGAATGTCTTTATCAATTTAGCTTTTAATTTTAAACTGTGATTTTCTTACTTTTTGGAGATCATTATCCAAGACTTTGTTTTTTACTAATGCACATTTTAAAGACACATTTTTGGATATGACTATTACAATGACAGATACATATTCACATTTTAAAATAACATTAATATTTGAATTTTAATAAACATATTTTGGCCACTGATATATGTCAGCATGATTCTTTGTTTACTGTTTCATATAATAACGATCTTTTTAATTATTTAATTTTCACCATAAACTGCAGTATCCATATGTAGCTTCTTAAACCAGGCAACAGTTTATAGCAAAATGTACATCCAAGAATTTTGAATATAAACTTCCATACAGAAGAATTCAGACTGCCCTTTTAAGAGGAGGATGTTGAAATGACGAGTTAATGGGTGCAACACACTAGCATGGCACATGTATACTTATGTAACTAACCTGCACTTTGTGCACATGTACCCTAAAACTTAAAGTATAATAATAAAAAAAAAGGAGGAGGATGTTGATATTTGAAGGAAACATGTACAGAAGTAAAACAGGCAAGTGACTAAATAAAAGGAAAAGGCGTACCCAGGTTCAATATAGAGCTCTTGGTTTTTTTCCATCAGGGTGTATTTTTTCTTTTCAAAAAGTATTCTCAATTTAATGTAGACAATGGACTCTGTAAACAGTTTATGATTTTGCAATATTTTTCTCAAAACTCTATTTCTTGCTGAGGAATATATTTTAAAACTTTAAGGTTAATACAGGTTGTGTCCTTTAGTCTTTCTACTACCATCCCCTATATGCACAGATCAGATTACCGGTGTGGTCTTCAATAATATATTATAGTATTATACTAGAGATGACACAGTACCAGTTATTGGGAATGCCTTTAATGCTTTGTACCCTTGAGAAAGAAGAAAAAACAGCCCTTCACTATCAGTACCTGCCTGACATTATTACCCATGAGGCATGGTGTTGCTAAGAGATGGCTTGGTGCTCACAGCTAGGTCTTTGTTCTTTGTACTCTCCTGTTGAATATATGAATTTTGTAAAAAATGCCATAATTGCACCAGGCCACCCTGTGAATTTGATAGATCAAGACAAAAGTAAGGCTACTTTACCATTATGACTGAACTTAGATAAGGGAAAGAAAATTGTTCAAACCATAAATATAACCAAACATCTCCTTTTCCTGGAAGAATGCCTACTGCTGTGTACCACTGAAGTGAAAATATAGAAAGAAATGTAAATTTAACACATTGTATTTGAAAAACAAGAATTGCAGTTTGGAGTATGCACACAGACAGGGTGATCTTCCATGTACCTGAAGAACAAAGAGAAGGTTAGAGGTTTTATAAAAAGAGAAATGTTATATATTGTTTATAAGAAATTTAATTGGTACTAGTAAACTTTTGGGGACCCAGCAAGCTCCAATTGGTAAGCGAGGGTGGTGGGTAAAACTAGTTTTAGAGTAGCAGCAGGTTGTTTTAGTAGTTATTAGATAAAACTGACTTCCAAGTACAGCAGGCAGTTTTAGCAGCCAGGCTTGCAGAGAATTGCATTCAAGGAGGTCTTATGTACACTGAATGCTTTGTCCCTTGGCCTCTTGACTCTGTTTTAGTTGGGTATGACAAAAAACTCAATTTGCATGATTAGCTTTCACAGTACTTATTACACGTATAACCTCACCATACTCTTCCCATGATTTAGTTAATATTTACTAAGATGGTCAACCATAGAATTACCCCTGATTTCTGATTGCGTTCAATCCGGAAGAAAGCATCAGTTTGAACTCTCTCCAAAAATCACCTAACATAAGGTCAAACCTTGTAAGTACTTTTGAACACTTCTTTCTGAGACATCACAAAATTCCCATTAGTGTGTGTTCTCCCTCAATGCAATAACCAGTATACCCAACTTTTTTTTCAATTGCAGCTCTGCGTCTGGTAGTCTTTGGCTGGAGATCATTTACACCTGTTTTGACAGTTTCTTTTTTTTTTAAGAACTACCAAATACTAAATACGCTCACATCTGATATTTCTTCTATGCCTTTCTCTTAGGCATTTTTTAAAAATTAAAATTGTCATCATGATTTAAAATGTTGGTCAGACTTTCTTCACAAGTCCCAAGATATTAAGATTTCTATCTCTTGCTCTGTATTTTCCTTGTGGCTTTTTGTATTTAAACATATAACAGGAATTCCTGTACAGTCTACAGTCTATTCTTATTATTCATGGATTCAATATTTGTAAATTTGCATACTAGGTAAAATTTCTTTGTAACCACTAAATCGATGCTCATGGCACTTTCACAGTTGTTTGCAGACATGTGCACTGCACCAAACACTTGAGTCACCTGACAGGCACCTTTCTGGCTGAGGTTAAATAAGGTGATGCCCTGAGTTATTGTTTCACCTCTCAGGCTATAATCTACTTGGTAATCTACTTAGTGCCACATTTTTTCTCATTTGTGTGCTTCTTATTGGTAATTTTTCTGTTTAAAATTGTCTCTAAGCATAGTTCTGAGATGCTGTCTAGTGCTTCTAAACACAAGAAGGCTAATAGGTACATTATGGAGAAAACGTGTGTTGAATAACCTTCATTCAGACATGAGTGATAGTGCTGTGGGCCATGAACTTTAATGTTAGTAAATCAGCAATATATATTAAATAAGGTGCCTTTAAAAGACACACGCATAAAACAAGTCTATATTGATACAAATGTCATGACTAGAGGTTCACAGGTACCTAACCCTGTATTTCCTCTAGGAGCAATGCTTTGTATAGTTTAATTTAGTGTATGTGACAGCTATATAGAATGTAACTACTGTAAATGATGAGAATTGTCTGTATTCCTAATTGCAAAAGCACTGAGAAATTTTAGTCACTATCTGAGTAAATATTTGGAAAATTATGACAAATAGTTAATATATGTATATATAAATGTGTGATGTAAACAAAACACCTTAAACTATAAGAAGACAATAAAATCATCAATACATAAGTAGAAGAAGCATATAAACAATTAATAAGAAGGAAATGTAAAAATTGTAAGCAAATATGTAGAAATACTTTTATTTGTATTAATAATCAAAGAGAAGCAAATTAGAGAGACTTTAGATAATATTTTAAATTGAGTTCCCTTTTAATGATAGCAACTAATGCTATCAAGTTTGTTTTAAAATTATGAAATATTTGCTGATGATGGAACTAGAAATTGCTTTTCAACATTTTTGAATGCATTTGGTATTATGTAGAAAATATTTAAAATGCTTACTTCTTTTGATCTAATTTTCATATTTCTAAGACTGTAATGTACAAAACTATAAAAGTGAGATAGAGAAGTCTCTATGATGCTCATTGTTATTGTTAAACACAATACAATTTAATATTTTAAAATTGCTTTGAATAATGATTAATAAGCATATTGCACAATTTTTAAGTCTGTAAAATAATTTTTAAGTTACTTAAAAAAATGCTTATGAAAAAATATTAAGTGATAAAATCATGGTACATGATGGCAGATATTCTGTGAGGCAATACAGTCATATGTGCAAAAGAAAATCATTTTAGTATAATGGAATAAGAAAACTGAAATTGAACGCTGATTTGATAGTGTAATTACATTTGCTGTTTCTGAATTAATCTTAACCACACCAAGAAATAATAAAAAATGACAGTTGACTTTGTTGGCCAAACACAAGTGAATATGATTTTTACTTCTGGATATGGTAGTGTAGTTGTGTCAATCCAAACATATTGCTTGAGAATTACTATGAAATTTGATTAAAATATAAAAAAATAAAAATTATAAGTTTGAAGTTACTTTCGGGTAACTAAGACAGGGTATGGAAGCCAAGATTCAACAATTAAAGAAAACACATCATGGCGAACTTGTCTTTCATTTTTCTTCATGGGATATTTGTTGATTTGCTACACAGTGCTTTGATCCTAAACAGAAATAAATAAGCTTTTGAAACAAATATTGGAGTACAAGGATGCAATAATAGTAAAGGATCACCATCCTATAGAAAAGGTAACCACAAAGAACACTGATATTCAGCATGGCGTTAGTCCTCAGGAAATTGTTGAATTCTAACTTGTGCAGGAGTTGGAAGTTGAAAAAAAGCAGTTTAAAGGGTTAAGCAAAGATTTCAACAGGATTATTGAATTGTGGGAAACAAACAAAAAGGAGAATAAGGCTTACCTTGGAGAGTGGATAGTGAAAACATCTCAGGTATTTAATTGAGACCTATGGGAAGCTATATTCTGGGGAAATTGATAGCTTCTAATAAAGTAGTATTTATAAACTTTAAATTTAGCTCCGAACCATCTCAATCTGTTTGGATCAATATGATCTGTCCCTACTCTAACTTAAGACAAAATTTCTATTAAAAATTGTATCTCTTCTGGAGAAAGGTAGCATCATTCAGAATCGCTATAACATCATAAAAATGTTCAACATTCAATAAAATGTTACAAAACTCGAAGGAAGACATAAACTGAAAATTAAAAAGTAAATAATAAAAAAAGATAATATAAACAGACCCACAGGTAATCCTGATATTAGTTATCAGAGTTACAAAATAATTATAATTTATATATTTTTTAAAGAGATTACAAAGTTGAGACTTTTATGAGATTATATTTATAAAGATCATAAAGAATTGAGAATTCTAAAAATCATTGAATTATAGTTGAAATTAAGAACTCAACATATGGGTTAACAGCATATTATGTTAGTGGGATAGAAAGTAAGAAATAGAAAGTAGAATTGTAGAAAATTTACAGAATTAAAAACAGATAGACAAAAATGAATGAAAATAAAGCACTAAAAAGAATATGAGACACATTTAGAAATGTGAAAAAGCTGAGAATAAATGTAAATAGCTCCACAGAGGAGAGAGGAGAAAAACAATTTAAAAAATATATATTTAAAAAGATTTAAAAATGCATCAAGCTGCTACCGATGCCAAAAAGAATAAATACACAACACACACTTGCCCACACACAAACCCTAAACACATATAGTAAACAACAAAAAGCAAACATAAAGAGAAATATTCAGTGTCCTAAATGAAATTAAAAGACACATGATTTTCAAAGAAGTAAATATTAGACTGATAGCTGACTTTATAATAAGAATGACAAAAGATTATGTAATAGCATGTTTAAAATCTTGAAGGAACATAGAAGTATATACCTGGTAAAATCATTCTTCAAAAATGATGTTATAATAAAGACGTTTCAAACAAAAACTAAAAAAATTTTCTCCAGCGGCCCTTCATGAAACAATTGTTTAAGGCATAAATAAGGGGATCTTGGAAGGACATACAAGAAGAAGGAATGAAGAACACTATAATATATAAATAAATTATTAAATATAAATGAATATTAAAAGTTTATATTAGCAATAATATTTTTGGAAGTATTAAATACAATATTAAATTAATTATCAATAATAGCCCATATGTGGAAGATAATTTTAAATTAAAACCATGGTAAAAAATCACTCTAGTTCATTAGAATGGCTAAAATGAAAAAATAAAAACCAAAGAACAAAAATGCAATACCAAGTGTTGGTTAGGGCTTGGAGCTAGGGGGCCCTTCACATAATGCTGATCAGAGTACAAATTACTATACTAGTTTCTAAAACTGTTTGTCAGTATTAACTGATAGTTTATGTGTATCCTGTGACCCAGAAATTCCACTCCAAGATCAATGTCAACAGAAGTGCATAAATGTATATATGTACCAGAAAATATGTGAAAGAACGTCCAGAGCAGCATATAAAACACTCCAAATTCAAATGATTGCTATCAATGTTAGAATGAATTAAATGTCCTTCAAGGTTAAAATGGATTAAAAATGTGATCTATTCACTCAGAGTGCAGCAATGAACATTTACAAAATACTGCTACAAGAACTAGATGGGCATATCTCCCAAACATAATGTTAAAAGAAAGAAACAAAACATAAAAGAGGACACTTCATATGACATCATTTAAGTAATGTTTCTTAAAAATATAAAGAGTATAATTAATCTCTGGAGACAGAAGTCAGAGGAGAGAATATATTTTGGAGAACATAATGAGAGGGCACATAGGTTGTTTCTGGGTACTTGGTGATGTTTGAACATTAATTTGGGTGACACCTACTAGGTGTGTTTGCAGGGTAAAATGTATTGACTTGTAAGTGTAAGATTTGTGTACTTTTCTTCTTTACATTTTAATATAAATAGGTTACATAAAAAATACACTGGCATAATATTGTGGTTAATAACTTACTTTATATGCTCCAGTTAAATATTTTATAAAAAATAAAACATTATTCTCTCTTCCTTCTCACATTATTTCCCCCCACACCCTCAAGGCAACTATTATTTTGAAAAAAATGAAATAATCAGAAATAATTATATGAGGCCAATGTATAAGGTATGTGCAAGAGCAAGAAGAACATATCTACTTCTCTTTAAAAAGCATTTAAAATTATATCAGTTTGTAGTCAGAAAACATGTTTTAAATGTAGATCTTCCTTTAACTTGCTGTGTGATACTGGGAGAGACCAGTCACTGTCTATTTTACAAATAGAGATTGGTACTATAAAATTTAATGGTTCTCCTCTTGCTTTAAGACTTTTACATTAACATCTTGCATGTGGTTATGTGATAATACTTGTTTAAGAAACATGATGGCCGGGCGCGGTGGCTCACGCCTGTAATCCCAGCACTTTGGGAGGCCGAGGCGGGCGGATCACGAGGTCAGGAGATCGAGACCATCCTGGCTAACACGGTGAAACCCCGTCTCTACTAAAAATACAAAAAATTAGCCGGGCGTGGTAGCGGGCGCCTGTAGTCCCAGCTACTCGGGAGGCTGAGGCAGGAGAATGGCGTGAACCCGGGAGGCGGAGCTTGCAGTGAGCCGAGATCGCGCCACTGCACTCCAGCCTGGGCGACAGAGCGAGACTCCGTCTCAAAAAAAAAAAAAAAAAAAGAAACATGATATATCAAATTTCATAAGCATATACTTGAGAATTCAAGCATAAAACATAGTGTCACAGTGATTAATAATATTAAGACTCATGATTGATAACAAATATTGCATTTATACGTAGTAACTTAATTGTGAGGAATTTAAACTATTTTAGAAAAAAAATCATGCTCTAAAACAAGACACTGTTATACTGTTTTGAGATGCCAATAATTTGCTTTATAAAATTTCCTTTAACCATTTTGCCTCAGTCTGTGTTTAAGTTGATGAATCATATTACAACACACAAGAGACAGCTACATTCCTTTAAAAGCAGATGGTAATCGTCAATTACTAATTGAGAACATGCTATTCTACTGAAGCAAACTAGGGAATATACTTTTGAAATGGAAGGTAGAATTTAAGCAAGTAAAGAAAAAAAGAGAAATCTCTCTGAAATCTAATGCCAACAAATAAAATCCAGCTGTATTAATTAAAATATAAAATAGCAGCAATAAGGGAAAATTGATTTTTTTTACCTATTTGTTTGAAATTCTTGGTCAAACAGGATAAAAATTAATCTTTAAATATTTGTCAATCAAACAGGATAAAAATTAATCTTTAAATATTTGTCAATCTAAGTGTTGTCTTAGACTGTCAATCACTCCAATCATAATCTTCCATTATCATAAAATATCATTTATAAAATTACATTTTATATTGGCTAGCTTTAATTTCTCATTAATCAAAAGGCAGCCTATGTAACCATGAAAATGGAGTGTGCTATTCCACATAGACCTGAAAAGCTGTAACATTCAACTGTGAATTGAACCATGATTTTCAATTGAACCATCATTTGCTGAATTGTTCCACGACTTTCCAAGGAAAGTTGAGACATCCTTTACAGGAACTCTGTAAGGTCTGGCATTTTAACCTACTTATGAATAACAGGCCAGACTGTCACTCTCTCATGGGTACTGGCAAAGGTAGGACACTACTGAGTCAGGGGCAAAGGAGTTTATTACTCATGGCAGAGAAAGCAGCATGGTCCTCATGTTGTTGACACCATTATCCTTAGGTCCCCTAAGTCCCAGTAGGGGAACACAGATTGGGCTAGATGATTGCCTGCACCTGTAATGGGCTGGATTACAGGAGAAAAATGCTGAGCTTAGAATGTTTTATGGGAAGTAAAAGCAAAGCTGCTTTTATTTTGAGAGGAGTTATTACTTCATCCCAGATCATTGTTGGCTATAAACCCAACACCAGAAAATGTATTCCTGGCATATGCAGCAAGAATGTGCAGGGATCCTCAGGGCGCATTGCCTCTCCCTACAATTATTTGGGAATCCCACAGCATGATGGGCTAACTTTGTTGTTGTACTCTTTGCATTATATTGCCATTTTTTAATATATATTGATTTTTTTCTTCAAACTAGGCTGTAAAAACACTGAGAGAAACCATTCATGCTTGTGACCTTAGCATCTACGAACACTGACATCAACTCAGTGTTTTCTCTGCTTCTTTATTGCTGTGTAATGAATCATCCCAATTTTAATAGTTCAAACCAACAATAATTTTATTAACTGTCATGGTTTCTATGGTTAGGAAATAAAAAAGAGCTTGTCTGAGCAGTTCTGGCTCAGGATCTCTCAAATGGTTGCAGATAGATGGCTGCTACAGCTGGAACTCTAGAAAATTGGAGAAGATGGTGGCTGCCTGGATATTTTTATCATTCCATGTAGTTATCAGGGCTTTCTCATGTGGTCTCTCCTCATGAGTAACTGTGCAGTTTTGACTTCCTTGAGGTACTTAGATTCAGAGCTCTAAAAGTGAATGTTCCAGAAAGTAAGACAGAGAATTACTTTTTCTCTGTTAGCTTGCTTTAGGAATTACTTCCTCCATGGTCAGCAGCCTGCTCAGACACAACAGGGAGAACATAGGACCCCTCTCACCATGGTAGAAGTGTCAAGACTACATTTTAAGATGAAAATATGGAATGGGAGATACTGTCATGGCTATAGTTTGAAAATGCAAATGGCTACATTGTTTTAGACGTTATTGCTGAACGAAAATAATATAGAAGAAAGAAAGGATAGAAAAAAGAAAAAAAGAGACAGAAAAATAGAAGAAGAAAGAAAGAACAAACCTAAAGTAACATAGAAATATAACCTAAATATCATAGAATATAATTATAGTAACAGGGCAAAACTGTAAAACATACAAAGATCTTATTGTAGATGCATACATTTAATTATTTTATTCTTATGTTAGGATTTTGACTGCCAAATAAGTTTATATCAAATGAAGGAACTACTGGATGAATAAAGAATTGGAAAACTATTGAAATTTTATTGAGATCTGGTTGGGTGCTTTAAACATAAATGTAAGATATATATTTCTTAATTGGAACATAAATTTATACATCTTAATATTGTTATTATATTTAATTTTCATTGTTAATAATGTAATATTATTTTGTTCTTGCCTAACATTGATTCACACCAAACAGTAGTTTGAGTAAAACAAAAATAGCCATATAAGGAGCATAGATAGAAATAAGTAAGTAACTAAAATAGATAGGTCCACATAAACTTAAATTTCAGTTGGTCATTAGGTTAAGTATTTTCTCCTACACTAGAAAGGATTTTAGTGATTCTGATGGCTTTAGTTCTGAACAAAGGGGTTTGTGGATTTTCTAATAAGTTTTTGAGTACTTGAAAAACATCAAAGAGCTATAACTTAAAATAGTTACTATGTCTTATAGCATTGTTGGTCAGTGGGCTTTTAGTCACTTTTCCTTTGCCCTTTGCATCATTTCTTGAAGAGTTTCTGCCATTGTAAGCTGATGGGCAATTTACTTACATGTAATGTGACTCTTCCACTTGGACTTATAATTGTAAACTTCTTTGAACACTACCAGTTAACTTCCTGACTGGGAGTGAATAACAGGTCTGCAGATAATGGAGGTCATGCCATGTGGAAATGATGTGCTTCTACTTTGCAGTCCTTGATGCAGCTTCTGCCTATTAATTGTTCTTTCTGTCTTTATTTCTGAAGGTGGGACCCTCTCTATATGAGCAGATAATCCACTTATGCTGCAATTATACATTTATTTTTCAAGTACAGTATGTTCCTTTTACTATGCAAGTATTTAAAATTTTAGTTTTCAGTCAGTACATTATCTTTTTTATCTAATCAAATATATTCTTTTATACAAATAATATTTACTTAATTCTATAAAAACACCATTTTTCTCCTTCCTCTTCCAATCAGTTTAATACTCCCTAGATTCGCAGATGTGATAATAATTGAAAATATTATTCTGATTCAGATGTTTTTTCTTAAGGTGGAGTTTTGCTTTAAAACATATCTTGGTAGCACTATATTATTCTTCAGGCAGTATTCTTCATGTAGTATCACAATACTAATTTTGACATCCAGCAGCGAAACCCTCACTATTACTGTCTTCACTCTGTTTTCCAGCCAAATTGTACTTCTTTATTCTTGGAAGCAGTTATTTTCTCTTATGCATGAAGATATTCAAGAAAGTTATTTCCTTATCCTGGAGAAATTTTCATCCCCCTGACTCTCACTGGTACCTGAATAAATTTTTCTCTTATTCTAGATCTCCTTCTAAACATAATTTCCTCTGTGAAGGTTGACACAACTAGCTGTATATTAGGTTCCTATTCTATAATTCCATAGAAATTCAAAGACCTCTCAAATTCTTTCTTATCTCCTTTTCTTCCTCTCATTCTCCCCCTCTCTCTACTTGTACACACATACACTCAGGCAAGTCATCACTTATTTAATTGACTACCTTTCAGAGTAGACTATAAGCTTAATGAGGACAGAGGCCAAGTTTGCCTCATCACTATTTGATCACTAGGACCATAGACAGTGCCTCGCCTATTGTAAGTGTGAAGTAAACAATGAATAAATACATTTTGATTTCTGAGGAATTGTATTAATCCCTATTCGTAGTCTGTGTTATCTCTTTGAAAACATGTTCTTTGGGAAAGAAAGGAAAGAGGAGCTGAGTAAATACAAAAGGAAAGTGGAGAAAGCAAGGAGATGTAAGCAAGATGGCAGAAATGAGAAATGTTGAAGCAGAGTACACAGTGGTGCATTCCCAATATAATGGAAAGGAGCTCTAATTGGAGTGATCAAAAAGAATGTTCAATTTCTGGTATAAGGCAACTGTCTTCTATCTAAAATGTTTGAAATAAATTGACTACAATTCTTTAATAACAAAAGGATGGATATTATTTGTACTATAAAAGGCAGAGATGATAATTCATTTTAATGACTCTAACTTTAATTGGTGTAACTTTAATAAGATCAATACCAAAGATATTTATAGTTTTAAATTTTTTAACGTGCTCTGACACATATTAACTAGTTTGCCTTCACATAAAAGTTTGAATAGGTTTTGTGAGAAACCTATTCACCCGTCCAAACCCAACGAATAGACTTGGAGACACGAAGAACAAGAGAAGTGAGACTTTTAATGGTGGTCTTGCAAGATCAAGTGTCTGGTAGGCAGGCACACCCGGGGCAGTTACAGCAGGTAATTTATCTTGTAAGATGGAAGTCCTTCCCCCGGTTCCTCATTGGTTGAGTATTACGGAGGTACAATCTTGCCAGATGTCACCTAAGTTTCACCATCTCCCTTATAAGGTTATACCCCATCTCCTTCCCCACTTAAGTTTTGATTTCCCAAAAACAAAACTTTCTTCCCTTTTATGGGCTGACCCCTCCTCTACATTCTGTTTGCTTATTGTAACCTTCTAGGTGCATGAGCCATGAGGTTTGTTACATCTGCAGGCTGACTGCCAGTATTTATATTTATCTTGCCTTGAAAATGAACCATTAAGATGTTTCACATTTCACATTTTTTTACCTGCGTGACCGATGTGAAGAGAGTCTCTGAAAGTGACTCCAACTTGTGCTTGTGGAGGTCTGCTCCTGGTGAACTCCAAAATCCACCCTCTTGTTCCTACTACCATTTCCCCCTGCTTAACTATTCACCCCGTTTCAAGCAGAAGTTTCAAATAGCTTCCACTTATCTTTCCACTTGCTTCTTGCCCATTCCCTGTCCTCCAAAGTATTTCCAAAGTGTTCCGCTAAATTTAAAATTTATCATAACACCCAGATTTAAATATTTGTGACTTCCTATTACACACAGCAAAAGGTTGAGTATAATTTGTTGCCTTATTTACATTCCTTTTTCCATTATGCCACCCTCTTCTCTCTACACTTTTGATTATTTATAGATGCTTGAAAATGACCTTCTCTCTCATTCCTCTGGGCCTTTATACAGGTTTCTGCTGTCTAGCGTGACTTTCTCCTACATTTTGCACTTGATTAAATGCTACTTACGTTCAACCACACAGTTCAAGCATCAGCTCAGTAGTCTTTTTTAACCCCTGTAACTGAATTAGTTACCTCTATTTCTCTAATTTTCAAAAATGTTTACTATATCTGGTATGGCAGTACAATCGTGTGTTTCTTAACAGTGGGGATAGGTTGTGAGAAATGCAACTTTAGGCAATTTCATCCTTGTGAAAACATCATAGAGTGTACTTACACAAACCAGATGGTATAGCCTACTACACATCTAAGCTATAATACAGCTATTGTTTCTAGGTTAAAAACCTGTACAGAATGTTATTGTACTAAATACTGTAGGCAGTTATGACACAATGGTGTTTGTGTTACATGGAAAAGGTGGAGTAAAAATATGATATAAAAGAAAAAATAATGGTATACCTGTATACGTCACTTACCACGAATGGAGCTTGCAGGATGGAAAGTTTCTCTGGTGAGTCAGTGAGTGAGTGGTGAGTGAATGTGAGGGTCTAGGACATTATTGTACCCTATTATAGACCTTATAAACATTGCACATTTAATCTACATTTAACTTTAACGTTAGCTGACTGTAACTTTTTTACTTTCTAAACTCTTAAACATTTTGAACTTTTTGACTCTTTTGTAATAACACTTAGCTTAAAACACAATCAGACTGTACAGATGTATGAAAATATTTCTTTCTTTATATCCTTATTCTATAAATTTTTTCCATTTTTAAATTTTTCAATTTGTTTTTGTTTTTAAACTTTTTTGTTAAAAACTAAAACACACACACATTAGCCTAGACCTATACAGAGTCAGGTTCATCAATATCACTGTCTTCTACCTCCATGGCTTGTCCCACTGGAAGGTCTTCAGAAGCAGTAACACGCATTGAGCTATCATCTCCTATGACAATGCCTTCTTCTGGAACATCTCCTAAAGAACCTCCCTGAGGTTATTTGTGTGATTTATACTATAGCAAAACAGTAGACTATTCTAATACTATTCTAGAAAGCATAGAATAGTAAAATCACCTACAAATATATGTACACACACACATATATATACATGCACATACATATACATATATGTTAACCATTATATATACATTAGTATGCATATATGTATAGATGTAGATAGATGATATATATATAGATAGATAGATGATAGATAGATAGATAGATAGATAGATAGATAGATAGATAGATAGTTACCTGGAGCATAGTAATTACCCGAATGGATCCAGTTGTTTTTTGCAGTAACAACTCTCTTAAAGAGAAAGGATTATTATAAGTTGAGTAGATAACTTCAAATTGGTCAATAGATTGTTGTATATAATCTAAAATCAGAGAG
Organism: Pan paniscus; assembly: GCF_029289425.2. Taxonomy (NCBI): domain Eukaryota; kingdom Metazoa; phylum Chordata; class Mammalia; order Primates; family Hominidae; genus Pan; species Pan paniscus. The sequence goes on along the minus strand of NC_073252.2, from coordinate 131,930,022 downwards.
AACTTACTAGAGTATATTGACATATGGAGTACAGAAGTGAAAAAAGAGACAACGATAAAATCATCGGTAAAATATATTACTCTTACAAAGAAGGTGAAGCTATTATGTGATGAAATGCAAACCAATTTTTAACTAGTATTTTCCAGAAATCAGAGTTTGAATGTATGCATACTTTGCATAGTTACTTCATTCATTTCATTTATTTTAGATTTTATCTTTATAATATTTTTAGCCTAATCTCACTTGGTTACTTTGTAGTTTTCTAAATAATGTAACCTGTTGTTAAACTATTTTATTCTTTATTCTTCACTAATGACTATATTGCAATGTGTATTTTTTCTTCTGAGTACAGATTTTACTATGTCATTATTTTATATAGAATAACAATTTTATTACTTCTTGTATAGTTTGATATTTCATATTTGATTTTAATCTTCCTTGTTTCATAATTCTCAAACCATCAAGATTTTCTGGTTACCTTTTCCTAATTATCAAAATTCTATAAAAATTTGGGTAATAAAATCTTTGTGCATTAGTCTGTTTTCACGCTGCTGATAAAGACACACCAGAGACTGGGCAATTTACAAAAGAGGGAGGTTTATTGGACTTACAGTTCCACATGGCTGGGGAGGCCTCACAATCATGGTGGAAGGTGAAAAGCATGACTCACATGGTGGCAGACAAGAGAAGAAAGAGAACCAAAAGTAGAAACACCTGATAAACCCATCGGATCTCATGAGACTTATTAACGATCACGAGAATAGCACGAGAAAGACTGGCCCCCATGATTCAGTTACCTCCCCCTGGATCCCTTCCATGCTTTGATTTAAAATTTATATCATATCAAGATTTTCTTTGTGGTCAATGCAATAGTCCTGGTTCTCTAGAGACACAGAACAAATAGAAGTCTATATGTGTGTATGTGCTTGTGTGTGTGTTTCTCTGGATAACCCTTAATATGTCACAGTTACATACACATGTGTGTGTATCTATCTATATCTAGCTATATCATCTATATCTATATTTGCATCTATGTCTATATATTGTTATCATTTGAATGTTTTTTTCCTCTCCAAAATTCATTTGAAAAATGTTGAAATAAAATCCCCAATGCAATAATTTGGGAACTGTAGCTTTGGGAAGTGATCAAGTCATTAGAGCAGAGCTCTAATGAATTAAATTAGATGCCCTTATAAGAAGACTTAGTGAAGGGAGTTTGCCCCTTTTGCCTTTCCCCCTTCTGCCTTGTGAAGACACAGTATTTCTCCCCTGTGGAGGATGCAGTATTCAAGGCACCTTTTTGGAAGCAGAGGATGGACCCTTACCAGATAACTGAAACTACTGGCACCTTGATCTTCGACTTTCAAAACTATGAGAAATAAATTTTTGTTCTTTAAAAATAACCCAATCTCAGATATTTTGTAGTAGCAGCACAAATGGACTAAGGCAAGTGTGTGTGTGTGCACGTGTGTGTATACATATATACACATACGTATTTGCATACATATATAGCCTTGAGTTCCTCATTTGTGGGTTCAACCAACTGTGGATCAGAAAAATAAAATTGTATTCGAATTGAATATGTACAGACTGTTTTTCTTGTCATGATTCCCTAAACAATGCAGTATAACAACTATTTACATAGCATTTACATTATATTCTGCATTATAAGTAATCTAGAGATGATTTAACATATACAGGAGGTTGAGCATAGGTTATATTCAAATATTATGCAATTTTATATCAGGGACTTGGGCATCCATGAATTTTGGTATCCACATAAGGTCCTAGAACCAATCTTTTAATCCCCCAATGAATACACACACACACACACACACACACACACACACGCACACACACACACACACAAGACAGAGAGAAAGATACACTTTTTATTCTGTTATTAGTTGGGGGATTTTATTGTACTTTTCTATTTTATTAATGGCTACTTTCTCTTATTTTTCCCTGCATATATTTATCCTATTTTCTAAGAAAAAAATATTTTTCATACTCTGCTTCCAACTTCTTTTTATATCTAAAATTCTGAAAATCCTTTAGAATAATCTTACTTCTTTTTAATAAACCCTACACTATCAAAGTATCCTAAATTTTTCTTAGTTAAAATGGCAGTTTTAATTGACAGTAATTACTACCATTTCCTGTATAGCAAACATTTTCTTTTCCAAGAGTTATTCAGTAATTATAGTATACTTTCTTTATTCATTTAACTTAATTATGTATATGCTTACTTTATTGCCCACCATTGATTTTTCCCTCTGTATGCTCTCTTTCTTGAGGCTCTTTTCTGGTTATTTAGTTGCATTTTTTACAATCCTTTGTCAAGTATTTTCCTCAGGTAGAAAAGCAAGTGATATGTTTCTTTGCATATGCCTTAACTTATTTCACCTTGTCAAATGAATGACATAATTGCATTGTTAGGTACAGGGCTCTGCAAAGCAGTTTTTTGTTCAGTAGCTATAAATATTGTTTGCAGAATTTGTTCTATAATTTCCAAACCATCAAGAGTTTCTGGGTGGCACGCGCCTGCAGTCCCAGCTACTCGGGAGGCTGAGACAGGAGAATTGCTTGAACCTGGAAGGCAGAGGTTGCAGTGAGCTGAGACCATGCCATTGCCAGCCTGAGTGACAGAGCAAGGCAACGTCTAAAAAAAAAAAATTATCTAGAAATTTGGATAATAAAATCTTTGATTTAAAATTTATATCAAGATTCTCCTTGTGATCAATGTATTATTTCTTCCAGTATTGGTGAAAAGAAACTTAATTTTTTTATTAATTTTTTTTATCAGTGGGAGTCTTTAAAATTTTCCTTTATTTCTTGAATTTTTCAAAGTTTGCATTGTTCTCTTATAAATACTACCCAGAATAATATCCATAGGGACATTATTTTTCTTTCATCAGAATAATTAATATCTCCCTTCTATTTATTTATTTCACATCCTCTTATTTCATATTGTATCACCTGGATTCTTCTGTCATTTCTCTCATTTTTTTCTTCCACAATTAGCCTATCTTTAATTTTTCTTTCATTTATACTTCTAAATATTGCTTTTACTTGATATTCAAAGCCTCCAATTTAGGCTCAACTGTAATTATTTTCTAAAAGCCACCAAATGTTTTAATAGAAAAAAGCACATTTTAAAAATATGTATATATTTATGTATACATAAAGATGTACATTCTGCATATACACAAGTATACATATATGAATATTGTAATTTGTGTTTAAAGAAAATCTTATGATACGTACTTTTTTGCATCTTGCTTTTCTACCTTGATATTTCCATATGAAAAGCATTACAAACCTTACAAATCAACTAATATAGATCTTTTAAAAATAATTGTTTAGGGTTACATAAAGTTTTTTGATTTTGATACACCTCAATATGTTGAACTGTTCGCCTGGCATGAATGTTTATTTATCAACCTTGATACTTTTTAAATAAGAAAATGTCCATGGGGTAAAGTTCAGAAATGGGTTGGAAGTCAGTTAAGGATTTCTTCTGAACACATTATTAGGCAATTAAAATGTTGTATATAAATACCTATATAAAAATGTCCTCCTTACTGTCTTTATATTTGTACAAAACTGGTCATGTCAAAATGGTCTGTTTTTATAGATACAGAGTGAGAACACCATCTCCAAATCAAGAAAAAAATCAGGGTCTAGGTTATATATTTTGCACTAGAGAACTGAGGAGACCCAGAAACCTCTGAAACCAAGGAAGAGTCAATGAACATCAAAATTCACACATGGAAATCATAATTAAGATCATAACCTGTAAAAATCAAGATTCAAGAAACAAAGCACAAATTTGTCTAATGCCTAAGTTTATATGCTCTTGAAGGGAATTATTAAATATACTCATAAATATCAGTTGTGGATTCTTCAGTCCTTCATTTTTATTCTTGAATTGGTCAGATGCCAGCTATGCTGGAGATAAGTGTAAGTAATGTCAGACCCAAGGGTTCAATTTTCTGTTTAATTTTATTAGGTTATCATTTTCATTACATTTGAGAAGAGGCTTTTGCCAGTGTCAAACATAAATAAAAGAGCAAAAGCTTTTCAATTTTCTTAAAACATGACTCAATACAACACAAAATTAGAAGTAACACTAGTCTTATTTTGACTTTGTCACATAATTTTAGTTAATTGAAGTATGGAACATTTTTATCAGAGCCATAATATGTTACCACAATTATGAGACTAGGGCTGTGTATGTCAGTCTATATGTGTACATGTGCATATGTACCTTTTTCTGTATTTTATAAATAAGGGATATCAGAAAATATAAATAGTAACATTGTTAGACCATCTTTCTGAATATAATTAAATTATTATTTACTTTTTAATGGACTTCAAATTTCTATAAGTATATAGTAAATGGTCTTTTTTATTTAAAACATCTAAATTTGTCTCTTAAGCTTTAATATAATCAATTTCCATGTCATATCTCTTCTACTATAAAAGTGTGAGTTCAGAAATGAATAGAATAAAATATATGTCTTTGGGTCAACATAGAATTTAAAAAGCATTAGGTGTTATATCTAGAAGAAAATAATTTAATATTTAATGTTAAGAATATTTAAAACAAGCTGAAGTAACAAATCTTACTAATTGAACACACGGAATTGAGAAGTCATAATAGTGTCTCAAATTATGAGCTTGTAATAAAGAGATATTTAAATTCAAACTATGCTGTTTATAAACCAATCTATCTTGGGTAAATTATTGATTAATTAAATGTTCTGTTTCTACATACCAGAAGTTAGATAGGTTCTACCTACCAAAAAAGGCTGTTGCAACAAAACAGTGTATAAAAATACTTGGCAAACAGAAGATGCTTGCTGAATTTAATGATCTTAAGCTTGCATCCTGTTCCAAATAGGAGCAATACTCAACTCACACTTTAATGTATACAGTACATTGGTTTTTACCTGGAATTTTATAGACAAGTTTTCATTACTTCCTTTAAGTAAACCAGTTTTAACTAAATTCAACCATGATATTTCATTAACTATGAATAAAACTGTTTGTTAAGCAAATTAATAAAGTAAATGTAATATTAGAATTATTATATAAGTGAAGAAAATATTAAAATATTAATCATAGTATTCTAGGCTTGGAAGTATCCTTAGAGAGGAATTATCTATCTACTCTATTTTATAGATGAAGAATAATGATAAAATGATTTTTCTAAGTTATTTCCCTAAATAATTCTTATGTATTTATGAATTTTGTGTAACTGTAGGTAAATCTTTTTAGCTCTGTGAAACAAAAAGGAAAAAAATAATTTAGAAGACTGCAATGAAGCTCAAAAATGGTACAGTACTTTAATGTGCCCTACAAAATTTAAGTCACAAAATCAATATATTATTATTATTTAAATGATAGATTCCTCGCTAGGTAAATTCTCCACTTAGTTTAGTATACTAACTGCTTACTTAAACTTGAAAGAAGCATTGTTAAATCTTTGCCAATGCTCTGTATGCTCATGATATAAATAGGTTAAAAATGGCCCCTGATTAGTGCCCCATCATAGGAAAAGTCCTATGATGATAGTTTAAGAGAAAGGATGCAACCTCCTACCCAAATCAATAAATCAAGCCTGCATTTTTTTGAGTATCAGAAAGAATCAGACTGGAAAATACATGACATAAATTTCTTTTCAGTGCATGCGACTCATCACATTACCTCCCTTAGAAATCTTCCATAATGTACTTTCTCATCCCTTAGTCTTCGCTAAGTTCCTTTCCTATTTTTTCTATTGATTACTGCTATTAATTACCTATGGCTATTAGTTTTCATTGATATAGTCACTAAATTTAAAAGTAACCTATTTTCATATTTTTCTGTCTCACTAATTGTTAAATTCCATGAAGCAAATGATTATGTCATTATCTTTTTGTTCCTCTGATCTGTCGCATTTCTTTTTATTGCTTCTTACACTTCTATTTTTCTTTCTTTCTCTTTCTTTCTTTCTTAGCATATGAATGAATGAGATGGTTTTCTTCACTTTTTCCTTTTCAAAATTGATTTGAGTTTCATTAATTAGACTAATTCTATACAAATATTTTTCTAAATTATTTCCCTAAATCATTCTTATGTATTTATGAATTTTGTGTAACTGTAGGTAAATCTTTTTACTGAAATATTCAATTATCAGGAAATTGGGAAAGCATCAGGTGCATGATAGTCAGGGTAAGTGAGTAAGAATTATATCAAAGCACAATAATTTTTAAAGAAAATTAAACTTAATCTGAAATTACAAGGTTGACAAATCATGGCTTTCAGTAGAGAGCTTGGTACCAGGCTATGAATTAATATTGACCATAATAAAACAGGGGCAATGAGTTAGCTAAGGAATTCATCTAAAGAAGCAACAGGATAGGCGTAACATGACTTTAAAGAGTAATTGAATCACTATCTAGAAAAATTTATAAGCATGAACTATAAAGAAAAGTAAATTGTTTTCTTCTGGATTATTACAGCAGTCTTTTAACAATTCTCCTTGACTGAATTATTTAAAAGCTTTCTCATCTCCTCCTCCAAAGTTAACTTTTCAAAACATGAGTCACATAATTTTTCTTCTCAGGAAGCTTTTATGACTCACAATTGATTAGAGAATAAAGCCCACTAAAAAACTTTCTACAGCCACCTTTCTAGTTTTGATTCATTGCATATTTTTATCCATAAGATGTGTTCAACATTTTCCTTTCTCGGTACTTCGCTAGTGATGAAATCCAAGCATATTCTAAAACCAAACAACACACTTTTCCTATTTTGTTTTTAAGATTTGTATGTCTGTATGTAAAGAAAACTTAGATAAATATTTTAAAATGTAAATTATATTTTAATACCCAAAGCTTTTCCATTTATAAAAAGTTAACATTCTAAAAAATGGAGGCATCCTTAGAATCAGCAATATTTCAGTTTTATTGGCCTCTTAGAAGTAAATCAACCACATATATAGAAAATACGTAACAGGAAATTTTAATATTGATACACCTATTATTTTTAAATTTTAGGATAGTTTTCACTTGTTTTGTGATATAACCATGCATGTTTCAAATGTTTAAACAAAATCAGTTTCAGAATTCCAAATATTGGGCTATTTTTGTTTAAAAACTTTATATTCCACAGAGATATATTTTTAAATTGAAGTGTGTACGTCGCTGTAAGTTGGAGATATCTTTTTTTAATATGTAAAGAGAAATGTTCCAGAATCTGATGATATTTGCATTTGATTTTCACTAACGACCTCATTTTTCACTCCTGCAGGCAAACTCTGGAATACTCCTGTCACTGTGATTCATTGACAGAGACACACTTAATCCCATAGTTGCATTAATAATTTTTGTTGCACTTTATACCTTAGTGGTTTTAAGAGGTCAACATTTATCATTCTGCATCTTGTTGGGCAGCACTTCTTGGAAAAAAGCTAAAAATCAAATTGATATCTCAACTTTATTAAGACATGAGAGCACACCGGTAATGTGTAATTGGTCATGCCTGTCTCCCATTTACATTTACCTCTCAGTATTTGCTTCTGTATAATAAATATTTTTGTGTAGATAATTGTGCAGTAGGTATTTTGCAGTTTGCCATAGATGTTGACTTATTTGAAATCATGTTGAGGAAAATGGCTGAAGTCTGAAGATAGCTGAAAACCATTATATGAGAGATGGTTGAAGGAACTAAAGAAGTTGACCTGAGAAAAGGATAACTAAAGGGACATGAAAATATTTACAAATATTTGAGAACTGGAAATTTGGAAGAGGCATCATATTTTGGCCTGTGAACACAAATATAACTAGGCAGGTACCTAGGGTGTTTAACCAACTAAGTTGGGAGAGATCCCTCAAACAGGTGCTGAGCTTCGGAGAAACATATTTTCTCAAAGATCAGAGCTTTCCAAGCTTATATGTGCATATGGGTCACCTTAGAGTCCTTTTAAAATGAGGATTCTGCTGTATGTAGTAGGTGGTGGATGGGACCTGAGATTCCAAATATCTAACAAGCTATTAGATTACACCAACTTTGCTGCTCAAGAAAGAACACCTAGATGACTGCCAAGGAGTCACTGCCTTTGTTCAACTGATAATGGTCAGGTGGAAAGGAAAGGAACAAGTGGAGGTACTTCTTGTCAGCACTCTCTGATGATGCTTGCTCAGAAAGAAAGTTCTGTTGAGAAGGCCAGCTTGAGAACTTCCAGGGAAGTTTGAGCCTGCCTAGAGAAATTCACATTCAGGAGACCAGTGGTTTGTTTGATTCTGATTGGTGATACTGGAAGGGTAACTAGAATCAGAATTCATAAAGTTATTTTAAATATTAGCAAAAACTTTTAGTGTATTTTTGAATGTCACTAGTTTAAAGAAGCTACAATATCTAGGCAAATGTGGAAAACAGTTGTACCTAAAGCATTTAATCAAAGCAAATGAATACTATAGGTGATCCTAGAAAAACTCAGCTGGCATCAGTATTATGTGGAAAAAATTGATTAAAAAGCAGCTCATAGACAAATTGCACCTGATGACAAACAAATGGCAAGGTTTGCATTTTGGAGAATCTAACAAAATTAATTGATTTCTCCCTCCATGCACATTCACACTCTGCTTTTCGGTTATCGATGAACTATATTACTACTTCTCTTGATATTGGAATATATTTCTTAAAGCTAGTCATGGAAACAGAATAGTTAAGAACAATAGATCTGATTATTTATTTTCCTTTATCTACTTGTTACAGTCTGAGTTGTCTCCCAAAATTCACAAGTTGAAATCCTAACACCCAGTACATCAGAATGTGACAGTATTTGAAGATGTGATCTTTAAAGAGGTAGTACATTTTAAGTGAGGTCATATGGATATGCCCTAATCAATATGATTGGCATCTTTTTAAGGAATGGAAGTGAGGATACAGAGAATGCACAAATGGGAACCATGTGAGGACAGTGAGAAGGTGGCCATCTACAAGACGAGATGAGAGGCCTCAGAAGAAAGAAACCAAATCTACAGACACCTTGATCTTCAACTTCTGGCATCCAAAACTGTAAGAAAATTTCTATTTTTTAAGCCACCCAGTCTGTGATATTTTGGCAACCTTAGAAAACAAGTACACTACCCATCACTGCAAAAAATATTTTGGGAAAAACCTAATTTTCATAAGTCTGTGGCTTTCTCTGCTATACTAGTGCAGTGACACCTTATCTAATAAACATACCAAGAGATTTTGAGGGATATAAATATGGAATAACATATATTTTATTTAATTATAAATCATGATTTATATTTTAATCTTGCTGTGGAAATTTAAGAAATTAAGTATTGGTCCACACCTGGCCAAATGTCCCACATTAGAGGAATGTCAAACATAGATGGCAGTTTCCAAGGGTTATTCTGAACCTTCCACATGTAATTGTAGAAATAAACAATGTAGAAATACAAATATAATATTTTAATGTTTCCAAAAATATTTTATATGTTCTCTATGCACTATCATACAGCTATATAGAAATAGATGGATTATACATCCATATATGTAGAAAGATAGAGACCATTATACATGTACTTATAAACATATTTAGACTTAAATATATATAGAAATTATATAAAATAACGTTTAGTAAGTTCAAATTCTGCCTTTTGCCTTTTTATGGATATCATTATTTGGTTTACATTTTGGTATCATTAAATTATTTGGATATTCTATAATATGAGAAATAGATCACTTAAGACTTCAGCAAACGTTTAGCTGATTGACTTCTTCCGTGATTGGCTGTGGTTTAACTTATTGAGTTGTTCCATGATTGGCTGTTGAACCAAACCTTTTATATAAGTGATGCCCAGAGTGGAAAATCAAAATCATTACTCTTCCTTTGAGGCGGAGTTTTCCAAACTTGACTGGACATTAGAATTACCTGGGAAACTTTTTAAACATTATAATTCTCATGCTATATATCCAGAGATTCTAACTAAGTTGTGCAGGGGTATCAGGAGCATCAGCATTTTTTTTTAATGTCCTAGGTGATTCTTATAGTCAGACAAGGTAAAAATTTCTTCTCCATAAATCAGTTTTTAGTTTCATAGCACTTTTATGAGCTCAGTTAAGATAGAAACTTATAACAGTATTATATCATTTTATTTATCTTGAAGGTCATTTTGCTCCCTATGTAAAATCATGTATTTTGCAGGAAATCACGCAGTATTCTTGGAGACTATTGACTGGCATAGAAATTATTTTGTTTAACTGCTTAGTTAACATAGTATTTGTCAATTTATGTATAGAGGTCTGGAGAGTTTAGGGTTATTTTTAAATGAGAGGAATGGCATTACTTAGTATTTGCAGGAACAATAAAACTTTTCAAGTGAAATTAGATTTGTATGGACTGAATCATATTGGACAAGAATTCAAACAGCTCTGGAGAAGTGGAATATTTTTAATTCTATAAAATGAGACAAAGCTAGTCTGGATAGTAATATGGTGACATATTCTAAGTTAAAGCATGGGTTGAATGAAACATATGCTATTTTGTATATAACTTAAAATCAGATGGGAATTGAAGGGATACACTATTTTTAGCTATGATAGATGCCTTACCATATATTTATTTAGGACAGGATGTATGGCCTTGTTTCATGCTTTATCCACGCACACACTGAATAAATAACACTATTGTAGTTCCACCAATCAATCTAAATACTCGACTGAAAGGTGTCACGAAAGAGGCTACTGTTGTTTTTCCTTTCCCTGACTTGGTTGGTTGTTAATTCCCACAGCTGTATAAAGAGAAAAATGTTGCCTATAAATAGAAATAAACAATTTATGACTTCATGAGAGGTTTCTTTGGAGAAATAAGATTCTTTTTTTTTTCTGTATATTTTTTAACTTTTCCTATCCAAGTAAAATACCCATGACAACTTCAAATTAATCCAAGGAAAAAACTTCTCACAAGTAAAACATCTTTCATGCATCAGAATTTATGTTGGAAAGCAGAATTTTGGGCAAGTTTATCACATGCAAAATAAAACATTCTGACTTTCACTGTGTTAATTGCTTAAATTAAAATTATTAGTAAGATCAAATCTGAGTATTCTTTGATATTATTGAAGTTTACTTTAATGGAAAACTTCAAAATGCAAATACTGATAACCAGTCAATAGAGGCAGGTATTCCTCATTTAAGTTAAATACGCCTCCATCTTTGTATCTGGATAACTAATGCTTTTAATACAAAAATATATTTAAAAACAAACAGGAAAATTCAACTACAGCTAGCAACTTTACCAATCATACTATAAAGCCTGTTATGTAATTATTATTTAAGCCTTTAGAGTTGCAAAATATAGATTGCCAAGCTGATCCAATATGTCAGATGCTATTAATTTTCTAATGTTTTCTTCTAATACATTTGTTTTTGATGGGAAATACGTATTTTCCTTAGAAGATAAAAGGCAAATGAAAGAAAATACATCACTAAAATTATCATTTTATATCTTTATTTTGGTTATAAATAAATTCTCCATTAAAGCTCTATTATAAGGTTATATCTTCCTTAAATAATACTTAATATGATTTAGATCTCTCGCACATTGTCTTTTCCTAAAATTGCAAAGGGATATCTTTCAGAGAAAAATTTGAACTGTAATTTACATATAAGTGGTGTCACATTTGGCTTTGTTTTGCAGCAATGGTTCACCTTTAATTGATCAACCAAGTGAGATGATATGTTTCAGCAAGTTTCCTAGTACTGTATAACCCAGAATACAATTCGGTGTATGTTTGAGGGTACATAGAGAAGTAGTAAAAAATGTTTCTTTTCCTTAGACTTTTACAAAAACAGAATATGTGCGTGTGCACCCAGGTTGCATTATTGTATTCATGCACTCAGCACACGCATTGAATCATCTTCCAAATATGACACTTCTAGGTATGGTTACCAAATGAGTGAAATGAACGTATTTTTTTAATACAAGGGATTCAAGGAAAATGCAAGGGTTTTAGTTCATTGAATCTTAAATTTATATAAAGCAAGTAATGTGCTGTTTAGTTTATGAATTTCAATGGGTGTATACTAGACTCTTTAAAGTTTTTATATTTATAAAAATTCAATTTACAAAAAAGGTGCAGCTTCAATCTTAATTCAATCAGAATGAATTTGTATTTAAAAGGCAGAGATGGACTGCAATTATAAAGTTGTTCGATGCTCTTAAATCAATTCATGTGCTGATGCTTGGAGTTCAAGCCACATTATTAAAATGTAGTGTCTGACTCTTGAATTTTCCAAAGCAATAAGGGAGATCTCTGAAGGACAACAAAAGAATGGGAAAGGAGCGAGTTTGCCGCTGCTGAAATGAATGCAAATGGCATCTCCATTCATTTCATTCACAGCAATCTGTCACATTTTAGTTTCTGTTTCCAGATAGAAATGGGGGATAATACTGGAAATAGTAATGCATAAGTGGACAGGGTCTGACCATTAAAATGTTTACCATTTCCAGAATGATGCCTGCAGATGTTACAAAATTGAAACTGGATAGGTGTTAGAATTGCTGCCGGTTTCTATTCATTTGAATGGCAGCAACCCAGAACACTGTTTTACGGTTTCGTGTGGAGGGGCAATCCATTATCTTTTTTTCCCCTCCCTGAGATCAAATAGTATTTTTGTGAGGATTACATCCCTGTAGTAAGCAGCAATGGAACTAATACTATGAGGTTTGAATGTCAAGCTTATTTCCAAATCCCACTCCTTTACAATTGCAGAGTTGACTTAGAAATTGAAATCCCCGTTTTGTAATTGATTTTTAAAAGTTTTTAATAGAAAACTCTTCTTTCAAAATAAGCATTACAGAATTCATAGGAAATAAAAAGTAGCAGAAGAAAAAATATGTTTTTGTATCATCTGGAATTCTAGCAAGATTGTACGGAGGCCAAATAACTGATATTTACAAACTAGTTTTGTGCAAGTAATTTCGTCAGCAGTTTTTTTGTAAATGAGGAAAATGAAGCATATAAAGGTTAAGTATATTTTTTCCAAGATGTACACGCTTAGCCTGCAGTTATAAAATTTAGTGATTTTTGGAGACAATAGTCTATCTGGCTTTGAATGATGCACTTAACATAAAACTTATATAAAAGAGTCATATTTGTTTTAGAAAAAGATAATTTTAATCTATAATAAAAGATGAGTGAATTCCACAGCAAAAACATTGGAGAGTATTATCACCACGTATATTTTAAAATATTACGGAATATTATTTCCAGGAAACTACTCTTATTAACTCCCATTTGAAGAGTAAAATCGGATTGTGAATAAATGGATTCCTGTTTCTCACAAACACTCTCTACTGAAACCTTCTAGAAAGAGTTGTCTGTACTTGCTGGCTTCAACATTCCCTTTCTTCTTTCTAAACTCCACTTGAATCAGGCTTTTATTCCTAGAAATAAATCAATATTCTTGGCAAGGTTATCAAAAAGCTCCACATACTGAACTCCGACAGTCAGTTCTCAGTTCTCATCTTACCTCTATTAGTATTTGACTTACTATTCCTTCTCGAAACAAAATCTTCACTTGGCTTTAAGGATATCACAACCTCCTAGTAGATGATACTCTTATCACAGTAACCATTTTTTATTATCATTCTCCATTTGCTAGTTTCTCTTTAGTTTCCCATCATCTAAATCATTGGGTAGTCTGACTAGCATTTCTATCTGCATTTTCTCCTTTGTGATCCTCTTTCATAAGCTTACATACCAACTATATGTTCATAAGACCCCATTAACTTTAGGTTATCTAAAACCTGGTCATCTCTTATTCGATTTGGATATATAACTAAATGCTTGACAATTCCATTTGGAATTCTAAATCAGTAACTCAAACATAACAAGTTGAAAATTTAACCAAAATCTTAATTTCTCCCTCTTTACCACCAATATCGATGATGTCTTCCCCATCACAGATCATAGGTAAAGTAAAAAAATAAAAGTAGAAAATAAACAAACAAACAAACAAAAGAAACAGATTACTCCCAGGTATATAGTATAGAGTATGATGTCTAGCAAACAACTCTTACCCCCATTTACAGAGGAAAATGATATTTTGTGTAAATCTGCAAATCATACTAATTTTATGCCTGTCTATAAATTTCTGTAATAAATATTACACTATATTCATATAAAGGAGTGCTAGCGCTATGTCCATGCATATTGACTTGACAGTAGACAAATACAGTTCAAGTCAAAGGCAAATCTCTTAGCCTCCTGTTCTAACCAATTGCTTTTCTTCAATTGCCCTTATAAATACTATGAAATATGTAAGACTGCTATAAGTATTAACAGCCTCAGAGTTTAATGAATACCTATATTTTTTTCAGGTCTTAAAGAGGAATCAGAAATGAATAAGATCATTTAATATAATTAAATGCATTTCTGAACCTTTCCCTATCAGGATAAACAAGAAGTAGGTCTAGCTACTGCCTGTTATCAAGATTTCTAATGACAAAACCGCAGGAGTAAGTCCAAACAAGTTTCTCAATTAGGAACAATGGCACAGAAAGTAAAAACAGCATCAAGTGAAAATAAGATAAATCATGAGGTTGCAGAAGCTGACATACAAATAAAACAGAAGTATTCACTGGTTGGTGGTTTGAGTAAAGTGGAGCACAAAAGACTTTTAGAATGTAAGTTCTGTTAGAGTCGAGTCGTGATTTGTTTTGTCCTCTGCTGTATCCACAGGTCTGAGAAGGATGCCAGACACTTGACAGGCACTCAAGCATTTGATGAATGAACAAAATGTTGTTGTGACCTATTCCAATCCTGAGCATGTGTTTGCACAGTCATTCTAGATTCATTTAGGGGTACTGGTTCCAGAACTAGAATCCAAAGTAAATTATGAGTATAACATCAGGGTTTTGTTTCTCTGTCTCTCTCTCTCTGTTTCTCTCTTTTTCTTTCTCTATTATGATGTAGTTGATTGGTCTGCAAAGGGTAAAATATGGCAAAAATGATTTCCATTTGGTGTTTGTAAGTTATTTCAAAGACATAGCAGCTTGAGAATAAAAATTCTTTTTTTCTTTCTCAAGTCTGATGTTCAGCTGTTTAGTGGATGTAACATGAATTTCTTTTGAGTCTCCTTCTTTCATATAATCTTTGAATCTTAAAAAGTATGTCAAGAGTCTCTAAGATTCTAATTTTAAATTGTCTTCAAACATCACACACAAACTGAACATAAGCACTTCTTTAACTAATAGGCAAAATTTGCCAAGGTGTATATTTTTTCCTTGATAACTGCCTGTATAGGCTAGGGCAGGTAATCAAATTCTGATGAGCATTTTCTCCTCAACCAAAAGTAATAAAACAATTACAACACACACTACTTGCCTCCAGATTGTTCCCATTGAACAACATGAGGTGATTTTCCCACCATCTGATGTTTTAAGCATCCATGGATAATTGCTCCATAGGCTTATATTTAAATGATCTTTAGAAGATAACACTTTTTAAGTCTTCTTCCCAGAATGTTATGCAAGTAGCATTTTTACATAATCTGCATAAGAATATAGAGCTTCACTAAAAGTTACTGGACACCAAATGTGATTTAAAATGTTATTAAAAATGTAAGCACAAATTTGACAATAACATATTTTCATGATATTTTCTATTGACTGGACATTTATTTCTTTAGTTTCTAACAAACTCTGTTTTCCTGAGGCTAGGTAGAATGTTTGAAATGTTTACCAAAAGGCACACTAATATTTCATGGGAAACATGCAAATATCTTTATAGAGTTGATAAAAATATTATTTTAGAAGATAGTAGACATTGTCTTTGTTCCGTTAATTTCCTGACTTAAGCCATTGTAAATATGCAATACCCAGAATGAAGTTTATTATCTGAAAATTACATGAGGTATACAATATGTACAAAAAACTTGTAGGCTTCCAATATTTTTATGAATATTTCACCCACTGTAGTTTGACCCTTTTGTTTCCTTATATTTAATTGAAAGTTTAAAATTTAAGCCTATGTTGATCTTAAGGCACAACTAGTAATTTATCAAAGCAAAAGTTCTACTAAGTAAAAGTATTTTCATACTTCCATATAAAACCTGTATTGTGCCCTCACAATCATCCTTGTAATTTATCTACTGTGTGTTTACCCTTCAGTCCCATCACTTTCATCTTCTTACTTTGAAAAAAACCGACATTTCTTCAAACTATTTCATTTTCTTTGAAACCCAGAATGGCAATAAAATAAATAAAAAATGAGTACCACACCTATTTATTTAAAATGCATTGAACACTGATAGTGTGCCAAGTAAAGCTTTGAGACTTGGTGATACAGTCATAAACAAAACTAACAAAATCCCTGGCCTCATGAAGCAATGAAGCTTATATTCTCATGGGGCTAATAATAAACATTGAGAAATAATGTCAATTGGGGATCAATGATATTGAAGTAAAGTAAGCAGAATAAGAGTAGGGAGTGACTAGGAGTGCTGTTTTGGCCAGAGTGATCTGGAAGTTCTCTGTGCAGGGTGCAACATTTGAGCAAAGTCCTGCATGAAGTTTGAGAGCTGGCCAAGGATGTACCTGGGGGGAAAATATTCCCCTAAAGAGCAAATGGAAAACCTTAAGATAGGAATGTGTATAGGTACTAAAGTGCAAGGAAGCCAAGGTAGCTGAAGGAGAAGTGATAAGGATTTACTGAATGTATCATATAGCAAGATAAAGCAACTAAGATAAAATTAACATTGAAGGGGTAGCTTATGAAAAGTGAAAATTTACCAAGATGATGTAAAACTACTGCCTGACTTAGAAGTTGCAGATTTGAATATTAAAGATATTAGGCCAAGGATGCAATATGTGATCACTACTAGTAAGTATAAAGAATATATGGATTGGAGTTTGTCTATTTAATATTCCATCTATTTTCTGAGTATCACTAATTTATTTTCATGTTATTTGTGCAAAAAAAGTTTAACATGACCATAGAAATAAATGCATACATACATACAAATATAAACATGCATTTGTTTAAATGTTATTTGTGAGTATTTTAACATTCTTTTCCATATATAGCTATTGTATCACACTAGAGTGAATATTTCATTTTATAATACTGCTCTATGGCAAATATTTTTGAAAGATAACAGAGAATTGTTGTCTTTTGTACTTCAGAACAATACCATCAGATGGAAGACATCTGGAGTATATTTTCAAGCTCTATATTACAGATCTCTTAAAAATCAGAAAGTAATTAGGCAAAGGAGATGAAGAAGTAAAAGCATGTTTATTGAAAAAAATTTACCAAGAATATGGAAACATTATAAGAACAATCTGTTCTGTAAAAGAAGTACTACCTTGAAATAATAAACTATAAGAGACTGAATTTTAATGGACTTTTCTTAAGTAATGTTGATGATTCTAATGCAAACACTAACTTCGTTTTTCATATAAAATTTTCTAAATTGTTTTACCTAGCCATTTTAAAAATCAGGTTAGCAAGTTTTGTGTTCAGGAAATAAAAGAACATACAGAAGAAAAATTACAATGTATTATTTTTCTCATAAGCAATTTATATTTCTCATTTTTCTAATGAAATTAACAGAATCATTTACCTTCTTGAATACTATTTCAGAATCAGCCAGTTTAATTTACAGGTAACATTATTTTAAAAGAAAAATGCTACCTTTAATATTATTTTGTTAATTATAATTTATTTGTTAAATGTCTGGTATGAATGTTTTTAGTGATTTAAACATATTTTTCAGTAACTTGGCAAATGATGGAAAAATCTGTTATTACAAGCATAAATTAGACTTATTTAATCCTTATGTTAAGAAAACTATATGAAATGTTTCTATAGCTGAAAAAAAGTTAATGTTATTGAACTAATTTTAAACCATAACTTAATCAGAAGTGTTCTATACTTTCAATTGCTATGCTATATTACTTGGAATTTTAAGTGAGTTTACTACACAAAAAATGATATAGAGTATATAGCTACAGCTAAAGTGTCTTTATAGACCTAGGTAGACATAGAGTTTTAGTATCATAACTTGTTTTATACTTTAGGAGTTAGGATCTGTATGTTTTATAATAACAAATCCTCTATTGCTGCATGGGGCGGGGCAGCTGTAAGTGAATGGCTATCTTGGTTGAGGATACCTTTCAATAAAAATATGGAAAAAATTAAGGACTATAGATATGAAAAAATGGAGAAACAATATTTGTAACATTTCATCAAGCTTCATAACACATTAAGGTGTGTTATTTTATAATTTACGTTACCCAAAATAATTACCAGTAAAATCACTGAAATTAAAACTACTAGTGAAATTCTCTCTGGAGAGAAAAAGAAGCTTTTCTTTAGAGATGGACTTCTCATACATGGCATGCATCATGGCTGATTGAAAGTTGAAAGGAAAGAGTTTAAATCCCTGGGCTATGGCAGCAAGAAATTTTTAAAAATATAAATATATATTACAAATACATAAATACACATTATATTGTAAAATGTAAATACATAAATATACAAATATAAATATAGGCTGGGAACTGCTTCTGAGGCTTTCAAAATAGCAGGTATTAATACATCTTTCAAATAGAAGAACAATATAAACAGAAAAAAGAAATTAGACCCAAATGACTAGCTGATATAAAAAAGACTCCCTTCCAAAGCAAGCCATGAATTTAATCATTGTAATAAATCAAAATTACTTTATGAGAAAAAGCTATTTGAATTTCCTCTGACCCTGATGGTGGTCTCATACATGATTAGAAATGAAGTGCCACTGCACTCCAGCTTGGGCAACACAGTGAGACTTGGTCTCAAAAAGAAAAAAAAAAAAAAGAGAGAAAAGAAAAGAAATAAAGGGTCCTGGTCTTTGATGACTTTAATGTATCACTACGAAGACTATAAACTATAAAATACAGATAAACAATGAAGGAATAACAATTAGAACAAACCATGTCAAGTATAGAAATGGATTATGTTAAACAACTCTTGGATGAAAAGGAAAAAGCACATACCAGAATAAAAAAAGTACAATTTATGAGATTTAAAACTGATCAAAGGAGAGGATAATGTATTGCTCTAAGTACTTTTGTCACTAAAAATGAAAGAATGAAAATGAATGCGTCAAATTTTCAGCTCAAAAACCAGAAATAAAGCAAAACGATAAATTAAAAGAAAGCACAAAGAAGGAAATAATAATACATGAAAAATTAATGTTAGAGAATAGAAAAAGCAAAAAAAAAGATACATAAAAATCCTGCTTTTTAAACAAACCACTAGTTTATTTTATCAAGAAAAGTGGGAGAATGAGAGAGAGGACATGGCAAAGAGAAAATGGCCATTTTAACAGAAAACACAAAAAAAATTATTGAGCTACTTTTCTCTATTCAAATAGATTCAAAAACCTATAAAAATGAGTAATTTGCTAGAAAAATAAAGTTTAACAAAATTAACCTCACAGAATTCTTATATGGTCAAATTTCCGTAGAAAAAAATAAGAGAGTTGTGAGGAAATTACCTCAGAAAAGGACCAGTGCAAAATATTTTCACTGGGGAATTGTTTTAAACTTCCAAATGAGGCGGGAGTGTTCCCTGACCCTCTTGTGGGACTTGCGATGGTGGGAGGGATGGCTTGTTTTGCTCACCACTGAGTTCAAACCCCTTGTGGGAGGGAGAGGATACAGGTGAGTGGATGCAGGAGCTGGGGTGAGTGCCCTTAGATGCATTTATGAACCATTCTTGTACTGGCCCACAGCAGTGTCTAGTGGTTGACTGTGACCTCTAGAGCCCCAGAGGGTGTGTGTTTCAAACAATGCCCTTTTAGCAGTGGCAGTCCATAGATGGCTAAGTGTTAACCAGCTCAGTGGAGAGTAAGGGTGATATATACCCTACCCTCTTGGTACCTGGGTTCTTGTCTGGTATCCAGGAAGTATCAGGTTATGGGAATTTGAAGGATGGTGAATGAAGAGGTTTTATTGAGTGATGGTGGTGGCTCTCAGTGGGATAGGGAGCTTGAAAGGGGATGGAGTGGGAAGATAACCTTCCTGAACTCCTCTCTGAATGTCCAGCTGCCTCTTCGACATTCAGGCACTTACTCTCTTTTCTTCTCTGCCACACCACTCTGCTCCTCTGCCAGGGGAGTTTTGGGTTTTTATAGGTAGAGGATGGGGGTGTGGCAGGCCTGGGTGGTTTTGGAAAAAGCAACATTGGGTGGGAAAAATAAAGATGTGGAGTTCTCATTTAGGGCTGTGGGCCCAGGCTTGTGAGTGGGGCCTTTTCCAGGGAACCACCCCCCTCTACCCAGTATTTCCCTGCCTCCTGTCTGTATCACAAACACCAAACAGTCTCAATGATCCATAAATTGTTCCAGAGCATTGAAAATGAAGAAAATCTATTAATAACTCTTATGAAGCAAATATATTATTAAAGCTCATAAAAACAGTACCCAAAAAATAAAGCCAGATCATTATTACTTTGCTGTAAAAGTGTTAAATGGAATATTTGCAAACTGAATCCAATGCTACATTAAGAAAGTAATATATGAAAACCAACCAGCATTTATTCCATGAATTCAAGGCTGGTTCAATATTAGGAAAATCATCAATATAATTCACTAGATTATTAGATGTAATCATGTTACTATTTCTATATATGATGGAAAAGCCTTCAGCAAAATTTAACATCCAATTCTGATTTTAAAAAAAACACTCAAAAATTTATTTATTCTTGACAATGTATTTATCTATATTTATATATAATTATCTATTATCTATCTATCTATCTTAGTTTTCAAGACAGCATCTTACTTAGAGGAAAATATCAGAGGAATTTACATTAAATTCAGGAATAGGGCAAAATGCCTACTACCTTTTCTACTATTTCACATTGTACTATTATACTGGAAATAGATCTATTTCAGTTTGCAGATGAGATGATAATAGAGATGAAAGTTCCTAAAGAATAAATTAAAAATTGCTTTTAAACAAAGAAAAATTTCAATAAGTTATAAAGTTGAAAGAAGAAAGGAAAGCACTTTAAATCTCTGGGCTATGGCAGGGATTTATAGAACAAACATACTGAAATCAAATTGTCTTCGTATAAAAAAAAACTGCCCATTAGAATATAAAGAAGTCAATTACAGAGGCAATAAAAGTTAAGTACTGAAGAATATACTTAATACTAAATGTAGAAAGCGTAAATGAGGAAACACTTTTTAAAAACCCTGAAAGACACAAAAGTAAGTTTGAATCAATGAAAAGGATCCATACTCTTGATTAGGACAACTCACACGCATAATGACCTCAGTCTTCTCTATGTTAACATAGAAAGTTAAAATAATACTACCCCAAAATACAAACACACATTTTCTTTCTTATATCACTGCACAGGTTAATACCAAAAGTAATATGGAAAAATGAGAAAATAAGCAAGTAAAAATTACCAGAAAAATTTAGGGGTCAGACTTACCAGATATTAGAAGCTGCTATACTAGACTAACAGTTTATGGAAATGCAATAGAAAATCCAGAAACAGATCCAAATATACAAGTAAATACGCTATATGATAAAGGTGACATATCTAATCACTATTCACTATTGCATCATTTCATAGGCAGCAACCCCTCCCACCTTTTTATTTTTTTTTGAGACAGGATATTGCTCTGTCACCTAGGCTGGAGTGCAATGATATAATCATAGCTCTCTCTAATCCCAAATTCCTGGGCTCAGGCAATCCTTTTGTCTCAGCCTCCCAAGTAGCTAGGACTACAGGTATGCCACCAGACTTGGTTAATTTTTAAAATTATTTTAGAGATGGGGTCTTGCTATGTTGCCTCGGCTGGTCTCCAACTCCTTGCCTCAAGTCATCCTATCGCAGCTTTCTGAGTTGCTGCAATTACAGGCATAAGCCACTGCACCTGGTCCCAAAGACAGCCTTTTTAATGAATAGTGCTGAGACTTTGGTTAGCCATTTGAAAAAATATAAAAGCAATTCCTTATATCAACTGTGTGAAGGAATGTATTTCAAGTGGATCAGGAGTCTAAATGTTTTTAAAAAATCAAACAATTAAAGTATTAGAATATAACATGTTTGAATTATTCTATAAACAGTATAAAATCACAAGACACCAAACAATTAAGGAGATTATTTATTCAGCAATTGTAACAGAAAAAACATTAAATAATGAGGAACATCTCAAATAACTGGATTTTATAGAAGCAAGCAATCAAGAGAGTCATTCAGGAGACTTATGGGAGTCATGTAGAACCGTGGGGATGAGTATGTCTTATCTGAGTCATTAAGAAAAGGTGGAGTTGGGCCTTATCACTGAATACCTGAGAACGGAGTAATCCTTTCTGGTTATCAAGTTCTGGGGAAACAAAACAGTGTGGAAACTTCTCACCCTTCTCTTTTCTTGCTGCAGAGGGCTCAATTGATTTCAATATTGTCATGAGTCTAAGAATACAATAGTCTACCCCCTTATTTATGAAGGGTATGTTCCAAGATCCGTAGTGGATGCCTACAACCATTCAGCACAAACTCTCTGCAATTATCCCAGTTTATACACAGGGGCATGGTTCCAGAATCCCCATGTATACCAACATCCTGGCATAATACAGTCTGTGCTCAGCCCTATGGAACCCACATATAAAGAAAAGTCAACCTTCCTGATATGAGGGATTTTGCATCTGAGGAATACTGTATTTTCAATTCAAGTTTGGCTGGAGAAAAAAAATGTATAAGTGCATTTGTGTATTGTTCAAAGGATAACTGTAGATATTATGTTTTTTCGTATACATACAAACCTGTGATAAAGTTTGATTTATAAATAGGCACAGTAAGACATTAACAATAACTAATAATAAAATAGAACAATTATAAATGTATACTGTAAAAACTACTGTGCATGATATTATAATGGTAGCTAAGTGTCATTATTTGTCTAAACCCCAGAATGTAAAACACTAATAGTAAATCCTAATGTAAACTGTGGACTTTGGGTGATAATGATGTGTGGATGTAGTTCATCAATTGCAACGCATATAGCACTCTAGTGGAGGATCTCAATAATGAGGGAGCTGGGTGCGTGAGCATAGGAAGTCTATGGGAAATTGTAACTTCTGTTCAATATTGCTTTAAAAATAAATACTATTAAAAAAGAACTAAAAAATTGAAAGAATAGTCTAAAATCTCATAGAAAATAAATAATAAAAATTTACAAAACATTTACAAAAATTGCTTAGTGAAACAAACTTTAGTTACTATTAGCAATAAAATATCCTTTCAATCAGCAGTTGCTGAAACTTACTTTTTCTTTGTTACTACAACATTTAGTTTATATAAACCTGCTGACTTTAGTTCCTTTCCTCATCTTTTAAAGCAAGAAGATAGACAAAAAATTGCTAAAATCACTTATATACATTATTACACCTCTCTCCAAATAACTGAAATTACTTTTAAAATATATTTCTTCACCAGTCTGTAAGCCATTCAAGGTCAGGTGCTAGTTCTATTTTTTATTGTTTATCAAGCCTATGTAATAAAGATTTGTGGACATAATGAATATAATGATCATAATAATGATCATCTCAATCTGTGCTCCTATAACAAAATACCTGAAGTGAGGTAATTTATAAAGACCAGAAATTTACTTTTTCACAGTTCTGGAGCCTGGGAAGCCCCATATCAAGGTGCCAGCAGGTTTTGTGTCTGGTGAGAACTTGGTCTTTACTACCAAGTTGGTACTTTGACCTCACATGAAGGAAGAGCAGAAAACAAACCCACTCCCTCATGCCCTTTTATAAAGGCCCTAATCCCATCCACTAGAGCTCACCCTTATACTTAATCATGTTCTAAAGGGACCACCTTTTAATACTTTCACGTTGGTAATTAAGTTTCAACACATGAATTTTGGAGGCCACATTCACACCATAACAATGATATTAAGAGAACAAATGGATAATGAGGGAATGTATATCATGGAGTAACTTTGTTATTTACTTAGTTACAAACTTGACTAGAAAGTATCAATGGAAGAAAAACTTTTCCTCTACCAACTTAGGTCCCAGTAGTAGAGGTGCTTTTGAGCCATTCCCTTGGAGATACCTGGAGTTTGAGGAAAAATTGAAACTGGAGATATAAATTTCTATAAATTTAGTTGGAGGCCACATGATTTTAAAGCTATGAATCTTGAGTATAACTGGAGAGGAGGGCTCTAAGGAGTAAACCCCAGAATATTCTAATTTTTAGGATACAGGGAGATGAGGAGGATATAACAATGGGAGACAGAAGGGGAGATCGGTGAGGTAAGAGGAGCAGCAGAAATCTGTCAGAGAAAAAGAGGCCTGAGCTCTTAGGTGGTCAGGTGGTCAATTAAGACAAGAAGCCAAACTGAAAAGAACAGTCAGGCTTTATACACTTCCTCAGGTAGTATAATCAACACCCAAAGCAGGAAAAGCTGCCAGTTTTCCCAGCATTTTCTATTTTTCCCTGTGGAATGGTACTAGATGTATTAACGTAGAATGTATGTCCCATTGCCATAGAAGCCTTGCTCTAAAGATTTATGATGTTTTATAGACCGAGAGGCCAGAGGGAAAAGGCCAGGAGGAAGGAAGAAGGGAGATAAATAGGAATGAAAAAGTGCTGAGAGTAGAGAATAGTGCCTTCAAAGTCCCTTGATGAGGAAGTCTCTGTAGAGGTAACCAAGAAAGGACTTGGGTAAGGACTTCACATATAGAGGGCCTCTGGATGGAAGCACCTGAGCTTGGAATGCAGCTATATACAGGAACATGGCCAGTGCAGGTGGGCTTGAGTCCTTGTCTGTGACTCCCTCCAGAGACTGCATTGCACTGGTCTGCAGCACAACTGGTGTTAGGCGGGCAGATTTACCCTGTGAGATCTGCCATGTAAAACCTTTATAATTGCCCTATGGCTGGGTGTGCAAGTTTATATATAGGATTTTGACCTGCAATAGGACTCTCCAAAAGTGATGTCCCAGAAGCCAAATAGTGAGTGACCAAAGGAGTCAAATACTTTTGAGAACTCAGTAAAAGAAGAACTGAAAATGAATACAAGACTTTCAAGCTATAGTTTACTGAGAATGATGATTTCCAATTTCATCCATGTCCCTACAAAGGACATGAGCTCATCATTTTTTATGGCTGCATAGTATTCCATGGTGTATATGTGCCACATTTTCTTAATCCAGTCTATCATTGTTGGACATTTGGGTTGGTTCCAAGTCTTTGCTATTGTGAATAGTGCCGCAATAAACATACGTGTGCATGTGTCTTTATAGCAGCATGATTTATAGTCCTTTGGGTATCAGTAAACTATCGCAAGAACAAAAAACCAAACACTGCATATTCTCACTCATAGGTGGGAATTGAACAATGAGATCACATGGACACAGGAAGGGGAACATCACACTCTGGGGACTATTGTGGGGTGGGGGGAAGGGGGAGGGATAGCATTGGGAGATATACCTAATGCTAGATGACGAGTTAGTGGGTGCAGCGCACCAGCATGGCACATGTATACATATGTAACTAACCTGCACAATGTGCACATGTACCCTAAATCTTAAAGTATAATAATAAAAGAAAAAAAACAAATAAAACAAAAACAAACAAACAAACAAAAAGAAATAAATAGAATACCCTATCATCCAGAAAAAAAAAAAAAAAAGACTTTCAAGCTTTGCTCTGCAGAATCATAGGATTCCTGGAGGTGCCACACAGGTCCCTGTGACAGCGGAGCGGGAGGGTGGCATGGCCAAAAATATTCTGGAACTATCTCCCTGCTACAGTAAGATCTGCTCTACTTTTATCTTTTGGGTTCCATATGAGATTTCTTTTGAAAAAGAGGGTTCCACTTCTTTTGATAAAAAAAAAATTGAAAAGTGTTGTGTATATTCTACTATTAAGAAAGGAAAAGAGCAGAGAGACAGACCATCCCTGTGGTCCAGACTCTCAAGGACAGCTTAAATCTGAGAGTAAATAGAGAGTAGATGACGCATCCATTTAACCAAAGTGCTGCCTTTAGGGGAGTGACAATGCAAGACACTGAGTAAGAAAGAATAGCTGCAAAATAGAACATTGACAAGTCAGAACTGGATTATATAGAAAATATTTGCAAATAAATAAGGAGTAGATAGACAATCCAAATAAGAAGGAGAGTAAATATTTACTTTTCAAAATCACCAATAAGTACAAAAATTGGAAGAAAAAAAAAACCCAACTTCTTACATTACCAGGAAAATGCCAAAGAAAAAAGAACCCCCCAGTGAAATGCTACTGTTTATTCAAGGATCAAGGATTCATGACACTGTAAAAAAGACCAATAATATTTTAGACAGTTTGTACAGATTCAGGAAAATCACTATTGTTAGAAGTGATTACAATTATTACTATTATTACAATCAGTTGGAAGAAATTTTTCACAATGAGTTTTATAGCAGAACATATTTATACCCTATGACACAGAAATTCCATACTTACATATCTACCAGAAAAGCAGATATCTGTGCACCAAAAGAAATGTACGTGAATGCTCAAAGCACAATTATTCACAATAGTCCCAAACTGAAAAGAACACATATGCATATCAAAAGTAGAACAAATAGTTGTATATACATACAACAGAGTGGTATACAGCAATGAAAATGAACATATGAAACAGCATTGTAGACTCCCACAAACATAACTTTGAATGGAAAGATTCAAATGCAAAACAAAGCATGCCACATGGTTTCATCTACATAGAGTTAAACAAAAGCAAAAACAACATATGGTGTTAGAAGTATGAATAGTGGTTTCCTCTTGGAGGGAAGAACGATAGTGACTGAGATAGGACACAGATTTCTACAGTAGTTCTTGATTTTGTTATTTTTTATATAGTGTGTTTTCTTTGTGATAATTAAGCAAGATGTGCACTTAGGATTTGTGACTTTGCGTTAGTGCGTGTGTGTTTGTGTATTATGTGTGTATATTTTATAAATTTATAATACAGAATGTATAATATGTCACATATGTTTACATAGATGTGTATATGTACATGTGTATTTTATGTACATGTACATATGATATATATATGTATTTTATGTACATGCACATATGATATGTACATACATACTCCAACTTTTTAAAGTTTATAAAATTTATAAAAGTTTCTAAAAACAGTGATAGAGACAGGAGGCAGCCAAGGGCCCCTGGGAAACCCCGCTTTCAAGCCTAAAACAGCCTGAAGGTTAAAAGAATGGACTGCTGGTCCCACATGAAGCTCAACCTTTCTCAACTGATTCTTCGTGAATAATGTCCACCTGCTCACTAGGAGGAGCGGGTGGAGCCTCAGGAAATTCGCACCATTTGCAGCGGGGAGGAGCCTGGCCTCTGCTGTTCCTGTGTGGGGACTTGGTATTCAATCTATGAGGTAGAAGTCATTGGCAAGACCCCCTTTCCCTTTGCTGAGGGTTTTCCTTTCTTTTTCCTTTTCATCAAATAAATTCAATTTTCCTCACCCTTCCATGTGTTTGTGAGCCTAATCTTTCCCTGTCTTGTGATGAGATTCTGATTTTAGCTGAATTATGGAGAAAGTTTGGCAACAACAGTACACTGTGGCTAGAAAAATGAAGGGCTCAGAGACATTGAACCAAAAAATGTGTTGAAAATACAGGATATTAAAGTGTATTACTTCAGTCTTCTTCCCTTTCTCTGATCTTTCCTTCTGAGACTTCTCTTTTCTTTCCTTTTATTCCATTGCATTTGCATTTCTTTTTCTTTCTTCCTTTCTTTTTCTATAAGATGTAACTGGCAACCTGAACATATTTTAGTAGATCCATCTCCTTTGAAGATAAATTGTATATAATGTCACTTCTAAGATAATTTGGTATTTTCTAAATAATCTTTTAAAAAAAAATCCATCAATTTGCTACATAATTTAAAACATCAAAATTCCGATGCTTGAAATAATTAAAATAAAAATATCAGATCAAATAAAGTAGGAAACTCATAGAGAACACTCCTTGTTGTATGTATCAAGTGATTATATTAAGATGACAGAAGTAGCCAGGTGAGGTGGCTGACATCTGTAACCCAGCACCCTGGGAGTCTGAGGAGGGAGGATTGCTTGAAGCCAGGAGTTTGATACCAGCCTGGGAAACATCGGGAGACCTCTTCTCTACAATCTTTTAAAATTAGCTGGGCATGGTGCTGTGAGCCTGTAGTCCTAGCTACTTGGGAAACTGAGGCAGGATAATCCCTTGGGCCCCGGAGTTTGAGGCTACAGCGAGCTCTGATAATGTTACTGCACTGTAGCCTGGACAGCAGAGCAAGACCCTGTCTCAAAAAAATAAAAATTACACAAGCAACATTAGACACAAAATTAATTCTAGTGTTCTTATGATTTCACAAAATAAAAGCCATTTAAATAAAAATAATTTAAGAAATGACAAGAACATGTTTCCCTAAGAATCACACTTTAATAAATGTACATGAATAAATTTGGAATGGGAAATATTACATATAATATCTTAATTTTATAATGTATCACATATACCTGTGTTTTTGATATAAGCTTTTCGATTTGGAAACATACATTTGCCTTTCAGCATAAAGTGGTCTAGAATGTATGTATTATTCTGATGATGCTTTTAGACCTGTTGTCAAAAAGTGTTTTACATAGGTTTATTGATAAATTTAGAACTGTGATCTGAATGCTTTTTAGCACAATTAGGAATGTTCTGAATGAATTAATACTAGCCAAAGTACAACTTCACTTTGGCCACTTTAATCTTCCATAGCTTTCACCTGATACAATCAGAATGAATGCAGATTGTTGCATATCAGGTATGTGGCTAGAGACAGCTGCGGAAACCTGCCTTCAGGAATGTCCCTGCCTGGTTTCTGTCACACGTTGTTCAGTACATTTATAGGACAGTATATGACATTTAAAAATGTATCTGAGAGGAATGTGAGAATCAATCAGGATATATCCCTCTTGGTATTTTTTTTTTGGCAAGTTGCTTTGACCATTGTTTTGAAAACAATGCCATGATATGTTTAAAATATAATCCAATCCTCGATCAGTAAAGCTGGCAGTCAAGAAATGTTATTTATAAGGAGACATATAGGTTAAAGCTTATAACAAAATGTCAAAGGAAAGTGGAGGATAAACAGAGGAACCAATTTCATCTTCCAATTCAGAGACTCAATGTAAACCATCCAGAATGTATATTACAGAGAGGCAGGCATGTTAATTTAGGAGGCTTTATTTTTTCTTCAAATAGTAGGTTCTTAACAATTATCTGCTGAATGAATGAATGAAAATTGAAATTAGAAAGAGTTGGAAATTGAGTCAAGTCAATTCTACTGCTGTGTCCCATTGTCACACTGTGAGGTGAAGGAGTAGTATAATCTATGGTGATGGTCATGCTAACCCCAGTGCTCATGCAGTACAGAGAAGGGCTTCCAAAGTTATTTCCGAAGTTAGATCACACTCACAGTCTCAGCCAGCTTCCAGCTAGGCTCTGGAAAATATCGATCGACAAATTTTTGGATAGACTATTTTACACTTTGAGGGATAATTTTTTTTTTCAGTAGGATCTTATCAAATAATGTATGGGACTTTTTGAAAATATTAACAGGAAAAATATGCTAATGACGTAAGGTTGAGGAGAGAATGAAATAGAGAGATGGGCCCAATATAAATCAGAAGACACTGAGAAGTACCTCAATTCTCAGCAAGGAGACTCTCCATATGAGATCATCGATTATGCTTATTTTGTTCTTCTTAGTTTTTATATTTACACAATTTTCTATAATAAACTTTTTTCAATTATAAAAATTTTAAAAACCTTAAAAAATTAACTTTTTAATAGACATAATAAGAACATGATAGCTTTCATCCTAGTAACGAATCTCAAGACAATACTTCAACTGTTAGAACAGAGAATACAAACAAATTATCCCTATGGAATAGCTGACCTTTACTAACCTTTTGATTTCTCTGGGCCTGAGACTAATACTGGCCTACATGTCTGACTCCCATCTTTATACCCCAAATCCTGTAAAAACCAAGTAATCTTTTTTTTTCAAAAAAGAAAACAACCACAGATATGTACACACAGATACAGAAATAAAAACAAAGCTAACAAGTTTTAAAAGAGACTAGAAGATGAATGAGATTTTAGGACTATTAAAAGCTGTTTTTAATAACCTCCTTAAAATGAAAAATAATGTAATAAGACATCCCTTTTATTCTTTTTGAATCATGTCAGAAAGTCTTTGTCTTATGCTTATTTGCTGAAGTGAATGATGCCGCTGAACCTCGTTAGATCACTTTGTCTTTATTTCCTCTTCCAGAACATGTCATTTCACTTTTCTTGGAGCTGATCAACATCCATCACACATTTTCTTTCAAGCTGACAATATACACAGGGAGTTTTGAATTTTGTGAACTCTTCTATTATTATTAAGTGTTGTCAATTGTCAGCATCCATATTCTATTCCGATGATGAATAGAAGCATTATATTTCAGCATCAAAATGCAGTTGGGGTCGTAATGAGCATCATTAGGGACCTTAATGGGAGTCAGAACTGTATGTCATTTTATTCAGGTTTTTCTAAGTTTATTTGTGTTTTTTTGGTTTGTTGTTTTTTCTTTTTTCTTTTTTTTACATTTTTCTACCAAGCAGGTGAGAGTAGAACAGCATTGTGATTTTAAAAGTACACCATTTGTAGAGTCTTCCAGTACCGTTGGCTATGCAGGATTTTCACAGCAGGCTTGAACCCAAT
Source organism: Pan paniscus (assembly GCF_029289425.2). NCBI lineage: Eukaryota > Metazoa > Chordata > Mammalia > Primates > Hominidae > Pan > Pan paniscus. Next base: position 131,899,199 of record NC_073252.2, on the reverse strand, counting down.
CTGGTGCCTTGAACATCCCCAGGCACTGATAAAAGTATCTAGGCTGCTGCCAAAAAAGGCCTCAGTCCTGAGCCAGATTCCTTAAACTCTCAAATAAACTCCATAATCTTACTTCATTGCTGTGGACATACTTAGGAAGAACATCCCTCTTCTCTTACTGCCTCTGGTGAGAATTCCTGCAGCCCACTCTTTATGCAACTTCCTCTAATAAATGCTTTGGACTGACCACTCTGATGTTTAGTGCTTCTTTCTTTGGAACCTCAACTAGCCCCATCTTGGCTAATTTGGGGCACTCTTGTGGAAATTCATCTGCAGCTGCTTTCGGGGCAACTCCAGCCACAGGTTTGGCTGGACTAAACCCCATTCCACCACATCTATTCACAAAACATCTGTTTCTATTTCTATCTAGTTGATTGAGTTTTAATGAAGACTTCAACAGCCATTAAATGTATAGTAACAGTCCTTCTTAATACCTACTTTTACTTTCAAATCTTCCTTGTAAATTCAGTTTGAGGCTTTACTGAACATACATTTTAAAATATATATTGGATAACTATATGCTTAAATTTGAATATATTAGATGTCTATAATAGAAATAAAAAAATTGCTTTGGAGTCTGACTCATAAAATAAGTGATCCCTTGATTTTGCCTTAGAACTTAGCATACATGTCTGTTTGCAGAAGTTGTCAGTTACATGGTCAATATGATACACTGTGTGTTAGTGACAACAGACATCCCTATGGAACCTTCTTAGTGTGTGTTAGTAATCCATAGTTCTATGTAGATTAAACATAGACTAATTTTCATAACCTAAAATCACCTTTTTTGACTTCTACAAATTGAGACAATTCTTAAAGGGAAACATAACTTTTCAGAATTTAATTTTTATTATTTTGTTGTGTCACTTCCTATAATTTTTATGTAAATATCATTTTAAAGCTTTCTGTGGATACATAAAAATGATGTTTTATTAACCAAAGAGATTAGGTGACTCCTTCTTATTTCATAAGCCAAGTTAACTAGCACTGTACCTTTCACTCTGAAGTTAGAGAATTAAAGATCTCAGACTTAATTTGAAGAATCAACTCTAGTACTCTGGAAAATGGATTTTTTTTCTTGGCAATAAAAGAATATAAGAATTCCCAAATGAAATATCAATCACAACTCAGACATTCCAACTCCTACTGCTGTATTGGGAACAGAAGTAAAAATCAATGCTGGATAAAGTGCCAAATGCAAATTACCGTTGAAAGAGAAACATTGCTCCAGGTATAATAGCAAAGCTGTATAAGGTGATATCTGAGAGGTGACAGGCTCATGAAGAACACTTCTTAGACTCTCTTTTGAACTATGGCACTGGTCAAAGTAGTTAAGGTAGAAATATGAGATCAAATCTTGTTTTCTAATTCACTCATGTGACATATTTCAAAATAGATGCAAATTTAAGGACAAAGATATTTTTCCAAATGTTCTGAAATACTAGATTAAACCACATATATTTATCTTCTTAGTTGAAGCTATTATTATTTCCAGCAATATTCAGTAGGAAATAATCTCATTCCAATATTTAAAGCATAGTATGTCTGTAGGTTAAAAGCAATTTATAATAAAAAAATAGAAATAAAATGGAAAAAATTAATACCAGGTTTTATACTCATTAGTTGTATTTTTCTGGTCATTTCCAAAAAAATTTTTTTTAACTATATAGTTTTCTGAAGACCTGTCACTGTCATAGCTAACACAAATAGAAAGCATTTTATAAAAACCGTATAATATTAAATTTTAGAATTACCATTATTTTCCAAGGACCTTGGCTATTATCACATTCAGCAGTTCAGTAAGATGAGATTTCATCTCTATTTCTATTAATTGGGGGGAAATCTCTCTCTCTCTTTCTCTCTCTTTCTCACACACACACATACACAGACATACCCACACACACACACAGACATACACACACAGACACACATCCTTGTATTCTTACTAGCAGTTTTAAAAGATGCACAGTTTTTTTTTTTTTTTTTTTTGAGAGGGAGTCTTGCTCTGTTGTCCAGGGTGGAGTGCAGCGTCACAATCTCAGCTCACTGCAAGCTCTGCCTCCCGGGTTCATGCCATTCTCCTGCCTCAGCCTCTGGAGTAGCTGGGACTACAGGCGTCCGCTACCACGCCTGGCTAATTTATTTATTTTTTTTTAGTAAAGATGGGGTTTCACCGTGTTAGCCAGGATGGTCTCGATCTCCGACCTCGTGATCCGCCTGTCTCAGCCTCCCAAAGTGCTGGAATTACAGGCGTGAGCCACCGCACCCGGCTGCACAATTATTTTTTAAATGTTACAAAACAGGTTGGTTGTGGTGGCTCAAGCCTGTAATCCCAGAACTTTGGGAGGCAGAGGCAGGCGGGACACGAGGTCAGGAGTTTGAGACCAGCCTGGCCAATATGGTGAAACACCGTCTCTACTAAAAATACAAAAATTAGCCGGGCCTGGTGGTGCACGCCTGTAGTCCCAGCTACTTTGGAGGCTGAGGCAGAAGAATCGCTTGAACACAGGAGGCGAAGGTTGCAGTGAACCAAGATCAGGTCACTACACCCCAGCCTGGGCGACAGAGCAAGACTCCACCTCAAAAAAAAAAAAAAAAAAAAAAGCCCGGGCATGGTGGCTCACGCCTGTAATCCCAGTACTTTGAGAGGCTGAAGCAGGCAGATCACCTGAGGTCCGGAGTTTGAGATCAGCCTGACCAACGTGGAGAAACCCGGTCTCTACTGAAAAAAAAGAAAAAGAAGAAAAAAAATTAGCCAGGCATGGTAGTGCATGCCTGTAATCCCAGCTACTCTGGAGGCTGAGGCAGGAGAATGGCTTGAACACGGGGAGGTGGAGGTTGTGGTGAGTTGAGATCGCCCCATTGCACTCCTGTCTGGGCAACAAGAGTGAAACTCCGTCTGAAAAAAAAAAAAAAAAAAGCTACAAAACTTATCTCTATGCTGAAAATTCAGCCTAATTCTAGGACTATAAAGAGTATTTTCCTGTCACTGGAGTCTTTTTTATCAGTTTAACAACTATACATAATTCCACTTTCCAGGACTCTGACCAACATTAACCCATCATGCCTCTCGTTCTAATATTTTGTTCTTTCTTTTGTTTTTTGTTTAGTGCTAAGCAATATGGCAAGCACAAGCAATAGTAACAGTAGTTTCATTTTCTTTTTGAATAACCACTTTCCTTTTAGATTCCTTTAAGTACACGGTGTGTGACATATACACAGGTGATATTAACCAGAAAAGAAAGCAGCCCACGTCTGTTATTTTTATACACGTGCTTTTGGTGCTCATTATTCCATTTATGGAAAAGTTCAGGGAATATGTTATGCCTTGATTAGGAAAGTAGAATGCATGAACATGGGTGAACTAATTCTAATAATTTCTGTGCTTGGTATAGTATAGAGATACTTACGTAAGCTTTTACTTTAGTATTACTTATGTTAAGTCCAGGGGGTCATTTTAGGTTAGTTATCACTTACCTTAAATCACTGCATTTCAAATAGTTTGTTTTAGATAAGAATTTTTATGTACATAGTTTGATTTTTTAAATATCTTTTTTGTCCTGCAAGTATAAATCTCTGTTTTTTGTTTTGTTTTGTTTTGTTTTTTTGTGGGGTGGTTGGTTTTCCCCCATGGGCATTTGCCTAGATGCTGATGTTCGATGTAATTTAGTTAAAGATAAATATTTAATTGATTGCCGAAGCATGATCAGATTCCATGTGTCACATAATTGCAAACATGATGAAATCAACTTAAAAATTATGTGAAAATAGATTTTATATTAAAAACAACCTTCCAAGGGAATAAACAGATATGAGAATACTGGAAATAGAGAAAATTAATTGAATAATGAAGGGGAGGTTAGAACACAAACGCCAGAGGTAAACAAAAAAGCGTAAAGGATATGGGACTTATGATTTGTCCTTAGGAGAGACTTTCTACGTGGGAGGTGAAAATGTGCACACAACTGGAGACACTACTATGATTACTGTTTTATTGCTAACCTACTTACTCCAAAAGGATATCTTGTTTAGCTCACCCACCCAATGATGTTAACCCACATAACAAGGTCAGTCATTCTATCTAAGCTTCTTTAATTTTCATAATGTAATTACACTTTTTTTCCCCTCTTCTGCGACACTAATGCACTGAATGAATCAGTGGTTATTTTTATAGCAGCAAAGATCACAGATGCTTTTTTTAGGCTTTCATAAAACAATCTTACTACTGGGGAGAAAAAAGTAAAAGTAAGACTGTGTGCCCAGATTGCCTATATTTATGGCTGCACTGAATATATTAATATAAAGAAAGCAATGTTCAACAAATGGAGCAGAAAAAGAATACATAGCTGTACAGAAGTTTTCAAGATGGAACATTTCAAGAAACTTAATTCAATCCATGTGTATTATAGAAAACACAGACAAATGCGTGCACATATATACCCATAAACATACAATTTAAGCACAATAGAAGATGTAGAAAAGAATAATATGTCAAACCTTCCCAAGGAAGTTTGCTACCATGTGAAATTGCAAACATGTATGCAGTAAGCTATAATATGAACTATTCATGCTATAAAAATGTTCTATAGAGCAACAGTAGCACAGAAATATAATTATTTTATGAGATATATTGCTATGACAGGCAATCTAATTATCATGGACATAAATGCCATCTGGATGATGACATCATGCTTTCAAAATGTATACACATATACACACATTCACACATACACATATATGTATATAAAACTAGGTATATATGAAAGTCTATCTATCTAACTATCCATATGGATATGTCTATATATCCATAACAGTTGTCCCCTCAAAGCTCCAGACCCACATGCTCAGTTGCTTACCTGACAAATCTTGGATATCTCATGAGCATTTCAAATGTGTCACGTCCAAAGCTGAGCCTTTGGTTTATTACTTGCCCGCAAGGATTCCCTCCATCAGTCTTATCTTCTTACAAAATGGTACCACTAGTTACTCATTTGCTCATGTCAAAACCTACATAATTTTGACTCCTTCCTTTTCCTGACTCCCCACATATAAGTCAGAGGCAAGCATTGTTGATTCTCTCACATGTATGTCCCTTCCTTCTGCACTGAAGATGTTCCCATCTTCACTGTTACTGCTGGCCCTACTTCGGCTTCACCTATCAATCCATTCTGCACTCTCCAAGGAATGTGATCAGAAAGAATAAATCAAATGCTGTCACTTTGAAGGCACCTCCCACACTTCGTACTTTAGTGTTAATAAAAATCTAAACTTTCTTATTTTAACCCAGCCTCTCTTCTAAACTCATCTGTTGCAACTCCAGTCATCAGAAACTTTCAGACCCTTTTTCCTTTTTAAGGCTTTTTGAAGTGTCATAATTCTGATTTCCACTTTTTAAATGGCTTTAAATTCCTATTTCAACTAAGTTATCTTCAACAAGAAGTCATTCTGAAAATTTTCCTGAAATTAGGTATCCAGGTAACTGCATTCAAAAAAAAAAAAAAAAAAAAGGTAGTGTGTGTTGTAGCTATAGCTCCTCATTCCTCACTTCTCTTTTTTTTTTCCAGTTCCTATTATAAGAAATGATTGCCCTGTTCATTTGTTTATTTACTTTACTTGTTTCCTGGAAAATGTGTGCCTTGCTAACCAACTTATCTTTATCTTTGACCAATTTAATGATGTAAACAATCAATATATATTTTGGAATCAATGGATACATGCTTGCAGAGTCATGGTCCAGGAGTACCCACGAGGACAGCATGCTCCAGCAGATGCTATAAAACACATAAAATTTTACATGGTCAAGTAAGAATAAGAAGCAAGTAATTGATGTTTAATCGATAGATAAGAAAGAAAAAATATAATAATAAAAATTATGGAAAAAGAAAATTAAACTGGAATCTGACTACAGATTTTTAGAGTTTTATTTTTTGAAAGTAGGAAGTCATCTTATATTAAATCACATTAGAAAAATAACCAATGTCCGCTTGGGGGAATATGTTGGATAAAGCTAAAAGTCTTAACACAGTCTACTTTGGATGCTATTAGAATAGTTCAGATAATTAATGATACTCATTACTCAATAAGTAAGAACAGTAGATTGATTCAGCAGATATCACTCCAGTTGAAGCTTCTGAATGCATTATTAATAAATTTATTTATTTATTTACTCAATGAAGATATTGACTAAGACTTTTTTATCTTAAGAACTGCTAGAAATCTAGGTAGGTTCAAGAGATGGATGAAACATTCAAACCTTGGCCTCTCAGCTCTTTGATCTCCTTAATCACAATATGTTCTCCTTTTCTAAACATTTACCATCAACCCTCACATTCACAATCTCTAAATTAAAATCACCTTAAAGTACTCCTACATTGACATCAGACACTTTCAAATCCTTTGGACTATCTACTCAAAACCCTGAACTTCTCCTGTCTTTGAAATCTTGGAAATATCCAGTCATTAGACACTTTTTGTCTTTAATTCAATTATAAGAAACGCTTAAACAAATTCCCATATTAGGTTTAATATAACTTAAACACAATCATTTTTCTCCCTCCCCAAGGAGATTAACTGACCATGATTATTTTCAATTGTCTTAAAATACAGCTGATATAGCTTGGTTGTGTCCCCACCCAAATCTCATCTTGAATTGTAGTTCCCCTAATCCCCATGTAGAGTGGGAGGGACCCAGTGGGAGGTAATTGAATCATGGGGCCAGTTACCCTCATGATGTTCTCATGATAGTGAGTGAGTTCTCACAAGATCTGGTAGTTTTATGAGGGACTTTTCCACTTTTTGCTTGGCACCTCTCTCTCCTGCCACCATGTGAAGAAGTACTTGTTTCCTTCCCTTTCTACCATGATTGTAAGTTTTCTGGGACCTCACAAGCCCTGTAGAACTGTGAATCTCTTTCCTTTATAAATTACCCAGTGTTGGGTATTTCTCCATAGCAGCCTGAGAATAAACTAATACAGTAAATTGGTACTAGGAGCAGTGGAGCTGTAAAGATACCAGAAAATGTGGAAGCGACTTTGGAACTGGGTAACAGGCAGAGGTTAGGACAATTTTGGGGGCTCAAAATAAGATAGGAAAATGTGGGAAAGTTTGAAACTTCCTAGAGACTTGGAGGGCTCAGAAGACAGGAAGATGTGGGAATGTTTGGAACCTCCTAGAGATTTGTTGAATGGCTTTGACCAAAATGCCAACAGTGATATGGACGATGAAGTCCAGGCTGAGGTGGTCTCAGATGGAGATGAGGAACTTGTTAGGAACTAGAGTAAAGATCACCCTTGGTATGCAAAGAGACTATTGGCATATTGCCCCTGCCCTAAAGATCTGTGGAAGTTTGAAATTGAGAGAGACGATTTAGGGTATCCAGCAGAAGAAATTTCTAAGTGGCAAAGCATTCAAGAGGAAGCAGAGCATAAAAGTTCAAAAAATGTGCATCCTGACAATGCAATAGAAAACAAAACCCTATTTTCTGGAAAGAAATTCAAGCTGGCTGCAGAAATTTGCATAAGTAATGAGGAGTCAATTGTTAATCACCAAGACAACAGAGAAAATGTCTCCAGAGCATGCCAGAGAACTTCTCAGCAGACCCTCCATCAGGCCTGGAGGCCTGGGAGGGATAAATGCTTTTGTGGACTACACCCAGGGCTCCCCTGCTCTGTGCAGCCTCGGGACATGGTGCCCTGCATCCCAGCTATTAATACCTCAGCTTCAGCCATGGCTAAAATGGCCCAATGTACAGCTCAAGTTATTGCTTCAGAGGGTGCAAGCTCCATGTGTTGGCAGCCTACGTGTTGTGTTAGGCCTGTGGGCACAGAAGTGAAGAATTTAGATTTGGGAACCTCTGCCTAGATTTCAGAGATATATGGAAATGCCTGGATGTGCAGGCAGAAGTCTGTTGCAGGAGCAAAGCCCTCATGGAGAACCTCTGCTAAAGCAGTGTGGAAGGGAAATGTGGGTTGGAGCCCCCACACAGAGTCCCCACTGGGGCACTGCCTAGTGGAGCTGTGAGAAAAGAGCCACCATCCTCCAGCCCCCAGAATTTTAAATCCACTGACAGCTTGCACTGTGCACATGGAAAAGCCTCAGACACAACACCAGCCCGTGAAAGCAACCAGCAGGGGGCCTATACCCTGCAGAGCCACAGAGGCAGAGCTGCCCAAGGCCATGGAGCCTACTTCCATCAGCGTGACCTGGATGTGAGACATGGAGTCAAAGGAGATCATTTTGGAACTTTAAGATTTAATGGGTGACCTATGAGATTTTTGACTTGCATGGGGCCTATAGCCCCTTTATTTTGGCCAAGTTTTCCCATTTGGAACAGGTGTATTTACCCAATGCCTGTACTCCCATGTATCTAGGAAGTAACTAACTTGCTTTTGATTTTACAGCCTCATAGGTGGAAGGAACTTGACTTGTCTTATATGGGACTTCGGACTTGGACTTTTAAGTTAATGTTAAAATGAGTTAAGACTTTGGGGGAATGTTGGAAGTACCAGATTGTGTTTTAAAATGTGAGGACATGAGATTTGGGAGGGGCCAGGGTGGAATGATATGGTTTGGCTGTGTCCCCACCGAAATCTCATCTTGAATTTTAGTTCTCATAATCCTCATGTGTCATGGGAGGGACCCCTTGGGAGGTAATTGAATCATGGGGGCAGTTACCCTCATGCTGTTCTTGTGATAGCGAGTGAGTTCTCATGAAATCTGTTGGTTTATAAGAGCCCATTTCCCCCTTGTGCTCGTCAGCTATCTCTTCTGCTACCATGTGAAAAAGGATGTGTTTGCTTCCCCTTTCACCATGATAGTAAGTCTCCTGAGGCCTCCCCAGCCATGTGGAACTATGAGTTAATTAAGCCTCTTTCCTTTATAAATTACCCAGTCTTGTGTATTTTTTCATACCCAAGTCCAGTGTAAGAATGGACTAATACAAAGGCTAACCAAGATATATGGGTGTCTGCTGAGAAAATCTATGAGAACCATATACATTCTTTAAACCTCTGTTCCTAAACTCTTGCTTTTAGAAATGTCACTTCCCTACTTGCAGGTTGTTATAAAATGTAGAGAAAACACACCTACAATTCTAAAGAAGTAAAACAAAATTAAAATTGACAAGGTATCCCTATGGAGTCACACTTTATGCCCTAAAGGAACTTATAAAATGGCGTGAACACTTAGTCTACTGCTAGTTCTAGGTTTAACAGCTTGCACAGGACTAACTGAAAGGCTCAGAAAGAGGTCTATCATGTGACTCATTGTTGACAGACTCACATCAACTCTGGGGCCAGGAAACATTCATTCATAAATTGAGAGAATCACATCTTTATGGAGAGAACTGGAACTAAAAGGGATAACACTGTGGTATTATGGGACAATGCATTTGATAGGGAGAAAAAGGAAGCTGAAGGCATTTTGTGATTTATGTCACTGGTTGTTTTATACTTATTTCAGGCAAAAAGAAATCACATTTTTTTTTCAGAGAGAAATGACATCCTAATTTTGCAGGCCCTAGAACAATGTTCTATTGAATTATACTTATATTAATTTGTCCATGATGTCATGTATTCTTTTGTCAGTATGCTAAATTCTCACACCCATTTGTCCATTCAACATTCTTATCTATACAACTAAAACCTAAAGTCTAAAGGAACCCCTCTTTCCACTTTTTCTATACTCCGGTCTGGATTGCTGAGGATTACTAAAGACAAACAGGCAACTATAAAGTTATCTTCATTATTCTTAACAGGGATCATTAAATGCTTAGAATTTCTACAAGATTTTTCTAAATTGTTTCACTTCCTGGTTCTCTAAACTGAGTATTTTAAATTATTTACTGTATTAAAATATCTAACCCAATCACCTTGCCCATATTTTTTGTGCATTACTGTGTTTCTTAATTTACAGAGAAAACAACAGTCTCCTTTTTCAAACTACCTCAGCCTCATGCCTAAAGTCACTCCCCACTATTTCATTTAAATTATCTTCAATATTGTTATAACCGTTTGCCTCAAAAGGCATAGGGTGGTGTGAGAGGTACAATGATCACTCATAGAAATCTATTAGTAGAGGAATGAAAACACCAAAGAATTTTAATAACTGTTGTGTTTGGATATTGATCAAAGTTCTCAATCGGTTCTAGGGCCAATTAGCATAACTTGTCAAAACAAGTGTTTCAGTGATTCAAGATGTCTGATAAGATGCAGCTAGAAGGAACATCTACCACCAAGAGACTGGTACATAAGGAAGACTGGCACACTCAGAGTGTATCTTCAGAGGAAGGCACTGAGAGTGGACAGAGGGAGGACACAGATGATGGGCGGAATGAGGAGGAAGCTGGGAACCCTGCATGGCACTACTGCACACAGGGACTTTCCTGACTCCCACTGACTCCTCAGGAAGCCATGAGCTGAACAGGAGCTGAACAGGTCCATGCTCTCACCATGGACCTCCAGAATTCTGGCAGCAGGATACCTTATGACCTCCACAAACACTTCAGCTATCAGGGAGAACTGCTTAGAGAGGTGGCAGGAACAGTACTCCAGCCTGTCTGAAGCCCTCAGGGTTTGGTATGGGAACATCTGCAGTGGAGCATGTCCAGTAATGCCCATTTCCCAAGGCTTGCCGTGCTCCTCTAGGAGACTTTAGCCATATGGAGAATGTCGGACCTGGAGAGAGCAGAGTAGTCTTGCCCATGAGACAAGGCCAGTCTGATCTATGTTCTCTCTTTTCTGCTGGCCTCCCCTGGGGCACAAGTCTGGCCACCTTGTTGCAGTGAAGCTGCAGCTGCCCAACTGGGGTGCTACCCTGGGGCCCTCATGGTAGCTCTTTTGCCAGCAGACTGCACCTGACCATGGGAGAGCTCTAAGTGACCTCCACCAACATGTACCAGTTCACCTGCACCTTTTGCTGGCCCACAGTGACCCACAGCTACACCCCCACTGCTTTGCCAGTGTCTGGGTGGGCAGACCACACCTCCCCTCCTCCAGCGGCATGTGAGTGCATGCACACCCACTGGGACACTGCAGCTGGCATGAGTGTACCCCACCCTCCACCCCACTATGCCACCATTGCTGTTGCACTGACAACCCCATGCCCTGCTGTGCCATCACCACAACTGCCTTAATCTGACACAAGGAGGCCAGCAGCCTTGCACAGGCCAGTTCACCACCCCCGCTGCTGGTATGAAGGCCTGCAGAAATGTGTCAGCCCAGCCTCCACTGCTACCTCACCACAGCCGATGCACATGCACCCCACCACACTGCCGCTGCGGCTGGCACATGTGAACAAGCTTGAATCCTGCTGCCACTGTCTTAAAGAACCACTCTGGCTGGCACCACTCATCAGAGTGCTGTGGTCAGTGGTACAGGAGCACCTAGGCCCCACCAATGCAGCACGTTCCTAAGCTCACAAGGGTCCAGAAAACAAAGCTGGGGACCAACATGAAACCACACAGCACACATTCCTGGAGGGCTGAGCTGAGCCTTGGCCCCCTAAAAATGTCTGGAAATGTAGCATAAATCCATCTTATGCAAAAATCAAACCCCCAAGGGTATCAAAGAAAATAAAAGCCAAAAAAAAAAACAAAAAACAAAAAACCCTCCAAAGGACAGCAACTTCAAGGACCAAAGGAACATCAGCCCACACAGATGAGAAAAAACTAATGCTAGAACTCTGGCCACTCAAAAACCAGAATGTCTTATTCCCTCCATATAACTGAACTATTTCCCCAGCAATGGCTCATATCCAGGCTGAAATGGCTGAAATGACAGAAATAGAACTCAGAATATGGACAGAAATAAAGATTATTGATATTCAGGAGAAAGTCAAATCCCAACGCAAGGATTTTAAGGAATGTAATAAAATAATACAGGATACAAAAGGTGAAATGGTCATTTTAAGAAAGAACCAAACTGATTTGATAGAGTTGAAAAACTCACTTCAAAAATTTCAGAATACTATCACAAGTATTAACAGCAGAATTGACCAAGATGAGGAAAGAATCTCAGAGCTTAAAGACCAGTTCTTCAAAATAACTCAGTCAGAAAAAATAAAGAAAAATGATTAAATAAGAACAAATACTCTCCAAAAATATGGGATTATGTAAAGAGACAAAATACGTGTGTCATTGATGTCCCTGAAAGAGAGGGAGACAAAGCAAGCAACTTAAAAAATATTTCAGGATATTGTCCATGAAAATTTCCCCAGCCTTGCTAAAGAGATCAACATTCAAGTTCAAAAAATGCAGAGAACCCCTCTGAGATACTATACAAGATGATCGTACCTAAAGCACATAATCATCATATTCTCCAACACCAAAATGAAAGAAAAAATGTTAAAATAAGCTAGAGAGAAGGGGCATGTTACCTATAGAGGGAAACTTAACAGGGTAACAGCAGACCTTTCAGCAGAAACCCTACAAGCCAGAAGAGATTGGGGACATACATTCTTAAAGAAAAGAAATTCCAACCAAGAATTTAATATACAGCCAAATGAAGCTTCATAAGCGAAGGAGAAATAGGATCCTAGTCCAGATGAGCAAATGCTAAGGGAGCTTGTTACCCTAAGACCTATCATGGCTGGATGCAGTGGCTCACACCTGTAATCCCAGCACTTTGGGAGTCCCAGGTGGTTGGATCACCTGAGGTCAGGAGTTCGAGACCAGCCTGGCCAAAATGGTGAAACCTCATCTCTATTAAAAATACAAAAAGGTAGCCAGGAGTGGTGGTGCATCCCTGTAGTCCCAGCTACTTGGGAGGCTGAGGCAGGAGAATCACTTGAACCCAGGAGGTGGAGGTTGCAGTGAGACGAGACTGCACCACTGCACTCCAGCCTGGGCAACAGAGTGAGACCCTGTCAAAAAAAAAAGATGTATCTTAAAAGAGGTACTGAAGGGAGTGCTAAATATAGAAATATGGAAAGGAAAAACACCTAATAGCCACCACAAAAACACACTGAGGTACATAGATCACTGACACTATAAAGCAGCCTCACAGTCTGCATAATAACCAGCTAACAACATGATGACATGATCAATTTCATACATACCAATATTAACCTTGAATGTAAACAGGCTAAATACACCAATGAAAAGGCACAGAGTGGAAATTTGAATAAAGAAGCAACATCCAATAGCAGACTGTCTTCAAGAGACCTGTTTCCCAGGCAACGACACCAACAGGCTTAAAGTAAAGGGAAGGAGAAAAGTCTCCCAACCAAATGGAGAAAAGAAAAAGTGGGGATTGCTATTTTAATTTCAGACAAAACCTACTTTAATCCAACAAAGATTAAAAGAGACAAAGAAGGATATTACATAATGGTAAAGGTCTAATTCAACAAAAAGACCTAACTATGTTAATATACATGCACCCAGCATATAGGAGCACTGAGATTTGTAAAGCAAGTTCTTAGAGACCTACAAAGAGACTTTAGATTCCCACACAATAATAGTGAGAGACTTCAGCACTCCACTAATGTTATTAGAAAGATCATCAAAACAGAAAACTAACAAACATATTCACGACCTGATCTCAACACTTGACCAAATGGACCTAACAAATATCTAAAGAGCACTCCACCCCAAACCAACAAAATATACATTTTTTATTATCTGCACATGACACTTTCTCTAAAAGCAACCATATAGTCAGCCATAAAATAATTCTTAGCAAATTCAAACAACCCAAACTCATAAAAACTACACTGTCAGACCACAATGCAATAAAAAATTAAAATCAATACTAAGAAAATCACTCAAAACCAAACAATTACATGGAAATTAAACAAATTGCTCTTGAATGACTTTTGGACAAACAATAAAATTAAGGCAGAAATAAAATATTCTTTGAAACTAATGAGAGCTAAGATATACCAGAATCTCTGGGACATTACTAAGGTGGTTAAGAGGGAAATTTGTAGCACTTAATGCACACATCAAAAAGTCAGAAAGACCTCAAATTAACCACCTGACATCACACTTGAAGAAACTAGAGAAACAAGAGCAAAACAACCCCAAAGCTAGCAGAAGACAAGAAATAACCAAAATCAGAGCTGAACCGAAGGAAATTAAGTTGTGGAAAACCATATAAAAATTAATGAGTCCAGGAGTTGGTTTATTGAAAGAATACATAAGACAGGTGGACCATTAGCTAGTCTAATAAAGAAAAAAGAAAGAAGATCCAAATAAACACAATCAAAAATGAATAAAAGGATGTTACCACTGACCCAACAGAAATACAAAAAACCCTGAGACAATTATGAACATCTCTATGTACATAAGCTAGAAAACCTAGAAGAAATGGATAAACTATTGGAAACTTACCACCTCCAACAATTACACAAGGGATACATTGAATTCCTGAACAGACTAACTACAGTTCCAAAATTGAATAAGTAGTAAAAAACCTACCAACCGGCAAAAGTTCAGGACCAAATTCATAGCTACTTTTTACCAGATGCATAAAGAAGGGCTTGTAGCATTCCTACTCAAACTATTCCAAAAAAATTAAGGAGGTGAGATTTCTCTATAATTCATAATATGAGGCCAGCATTGTCCTGATACCAAAACCTGGCAGAAACAACAAAAAGAAGAATTCAAGGCAATATTATTGGTAAAAATAGATGCAAATATCCTCAACAAAATACTAGCAATCCAAATCCAGCAGCACATAAAAAAGCTAATCCACCATGATTAACTGGGCTTTATCTCTGGGATGCAAGTTTGGTTTAACATATGCAAATCAATAAATTTAATTCATTACATAAACAGAGCTAAAACAAAAAGCTAATGATCATCTCAATAGATGCAAAAAAGGCTTTTAGTAAAATTCAAACTCTCTTCATGTTAAAAGCCTTCAAAAAAACAGGCAATGAAGGAACATACCTCAAAATAATATGAGCCATCTATGACAAATCAACAGCCAACATCATACTGTATGGGCAAAAGCTGGAAGCATTCCCCTTTAAAACTGGAACAAGGCAATGGTGCTCTTCTCACCACTCCTATTCAACATATAACTGGAAGTCCTAGCCAGAGAAATCAGGAAAGAAAAAGAAATAAAAGGCATCCAAATAGAGAGAGAGGAAGTCAAACTATTCTGCTTCCAGACAGTATGATTCTATACCTGGAACACCGAATAGTCTGCCCAAAAGCTCTTAGGTCTTTATAAACAACTTCAGCAACATTTCAGGATGCAAAATCAATCTAAAAAAATCAGTAGCATTTCTTTGTACAAGCAACATCCAAACTGAGAGCTGAATTGAATGAAATGCCTTCCACAATAGCCACAAAAAGAAAAATGTCTAGGAATAGAGCTAACCAGTGAGGTGAAATATGTCTACAATGAGAATTACAAAACACTGATAAAAGAAATCATAGATGGCGTGAACAAAACTCTCAAAGCTATTTAGAGATTCAATACTTTCCCATCAATTTACCATGGCATTCTTCACAGAATTAAAAACAACTATTTTGTAATTTATACAAAATGAAAAAAGAGCCCTAATACCAAAGGCAAGCCTAGCAAAAAGAACAAAACTGAAGGCATCACACTACCCAACTTCAAACTATACTGCAAGTTGAACAAAATAGCATGGTTCTGGCACAAAAACAGACACATAGACCAATGGAACAGAGTAGACATCCCGGAAGTAATGCTGCACACCTATAACCATCTGATATTCAACAAGATAGACAAAAACATTGAAAAGGACTCCCTGTTCAATAATTGGTGCTGGGATAACTGGCTTGCCAGGTGCAAAAGATTAAAACCGGATCCCTTCCTTACACCATATACAAAAATCTGCCAAAGATGGACTAAAGACTTAAATGTAAAACCTGAAAATATAAAAACCCTGGAAGATATCCTAGGAAATACTATTCTGGTCATAGAATGTGACAAAGATTTCATGATAAAAATGACAAAAACAACTGCGAAAAAAATAAAAAAGTCATAAATGGGAATCATTAAACTAAAGAGCTTCTGCACAGCAAAAGGAACTCTAAACAGAGCAAACAGACTACCTCCAGAATGGAAGAAAGTATTTGCAGACAATGTAAATATAAATTTGTTTAATTTACTTATTGATTTTGGATACTAGACAAAGGTCTACAGGTAACTTAAACAAATTTATAAGCAAAAACAACCAACCTCATGAAAAAGCAGGCAAAGGACTTGAACAGAAACTTTTCAAAAGAAGACATACGTACAGCCAACAAGCATATAAAAAATGCTCAACATCACTAATCATTAGATAAATACAAATCAAAATCACAATGAGATATCATCTCACACCCATCAAAATGGTTATTACTAAAAATTCACAAATTAATAGATGTTGGGGAGGTTGTAGAGAAAAGGGAAAGCTTATACATTGCTGGTGGGAATGTAAATAAGTTCAGTTATTGTGGAAAGCAATGTGGCAATTTCTCAAAGAACTTAAAACAGAATTACCATTTGAGCCAGCCATCCCACATTGGGTCTATACCCAAAGGAATATAAATTGTTCTATCACAAAGACACATGAACACTCATGTTCATCACTGCACTATTCACAATAGCAAAAACGTGGATTCAATCTAAATGCCCATCAACAGTAGATTGAATAAAGAAATTGTGGTGCATATAGACCATGGGATACTACACAGCCATAAAAAAACAAAATCATATCGTTTTCCAGCAACATGGATGCAACTGGAGGCCAGTATCCTAAGAGAACTAACAAGAACAGTTAATCAAATACCTCATGTTCACTCTTATAAATGGGAGCTAAACATTGAGTACATACGGACACAAAGAAGGAAGCAACAGACACTGGGCCTACTAGAGGGTGGAGGTTATGAGAAGTGTGAGAAATGAAAAGCTACCTATTGCATTTTATGCTTCTTACCTGGGTGACAAAATAATCTGTACACCAAACTCCTGTGACATGCACTTTACCTATATAACAAACCTCTACGTGTATGCTGAACCTAAATAAAAGTTAGAATAATAAACAAAACCAAAAAAGAGCAAGTGTTTCTATATGGTCATGAATGATATCTCATTCCGAGAGAGGTGAGAGAGGCAGACTTTATAAAGAGATCACGTTTAAATTATTTGTATTATTCTCCCAAAAGCACATCTAACCCATTACACCGGTTACTCTACTATTTATCAATTAATATCAACCAAGTGGTCCCCATCTAAGTTTCTTGCTTTGCCTCTTTATTATAATATGCGAATATGTCTAATTACATTTTAAAAATCAAGATTTTAATAATAAGGTGTCCCGAGACTCTTTGTAAACCCAAATCTCAAATTTCATAAATCCTACTTGGGAATTTGATTAACTTAATTTCTTTTTGGCATTCATCTGGTTTCCCCTTAAGTTTTTAACTGGAAACAAGGGCAACTTCTAATTTGGACAAGCCAATACTCATCGGATTTAGATATTTTCCCTCCCCAAATTTGTATTACACATTATAAATATTTATAAAATACCTAATTATCGTGGAGAATAAGTTCTGCATGTTCATTATTTTCTTTATGCATGTGTTTGGTTTTAGAATAAGATAAAAAGCTAGAAAATTGGTGATTCAAATCAATAATTGCCACCATAAATGTTTTAGGAATAATTTTCAGGAGTGTCCTTGGATATATGATTATAATATCTGATTAATTTTCTCAGCATTGAGACCATATTACAAGTTTGTTCATAAGCAAAGTGAAGTATAAGGAAAAGATTGTCAGAGAAACTTTTATTTCATATCTAACAGAAGAACAATAAATAACTTATTTATTAGTAGGAAAGATAAGCACCCATTTACTTTTTTTATTGGTCCAGTTATAGTATTTATATTTACTGCCTAGAATGACAAGATTTCATATTCATTTTATATATTAAACAAAATTATGATTTAATACAAGTATTTAAAATTAGCATACAGTTTCCTTTTTAAAAATAGTATGAAGAACACTTTTACTATAATTTGTAACTTTGACATTGTTGAGATCTCCTCTGTGACACAGTATACAGTCAATATTGGCAAGTGTTTATATTATTGTGGGCATATATTTCAAATCTTGTTACTTTAATTGTCTTTATACTATTTTTTATCAAATACATATTAATTTAGGTTACCCATGTATTTACCTTTCCCATTGCCCCTCAGCATACGGTGCCCTGGCTTGCCCTATCTTGCTGTGCCTTTTATGTTGACAGCACTGTATTATGAAATTGTAAAGATAACTGAGAGTTCAAGAGGATATGAGATTCAAGAGAAAGCTATTAATAATGAATATTTTCCTTGCCAGGCTCTGGAATCTAAATTTTGTCCCCTCAAACCAACACGTCTATTAGAAGCTCAACTTAGCTTCTTGGCATTTCTCACACAGCTTTTCTTTCAATATGGGAACAGATAAATGCCTCTAGTTGAACAGTCACCCTAAAAGGTAAGCTCACCTTTTGAGACTTTTCTTCTTTCCTGGACCTTGGTCTGACAATTCTTCACAGCCTCAGTTGCTCGCTAAAGCCTTCAAACAATCTTCAAGAAAATACATTAAAATATTTCGTCTGGCTTGTCTAGTTGTTCAATGAGAGAAGACTGGTTGGAACCACATACTCCACTACAGCCAGAAGTAGAAACCTGCCAAATAATTTTTAAACATGAAGCATTAACATTGTGGTGAAATGCATTTCCCCTCCCTTTTTCTCCAAATAGGTTACATATAGTTCATGAATAAATATTAGTTTTGGTAGAATGATCCAGGCTTTTCCATGAATTTTTATTCCTACCTTTTGTTTTTATTAATGAAAGTTTTAAGAACTAGTTTTCACATGTAAAGATAGGTAGTACTGGTCAAATTTTTTGTACAGTGATATCACTGAATTATTTTTATAACAGCTTTATAGTCAAAATAGCATAGTAAAATATCATAAAATTGATTTCATCATCTACCATTTGTAAGCCTAAGTTTTAATTAATTTTGTGGAAATCTATAAATTGGAGTCTCTTGAATTGTAATGGGATATGTTTCTCTGTCGCTTTCTTACTAGTAACATCAATTTGTTTAATCACCTTTTTATTTGATGCCTTGAAGATTTTTTTTTTTTACATGCTAGCACAATGCTCCATATTAACACTTTGAGATGAATAAGGGACTTGCCTTTCTTTTGTAAAGGCAAAAGAAGGATTGTGCAGGGGAGATGGGAAAGTAAAACTAATTTTGCAACCTTTTGGCAGGTCAATTTAGAAAAGAGTAAATGCAATAACAGGATCAGGAAATGAATACCTGCAAAAAATATACTGACCTGCGAGTCTCATGAAAAATCATCATATACTCCCTTGAGTAATGACTACCTGAATTTGGAGAAAGCTGATATACCTCCAAACCTCAGAAATTCTCAGCTCCAATACAGGTTAGTAATTTTTTGCCTCAATATATAAAATAAGTAGTGCTGGGTAGGCTTAAAACCCTTTGACACAGGCAGAGTTCCTATGTTTTTTTTTTCTTTTTCATACATTTCCTATCTTAACCACCCAACTAATAAAGATAATCATATGATATTCCATCAGATTTAAGATTAGTATCATATTGTTTTCTGGCTTGCATTTACAAATTGTATGTTTATTGTATTTTCCTTGATGCATAACTGTCATCCTATGAGGGTTAGTATTCAATATAATTAAAAATTGCTTAAAAATCTTTAATAATATTTTCTGTCATTTTCTTGATACCTTTTTCCTTCTTTCTTTCTTTCCTTCTTTCTTATTTTTCTTTTCTTTTTTTCTCTTATGTGTCTTAAAGCTTCTGTAATTAACAATAACTATTAAGACATGAGCATTTATGCTTCACTTCTTGTTTTAGATCCTATTAAATAAATTCAATTTTTGTCTTTTTCTTGAATCCCCTCCTCTTTTGAAGTATACAGAGGGGATTAATGTTTAATATCTCCAATCTCTCTCTCTCTCTCTCTGTGTATGTTTGTGTTTGTGTGTATGTGTATTATATTAAAGACTGGTGTCATTCCACTTCTTGATTGTTCTTACAGGACATTTCCCCTCTTTCTTCTTCTCAGACTTTCCTTCTTTACATCTCTGTCTTTTAAGATTTAAAACTTTCTTCTCTTCTGCAAGCTTTTAGGATCTTCTCTTTATTCCAGGATTTTAATTTCAGAGTGGTGTATGATATATCTTGGAGTGACCCTGTTGGCATTCATTGATCTTTAATTCGGTGGGTC
Organism: Pan paniscus; assembly: GCF_029289425.2. Classification (NCBI taxonomy): domain Eukaryota; kingdom Metazoa; phylum Chordata; class Mammalia; order Primates; family Hominidae; genus Pan; species Pan paniscus. The sequence goes on along the minus strand of NC_073252.2, from coordinate 131,878,934 downwards.
ATTTCATATAAGAGTGTATCTTTGAGCCCTGGGAAATTTTTTGAATTATTTATTTGATTATGTATTTTTTCTGTTTTTACGGTTTTTTTAAACACTCATGCTGTAATTGGAATTCTTTTAATTTTTAATTTTTGTGGGTACCTAGCAGGGGTATATATTGATGTGTTACATGAGCTATTTTGATATGGGCATAAAATGCATAATAATCACATCAGGGTAAATGAGGTATTCATCACCTCAAGTATCTATCCTTTGTGTTACAGACAATCCAATTATACTCTTTTAGTTATTTTTAAATGCACAATTGATTTTTTTTTTTACTATAGTCACCCTCTTTTGCTGGAAAATACTAGGTCTTATTCATTCTTTCAAGGTATTTTTTGTACCCATTAACCATCTGACATCCTCCCTCACTCCCATACTATCCTTCCCAGCCTCTGGTAACCATCCTTCTCACTCTCTGTCTTCATGAGTTCAATTGTTTTAATATTTAGCTCTCACAAATAAGTGAAAACATGCAGTTTGTCTTTCTATGCTTGGCTTATTTCCGTTAACATAATGACCTCCAGTTCCATCCATGTTGTTGCAAATGACAGGATCTCATTCTTCTTACGTCTGAACAATACTCCCTGTGTATATGTACCACATACCTAGATATTGCTGATGGTTATTTAGGGTGCACAGCTCTTTAGTCACCAGGTGATGGGTCCTGCCAGGACTGAGTCCTTCCCTTCAAGACAGCAAGTTCCCTTCTGGTGCAGGGTATGCCTAGAAATGTTATCTTGGATCTAGGACATGGAATGGGTGACCTCACAACTCTGACTGGTGTCCTATCTTACTGTGACTGAGCTGGTATTCAAGATTCAAGACAAAGGTCCTCTTTACTCTTCCTTTTCCTCTCCTCAAACAGAAGGATGGGTTCTGATCTGGAGCTGTAAGCTGTGCTGCCTAGGTTTCAGGGAGTGTTGGCACAAGTGCTCCCTTAGTTGCCCTGGCTGGTGTCTCATTAGGTCATGTGTCCCCAAGTCCACTGACTATAAGCCCAGCTCAGCACTAGGACTTGCCTACAAGTTTCAGTCCTTATTGCCTAGACAGCCTTTCTAGTTTATGTAGTACCCCAGAGCACTTTAGCCAATGGTGGCAAGGCTTACCAGAACTCAAATTCTGACTGCTGGAAAGAGCCATTCCCCTCTGGTGAGAGCTGGTCTAAATGCTATCTCCATGGGTGGGATTCAGCTGAGTTCAGTGATGTTTTGCTTTCCATTGAGACAGGGGAGCATGAGTTTAATGCAATGTCTCGCAATCACTGTGCTCTCCCTCCTCCAAGCATACAGATTCTCTCTCTGCACCAGGCTACTGGAGTATGTGGGAGGGAGTGGCATCAGCGATGCAAGACTGTTTTCCCTGTGCTTTTCAGTGCTTCTTTCAGAGATACGAAGTTAAAACCAGGTACTGTGAATGCTCACTTAATTTTTGGTTCTTATGAAAGTGCTTTTTCTGTATAGTTGTTAAATTTGGTATTCCTGTGGGGGAGATGATTCGTTGGAGGCTTCTATTTGGCCATCTTGCTTCGCCTCTCTTTTTTCTTTTTTTGAAGCTTTTATTTTCCTATCTTTTCTCTCCTGTTTTTCATCAACATTTCAGGGGACTTCCTGAATATTGCCATCTAACTGTTCTATTGAACTTTGTTAAAATTTTTCTATAATATTATTTCTATAGTTCTATTTCTGATTATTATTAATTTTATGATATCTTGTTCATATTTCATCAGTGCCATATGTTCTATTATCTCTCTGAGGATAATAATTTGTATATAGGTGAACATAAACTTATGTAAGTATTTTCTTTCTGAGAATATAAAATAATTAAATGTATTTGCAAATAATGTGTGTGTGAGTGTGTATGTGTACGTGTGTGTATATATACATATATACACACTATGTATACACACACTATATATATATATATATAGTTTGTTTCCTAAATTGTTTCTGCTTTTCTCTAATTAATTTTTCTTTTTTTTTCTTTCATCCTTGTCTTGTATGATAAGACTTTACTCAACTTTCCGATGAACCTTTAAGTATAATTTGGAGATGTATGTACATGGATGAGGATAGATGAAAAGAGGTTTCATTGTAGGCAATCTGGTGGGAATCAGATAATTTTTGGAGTAGGTCATAAAATATCATTTTTCTAGATTGAGGAGTACTAGTTACCTGGATTTGGGGTGACAAAATAGGAAATCTGGAATTTCTACTGTTCTGATACAGACTTTTAAATAACTATTCTGCTTTTCAGCCTTACCATTTACCCCCTTCTCTTGAGATATTTGTTCACTCAATAAATCAAACTTTCTAGAGTGTCATATTGCAGTTCAATTTGATTTTTCGAGGTGTGGCTTTTCTTTTAACACTTAGATTTCAGTGTTCACTGCTCGTCTAAATCAGTTAACACTCTAAACTAATTTACTCTTCTATAATTTCACTGACATCTCCCATCTGTTGTCATGCTCTCTGCTATTCTCTTTGTCTTCATTGGTTTATAAAATTATATGTCTTTACTGGTGCTGAACTGGAATTTTGTGAAGCAGAAATCATAAAGATATTTCTCAATATATTTATCTGAAGAATTAAAGTTGAAATCAAGGCCAGTGGTATTTTCTGATATTGATATGAGAGGAGTAAATTTTTCAGTTTTTAAAATCAAAGAAGTAAACATCTAGAGGAATGAATCTACCTTGCCTTCACACTCAGGATATCATATTACAAAACTGCTTAAATGATGTGCTGTAATAGAATGAGACTGAGAAATAGGATATACTCTTATTTCCATCTTGTTGCAATAACTCATGTGTGTGTGTGTGCATTGTGTCTGGTTCCTCTTTCTAACATCTTTAAAGCCTAAGGCACCTTTTTTTAATATACTGAAAAATGACAAATATTGTTCTTTGAAGCACAGACCCTAGTTTATCATAAGAAGTGCTTATCAGTTTTTTAGTATATATTTTCAAAACTATGTTTAAAGAATAATATAAGACCGAAAGAATGGGTTTGCCTATTTTTAGATAAATTTTGGAAAAAAAACAAATCTATTTTTCTTACTCTTCTTCTCAATTTATTTAATTATGTTTTATCTTCAAAATTCTATATTTCTTTTTTCCTTTTTTCCAAATACTTTTTAAGTAGCCTCAATCATTTCACAATTGGCTAATTAGTGATATGCACATGGTTTTCAAATTGACATTTCCAGCCCTGTTTTATTCTTGAGCAGCATAACTACAGTTTCGTTTCTTATTAGACACTTAGATCCTAATATTTTTCATCACCTCAACTCATATTTAAAAATGCTGTTTTTGTCACAAGTTGATTGTGATTATAAAGAATGAAATACTGTTTTTTCTTTCTCATAAGAATTATTTTAATTTACTTCTCCAAAAAGAAAATATAGCTACTTTGCTTCCAGAAAGACGAAGTAGATATCTATGTATAACTAGAATCCCTGAAAATTATATACAAAACAAGCACTAGAAGACTGAAAGGTAGAAAGAAAACAGATGGCCTAGACACATAGGGTACAAGAAATGACATGGTGTTGAATTCCATAGGTTTTCTTTTTGCCTCATATATTGCCAGCTTGGTGCTAAAGAAGCCAGCAATTCCAAAACATGAATAGATACGCACCACCAAAAACAGACTTCCACTGTTGACAAGTTACAACAGCTCACCTTAATGCTCCCTTCAGGGTGGTGTCAGAAACGGCTGAGTCAGGAGGCAGAACTTTCATCTTCAATGAGCAGTAATAGGGTCACACCTGTTGTGCCAATGGAGATCATGTGGAAATCCTGGGCTTCCATCCTCAACTGGCCATGACAAATCATTCCTCCCTCTCACCAATGGGATGATGTCAGAGTGCTAGATGAGGCCTAGTGAACAGT